>NC_057853.1:24460000-25085000 GCF_015237465.2 Chelonia mydas
CTTTCAACAAAAAGTTCCACGACATTTTTAGACAGTGATTTAGTGTAGCATATGTAGCAGCCTCAAAACCAGTATGGCAACCAGTCATTCTCAAATAAGCTTGGTATCCAGGATGGATAAAAATAAGTTTTCTTAAAAAAATAAAGCTATTTAAATTAATTTGAAATTGAAAATTTAAATTAAGACCTAAACACAATTAACAGTATTTAAATTAAATTAAAAAAATATGCAAGCAGTATCTTTTGAAACTTGGTGGCAAACAAAGTCAAGCCATTGACTAAGCTCCTGGAATCAGAGCTTGCTGAAGTGCTAAACCAGCAGTCACCTCTTCTGCAGGTACAGAGAGCACAAACCGAGAAACCAATTAGGATTGAAAAAAGCAGGAAAGCTGGTTCGCCCTCTTCCAATCTATGAATAAAAACTAGGTGAGAGAAGGAATTCGCCCTGTAGTAAAATCCTGAAGGACATGGTGACATCTATTCACTAACTACAAATGGTTTTTAAAAGGTAAGTCAGTTTTAAATGTAAAACATGTTTTGGTAAATTTTTTCTTGTGTGTCCAGCACATAAGGTCATTTTCTATTAAAAAAATTAAATGCAGGCTTTTGTCCACTTTTCACTGAATGCCAATTTCCATCGAAAGAGAGTTGACACAAATTACAAGTAAAAACAACAAGGAGTCCAGTGGCACCTTAAAGGCTAACAGATTTATTTGGGCATAAGCTTTCGTGGGCTAGAACCCACTTCACTGGATGCATGGAGTGAAAATTACAGTTGCAGGCATTATTATACTGACACATGAAGAGAAGAGAGTTACCTCACAAGTTAAGAACTAGTGCTGACAGGGCCAATTCCATCAGGGTGGATGTAGTCCACTCCCAATAATAGATGAGGAGGTGTCAATGCCAGGAGAGGCAAAGCTGCTTTTGTAATGAGCCAGCCACTCCCAGTCCCTAATAAAGCCCAAATTAATGGTGTTAAATTTGCAAATGAATTTTAGTTCTACAGTTTCTCTTTGAAGTCTGTTTCTGACTTTTTTTGTTCAGGTATAGCTACTTTTAAATCTGTTATAGAAGGTCCAGGGAAACTGAAGTGTTCTCCTACTGGCTTTTGTATGTTACCATTCCTGATGTCCGATTTGTGTCCATTTATTCTTTTATGTAGGGACTGTCTGGTTTGATCAATGTACATGGCAGAGGGGCATTGCTGGCACATGAGGGATTATATAACATTAGTGGATGTGCAGGTGAATGAGCCACTGATGGTGTTGCTGATGTGGTTGGGTCCTCTGATGGCGTCGCTAGAGTAGATATGGGGACAGAGTAGGCAACGAGGTCTGCTACAGGGATTGGTTCCTGGGTTAGTGTTTCTGTGGTGTGGTATGTAGTTGCTAGTGAGTATTTGCTTAAGGTTGGGGAGCTGTCTGTAAGCGAGGACTGGCCTGCCTCCCAAGGTCTGTGAGAGTGAGGGATCGTTTTCCAGAATAGGTTGTAGATAGTTGATAATGTACTGGAGAGGTGTTAGCTGGGGGCTGTATGTGATGGCCAGTGGCGTTCTGTTATTTTCCTTGTTGGGCCTGTCCTGTTGTCGGTGATCTCTGGGTACCCATCTTGCTCTGTCAATCTGTTTCTTCACTTTCCCAGGTGGGTACTGTAGTTTTAAGAATGCTTGATAAAGATCTTGTAGGTGTTTGTCTCTGTCTGAGGGATTGGAGCAAATTCGGTTGTATCTCAGGGCTTGGCTGTAGACAATGGATCGTGTGATGTGTCCTGGATGGAAGCTGGAGGCATGTAGGTAAGTATAGCAGTCAGTAGGTTTCCGGAAAAGGGTGGTGTTTATGTGACCATCACTTATTTGCACTGTAGTGTCCAGGAAGTGGATCTCTTGTGGGGACTGGTCCAGGCAATGGATCTCTTGTGGGGACTGGTCCAGGCTGAGGTTGATGGTGGGACGGAAGTTGTTGAAATCATGGTGGAATTCCTCAAGGGCTTCTTTTCCATGGGTCCAAATGATGAAGGGGCATCAACGTAGGGCAAGCAGAGGAGGGGCGCTAGGGGACGAGAGCTGAGGAAGCGCTGTTCTAAGTCAGCCATAAAAATGTTGGCATACTGTGGGTTCATGCGGCTACCCATAGCAGTGCCACTAACTTAAAGGTATAAGTTGTCTCTAAATCTGAAATGGTTGTGGGTGAGGACAAAGTCACAAAGCTCAGCCACCAGATGTGCCATGGGCCTCATCAGGGATACTGTTCTTGACAGCTTATAGTCCATCCTCATGTGGAATATTGATATAAAGAGCTTCTACATCCATGGTGGCCAGGATGGTGTTTTCAGGAAGATCACCAATGCATTGTAGTTTCCTCAGGAAGTCAGTGGTGTCTCAAAGATAGCTAGGAGTGCTGGTAGCGTAGGGTCTGAGGACAGAGTCCAAATAGCCAGATAACCCTGCTGTAAGAGTGCCGATGCCTGAGATGATGGGGTGTGGGTTCTAGCCCACGAAAGCTTATGCCCAAATAAATCTGTTAGTCTTTAAGGTGCCACCGGACTCCTTGTTGTTTCTGTGGATACAGACTAACACGGCTACCCCCTGATACTTGACACTATACAAGTACAAAATTAATCTTAGTTAGAAAATGGTGAATGATGCATTTCTAACACAACTAAAAATTAAAAATCTGAATAAACGTCTATTGAGGTATATAATTGCTTAAATAAATGTGTATAAATATAATTTAGATTCCTGGTTACCAAAAAGCACCAAATTTGCTGTAAAGACTAT
Organism: Chelonia mydas; assembly: GCF_015237465.2. Classification (NCBI taxonomy): domain Eukaryota; kingdom Metazoa; phylum Chordata; order Testudines; family Cheloniidae; genus Chelonia; species Chelonia mydas. Next base: position 24,462,779 of record NC_057853.1, read on the forward strand.
ATTTACTTGCACATCAATATGTTTTACTGGTTACCAATCGAAAATCAACTTTTTTTTTTAAATAAAAACAGCAAAAGCACAAATGCAAAATAAAATTAAAGTTGATGATTGAAATTATGGTTTCCTGTTTAAAAATCAGTCTAATTTATTGGTACCTCAAATCATTATGCCCCTTGCGATGCACTTCTATGAAAATTTCTCCCCATTATAAAATATTTTTAAAATTACTGCCTAAACTGTCACAAAAGGTCGACTTAATAAGGTATTCTGTTCCATCTGCAAGCTTCCGAGAAATGATTACATATTACGTAAATCAGTAAGACAAAGACATTAGATCACTGGTGGGCTAATGACATTCCTGGGTAAGAGTGGTTATTATAATGGCTGGCTCTGCTAACCATTTGTTATTTCAGTGTTTGTGTGCAAATGTTACTAGCATGTTTAATTATGTAATTATTGTGTTTTTTGTTTGCACTGTGCAAGCACTGCAGATTCTGTAAGAGTAAGGAATTATAAGCAATATAGCTGAATATTTTTGCGATTGATCATAAAGGAAAATTCAAGGACCATATGCATCTGTCTTCAATTGCCTTTTCACTACAGTGTTTTTATTTATTGTTGTAAGAATCCTTGGGACTAGAACCCAAGTCTGCAGAGTTTAGGATAGCTAATGTTATCACATCGCCACTGAGAGGTCCTACAAAGCCAAGGAGCACTGTGAAAACTAGGCACAGCAAGAAGTGTCGCCCAAAAGGTCCAGAGTGACAGCATCCTGCAGCCTTCTGATTGGCCCATTCTCACTCTTTAACCCTGGATGGTGTCCCAGAATGTTGTCTAAACAACTATGCAGTAGGCCAGAAGTCTAACTCCAGAGCTCACCTCACTTTCTGTTCTCCAGTCTCCAACTCCAGCCTGATGCTGATCCTGACTCCTGCCTGTCCTTCCCACCTCTAGGAATTACTCCAACTCCTTGTTCATTGACTACCACCTCATGATTGTCCTTGACTTGGGGACACCAGCCCAGTCATAGCTGCTAGGCCAGATTGTAAGGGACTGGGGTGTAGGCAATCATGTTGTGATATCATTAAAACTACATTCTCTCTCCACCCCCAAAAGCCACCTTAACTTATTGCAATTTATTGCTCATATAGGACTTCAAGCAGACCCTGAGACTGAACTCCCCCATTTAGCCACACAACAAGTATACAATTCAAGTTGCTCCACATTGTTACACCAGCATGCTTCAACCCTGTTTCAGAAGGACCACCTTCAAGAAAGAAAATGTAGTGGATTCTCCATTCATTCCTGGGTATCTGCCAAAACTACCAACAAGATTACCAGTTACGGTTATGGGTTTATTATGTGGACATCTGTCCAGAAGTACTTAACCAAGGCCAGCTCCTCATATGTTACAGGCCCATCCACCATCAAATCCCTACATCTTTTATTCACTACCAATTTGGGCAAATCCAGACCTGTAATTTAAATATGAAAGATTAAGTAAACCACTACAAATCCAGAGTCATGCAAAGAAAATAAAGCAATTTAAAAACTCGTTTATTTGATTTCTGTTAGTGAATCTAACACTAACAACTCTGGATTAAAAATAATTCAGTTGCCTATGTTGTAAGCTCTGCCATCCATTTAGTTGATTTGCCCAACATCAAAGTTGCTCTGTGCATCAGTTTAACTATCTGTAAAAATATTCACTGACCTTACAAGGTTGTTGTGAGGCTTAATTATGTTTGTAAAGCACCGAGAAACTTGGATGGAAGGCATTATATGCAAAAAATGTCGTCAGAAATGCTAGACTAGATTGGAACAGACATTTTAGGTGACTGAGTCCAACCCACTATGTAAAACAGGAAAGACCACATATATAATCTCAAATAGAAAATATTAAATTTTATAGACTGATGTTAGGATCCAAAATGGATTTCATATACTGCATTATGCAGTATATAAAAAAATCCAGTAAAATATTAATTCACATAAATAGCAGTTTGTGATAATTATGTGTAAGCAACTTCAAAGTCATGACACAACCCAGCCTTAAGAAATTAAACTCTTTGCTTGTCCCATCATGCCTAAGTATTGAATAACATATAGTAATTATTAGAAGATTTAAGAACTCTTACTGCACCATGTGGTTCCTTATGCTGGGTCACAATTTTAAACAGTTGGTTACCTGACTATTAGAATTAACTGAATTATTGAAAAGTACCCCAAAGAGAAGCATCAGAGTGCAAACCTGAACAGCAGCAAATAAGCACGCACTAGGCCAGGGAATTTTTAATACATATTTTTAAAGCACATTGCTTTTTGACTGACTTTAGCTTGTGCACAAAGCACAGCTTTTGCTATTAGTTAGCAATTGAAATTTAACATGACAGCTTAAGCAAAATAGCTTTGGTTAACCCAGTTCAGTCCCTAGTGGACAAAACAAGTATTACAAAGCCCCCAAAACATTTTATGACAGCCGTCATCCTTATCTGAGAAGGCTAGGCCCAAGTTAAGATAACACACTGCATGTTTTAACTCCATCTCACTAGCAATGAGAGCAGATTTCATAGGCCATTCATTATAATCATTGCAGCTAATGTTATCCTGATTGCACATAAGTTAAGACTAAAATATTTTGTCCAACATTCAAAAATGCAAGTACATAGAATACCATATAAAACAGATTTTAGCCATTTATAATGCTTTGTTTTTGGGACAGTTGCTCAAAATGACATGTTCACCACTAAAATTGTAAGCCTTTTACCGAATATAAAATACACTGTACATATTAGAAAGACTAAACATTTGTTTATACACAATGAACTGTGCTTTAGGAAAAACAACAATTCTCTTAGAGAAATGCAACCTAAATTTAAGGTAAGATGTTTTCAAAATAAACATTTGCTTATGGTAACTTTTTCAGGTTTTATAATTTCAGTTTTTGTATTACATAGAATAAGACTTCTGACATCATGCTTTCACAGGAATGAACAATGAACATGGGCAATCTTCAGGATTCACCAGTTCCCTCTGCTAACAATTTTATGTTTTTATAATGTTTAAAAAATCCTGTTCTCAAGCTTTTCCTTTAGCAGGGCTTTATCAATTTAACTGAAAATCAGAATTCCTGATGACAACATACACCTTACTTGCTTCAAATGTGACCATACTGACTATTTAGAGGGAAACTTCAAGCCAGTTGCAGTTTACAGGAACTTGCAGAAACCCAACCCTTGATTAAAATAATCTAGTATTTCATTAATTGTTCTCCCCCCTTTCAAACACAAACGGACTTACCTTGCCTGTCTTGTGGTCGAACCAGACAAGGGCATGGTTCCTGGACAACACTTTACAGTCAAAAGTAGCATTATTCTGAGCTGGCCGGCAGCGAGCCACCGAACGGCCAATTTTGACAGGCTCATCCAGGTAGACATGACGCTCCTGAAATGGGTGAGAGTTCGGGCGGCAAGTGAAGATAGCCAAGGCTGAAGGCATCGAGGACAGATTGGGGATGTCACGCCAAACAGGGATGAAGAGAAACTCTTCCTGATCCAGACTGCCTTCCAAAAATTTTTATCCCAAATCTCCCCCACAATTTTACATTAAAGCAGGACAAATGTTACCTGTACATGAGATGCCTAACAACTCATTGTTGCAGTGTGTAAACTGATCCTGGCAATAATCCAGTGAAAAAGCCCCATTATGTCCTTTAACAGTATTAGCAGCACCCTGGAAAAAATCTAGAAGGCGCAACTTTCAATCCATGCTCATCAGGAAGAACAGGAACAAACATCTGACTTCACAGAAGAGAAGCAAGACTCCCCAAAGGTGGAGATGTCTTTAAATCCAAGTAGATGAGTCACACATAAATACTTGTGTTGGGGATTCAGACTGCCTTCTTTTTTTTCCTTCTTCTGTAAACAGCACTTACCAAAAATTTGACCAATGCAGCATGAAAGCAAGGAAAGATTTAGGGGTCGGGAGCCAGGGGATAAAAAACGTTTAGCGTCCAGCCAGCCTCACAGCCCAGATCAAGAGATGGAGAATGCGTATGAAGCATTCGCTCCACAAAAGACAGTCAGTTTAGTTGATCCACATGGCAGTCCACATTTCATCTTCTTCAGACATTAAGATAAAGTAGCGTGGGTGGTCCTCGACTAGAGGTAGCAAAGCTGCACTGTTCTCTTCCCCTACACCAGAAAAAGCTGACCTGAGGCTAGAGTTGCAATTGGCCACTCAGGTATGGAATTTGATAAAGAGTGGAGAGGGGCTTCAAACTCTTCTCCACCCCCGGAGAAACTAAGAGGAAGGGTCTTCCAGGACGAACTGAAGGGGTGAGGGCCTCCTCAACTGGGAGGGGAGTGGCAGCCAGGGGATTTGCAGGCGCTCACGAAGGTTGGGCTGACAGAAGAAGGGATCGCCCCTCAGACGGGGGACAGAGGTGGATGTCTCAGTGAGGCGGGCCGCCTTAGGAGGGCGGAGGGGTGTCTCTCACGGGGGCTTGCTACAATAAGTCCCAGGGAGGAATCTCCCGGAGGTCTCCCGCCGCCCGGCCAAAGGGGGAGGGATCTGTTCCGCTCAGGGTCTCCGCAGGTGGCTGCGCATCGGGATGCCGTTTGTCACTCTCTCCTGAGGAGCGGGGTCTCCGCTGGCCCAGCGGGGCTGGCCCTGCTCCGGCTGCGGGGGAGGCCTGGAAGCCGGGCCCGGATGCCTCCCGCTCAGTGTCGTTCTCAGGCGGCCGCCGACAACGAAAACTTTCTTCTGACCTGCAAAACCAAAACAAACCCGATCAGGCTGAGCCCCGGCCTGGCGGCCCCCTCCCCCGGCCCGGAGCTCCCCGGCCCAGCGAACGGCAGAGGGGCAGGCGAGCGCTCCTCTCCCTCCCTTCTTACCTTCCCAACAGCAGCCGCCGCCATAGTGACTGGAAACCTACCCGGTGTAGCAGCCGCGCTGCCGGGGAGAGGAAGGGGGGAGGGAGGGCTGGCACCCGGGAGAGGGAGGAGCCGCTGTGAACTGAGCCTGACCGAAGGATACGCCAGCGACCGCCTACCCTCTCCTGCGCAAGCGCCGGGCTCGCTCGCACAGCAGTGCGCCGATGTGGAGCGCGCGCACCTGCGTGCTGTGGCAAATGAAGCCCCGGCGGAACTTTGTTCCCCAGCCCTGACCCTGATGTCTCCTGTGGGCTCCGCTTCCGGGTTGGGGGGGGGCGGTGTGAGGAGAAGCGAGGGGAACGGGGACGGCGCTTTGAGGGTGTGGGGTGGGGCGGGGCCGAGAGAGGCTTTCCCGAGGAGCTGGCAAAGAGGAATGTTGTGCTCTGTGAAGAGCCGGTGCAGGGACGTTTCCCGCAGAAGAGGGGCTGTTGCTCTGGGGCTGATGGAGGAGGAGGAGGAGGAGGAGGAGGAGGAGAAGAAGAAGGGGAAAAGCCATCGCCCCAAGGCTGGAGAGGGAGGTTCCACTGAGGAAAGGTTAGAAGGTAGCGCAGTCAGGACTCAGAGATGCTGCCCCTGAAAGTGAGGCTGGCTGAGCAGGGCCCCAATGCCCTTTCTCCACCCACACAGTGGGGAAGTTGCTAAAAACTCACCCGTTTCATGGGGCTGCATTTCATCTTAGTTTAAATAAAGCTCTAAGGCAGGACTGCACTTACAAACCTAAGTGTACTTTTCATGCACATAAAAATTTAGTTCCTCCCTTCACGACCCCCTGTGTTCCCTCTATATCTTCTTGCCTTAGCCTCAACTTTTACATTCTTATCACCATGACATGAAACCTACAGCACTTACTTGCTAAATGTTGTGCAATAAGTCTATATTTTGGAGTGTCTCAGTGCAATCACAGCTTCTGATGGCTACAGAATAAGATGTGGAAAAGACATTAGCATGACTGAATTGAAGAGGAAAGGCCAGGAGAGAACAGAGATTGGTGAGTCATCAAATACAGCTGTAATTTTGTCACAGGTCATGGTGATCACAGAAATCATGAATTTGAATTGTCTGTGAAATATTGGAAATGACTGTAAAAAACACATTTGATTAGGCCCCCCCCCAAATTGAGTGGCATGGAAACCTGGCACGAGGTCACAACACCACTCAGGTTTGGCTCGTTCACATTTCCGTAGGGACAGGCAAGCCAAACCTGAGTGATGCTGTGATGTGACCCCATGCACCAGGTTGCATTTCCCAGAGCAGGGAGCCAGGCCTAGTCGCATGGGAAAGGAGCCTCTCCTGCAGGATTAGTGCGGAGGTTGGCTCTCTCTCCAACACATTCCAGACTCACCTTTCAGTACCTACGCTATATTCTTGTGTATGTTGATGTAGCAAAACCTACATTATTTAGTGACTTACTTATTTTTCCCCACACCTCTGCTGTGAAATTTACTAAAAATTTCCATACCAAACTCATAACCTTAATCAGCAATATAATAACACCTCGCTCTTATATAGTGCTTTTCAGAAGCCTGTCTGAAAGCATTTTAGAAAGGAAGTCAACATTATTATCCCCATTTTACAGATAGGCACAGAGCAAGGAAGACGGCAGAGTCAAGAAGAGAACCCAGTTTTCCGAAGTCCTAGTTTAGTGGTTTATTCACTTGGCTATGCTGCCTCTCTAAAGCAATCTAGTAGAAGATGGTTAAAGAACTAGAAATTGAAGCCATGGTAGCAGATAAGATCATTCCATGGCAGGGTATATAGAAAGAAGAGAGAACCAACGACATAGCTTTGAAGGATGCCATTGGAGAGAGGTGAGGAGAATGAGACACAACCATTTGAAAAAGACATAGTGAACAGTCAGTGACGTTGGGAGGAACTGGATGAATCAAAAGCCCAAGCAGATGAGGGAGTGATTGACAGTAACGGAAAGGTCAAACCAAAAAAAAAAAAATATGAAGCTAAGGTCTTTGCGCTTGGCAAGAAAAGTGATCTTAGGGGAGTGGAGGGTATAGAAGCCAGATGACAGTGAATCAAATAAGGAGTCAGGGACAGGGAAGTCAAATCTAAGGTGAAAAACAAGAGGGCATGATTTTGGAAATAAAAGGGTAATGGGTATGTCACAGTAGAAGCAAGATGGATCTACACAAATGAATCTCAAACTTCAAGACCTTGCTTATCACTTCCAAGACTCAAAAGTATTTGGCATACCGCCTTCATAATTGTCATCAACGATTTTTAGTGGATTGTTATTCTTACTCTATACCTCAAATTTACCCATATACCATGTGACTGAGGCCCACATACCACAAGTTGAAAATCAGTTCTCTAGCAAGTTTTTATTATCTAGGCTACTGTGTTAAGGTATGCTGTATGAAAGTAGGAAGAAAATAAAGGAGATCAGGGAGAGGGAGGAAGCGGTAGAAAGTGCAGCAGAATTTAGATTCATTTGAGGAAAGAGATTTAGAGACGAGAAGCAGATATAAGGACATTTTAAAGTTAGCAAGTATAGTGAAAAACGAGATAAGGGAGCATAGCTGTCCAATTCTCAGCCTGGGCTCTGCCAAAATCTCCCCACTGATGTAAAATAAACACATGTTAAGTATTTGAGAGATTGGGGCCTTATCCATCTCCTCTCTAAATCCTATTCTTTTCATCTCTTTCCATATGGAAGTCTCTCCATGCTGCTATTTAATTTCATTGCCAGTCTCTGGACCCCTCTGTTTCTGCTGTGTCCTACTTGACATTGGCTGACCATTGTTCCAGGTGAGTGTGTACTACTGGTTTATATAATTGCACTATAATATTATTTTCGATATCATTCTTATACCAGGAGTTCTGAACCTTTTTTAAACTGCAAGCCAATTTTCCATATTAGGACCTGTATATCAGCAACATCCCACCCATTTAGCTAGGATCTAGCTGGTAGCCCCCTCCCATTTTGCAGTTTGAAAAGGCAGGGTGGTCATGACCCCTAGACAAATGCTCACAACTTCCAGTGTGAATACCTCTTCCTTATACAGCCAAATAATTTGTTTTCCTTTTTGATCACTACTGCACAATAATCAGATCTTTCCACTGAGTTGCACATAACACCCAGATCTTTTCCCTAAATGGTTACAGTTAATTTGGAATTCATGGGGGCCACTGCAGCAAAAGATGCTGAGATTTTGAGGCAGTCCTTAGGACCTGAGAAACTCCATGCTATCCTGAGACGCTTAGGCCAAATTCCTAGGCAGGTGTGGATATGACTTAACTGCCTCTTCATTCCATTGGCCTCACATAGACACCAACTGCCTAGAAAGAGAAATGTGATTGTGCCCTCCTTTCCATTTCCCTCATGCAATATGGTTATACAGTGTGGCCTTATTGCCATTAGCTATGATGGCTGTCATCCATAAAATTTTATGGGCTTCCTGACTTTAACTAAGATGGCCACTGGAATGGCCACTTTACCCATACCTAATATGGCTGCCAAATCTTACTGCCTTTTATGTCATGTGTGGCAAGGGGTGGTTTGCCTAAATTGAGCATGTGCCAGCCAGTCAGTTATCTTTATTCCTGGCAAGCAATCTACAACTTCACATTCTGATGGGTAAAAATACCCAGCCACCTATTTCTACCCTGGACCTAGAGAGGGACACTTTCTGAGAGGTACTGAACACCTCAAAAAATACCCACATGCTGGTTTTGTTTGTGTGGTCTTCCTCATTCTGCTTTTACTGAAAACATTTATTTTTATTCATTTATTTTTGTGTGTTTGTTTTTTAAGTAAAAAGGCTGCTATCTGAAGAATACCATAGCACTGGATGTTTAAATTAGCTACAACTGTAAAATTATAAATATATACGGGGTGAAAGTAACTTAAAGGAATTGCCGGTACTCTGCAGTCCTGAGAAGGGGGCGGGGCCGCAACCGGAAGAGGTGTGGCCTCTACCAGAAGAGGCAAGGCCTTTAAATCACTGGGCCCTTTAAATCACTCCCTGAGCTCCCATCTGCAGAGGTGGCTGGGAGCCCTGGGGTTTGGGGGCGATTTAAAGGGCCCGGGGCTCGAGCTGCTGCTACTGCAGCAGAGCCCCAGGCCCTTTAAATTGCCGACGGAGCCCTGGGTGTCCAGCAGCAGGGCCCGGGGCTCCGTCTACCACTACCCTCCAGGGCCCTTTAAATCAGCTCCAGCAGCTATTTAAAGGGCCCGGGGTAGTAGAGGCAGTGGGAGCCCCGAACGCTTTAAATAGCCCCGGGAGCCCCGCCGCCACTACCCCAGGACTCCGGCAGGCTCCGGGGGCGATTTACAGGGCCTGGGGCTCCCGCTGCCTCTACCGCCCGGGCACTTTAAATTGTCCCCGGAGCCCTGGCGTAGTGGCAGCGAGACTACAGCGGTGATTTAAAGGGCCCAGGGCGGTAGCGGCAGCAGGAGCCCTGGGCACTTTAAATCGCCACCTGAGCCCTGCTGCTGCTACCCCAGGGCTCCGGCAGTGGGGCTCTGGTGGCAATTCAAAGGGCCCGGGGCTCCAGCTGCTGCTGGGAGCCCCAGGCCCTTTAAATTGCTACCTGGGGAAGCCGGTCTGCCCTGGTACGGCTCACCGGCTCTTGCCGGCAGGGGTGGCAGGTTTGTAGAAATTTTGGTGGTACCCAGAACCTGCCTCTGCCCAAGCTCTGCCCCCCCACCAAAGTCCACCCCCCCCCACCTGCCCAAGTCTCTGGGAGGGAGTTTGGGTGGGGGGAGAGGAGGTCTGGAATGCAGGCCCTGGGTTGGGGCAGGGGATTGGGGTGCAGAAGGGGTGCAAGGTGTAGGCTCTGGGAGGGAGTTTGGGGATGGGGGGGTGCGGAGGGAGGAGGTGCAGGTTCTGGGAGGGGGGTTTGGGGATGGGAGGGGGTGCAGGGGTGAGGCTGGGGATGGGTTTGGGGTGTGGCTTGGAATGAGGGGTGTGGGAGGGGGCTCAGGGCTGAGGCAGAGGGTGCGGGGGGGATGAGGGCTCTGGCTGGAGATGAGGGGTTTGGGGTGTTGGAGAGGCTCAGGGCTAGGGCAGAGGGTTGGGGATGAGGGCTCTGGCTGGGGGTATGGGCTCTGGGGTGGGGCAGGGCTGGAGATGAGTTTGGGGTGCAGGGAGGCTGCCCCACGCCTGGAGCCAGAGAGGAGGACTCCCTCCAGCCCTCTTCCCCCCGGCAGCAGCGAGCTCTGGGAGAGGGAACCCCCTTTCCCCCTTAGCAGCACACTCACCCCCACCACTGTCACTGCATGTGCTCCTAGGGCCCCTCTCAGGTCCAGGAATCTCCCTCACCTCCCCTGTGGTGGGTGCCGTGAGCAGGGGGGCTGCCATCACATGTGCACCTCATCCCCTGCTGCTGGCCCTCACTGTAGCCTCACTGGGGATGGGAGATGGGGCTGCCCCTTGCCCAGCATGGGGCAGGAGCGGTGATTGCGGGCAGGGAGGGTGACTGTACTGGTGGAGGGTCCCGCTGGAAAATGAAAGGGTCTGAGGGGGAAGGGCAGGGGAAGAGCAGCCTGCCCTGCCACTTTTGAATAGGGGGCACTAGGACCCTGCGGCGGCAGTTAATGCAGGGAGGCAGCATGGTGCTGCAGGGGAGAGACAGGGACGCTCTGCTCTGGACCCGGGAGGAGGAGGTGGGTAACCCAGCCCTGAACATTAGTGGAGCCACGAGCCCATATAATTCGCCTCCGCTGCTTGCCGGTACGCTGTACCGGAGCGTACCGGCTTACTTTCACCTCTGAATATATACATTGAACTTAAATATGATAATTAATGGAATTTCTCCACTATATGTGCATTCTCCATTCCATTCTGCCATCTTCCTTTACAACGAACTTTATTTCTTCGTCTTGATTGACTCAAATGCCTACAAACACCAATGATTTTTCTCTTCCTTTGATTCCTTCCTCAAACCCTCTTTCCTTTCTAAGTAAGATCTTTCTAAAAAATTCAAAGAAAAAATGCTATTTGGCAGGAATTCTCTGCTTACACCCTTCTCTACTTTTCATCATCAGAACTTCCTCCCTGTGATGGGACACATCCACATCCCAGTGATAGGCTAGCAAGTATTCCTGTACTCAGGTAGTGCCAATTACGTGCACCTGCAGAACATGTGCCTCTTGGAAAAGGCAAAGGTGACATTCTCCCTCTCCTCCTTCAACAAGGAGGACATTGCCCAGAAGGAGAGGCTGCTCTGGAGCTCAAGTACTAAAGGGAGCCCAGCCTGAAGCAGTGGCTAGCCTTTCCTCTCTCCATTCCTCTTTACCCCTCCCCCTCACTTTGAGGTACAGACTAACACTACAAGCCTGATACAGTGAGGGACCCAGGAGGGCTGCTCCCAGCCAATAACCTGTGTCAGAACCCAGGGAGTGCCACCAGTGACTAGAAGTAATTGGATTCAGAAACGATGCTGGAAGTCAGCTGAACTCCTGCTGGGAACAGAGAGATTGTCCAGGAGTGGGGGCGCCCATAAGAGACCCAGGGGCAAGAGACAAAGAGATTTTGGCAGAGCCCAGGCTGAGAATTGGACAGCTATGCTCCCTTATCTCGTTTTTCACTATACTTGCTAACTTTAAAATGTCCTTATATCTGCTTCTCGTCTCTAAATCTCTTTCCTCAAATGAATCTAAATTCTGCTGCACTTTCTACCGCTTCCTCCCTCTCCCTGATCTCCTTTATTTTCTTCCTACTTTCATACAGCATACCTTAACACAGTAGCCTAGATAATAAAAACTTGCTAGAGAACTGATTTTCAACTTGTGGTATGTGGGCCTCAGTCACATGGTATATGGGTAAATTTGAGGTATAGGGTAAGAATAACAATCTACTAAAAATTGTTGATGACAATTATAAAGGCGGTATGCCAAATACTTTTGAGTCTTGGAAGTGATAAGCAAGGTCTTGAAGTTTGAAATTCATTTGTGTAGATCCATCTTGCTTCTACTATGACATACCCATTACCCTTTTATTTCCAAAATCATGCCCTCTTGTTTTTCACCTTAGATTTGACTTCCCTGTCCCTAACTCCTTATTTGATTCACTAGAGGGTTAATATGTTAATATTTAATATGTGTGGAAAGTATACAATATTGTAAGAAGTTTCCTTTTTGCTGCTATGATGCAGTGATTGGAAATGTAATAAATCTTTTTTTAGGTAGCAGAAGTGCTTTCACAAAATTAATTAATCAAGGGGAAACAGCATTGTGACATTTTGGTCACCCACTCTGTCATTTGTTGAAATGGTCCTGTTGCAATACTTAGTAGAGTAGCTAGTATTATTTGAATGCATGGTAATTCAAGCTTCCAGAGTGTCCATGGGTGCCAATGATGTAGCAGCAGAGCATATCAGTTCTGAATTGTGCAGTGATCCAGTCTGAATCCCTGAAGAGCTTTTTGTCTGAGAGCTGTACAACACAGATGTATGGCCTACAAATATGTTCTGTAGTAGGCTGTCACTTTCTTTGCTGATGCATTGGAAACATATAATGAAAGAGCACGTCCCCAGAATGCTAATCTTTGGTTGATTGCAGTGACAGAGAAGTATTCACTAATGGGTTATTTTCTGTTTTAATGGTTGGTGTTGACAGATAAAGGGCCAGATTGTACTTGGCCTTTGTGCGGATAAGTATGTGTTGGGGAAGGCAAGAAGCCTGTCACAAATGCAGTACATCGAAGGACTGGTCTATACTTAAAAGTTTCACTAGTACAGTTATTGGTTCGGAGTGTAATTTTTACCAACATAATTATGCCAGTAAAAGCCCTAGTGTCTGTGGATGCAATTATACCAGTATAAAAATGCCTTATACTGGTATGACTTATTCCATTTCCTGAAACTCCACAAGTTTAACTGGTATAACTGCATCCACACTAGGGGACTTTTCCCACTTTAAGTATATTGGCATAGTTAAAGCAGCAAAATTTAGGTCCTTAGGGCATGTCTGCATATCTTTGTTGTATCAATTTAACTATATCAGTTTAGAAATTATAACTATATCTATTTACTGAAACAATCTATATTAATATAAACACCTTTATACTGATATAACTGCATCCACACTGCAGATTGCATTATATTTAATTATATTGGTTTCCAAACAGTAGTTTAAAACCAGCATGACTGGTCTGAAAATCCTGTTAGCAATGACTGAAGAAGAAGTTGCTGCTGCAACAGTCCCTAATCAGTGTTTGGCATTACTCTGCTGAGAAGTGGACTTTCACACCTTCACGCCTCACTGAAGCTGAGGCTTAAGGGCACATGGCCTGCCAGCACAGGGCAAGAGAGTAGCTGCTATCTGAGAAATAACCAGTGTAGGTTTGAAGTCTAAAGTTGTATAGATCTGAGGAAGTCCCGTCCCATCTGCTGTGCAAGACAACTAAGCAAAATGATAAAAGCAGGACATCTATTATGTGTGAAATGTCTGTAATGATATGTACAAGTGTAATTAGAGGAAACTATTGTATTTAGAAAAAATAATGTTACTTATTCAAAAAAGAAAGTACCGTTTAAAATATTAATATGTTTGTTGCTTTTTTTCATTCCTTTAAAGACACACTGTCAACCTGTTAAGGCCCCACACTTTCCTTAATGGAAAGTAAAACCCACTTACTGCACCTGGAAAAGGACTTTTTAATAATAACCCCACTCACAAATCTTTGTTACCTTGGAATTATGGTTGAAAAAAACTATCACTTCAGAGAAGACACATAAAACCTTGAGAAAACATTGTTTCTCAGAAAACAAATATTAGCCTGAAAATGCAAAGGACCCTCTAGTGGCTTGGGTGGCATTGATATGACCCAATAAATACATCCTAAAGCAAAAAACAGCTAGTATGGGGGTGCTGAGAACATCACGGAGTTCAAAATATATGCAGAAATGGCTTTTAATGACTTCCCCATTTCACAGATAGGGAATGGAGCACAGAGTAATCTAATGACTTGTACAGAGGAGGGCAGGAGCCAGGAATAGGACCCAGATCTTTTAAATCTCAGTCTAATGTCTTAACCAGGAACAACAGTATGTCTCAAATAATCAAGCCCCTGCCACTGCAGGGCTTTCAAGCGTTGGTTCACCTCAGTACCTTCTGTTCTCTATCTGTGACACACTAGTTGAATCCCCCTGAGGGCAGTAACACTTCGGTCTAATTCTGGTTGTTTGGGCTTGGTGCACAGGTGAGGGGTGGTGTCCAGTGTCCTGATGAACAGGGACCTGGCAGTCTCTTCTTGCCTTAAACTCTGTGACAAGCGACATAGCATGAGCCGTGGCAGCCAACAAGCAAGAGGGCACAGCGTGGGCTGTGGCAACCAGCAAGACGGAGGAACTGGCCCCGTGACAATTGTGAGGCCAGGGGTCAGGTACCATGAAAGGGCCAAAGGTGGGATCACGACTGTTAAAGAGGGACTGGGTCAGGCAGGTCTCCCCTCCTCTGTGGGGCCACAGCGGGCAGGGCGACAGTGGTCGAAGTTCAGGGCCTGCCCTGAACCTCCAGCCCCAGTGGCTGGACGGACCCTCTCGCCTCATACAACGGGGAGAGCTGCGGCAACTCTCCCGCTGCGGCGGGCGGCTTCTTTCGCTTTCGCCTGCTCGCTCGCTTGGGGACGCTTTAGACTCTCCCGCTCTCCCCCCCCGAAGTAGTTTGGACGCTCCCATCCCCGAAGAAGACGGAGCGCGCAGCGTGTCACGTGATTCTCCTTCTACCCTGCCGCCCTCTCCCCGTTGGTTTGCGGGCTGGAGCCGGCTCGGCTGCTCCTGCCGCGGCCGAGCCGCGCTAGTGCCATGGCCGTGCGGGAGCAGAGCCAGAGCGGCGCCCTCAGCGCGGCCTCGCGGAGCCCCTGTGAGGCGGAGGAGGCTGCGCTGGGCCGGTGCCTGTCGCTGCTGCCCTGGGACCGTTTCTCGGCCTGGCTGCACTGCGTGTGCGTGGTGGGTTTCGACTTGGAGCTGGGCCAGGCCGTGGAGGTGAGCGACGCGGGCGGGAAGAGGCCCTGACCGTCCGTCGCGGGGGGGGGCGGTATCCCACCCTGGCTCCTTTGCCGCAGGGAGACTCTGCCGCGCTGCGCCCAAGCTCGCCCGGCCCTTAGCATTGAGGAGGGGAATGGTCCGGGCCGGGGGGCCGCGCTGCGCCTTCCCGGGGGGCCGCCATCCGCCCGAGACTGACTCTCTCTCGGTCTGCACGAAGGCGCCGCACCTGCCCGGCTTCGTCCGGCGTGACCCTGCAGGTCGGCGTCACTGGCGGGGGGCGTTTGGGCCCGTGCTCTGAGATGTTTTTAGTTTGGGCTTTTGACAGCACTTTGTGTAGAGTCAGTTTCACTATCGCGTTCCCGGAGTCGGGCACTTCCCCTATTGTTTGTGTTACACAGCAACAGAGAAAATTTAAAAAAAAAAAAATAAATAAAAGGAGAGAGATTTGATTGCACGAAATCAGAAGACTTGACTCAGAGGTAAGGGCACTATTTTGAACTATTTTAGTCTTAAAACAACTAGATTTTAAATTGACTGGGTTCCTCTACATTTGAAAATAAAAAGTAGGCAAACACCAAGAAAAGTAATAGAATTAATTAACTTCAAATAATTGTTTAGCCTACACCCATCACCCCTCAGTGCATTTTTCTGAACTGTTGTCATCTTGATCCAAAATGAGTGTGTTTTTCACATTTCTCTAATAGTATCATTTTCATAGTATCCAGGTGTTAAAGGTTTAAAAGTTGTATTGTAGCAGTCTGAGTGTAGATCATCTTCTCAATCTCCTCCAGATCACTAGTAAGTATATATTCTTAAGTTTCTGAAACCCAGACATTGCAGCTCTTAACAAAGTTGAAACAGACTTAATGGCATTTCTTTGTTATATCCAAGAGAAATGTAAATAGAATAAATAGTGATAAGTAAATTGAAGTTAAAAATTTGATTCGGTTAATGTTATAATGTATTACTAACTACAAAGAAATTAATTTGTTTGCAACACATGACTTAAGTAAACACTTCCCTTTTACAGGTTTCAGAGTAGCAGCCGTGTTAGTCTGTATTCGCAAAAAGAAAAGGAGTACTAGTGGCACCTTAGAGACTAACCAATTTATTTGGGCATAGGCTTTCGTGAGCTACACGAAAGCTTATGCTCAAATAAATTGGTTAGTCTCTAAGGTGCCACTAGTACTCCTTTTCTTACTGCCCTTTTTGCTTTTCTCAGCAGTGAGGAGAGCTCACAGTGGCCCATATTCGGCAAGTGCTTATCCACATGCTTAACTTTTGCCACACAAGCAATCCCATACATTTCTGAGGGAATCTCTTTTTAAAATTAAGTATCTGCAGGCTTAGGGTCTAAGACTTCTCTATCATTTAAACTGTCTTTAATCAGCAGCAAGATTTTCACCTTGAGTAACAAAGTACAGGTAACTTTCTCAACCATATGAGATACCAAAAGGTATGGAAGTTACAAAGTGAACACTTTTTTTTTCTCTTAACTGGAATTAATGAACACACATCTGGTCTTCTGTCTTGAAACTCTTTCAAAGGAAAGAGGGAGCAATACAGTACCTTGCGTGTCTAGAAAACTGCAAGTCTGCGAAGTATTCAAGAAGGCTGTCTTATATATATATTTTTTCTTTTCAAATAGCTTGTAAAATTCGGTTGTCTCCAATGCCCACTATTTTCAAATCACTTTGCATTGCCTTTATTTATGAAATGTGGCTTAGGCTCTCACCATTAAGTGGGGTTTTCTTAACGCTGGTTTGCTGAAACTCTGGTGTTCATGGTTAAGGCATTTGAATGCCATTATAGCAAATTAGATTCTATCCCTGCCTCTGCCACAGTTCCTATGTGATATGAGGCAAGTAATGTAAACCAAAACTTTCCACAATGATCTATAGTGGTTATAGACCTTTTTGTCCCTGTCATCTCCAGCCTCTCTCTTCCACTGCTGCTATTCCCCTGTCCTCAGCCCCTTTCTGTGCTTCTGCCTGTGTCCCCTGTTCTTGTCTTTGTCTCCCCCCCTTCCAGTTCTTTGACTGTCCCTGGCTCCTATTTTTACCCTGTCCTCCCCTCGGTTCTGTTCCCCTCTGATCCTGCCCCTTTGTCCCCTCGTTGCATTCCTCCCCCCACCAATTTCTCACCCCTCTGCCTTCAAATCATGGAGTCTCCTCCTCCTCCTCGCCGCCTGGGCACGAACAATGGGAGAATTGGGAACATTTGTCCCCAGTTCTGGTACTTGGCACTACACAAGTCACCAGGAGGGTCAAATGCAGGGAAAGTGTTGCCTTCATCCCCGCAGTCCTGGAATGGACCATGCTTAGTTGCTCTGTTGGGATAGTGCATGCACAGTCAAGTTGACATCTGTTAGGTGTGAAGTACTGGAGCATGCTCAGTACAGATGGAATCTTCAGAGAATTAAGCTGCCTAACAGCATATGCAAACTGAGATTTTTCAGAGGATTATAATGTGGCCAAATTTTGGCTGACTTTCATGGTGGCCCCAAAAGGCACATCCTTGACACCTTGGTGACCCCCCACCTCCTGACAAATTTCAAGTATTTTTTCTAAAGCATGGAGGCACCAAAGCTTCTCAACATAATAGTGGTAAAAAAAATTTAATATGGAAAAAACATGTTTTACTCATGTCTCATTCTGAGAAATGTCTGAATTGTTTTAGCTGAACACGCCCCGCCCCCCCCAGTCAGTCTGAGGCAGGTACCAAGCATGGAGAATTTCCAGCCAAACAGTTTGGTAAAGATATAGGCAACTGACCCCCCCCAGCCCCCAACAAACAATCTTATAATGGAAAGTTTCAGGCAGCCTTAACTAGAGATGTTGCTACCTGTGCTGCCTATAGTCAGATGTAACTGATCTAAATAAGAATGTGTCTGTATTAAGTGTTGCACCAGTTTAACTAAACTGATATTTTAAATATTAGTTTAAATTGGTGCATTTTCTCTGTAGATAAGGCCTAATTTCTGTGCTGCTAACATCCATGCTACTTCTGTCTGTGATGTGCCCTGTTTGGGATCTGAAAAGGATGAGGCCCATTTAGTAATAGAAAGGGAGACCAATGAAAACCCAGGCTTCTACTGCTACAGGTGGTGTTGGTGACTTGGTATATGGCAGTTTTCCTTCTGAGAGAAATGAGGTGCAGTCTATTTGTGATTAATTTGGCACTTTTTGCATAGGTAGAATGAAATTCCTGTATCCTGGCCATATTTCACTGTTGGTAATTACATTAATCCTACTTATATTTCCCCTGCATTTTCAGTTGGAGACAGCATAAACTTCCTATCCTAAACTATTCGAGTGCTAAAATTTGATAAAAAAACAAACTGGATTTCAGTGGGGCATTAAGTTATTCTTTTGTGTGTGAAAGAGAAGATAGTGTGTGTGTGTGTGTGTGTTTGTCAGATTTTTAGTAACAGATTTGTAGGACTTAAGTTGTTAAAGATGGAGTTTGTAGCAGCAATTATATTAAGGTTGCTTACTACTCCTCCGTTATATAGCCACTGTTTCCAACTGAATTGAGCTCTTCCTAAAGGTTAACTGCTTGGTTGAACTTTTTCATACTTATTCTCTAGAGCCTTCTGTAGAAATGTTTGGAAAAAAATTGTGCAATACAAGTTCAGCTGTTTTTGAAAACAAAGTTAGGGAAAAACGGATTGGTTTGCCAAAGTTAAGTTGTTTTGTAGTTTTATCTGAAACAGTGCTGTTCCAAACCAGGGTGTGCTAGGAATTTGAAATTTGGCAGGAGCCTGATCTTAAGGTTGGAGAAGCGTCTTCTGATGTCACTGAAAATCCATTAAGATTTTGTCACTTTACAAGCTTCAAAAATTTGCCATTTGTATATGTGCAGTGGAGCTTGTTCAGCACTTGTCCCTTTATTTACTGATGCATCCATCTGCGTTGCGCATCCTCCAAGCTCACTGAGCCTCCTGCATCATTCTGAAATGGCCACACAAACTCTGTAAGATATGACAAAATGGTAGCAGCAGCTTTTGCTGCTCTCCCTCATCAAAATATACTTTGGCCTAGAAGAGTGTGCATGGGGCTGGGTCTCAGGAGATGAAGAATTCATGTCTTGACTTTTATCACTGACTAGTATTAATGATACGAAGTTTATAACCCTTAAACCAGGTCTCATACTGCCATCGTAGGATGGAGGCAAGCTTCCTTTGTGGAAAAATTAGTACACAATCATGTACTTAAGGACTGTAAAATTAAAGTTGACCTTGATTATGATACTTCCTGATTTTTTAAGAGCTTGTCTCATAGTTTCATAGAACTTAAAGCCAGAAGGAACCATCCTATCATTTAGTCTGACCTCCAGTATATCACAGGCAATTAAATTTCACCCAGGTACCCTAAAAGCAAAGTCTTTAGTTAGACCAAAGCACTTCAGTCCTCAGGAGACTAAACTGTGTCCAGTGGGCAGAGAATAGGAAAGACTAAGGTCTTTGTCTGAGGCCCATACAGTCTGAGGCCCATACAGTAGCAGGAATTGATTAGGTGAGATATTAAGGATATGTTCCCACTATATGAACCATGTGTCATGCTACAGAGGAAGGCAAAAAACCTGTGAGATCCCTGCCAATCTGACCTGGGGAAGAACTCCTTCCTGACCCTATATTTGACTATCTGTATGACCCTGAGCATGTGAGCAAGACTCACCAACCAGACATCTATGAAGAGGATTCTTGGAACCACCTCAGAGTGCTGATTTATAATGTTTCAGAGGAAGGTAAAACCCACCTCCAGAATACATACGGGAATGGCTGTACATCGCAGGGGAAATTCTTTCCTGACTGTTGTAGGCAACTGGCTGAAGCCCTGAAGAATGAAATTTGATTACAGTCATTATCTTAATACAGGCCTGTAAATGTAATGAGCATGATGAGGGCCGTGCAAGCAATTCTGTTCTCTATATGACCCATGAAGGAAAGGGAAGTCTTTGCAAACTTAACATTCTTTTAAAGCAGTTTTTGTAGGTACTTCTAATTACCTCAAGAAAAAGTCTTCAGTGTACTGGTCTGTCTAAATATAAAATATTTTGCCCTCTTGCTGCTGTAACATTTGGCTCATCTCTGTAAATACAATTTGAGTTTTAAGTTAAAGGGTAAAATTTTGATCTCCATTAAATTTATGGGCGTCTTTCCATTGACTTCAGTGGGACCATGATTCCATCCAAAGTGTTTTAAACTTTAGAACATACCTGCCCTATTTCTCCAGGTGGTTTTCAAAGAAGCAATAGACAGGATGTCAAATTGGTGAAAGGGCATATGAGGAGTAAGCTGTGCGTTTATTTCAAAAGCCAAGTCTGTACTTTGTCTCTCTTCAGTTGCTTCCTGCGCACAATTTTAATGTTTTTTTTATCACCTCAAGTGGCTGCAGTAGCAATTATGTTAACTCTAGTTAAGGGATGATGTAGCCTGGAGCAAACACTGATTCTCAACAAACATACTCTAACTAGTTACCATCCTTATTCAGTCAATTTCTACCTTTTTTTTTTCCCCCCCAGGTGTGGGGGAGAGACAGTAAGCTTACATTTTTTGCACCAGTAAGGTTTTTACAGTGACTCGTTGAGAAGACAAGTTATGATATAACTAGCAGCTGTGATAATGAAGACTATCTTAGTAGCAAAGAGCACTGATTTTTGAGGAGTGTGAAAGTCAAACTCTAGCAGATGGAAAAAGGATAGTGTTATGAAATGTGATTTCACTGCCATGTACTGAAACTAGGATAGACATGGACAGGTCAGTGAGTACTGCATCATAGCAGCTATTTAAAAGATGAACTTATTACAGTCTAAAGTTATCCATTCTGTTTTCAAACAAAATAACTTTATTTTTGGTAGGTAATATATCCTCAGCATTCAAAACTTACAGATAAAGAGGTGAGTAAGAGCTATTACATATATAGTTCAGTATGTCACTTTAAAATTGTGTGTTTCAGATAATATAACTGCTCTGTTGTTGTTTTTTCTTTCCAGAAAACCAGTATTTGCTATTTGTCTTTTCCAGATTCCAATTCAGGTAAATGCTTCCTTTACTTTGTCATCTGAAATCTGTGTGTTCTATTTCCAGACCAAACTATACTGAGACAGAGTTAAGTTTGACTGTACTTCTCAGTAATTTAGGGTAAACCTGTATTACAGGGAATGTTGTGATTATCCACCCTCGCCCCCACCCCCAAGCATTACAAGCCCAGGAAATTCACAGTTTAACCTTAATTTCAAATAGGGCCGTCAAGCGATTAATTGCGCTGTTAAACAACAATAGAATACCATTTATTTAAATATTTTGGATGTTTTCTACATTTTCAAATATATTGATTTCAATTACAACACAGAACACAAAGTGTACAGTGCTCACTTTGTTTATTTTTGATTACAAGTATTTGCACTGTATAAAACCAAAAGAAAGTGTTTTTCAGTTCACCTAATACAAGTACTCTAGAGCAATCTCTTTATCATGAAAGTTGAATTTACAAATGTAGAATTATGTACAAAAAAATCTGCATTCAAAAATAAAACAAATCTAAAATTTTAGAGCCTGCAAGTCCACTCAGTCCGATTTTTTTGTTCAGCCAATTGCTCAGACAAACAAGTTTGTTTACATTTGCAGAAGATAATGCTGCTCGCTTCTTGTTTACAATGTCACCTAAAAGTGAGAACAGGCGTTCTCATAGCACTGTTGTAGCTGACGCATGTTCATGTTCATTTTCATTATCTGAGTCAGATGCCAACAGCAGAAGGTTCATTTTCTTTTTTGGTGGTTCGGGTTCTGTAGTTTTTGCATCAGAGTGTTGCTCTTTTAAGACTACTGAAAGCATGCTCCACACCTCATCCCTCTCAGATTTTGGAAGGCACTTCAGATTCTTAAACCTTAGGTTGAGTGCTGTAGCTATCGTTAGAAATCTCACATTGGTACCTTCTTTGCATTTTGTCAAATCTGCAGTGAACAACTTAAAATGAACAACATGTGTTGGGTCATCATCCGAGACTGCTAGAACATGAAATATGGGACAGAATGCAGGTAAAATAGAACAGGGGGCATACAATTCTCCCCCAAGGAGTTCAGTCACAAATTTAATTAACGCATTATTTTTTTAACAAGTGTCATCAACATGGAAGCATGTCCTCTGGAATGGTGGCCGAAGTGTGAAGGGGCCTGCGAATGTTTAGCATATCTGGCATGTAAAGACCTTGCCATGCAAATGCCTGTTCTCCCTTTCTGGTGACATTGTAAATAAGAAGTTGGCAGCATTATCTCCTGTAAATGTAAACAGACTTGTTTGTCTTAGCAATTAGCTGAACAAGAAGTAACACTGAGTGGACTTGTAGGCGTTGAAGTTTTACATTGTTTTGTTTTTGAGTGCAGTTATGTAACCAAAAAAAAAATGTACATTTGAAAATTGCACTTTCATGACAGAGATTGCATTACAGGACTTGTATGAGGTGAATTGAAAAATAGTATTTCTTTTATCATTTTTACAGTGGAAATATTTGTAATAAACAAGATACACTTTGATTTCAGTTACAACACAGAATACTACATGAAATTGTAGAAAAACATCAAAAATATTTAATAAATTTCAATTGGTATTATTTAAGAGTGCGATTAAAACTGCGATTAATTGCCATTAATTTTTTTAATCGCAATTTTTTTTTTTTTTAGTTAATTGCATGAGTTGGTTGCAATTAATTGACAGCCCTAATTTAAAATATTAAAATCTAGTTATTTCTACTGCAGTAATCTGTAGGAACCCCAGTTTATTATGTGTAAGTGAAATATTAGGAATGTTAGCTTGTGAAATGTGTGCTTTTCTCTAGTTTTTTCCACCTGATGGTCTCAAAGCATTTTACAAACAGTGACTAAACCTCCCAATATAACTATGAAATTGGTGGGTTATACAGATGGGGAAACTGAGGCACGGAGGTTAAATATTTAAAGTTAGTAGGAGGTGGGAATATTGGATTGAAAGAATTAACTGCTTCTAACTTGTTAAAGGTCTGTATTTCATTATTATAAAAGCATGTCTAGAAGTAGAATGCTAGGCTCTCTGTCTTCTGTTTCTGTAATCCTTGCCTCTATTACTGTGTGGTCCTGCTTGCTGAACTCTTCTTTCACTTATCCTCTCCCTTCTCAACTTCCAAAGGGAGTTGAAGACTTGTGATTAGCAACTTGGGCCCGCTGCAAAGTTCGGGTTCTGTAATTTTTAAGAGGAAGGATGGGGGAAAACAGATTTGCTGGTAATATGCTCTGCCAACATTTTTTAGCTGTTATGTAACTTTTACAATTTGCTTAGCCTTATTTTTGCCTATTGACTTGTGGCTAAAAGTGAGATAATTTATTTTCTTTGTTTTTATACCTGCAGTAGAGGAGCAGTTCCTTCCTGAGTCCTGCATATAATTGGTTTACGTTCTGAACCATGAAATGTATTACCCTCACCTGAGATTACTATAAATGTTAATGGTTGCAAATTTATCCAACACTTAAAAATCATACTTGAAAGTATAATGTATCAAGAATAAAACCTAACTTGAAACTCAAAAATAGTACTAATGTACTTTTAAAAAGACTAGATTAAATTATTCTAGGAGTATAGTGTATAAAACTGGATTAATTTGAGGAGAGAAACCATTGTTTGTTGCTGATAGTGTGACTTACTTTAGCGTTCCTATCATCATGGTTGTGCATGAAAAAAGATATAAATCATGAGAGTCCTCCTCTGGATGAAAACACTATTCCAGAAGTTAGCCTGGAAAATTGTTTAACAATTAAAACAAAAGCTATACAACTTGAAGATTTGATTTTCTTTTTTTAGGCTTTAAATCTGAGCAGGAAAGCTTAATACAACATAAGAACAAATTTTGAAGGAGGTTGTTAGCTTGCAGCTGAATCAAGAGCCAAAGTCTATCAGGTCTTTCATGATATAGAATGTATCAGGCTGCGAGACAATGAATTTTGTTGAGAAGTTATCAGTTGATATATGCAGTGTATTAAGACAAGTTTCTTTTGTTTCTAGAATATAATGTGAGTAGACTTTGTAGTGGTAATAGATTATTTTCAA
Source organism: Chelonia mydas (assembly GCF_015237465.2). Taxonomy (NCBI): domain Eukaryota; kingdom Metazoa; phylum Chordata; order Testudines; family Cheloniidae; genus Chelonia; species Chelonia mydas. The sequence continues at coordinate 24,486,738 of NC_057853.1, forward strand.
AGCAAAATATGAACGTTATTTTTCCTTTGTTTGTTATGCAGACCTGCCTCGTATTTTGTCTTTCAAAATAATTGAAGCAGGTGCTGGTGAGACTTGGAGGCAAAACATACCTGTGCTGTCCACTTCTCACTTTCTTACTTTTGTACAGCATTTCTATTATTTGTTCATTTCTGTACCAATTAATTTAACTTGTCTATTTTTCTTTCAACAAGCATGATCAGAAATCGGTTTAAGACATTATTGAAGTCACTAAATGTACTGCAGTGGCCATAAAAGTAAGAGTTGGTTAAATAAAACAATAGTGACATAACTGCTTTTTTTCCTTTAGTTCTAATCCGCCTGAGAAATAGAAAAGCAGAGTTTAGACTGAAGTAACTACAGTTAAAAAACAAACCGTCGTCTTGTGTTTGATGCTGCATAGATGGTTGTAGAAAGAGCATTCACCTACTTTCTCGGTTAAATTACACAAGTAAAAAGAAGCTGTTAATTAAATAGCTGTTGAGTCCTGAACAATATGACCATGTGTGTAGTCATTTGGTGTTAATAATTCTAAGGATAACTTACCTTCAGGGCTTGTCTACATGGGTACCTTACATCAGTTTAGTTTGTTAGTTCTGAATGCAGCGCATTAATTATATTGAAATAAAGTGTGCCCACACAGCTTTGTTATACTGGCTTAAGGTACTTTCCTCGTTGATCATATCCATGCTTCACTGTTTGTTTGAATTAACTGCACAGCAGTCTGGGCAGATATCCCATGGTACAGTGTTCTGCTGCTCAGCTGTATGCTCTGGGATTTTTCTCAGTGCATTGTGGGATGCGTACTGAAACCTACAGGAATTTTGGGACTTGAGGTCAAATTAACCACATGCATGATTCCTCTCCTGCCTTCCCATAATTCATCCGTATTTTGCCAGCGACACTTTTGAACTGCTGTCAGGCAACATGGAGGGCACACTGCTGCAATCATAACAGTCATTAATAAGAATAGGATGATTCACATGCATTGGCAGTTGTGCGGTTAGATGGATTTGTCTGGGCATCTGTGAACAGCTTTGGATGCCACAGCAGTATGGCTACAAGTGGACATAAAATGGAGTAGTTACCTTTTCAGGGCATTTTTCTGGAGCAGTTTCATTCAGTTGAGCACCACTGACTGGTGGGAAAGGATAGTGATGCAGAACTGGGAGGACCAAGAGGCTACTGAACTTCCGGATGTGGAATGCTGCTTTCCTAGATATCTGTGCGGTGCTCATCCTAGAGCTGCAGTGGCAGAATACCAACATGAGAGCTCTCCTCAGCTTGGGGATGCATGTTTCCATCACCATGTGGAAGCGTGCCACGCCTGATTGCTACTGGTCAGCAGCCTAATCACTTTGGTGTTGTCATGAGATGTTTAATGCTGTTAAGATAGTGCTGTTGTGCCAGGTCATCAGCATCACAATGCATGTGGCTTTGTATGGATGGGGCTCCTGAACTGCATTGGGCTATAGAGGGGGTCTGTATTCCTATTCTTTGAGCAACCACCGCCATACGAGACCAAAGACTGTATCAAGAGGAAAGGGTATTTCTCCAAGGTGCTGCAAGGCCTACTTGATCACTGTGAAGATCACATTCTTAATGTAGGGTGGTTGGGAAAGATCCATGAGGCTAAAATATTTAGAAATTCAGGTCTACTTGCTGGAATGAACAAGGGAATTTTTGCTCCTCCAAACCACTATGGTCACTAAAGGAGTTAGGATTTCTCCTGTCATTTTGGGAGACCAAGCCATACCCGTTGCTTCCCTGGCTTATGTTGCTTTTACTGGACACTTGAATAAGAAAAAGGAGTGATTTAACTATACCCTGAGTAGTCGCAGAATGACAGTGGAGCACGCATTTGGAAGACTGAAAAAAAGGTGATGGTGCTTTCCATCAAGGCTGGATGTTTTTCATCATTATGTGCCTTGTGTGATAAGTGCTTGGCATATATTTCACAACATCTGTGAGAGCAAGGGAAGACACCCTGCACGAGGGGCGGGAGTAGATGGCAGGGAGACTTTCTGAATGTTATGAACAGCTGGAGAAGGTATATTGTAAGTAGGGTTATTTTCTGTGGCCCAAAACATCAAATAGTTCACTTTTAAAAAAAAAAAAGTTGCATGTGGACTCAAAGCACTGTAAGGCAAACAAACTGAAGTTACTCTGATGCGTCATCCCTGTGTAGACAAGTCCTCAATTAAAGTCTGTTGAAATCAAGATACCATTATTTCCTTTTTTTCTTTTCTGTTTTTGTTTTGGCATAGGTTGTCTTGGAGACACGCAGTTTTGTTTTAGGTTTCGCCAATCTTCTGGTAGGAAGCTCTCACTGCACTGTATGCTGGACCAGCTGGATGGAGACTTACCAGTTTCCTTAAAGGTTGGAAATACACTAAAAGGAAACATATCCCAATTTAAAAACAGAAAGTTCAGAAGTGCATTTAAAATTTAGCACAGGTACCCTAACTCTGATCTGAATTTTTGGTGTTGGTGTCATAATGACCAAATTTAATTTAGAGAAGTTGATTAAGAAACATTTTCAAAGAGAAATATTCATCAAATTCCTTCTTTTGCTGCATGCCACTACCAGATGGTATTTGAACTGTAAAGTATTCTAGTAGTTATCACTTTTAAGTGCTTTTTCTGTATATATGCTATTCATGGCTAGATAAGTGGTGTGGTACAGGGGAATTCCACTGATGACCAGATCCACTCCATGGGTTGCCCTGAAAACTAAAGCTAGAAAATAATCAGATCCTTGGTCCTGAATAAATAATTGATTTGGTTTCTTAATGAAAAATAAGAACTTTTTACTTTCCAAAATCTGAATTCAGAGTTCTGTTTTTCTTTCAGCTATTGATGGCATCACCTAAATCAAAGCTGCACTTTCTGAATTCCTTTACAAAACTAATTATCTTCATCTACTTCTGGGAAAATACAGAACCCTGAACTCAAGCCTTGATTGATAAGTATAGGTGGAAAAGGTTGTGAATTCTTAGGTTTAGGGTGGATGGAAATGGTTTAAATACTTTATGCTAAAATAGGTTTGTTTTAAGTCTGCATTCTTTTTCTTAATGCTTTGGGAATGTTTTTTAGATTAACTTTTTAACGTGTGCTTTTAAACATTAGTTCATAGTCATATGATTTCAATACCAACCAAAATCAGGAGACCAAGATTTAAATTAGTAAAATAAGGAAAGGAAAAACATCGTGAATATTTACTGAAAATGTCCACAATCAGACTAGAACGAAGGATTCCTTGTTTGTCAGAGACAGGTTTTAACTAAGGCTAAGATTTTATCATGGTTATTTTTAGTAAAAGTCACAAACAGGTCACGGGCTCCATGAATTTTTGTTTATTGCTTGTGACCCGTCCCTTACTTTACTAAAAATAACGGGGAGGGCTAGGTAGGGAGCAAGGAATGGAGTTCCATTGAGGGGGAGGGAGGAATTGACAGGCTGAGCCCCCATCCTTGGTTCTAGTGGTTGCAGTGGCAGGTGCAGCCACGGGGGGTACACAGACCCTGCTCCAGACCTGGCTGCAGCCGCAGGATGGGTGCGGACCCCTGACTGCAGCCCTGCCAAGCCGCAGCGGGGGCGGGGGGCGCACGGACCTGAGAAGCTGCCAGCAGGGTGCATGGCCCCTGCTCTAGCCACCGGCCAGGGTCATGTGGCCCTGGTTCCAGCTGCGGCCCCCGGCAAAAGTGGTTGAGCAGGGGCTTGTGGCTGCGGCTGCGACCCCCGGCAGAAGCAGCTGGGCTGGTGCTGCAGGGTTCTGATTCCAGCCAGCCCCAGTTATAGGACAGGGGCGCACAATTTCGCCTCTTTCTCCTGGAGCCCCAGAAGTCACGGAGGTCCGGTAAAGTCACAGAATTTGTGAACTCCGTGACTAAATTGTAGCCTCAGTTGTAACATATGAACTGTAATCCAAGTATATGGTATGTGCCTGTTGGTTGATTAAGATAATATGTATTGTTAAGTGACAAATTTTAAACAATTTTTTTCTTAGGTCAGTAGAAGCTCTTTAGTTCACCATTAAACCTTACACTATGTAGCATAGCGCTCTCTCTCTCTCTTTTTTTTTTTTTTAAAACAAATTTCAGTATTGACATTTTTTTTTTTTATTAGTGATAATCCATGCCAAACTGTTGATGAGCCAATGTATAGCATTATATTGGACTTTCTGATAGTGTTTTCTAGGGGAAACTAAGTCTGGTTGCAGAATATTTCAGGGGGACGGGTACAGGGAGAATAGAAACAGCAAGCACACTGAACAAACAATAAGTCCACCTAGTGCTACGATAAGTCCATCTTGAGCTTTTCTGTTCAAGCAGTTGTAGAATTTTTAGTTCCTGTAAAGCAAAGTATCCTTTCACTTTACCAAATATATTAAATTTAGAGTATGTAAGAAAACATGATGTTTTAAATAACACATAGAATATTCAAAAATAGGGAGCGGTCTTTACTTTCAAATTACTGTTTTGCTTTGTTTTTTAACAGAAGGACCCTGCATATTACTATGGCTATGTATATTTTAGACAAGTTCGAGACAAAACATTAAAAAGAGGCTACTTCCAGAAGGTAATCAAATGTCTTACTAGAAAAACATGTACAACATCAATTCCAGAGGCCATTAGACTTGAAGCTCAATAAGGGAGAAGCAGTGTCTCATGCTTTTCTTTACAGTTGTGAGCATATTGGTGCTCAAGAAATGAAATATGATTTATCTACCATTGAACTGTAGCTGCAAAAAAAATTGTAGGGCATGCATTGTGTTCTTCACTATAAATATTATTCATAAGTCATTATTATGTATAGTCTGCATGTATATCTCCAAAATAATTCTATCCACCGTACCTTTTAGTAAGAGTAGTTCATCAAACAGAAGAAAAACTCCAATAGCAGGTTTGGTTTTTTTGTATGTTTTAGTTTATAGGATCAGAGAAATAGATTCCTGATACTCTGATTACTGAGGGTGAAAACACTTATAAATTGAGCTGATGAATATTACAATGTGAAGAAGCCATGCTAGAAAGTAACTCAGACTAGGTGGTTTATAGACATTTTGTAAATAAAATTTCTGTCCACACTGGTGAAATTAAGTAACCCTGTTAGTAAATGGTTGGAGAATATTGTTCTGAGAAAATTTTGCTTAATGGCTTTGGAACTGTTATCGCACATTTTCAAGCTATAGTGTGAGCCAAGCTTTAAATAGCATTCATTTTTATAGGAGGAAAAACATCAACTCTGTTGTTGAATTCAGTCCTTTCTAAGTTTCTTCTGATATTTACATCTCTTAGCTGGTGATCCTCTCCCTTCCCATTATTGGTTCTGATCTAGACCTTTTATAGGTTCCCATATCTGGAAGGTGGAAAGGTGTGTACGTGTGAACCAGTGCTGTTGTGGCTCTACTCTGAAAAATGCTCAAATTTTTGTTTATTTTTTAAAACCCCTTACTCAGCACATCTTCTGTGTCTGAAGTAATGTTTGTGTACTTCAGTGAAAATAATTTTAACTACTTTTCACTCTTGTTAGCCCTTCAAATCCAACAAAACTACAGCAGAATTAGCTGAATTTTATTCTGGCTTTTATCTAATCAACAGAATTGTTAACTAAATTCCAATTGTAGGGCTAAATTTTACTCTCACTAGAAGCTTGCATAAGTATAACTGAGGGCAGAATTTGGCTTGCAGAGTATAAATTACTGGTGACGATGCACAAGCCAGAAAGAACTCTGTTTGTCCTTAAGTTTCCTGGCTGAGCTGCAGGTTAGGCTGTTATTAAAGCCACCTGTTTAATTATAGCAAACTGAGCAAGCCTAACACAGAAGCCTTTGTATTGCACGCAATCACACCATGCCATTTGTTTTTCAAAGCCAAACTACACTAATATTGAAACAATAAATTGATAGCTGCTGGCATTTATAGATCTGTTTGTTGTTACTTGTAGTTACACACTTGTTGCTAAATGATCGGATTTCTTGTAAAAATGCCTATTATTACTTTCGGAAGGGACTCAATTAAAATGATTTACTCTTGGATTATTTTGCTGCTTTCTTTATTCCAGTCCTTGGTTCTCATCAGCAAACTTCCTTATATCCATCTTTTCCACACTGTGCTTAGGCATATAGCACCAGAATATTTTGAAAAGAATGAACCTTTCCTGGAAGCAGGTTAGTTAATACTATTTTATTGGTTTGGAAAAGCTCATAAAAAATTATAGAAATTCCATGCAACACATGAGCTAAATACTGATGGCATTTTCTAGCTTGTTAATAATAGGAAAAAAAGATTGTAGCTTGCATGTATTTTCCATTTGGGTGGGCTGTTAGTTAAACTCTTAAATTGGGTTGAAGACTTATTAGCTAGAAGATTATAATATGGTAGAACCTGACTCCTTCCAAGGGTAGCACAATGCTCCCCATTGAAGAGCCTCTGTCCTCTCAGTCTGGGGACCCACCTGCTTAACACAGGTCGTTGGCAGCCGCCGTAATTTGCTCTCCTTGCAGTTTGGATTCACTGTCACAGAGAAAGGTATAATAGCTCTCGAGCTTTTGCTGATGAGAAGGGAGAGTAGGTGGAGGAGGCAGTGGCATTTTAATGGCTTCCTTATGCCCATTGGATCCTCTGAACTTCTGGAGCTACTGATATGGGGTCACTAAGAATCTTGGTTTGCCTTCATCTCCCAGAAGCAACAGCAATAGGAGACTACCAATAATAAGTGACTCATAACCATCTCAGAGCTTCACTAAGTGCCATAAATGGTCCAGGTGTGAGATACGTTCTCCTTTTTGTCCCAGCTGGTTCTGTCCTGAGCAGTGTCGTGCTGCTTTGTGCTTCAGTGAACAGCAATTTTGGAATCAACTTTCAGTGGGGATTTGTAATTTACTGAAGTGCATATTAGCAGGGTTTTACAGTATTGTATCACAACCTTTGACCAAAAAACAACTTTTTCTTCTGTGCTTAAAGCTCGCACCTGCTGAACTAGTGAACAGTATTCACAACTACAAATTCTAGAAAACCTGTAAGCTTTCTAGCCAGATGGCTTTATCATTGGCATATCACTAATATTTATTGTTTATCTTTAAAAAATTTAGTAGCAAACTGGGCTCACGGCTAATCTGTATAACTGTGTGCTCCTTTTACTCTCTCTTGCTATGTAGTTGTACTTACCTAATACAATGGAGTCCTGATCCTAATGGTGACCTCTGGCTGCTACCGTAATATAAATAAAAAGAAAAGAAGACAAAGTGATACTTGTTATTGGACAAATGAATAATTTACAATACCTTTATATTAGAATAACATGCACCATTGACCTTGTCTATGGTATGCAATAAGATGACTTCAGAATGTGAGGCGTACAAAATAGATGAGTAAGTGAAAAGGTCTCAGGGGAGTGATGCTGTTGGGGACAAATGTTAATTTAAGACTTAAATTGTTCAGTATCTGTACAAGTAATCTGAATTTGTAGGAGTATAGGATATATAAACTAGATATACAGTATACTTACCTATTTGACTCTGTTTTTCAGTTTGTAGTGATGTTGATCATTGGCCACCACCAGTCCCAGGGAAAACACTAAATTTGCCTATTATGGGCATTATAATGAAGGTAAATGTATGGCTTTTTACCGGGTTCTCCCCTCCCCCATTTACTATATATATTCAATGTGTTCTGCCTTGTTTTCTTAGTTAAGATTGGGAGGATTCAGAGTAAATGTCCTGGAGTCCTTTGAAAACATATTAAAAATATATATAATTTTAATCACTAATATTTTACGTAGAGGTTCAAAACAAATGTTTCAAAAACAAAATTTCCAGTCCTCAGCAGCTAGCTAATTGCTGTTTCAGCACCTTTCCTCCAGAATATACTTTCCAAGAGGTTTTCATAGTGATTTCATTGATGTGCCAGAATATACTGGCACATTGGAGAAAACTTTAAAATATTTAGGGCTAAATTTTCTACTATATGAATGTAACACCATTCAAGTCAGTGGAGATAAACTGATGGAAATTGGAGGAAAATCTGGCTTGTCCTAGTAGTTTTTCAATATTTTACAAATCTGCAAGTCAGTTGATATATGGGGCCTGGCAGTCCAAGAAATTAAGCAACTTAAAAACTATCCCTACCCCTAATATTGAATACAAAATTTTTTTTAAAAATAAATTTTAAAAGCTTAAGCTAGTACACACTAAACTAAACCATAGCAACTGCAGTGGTTGGATAGGGATAGGAACTGAAGCATTTGGGAGCCATATTCCTTCATAGCCTTGAATAGATTTCATCCATGCAGAGTTTGTGACTGCAGAGTTGCTGTTATCAAATGGTTCCAGGCTTGTGGCCAGAGGCCTGAGCATTCCCAGAGATGGAGATCTGCGTGAGACAATTTTGGAAGAACTGTTCTTACTAGTAAAGCAGTGTTCTGTTTTTATTATAACTTCTAATTGGCAAGAATTGGATCTGCCTTATTTTGGGGTATCTTCTGTTTTTCTAAATTCTGAATATTTAATTCTCGGATACAAGAAAACAGAATGCTCTTTTATAATGGCTTTATTTTTTTTAGCATTTAGTTACTTGGAAAGTGTGGGAGGCTGCTGCTGACACTTTCAGCTGCATCATGGCTTTTTTCTCCCCACTATGCTTAGGCAATTACTAGCTCTGTTTCAGTCTGCACTCCTGAGCCTCCACTCCTCACCGGTTTCCAATATGATATGATTTAGGGTTGCAGTACTAACAGCTGCAGATTGTGAGGTCAGGAACTACATAAACATTTTTCGGTTGGTTTTGGTTTCAACCAGTGTTTAGAAAGAAGTCTGAGGTTTTGGGAGATACATTCTCACTGGTAACTACCATTTTAAACTGAGAAGTGTAAAACCTATCTAGGATATTTCTTTCCTAACTTCTAAAATGCCACAGGTTCTGAGCTCTGTTTTCATTAGGATTTTTTCTATTAAAGGAACTTTCAGCTTGCCTCTAGTAAAACAAACACAAACCAATCATACTCATAGTATTACATACTAAACATTTTTAAAAATGTGTAGGATTCTTTAACATTAATATAGTTCTTGTAGCTGTGGTCTTTAGCTAGATTTTCAATATTGTCAGGGGGAGTTAAGTATCACTCTTTGGAGTAGAACCCTCTTATTTATTATTTTCCAAAAAGTTCAGCCTGAGGTAGACAGCCTGCATGAAAAAGTTCAGCCCAAAGAGTTAAAATTTGCAGTAATAAACAACTGAAAACAGGGAATGGGAAAACTTGTAATGGGAAATGTCAGGCAACCTTAATAAATGTCCCATACTTGGTATTCTAAGCGTAAATTAGTTGGATAGGAAAGCTAATTACTTCTTTTTTCTTTTCCCCCCTCCTAAGGTGCGGATTCCAACATGTCATGACAAGCCTGGAACAACCCACATAGTACAGTTCACACACCAGGTAGATATCAGATATTGCTATAGTACAGACCACTGAAAGAGAGCGTGTATCTTTTGGTTTTAAATTATTACTATCTTGGTGTATTCTAGATGTGTGAATTATAGCATTTTTGATGCTGATATACCCAACATATCAGTTTTCTTGCTTTTTTGGATGAATAAGTGAAAGCAGTTTGAGATGGCTTCTTTGTCTGTACAAATTTTAATGAGCATGATCTTAAAACACTGTCCATTCTAAATTATTTATTTTTGATTTCTAAAGGGGGTACATGTAGAAACAATCTTAATAAAATAAATGATGAAATATCAGTAGTACTATGCTGTCACACAAAAAGAGGCAGTATCGATTATAGTTAGGCCCCAAGTTACTGAAGGCTGAACACGTTGACTTGCATCTGGATAACAAATTGAAAGTTGATGCAGATATTGGAGCACAGTGTAATATGTTCCCTATGAGAAGCACAAAGGAATGCTTTAGTACGTGCCTTTCAGTATCTTTGCAGACCATCCTTTCACTGCAGTCTCCTGATTTCTTATGCTCTTGTATATTTTGCACCTTGAAGAAACCTATCTGAAGGAGTTCAACAAGTCTGTTTTCCTTAACGACTTCTGACACTGTGTTTCACATCTCATGCTCTGGGTTGCATAGCCACACATGCCATTTAATTTTGTGGTGCTGGGGCCTAGCAAAAAGGCAGCTGTACTTGAGAGAACATAGTACTTAAATGTGATATGGTGGCTTAAGAGATGTTTCCATGAAGCATTGTTTGCCTGAATAGTTTGAGAAATGTCTATACAAACCATTTCTGGATGGGTTATGCAACTATTTTAGAGTGGGCCTGTGATGGAAAGGGAATTTTCTGTAGTATTTTTGTGAGTCCTATCTTTGCCTCAGTTTCCCCTGAAGGTGGGGAGGACTAAGTCTGCTCTCAGGGTGGGCTTAGAGAGAGAGAGGTGAAGGTATGTCACCTAGTTGTCTGGAGCCTGAATAGGTTATTAAAAAATGACTGGCCAAGGTCAACTCCATATCAGTGGAAAATTCGAGAAGACACCTGACTCTCAGCAGGGAAGCTGGGCACAGACCCCAGCTTGAGAACAAAGGACTTGGAGGTGTAAGGTTGGGGGATAAAGGATTGGCTTCTGGAATGAGTCTGGGCTCTCACCTGGAAACTGGTAAAGGAGGTCAGACTTTGAGAGAAACACAGAACCTGAACAAGGGTTCACTACAGTGTGGCTGAGACTCTGGGCTAACCAGAATGGACTATACTTTAACCTGCATTTCTCTATGCTAACCTAAGGACTTGCGATGCTGTGTGCCAGGTAATGAATAAATGGTTACCTTGTTTTTAAAAGGCTGACTGTCTCATTGAGAATGTGATGCTCTGAAGGGATACCGTACAAGCCTCCTGCAAGACTCTGGTGAGGCTGGATGTGCTGCAGTGAGCCATGAGTGAGAGATGGGGATGCTGGTGCTGAAGGCCCACTCTTGGAGGCCACAGGCCTGCCCCTGTGGAACTGTGTGGGCCCTTGGGGTCTGGCACATGAAGGAGTCACTCCTAGGAGGCTGATAACCAGCTGGGGCATAGACCAGACCCTGTGAGTCCGTGGCAGTGCCGTGAACCAAGAAGTCAGGATACTTTCCCTATAAACTATTTTCATTTTAAGTGGCTTATAAAGGGAGTGGTGGTTTTGTCACAGTGGTAAAATCAGATTAGTAAGTACCAATTTGTAAAAGGTCACAGAGGAGTCATGGAATTTGTTGTGGATGGGCTAATGGTTAGGGCACTACCCTGGGATTTGAGAGACCTGGATTCAGTTTTCTGCTCTGCCAGAGACTTGCTGTGTGACCTTGGGCAAATCAGTTAGCCTCTCTGTGCCTCAGTTCCTTATCTGTAAAAATTGGAACTAATAATACTTCCCTACTTTAGCGTATTTACCCTCATAACACTCCTGTAAAGATTGTGAAGCACTTTGCGATCTGCTGCTGATAAGCTCTATATAAAATATAGGTATTTATTAATTAATAAATTAGATAACCCTTTCTTAATTCTAGGTGCTTATGGCAATTGCAATAAACAAGTAGCCATATTCAGTGTTTTATCTAACAGTTTGTGAATTCAATTCCCAACAAAATAATCTGTAATTCTACTACTTTAAACCCCTCCATTAAAAACTCAGGAGCATCTTTTCTTTCTGTGCCCCTTCTCTAATTGTGTCCTGATGGCAATCCAAGTGCAGGCTCCCTTAGACCAAGCAGCAAGTTCTAGGGTTGAAAACTCCTTCCAGAAAATATCCTGCCAGCGGCCCCCTTTTTGATCAAGGGGTTTATGATACAGAGGCCCACTGGTGGTTCACTACTCTGTGTCAGCATCTCCTGTCAGGCCTGACGTACTCATTACACCTGTGTCATAATAGATACCTAAAAGGTGGCATATAATATATTACTGGAAGACTAATAACTCACTGATCATTAATATTCTTGTGTGATGTATATAGGGGCATGTACAGAGTGTTATAAATATGTGCTAGAATTATGTTCTTAATGTGTTTGGCAAGCAGTGCATAAGCTCAGTCTGCCTTAGACAAAGAAATGTGTATTTGCTTGTATGACCAGCCTGGTTGTCAGGTAGATACAATGAAAGCACATTTATATATAAGGTAAACAAAGCTATCAATCTAAAAAATAGGGGAGAAGACAGCATGGCTCTACTCGCAAGCAGGAAAGAGAAGCTTGGTGTGGGCTTACTCTTCGAATAATATGTTTAAAAGGTTTATTGTCAGAACATCAAATAGTAAGCAGCTGATCACCTGATTTTATAATATAGTAACACTGTATACAAAGTGTAGTGAGTAAGGTCTTTTCTATGAAAGCCTGTAACACACTGATGATTAATATCATTCTGGGGTGTATGTATAACACTATGAGGAACTATGGATGCTAACTGATATTGTGCTTTAAAGTCTGTAACCAAACAAAGGGAGAGACAGGTTTTCTCCCAGACAGGAGGGAAGGCAGCTATCTACCTGTCTCCAGTGTAAATTAAGCAATATGGAAGCTCTATTTACATACAAATCAGCAGGGGGATGGGAAGAACAGGAAGGGGAAGAATAGCAAGAAGCCCTCCTGGCTCTTGAAACAGAGAGAAACTTTGGGCTGATATAAGAGGGGCAAAAAAGTCATTTGAGTTACCCATCACTTGGGGGATTCAAAGAGGGAGAGCCCTTGAAGTCACAGAGCACTGAGTCCTTCAACCAAAGGGTTGAAGTCACTGGGACTGAATATAGGTGAAAAACATACTTAGGCAAGGATTATCACTTGCTTAAGTTACACAGTCAACCTGTGGAATGCTTTGCCAGAGGATGTTGTGAAGGCCAAGACTATAACGGTTCAAAAAAGAACTAGGTAAGTTCATGGAGGATAGGTCCATCAATGGCTGTTAGCCAGGATGGGCAGGGATGGTGTCCCTAGCCTCTGTTTGCCAGAGGCTAGGCAGCAGGGGATGGATCACTTGATGATCACCTGTTCTGTTCATTCCCTATGAAGCACCTGGCATTGGGCACTGTCGGAAGACGGGATACTGGGCTAGATGGACCTTTGGTTTAACCTAATGTGGCAGTTCTTAGGTACTCATAAAAGCATACTTTTACTACTGTTTGTAACCATTGCTATCTTTACTCCTTATACTTGGTATGACTTAAACCTATGACTTCTTGTTTAATAAACTTGTTTTATTTTTGCTATAAAACAATTCAGTGTTGTGATTGAAATAAGAGTATTTGTCAAACCCTGGTTAAATTAAAAGAGACAATACACTGCATCTCATTAAAGGAGCAATTAATTTAATTACTTCTGTGGGTGTTCCAGGAGATGGCTGTTCACTAATTGTTACCTGCAAGGACAGGAAGAGTCCTGAAGATTTTGCTGGCAAGGCATACAAGCTGGTGTGTCAGGGAATTGTCACGCAGTTTAGCAGTAGCAAAACTCTCATTTGCTCAGGCTAAGAGGGGTAACACGGTAACTCACAATTCTGGGAGTCCCAGCAGACTGTCTCATTGGCAGAGGATTTTGGGAAAATTTGGGACTGGAAGAGTGGTGGGGTTACTTTTCAAAAAGAACAAGGCAGTGGAAGTCAGGGTGTGATGTGGATGCTTGTATGCTGGCTGTTGGCATCACGGGGGCGCTGAGAGCCACAGCAGTGTAGCATTTAAGGCACCCAGAGTTGCTGTGCAGGTGGTGGCACAACCCCTTACTGGTCTGGGTTGAACCCTAAAGCATCAGAGGGCTGTTAGTTCAAGCAGCTTAGTTGATACCATTACAGTTGAGACCCATAGAGAGAGGTTACCAAGTGAAAAACCATTTAAGGCTAAAAGACAAAACCATCGTCTTAAACTTCCCCTGGAAACTACTGAAAAGCAACTGCAGGCTCTGGAGCAAGGTTCCTTTAAATAGGTCAAATTTCTTCACATTGATTTCAGGATGCGGGTAGGTGGAGTGCAGCTTCCTCAGCATTTGGCTATTGGGGAGCTGACTCAAAAATTACCGTTTAGGGGACAAACCCCTAAAAGTTCCATATTTTGTCACAGAAGCCATGAATATGATAAACCCCCCTCTGGCTTATATTTTCTCCTAAATCTTGGGCTGAAATGTCTTAAACATTTGGTATCATCCCTGGGCTAAGACTGACAATTGCAACAAACTTAATGGATATCCTTACTTCATCCTTAGCACAGGTAAATTATGAATATGACCTAGTACATGTCCTGCTTTTCATTTTTGGCCCACTGTCTGTAAACATTTCAGGGCAACTTTTATTCAATACTTTAATGTGTGTTATACTGACCAAAAAGTTAATTTTCTGCCTTTCAGGAAGACACACAAATCTCCATTGCTTTACCTACTGTTCATGAAGTGGATCTTTTCAAGTAAGAATTTGGCCTTATTTTTCAGTAGTATTGAATACTCACAAATCACACTCAGGTCAATAGGAGTTTCATAAAACATGACTCTCTAGTTAACCAACTAATTTTAACAGCATCTTTGCAAATAGTTGTTAAGGGATTGTTTGCATTAAGATGACTAAAGGAAAGTACATCTAACACTGGTTGAAAGTAACCACAATAAGTAGCAAGGTCTATATAATTGAATATTTATTTATGGGGAAACTGTTCTAATAACTTGAAAAGCAGGTAAAATATTTACTATAGTTTTAAAATGTCCTTTATCTAGTTCTGTCCTTTTGACTGGAATTTGTATTCATTTTGGTGATAAGTATATTGAAAGTGTCTATATGCTCTTTCTATATATCTGTTTGCAGGTGTTTCTGTCCAGTGTTCTTTCACATTCAGATGCTTTGGGAACTAGTGTTGTTAGGAGAACCAGTTGTTGTTATGGCACCATCACCTTCCGAATCGTCAGAAACTGTTCTGGCACTTGTTAGGTAACTATGATAGAGCATCCTTATAGTTCAAGTTCTATTGATCTAAGAAGAATATTGAATACCATCTAATGAAGCTCTAGAAATTTGACATTTATTAGTGTAAATTTAAGTGAAATACTGTATCTTTATGTATATACTTAATTCAACCTTCTATATTTCTGTTCCACAGTTGTATTTCACCTTTGAAGTACTGCAGTGATTTTAGGCCCTACTTCACTATACATGACAGTGAATTCAAAGAATATACCACTCGTACACAGGCCCCGTAAGTAAGATTGATTACAGGTGTAAAAGTTGATGTTCAGGTCATTCTTGCACCACAACCATGGCTTAAAGTGGAAAACGAAAAAGAATAAATCTAATTTTTTGAGAATTTGATTCTGGACATTTTGGAAAGAAAACCCCTTCTTTTTGGTGTTGTGACACAGCAGGCTATAGTTAACTATTTTATACAAAATGGGGAATGAACTCGCTAGGCATTAGTACTTCTGGAAAGGATCTGGCAGTTATGTTGGATCACAAATTGAATATGAGTTAACAAGGTGATGCAGTTGTGAAAAAGGCAGATATACTTCTGGGTTTATTAACAGGAGTATCCGTTCCACTCAGCTCTGTAGTGGTGGGGCCTGAGCTGAAGTATTTTGTTCAGTTTTAGGCTCTGCTCTCTAAGAAAGAAAGATGTCCAGATTGGACAGAGTCCTGAGGAGACCAAGGAATATGATAAAGGGTTTAGAAAACATAACTTATGAAGAAGAGTTATAAAAGTAAAACAAAACTGAGCATGCTTAGTCTTGAGAAAAGACAACTGAGGGGGGACCTGATCAGTCTTCAGATATGTTAAGGGCTGTTAAAAAGAGGATGGTGATCAATTGTTCTTCATGTCCATTGAAGGAAGGACAAGAGATAATGGGCTTAGTCTGCAGCAAGAGAGATTTAGATTAGATATTAGGAGAAACTTCCTAACTGTAAGGGTAATTAAGTTCTGGAACAGGCTTACAAGGGAGGTTGTGGAATCCTCATCATTGCAGGTTTTTAAGAACAGGCTGGACAAACTCCTGTCAGGGATGGTTTAGGTATACTTGATCCTGTCTCTCGAGGTCCTTTCCATCCCTTCGTTTGTATGATTCTATTTTAATTTTGGTTAATCCTGCTATTTAAGAGAAAAAGAATCATAGAATATCAGGGTTGGAAGGGACCTCAGGAGGTCATCTAGTCCAACCCCCTGCTCAAAGCAGGACCAATCTCCAACTAAATCATCCCAGCCAGGGCTTTGTCAAGCCTGACCTTGAAAACCTCAAAGGAAGAAGATTCCACCTCCTCCCTAGGTAACCCATTCCAGTGCTTCACCACCCTCCTAGTGAAAAAGTGTTTTCTAATATCCAACCTAAACCTCCCCCACTGCAACTTGAGACCATTGCTCCTTGTTCTGTCATCTGCTACCATTAAGAACAGTCTAGATCCATCCTCTTTGGAACCCCCTTTCAGGTAGTTGAAAGCAGCTATCAAATCCCCCTCATTCTTCTCTTCTGCACACTAAACAACTGGGATCCCCCAGTTCCCTCATCCTCTCCTCATAAGTCATGTGTTCCAGCTCCCTAATTATTTTTGTTGCCCTCCGCTGGACTCCTTCCAATTTTTCCACATCCTTCTTGTAGTGTGGGGCCCAAAACTGGACACGGTACTCTAGATGAGGCCTCACCCATGTCGAATAGAGGGGAACGATCACGTCCCTCAATCTGCTGGCAATGCCCCTACTTATACATCCCAAAATGCCATTGGCCTTCTTGGCAACAAGGGCACACTGTTGACTCATATCCAGCTTCTCGTCCACTGTAACCCCTAATTTCTTTTCTGCAGAACTGCTGCCTAGCCATTCAGTCCCTAGTCTGTAGTGGTGCATGGGATTCTTCCGTCCTCAGTGCAGGACTCTGCACTTGTCCTTGTTGAACCTCATCAGATTTCTTTTGGCCCCATCCTCTAATCTGTCTAGGTCCCTCTGTATCCTATTCCTACCCTCCAGCGTATCTACCTCTCCTCCCAGTTTAGTGTCCTCTGCAAACTTCCTGAGGGTGCAGTCCATGCCATCCTCCAGATCATTAGTAAAGATATTGAACAAAACCAGCCCCAGGACCGACCCTTGGAGCACTCCGCTTGATACCGGCTGCCAACTAGACATGGAACCATTGATCACAACCCGTTGAGCCCGACAATCTAGCCAGCTTTCTATGCACCTTATAGTCCATTCATCCAGCCAATACTACTTTTACTTCCTGGCAAGGATACTGTGGGAGACCGTATCAAAAGCTTTGCTAAAGTCAAGGAATAACACGTCCAGTGCTTTCCCCTCATCCACAGAGCCAGTTATCTCCTCATAGAAGGCAGTTAGGTTAGTCAGGCATGACTTGCCCTTGGTGAATCCATGCTGACTGTTCCTGATCACTTTCCTCTCCTCCAAGTGCTTCAGAATTGATTCCTTGAGGACCTGCTCCATGATTTTTCCAGGGACTGAAGTGAGGCTGACTGACCTGTAGTTCCCCAGATCTTCCTTCTTCCCTTTTCTTAAAGACGGGCACTACATTAGCCTTTTTCTGGTCTTCCAGGACCTCGCCTGATTGCCATGAGTTTTCAAAGATAATGGCCAATGGCTCTGCAATCACATCCTCCAGCTCCTTTAGCAACCTCGGATGCAGTGCATCCGGTCCCATGGACTTGTGCTCGTCCAGCTTTTCTAAATAGCCCTGAACCACTTCTTTCTCCAAAGAGGGCTGGTCACCTCCTCCCCATGGTGTGCCGCCTAGTGCAGCAGCCTGGGAGCTGACCTTGTTCGTGAAGACAGAGGCAAAAAAAGCATTGACTACATTAGCTTTTTCCACATCCTCTGTCACTAGGTTGCTTCCCTCATTCAGTAAGGGGCCCACGCTTTCCTTGACTTTCTTCTTGTTGCTAACATACCTGAAGAAACCCTTCTTGTTACTCTTAACATCTCTTGCTAGCTGCAACTCCAAGTGTGATTTGGTCTTCCTGATTTCACTCCTGCATACCTGAGCAATATTTTTATACTCCTCCCTGGTCATTTGTCCAATCTTCTACTTCTTGTAAGCTTCTTTTGTGTGTGTGTGTGTGTGTGTGTGTGTGTGTGTGTGTGTGTGTGTGTGTGTTTAAGATTAGCAAGGATTTCACTGTTAAGCCAAGCTGGTTGTCTGCCATATTTACTATTCTTTCTACACATCGGGATGGTTTGTTCCTGCAACCTCAATAAGGGTTTGTTAAAATACAGCCAGCTCTGCTAGACTCCTTTCCCCCTCATGTTATTCTCCCAGGGGATCCTGCCCGTCAGTTCCCTGAGGGAGTCAAAGAAGAGCTGAAACCTGTGGTATAATGTTAGTCATCTCTTATTTAGGATCATACTTGAAGTCAGTGGGATGTGTGTGTACCTGATTGGTGAAAGAGTTGAATCCTGAATGAGAAAAGATGCCTTGCCCTTCAGGGCTTGTCTGTATGGGGAAACTGACAAGAATAGGTAGAACAAATTATTCTGTAATAGTCATTCCAGAATAGTTCCTCATGGAGATGGTATATTCTGGAATAAAAATCACTTTATTTCAAAATAATTACTGCAGAAAATGACTAATTTTGGAATAGAGCATCCATACAAGGGTCTATCCTGGAATAGCTATTGCATAACAGCTTATTTCACAACAGCTATTCCATTAAATTTCCATGTGTAGACAAAATTTAAGAAAAAGTTTGTGCTCTTCTCAGTGAACCTGTGTGAATGTATCAATCATATTTGTGAATTTTTGTATTTGGGAAATGTAATTTGAAATCTTGAATTTTCATAAATGCTCTTAGACCAAATTGTGGCACTTCAGATCCATATTCAAATGTTGGTAACCAGATCATATACTTATATTCAAAATATGTATTTTATTGAAATATTACAACTTAATCAGTGATTGATTGTTTGCATTAGATTTACTGATCATATTCTGAACAAGGTTCCTTTAAAGCATGAGCAACTCGTGACTGTTCTGCTGAAATTTTTTCTTTTTTTCAAAAAAAAAGAAAAAAAAAAGAAAAAAAGAAAAATCCTCAGAAAACACAGTAATGGAAAAGCATCCCAACTTGGACACTATATTTGTGGTCCATTTATTTTTAGCAAATAAATTGCAAACTGAATAACCAGTCACATGGAATCCAAAGTAGTGTTTGTCTAAACTTTAGTGACCCATGTTTAAAAATAACAGCAAAAGAGAGAAATGCATCCTTCTGGTTTTTTTCATTAAAAAATTTAGAGACTGGAAGAGGCCTTTATTTCTGAGAGTTTCTTGTTCTAAAGATGGTGAATTCTGACAATACAGTTTCCATGCTGTACTTCAGCATCCAGGGTAAAAAGAGTGATAGGGTGTTTTTGTCTTACCATTTTTCTGTGAGAGTTCATTTGAAAAATTATGATTAAAAAGACAAAAATACCCTATCACAGAACAATCACTCCACATCTGACCTCTTAGTCCTCGAAGGAAACCTGCACAAACACCTTCAAAAGACAAGCCTGGGAGCTTAAATTCGTAACTTGGCTAGACACTGAAAATAATCGACTTAATAGAGCCACTTCTTTTGTTTCACTACAATAATCTGTAACCCACTAATCCACCTTTGCCCTATGACTGCAGTAGTCAGTTGCCCACTTTCTCATGTGTTAATTCTTTATGCTTAACAGTCTGTTCCGTATTGTATTTAGTTGTGACACTCTAATTACCTTTACCAGACATGAAGAAGAACTCTGTGTAGCTTGAAAACTTCTTTCACCGACAAAAGTCAGTCTGATAAAAGATACTACCTCACTCATCTTCTCTCTCTTATATACTGGGACCAACAGGGCTACAACAACAGTGCAAACAAAAAGGGAAAAAATTATTAACAGTGAAATACATTGAATTATGAAATGGTCTCCCAACACGTGGGACTTCTTCAGTCTAGTTTTAGAAAGCACAGTGTTTTCTAAAAGCAAACAATCATACATCAGCAGGGAACTAGGCTAGATCTAATAAGTTTCTCCCCTCTTAAATCCTGGTCATCTGGAGGAGCAATAGGTCATTTGACAAAGGACATGGACTGACACAAGTTTTAAAGTAATAACGGCTTGTCATAGTAAAACCTTGAAGTAGCCATTTGGCTTTTAGCTACACACAAGATCAAATTGCTGTTATATCTATGTAAATCCAGATAAATTCCATAGATTTGCGTAGTTATTCCAGGGATGTACCAGTGCAACTGAGGAGAACTTAACCTAGAATTGGTACAACGTGAGACGTGGCAGGAGTGCTGTCTTATTACAGTGTAGACTTTAAATAAGGTTATGTCTACTTTTGGAATTATTAATATTTGAAATTATTAATATTGCTATGGGAAATCACCAAATAATAATTTAACCATACGTTCCTTTATTAAGTCCAAAGGCCAAATGATATTTATACAATTGCTGTTAACATGCCTAAAAAGGTAAATAATAAGCAGTTCACTACATCCCAACAGTAACAAAACATTTATAAAAAGAAGGCCTCTGACTGGTACATTACTGGTACTGGTAATTTGTTAGTCTCTAAGGTGCCACAAGTATTCCTTTTCTTTTTGCGAATACAGACTAACATGGCTGCTACTCTGAAAACATTTATAAGCATTTGATCAAGATACTTACAAACTGGCTAAACTCAGGGGTGCTTAACTCCGTATTAGTGGGCTCTAACATGATCAGGCAGGTATTAGCAATGAGCCCTTTAAGAGTTTACTTTCTATACCCTTTAACAAACAAGTGATGTCATTGCCAATTACTGACTTCCATTAACAACCAATCTGAGACTGTTCACTCTTATGTCCAGGCTTAATCCAGATAAGATTTACAATCTCCTTTCTTCCTAAGGCAACCATCCTTAAACTTTTGAGAGTTGCACCCCCCACTTACCCTTGTCCACACACCCCCTCCTCCTCCCACTCGGGCCAGGAGTGGGACCGCGGACAGGGGCCGAGGTTGGGGTGGGAGCAGAGCCACAGGTGGGGGCTGGGAGCCAGGCCCGTGGCCAGGTGCACCTCCACTTTTAGTCTTGCCCCCAGTCTCGGCCCCGGTTCGGGAATGGAGCCACGACCATTGGCCAAGGCTGGGGGCTGGTGCAGGGCCGGGAGTGGAGTTGCAGCTGGGCTATGGTGGAGGCTGGTGCTGGGCCCCCAGCTGGGTGTGGAGCCATGCCAAGGCTGGGGACAGGGCTAGGTGAGGGGATGGGAGGAGCTGGGGATATGGCTGGGGTGGGACTGGAGCAGAGCTGGGGGCGGGGAGGGTTGGGTGGCAGTCCCTCATTGCCTCTCTACAGGGGCACTCCCCACACTTTGGGGACCTCTGTCCTAAAGCCTTTCCTCGACTCCTTCATGCTGTTCAACAGTTTTCCCATTGCATCTGGGTTCACGTAGGTTTTAATGTTGGAGTGTGGGTTGGGGAAGGGCCATGTTGGCTCATTTTAAGACATCTGCAGTCACCTGTACCAGTCAGAGGCCTTCTTTTTAGAAATTTCCCCTTATTTCATTAATGATTTGAACCAGACATTCTCCCTACTTCATTCCTCTATCACTCGTTATTTTCAAGGCCTTCCTTCTACTTGCTAGTCTGGGCCTTTCTTTACAAATATATATAACATATATATTTCCTTAACCAAACTTAAGGTAATGTTAATTCTTTAATTTCATAATTAAATCTACACTATAAGCTGGTGGGGGTGAGTCCCATGCTTGCGTACACATACACGAGCTAGCACAAGTACTTGTATGTTTGCAGGGAAATTGCATCACTAGTGTATACATAACTTATGATGTATCTGTTCTGCAGTCCTCTGAAAGCTGAGACTTTGGGAAATGCTGTTTAAAAAAATAAGTTTTTCATGTGGTTAATTATTTCTTTGTGTTGGTATTAATTTCTCACTCTTAAGAATAAGTTCAAGTTAGAATAATATTTGATATCTAAATTTCAGTGGCAAAAACGGTTGCTCTCTTGATTGAAGAATTTCTTCTTTTTCTAGGCCCTCTGTCATTTTAGGAGTGACAAACCCTTTTTTTGCAAAAACGCTCCAGCACTGGCCACACATTGTCCGAATAGGAGAGATTAAACTTCCAGGTAAAACATAAGCTCTACAACAGAACTCTGCTTCAAAGTGTAAAAAATATTGACTTTTTATTTTTTCCTTTAGTGAAGTCTTGAACTCTAATAAACAATCTAAATGCTTTGTGAGCCAGTTTCCAGGATTGAGTTTATTATGCAAAACAGTGTTAACCATGTTTGTCATGAAATTTAGGATGTTAAATGAACTCAACCTCTCGAAAATATTGGAGGGGTGGTACTTAATGCAAAGTCCATCTAGCATTCTATTTTTCTGTCTTCAAGGTAGGAGGTCATGATACTTATTAGCATCTGTGTTTTTATCTTTAAAAACTCAGTCTGTTTTCATACCTCTGCCAAGAAATTAAACTTTTGCT
Source organism: Chelonia mydas (assembly GCF_015237465.2). NCBI lineage: Eukaryota > Metazoa > Chordata > Testudines > Cheloniidae > Chelonia > Chelonia mydas. The sequence goes on from NC_057853.1 coordinate 24,509,146, forward strand.
AATGTGTCACTCATGAAATTTTTGAAGTTGATTTCTTTTAGAATCAGTAGAGCACAGTAAGAGCTTGTCTATTTCAAAAAGGAGTACCTCGATGCATACTGCAAAACCAGTAAAGCACTGTAGCAGTGTCCATACAGAGCATAACTGCTGAGCAGGCTAGTGTGCTGTAGTCACACCCGGGTTTACTGCATGCTAATGTTCTGTGTGGACAACCCCGAAGAATAACAGTCATTTAAAAAGTGCACAGAATACTACCTGCATAAAACTAGCTAATGGTGCCACTGTTTTAGGAAAAGATGCATTTGCTGATGTGATTTTTTTTTTTAAACTACTTAGATTTTTGTAATATGCTCTTTAAGTCATTATAGTACTTAAAATTGTATGACTCTTTTTATACAAATGGAAATTTCTGTCCACTTACCTTTTGGATAGCAAAGAAATTTTCAGCCAACCAGTAATAAGATCATAAAGTGCTCTGTGTGTGTGATTGTGATATTAAGTATCTGAACTCAGTCCTCCTTTGCTCTGATACGTTACTTTGTTCTGGGCCAAGAATGGAGGAATAACTTCAGGCAGAGTATTTCAGCATGAAATCCATTTTTCATGGAAAAGTATTTCGTAGTGTTCCACCTTCTGGAGTATAACTGTCATTATTGGCCTAGGAACTGTCTTCCCTGGAACTAGGGAAGTTTTTTGAAATGAGAGAGGAAAGATTACTTTGATAGAGAGTTTTAAAGTATTCTATGGCCATGAATAGACACCCCATAGTGAAAGTAGCAAAAAGATTTGTTTAAAGTCAAATTTTCAGACCTCTTCAAAATCCATGTGCACAGTCAGATTAGCTTGAAAACTAGTATATCATTTCAGGGACCAGATATACAATTTGTGGTGCAGATGTGTAATCATTTGATCAAGCAGTTCCTGAGAAACAGCTGCCCCTGACCTTTTTTTTAAAACTTCAACTTTCCCCTGTCTTTGCCCAGAAAAAGAGTTAAAGGCTGTGAAGAGTGTCCATATATAACTTACAGTACTGCACTAGCTGGCCCATTTAGAAATCTAGTGTCAAGCTCCGAAACCTAATAGGAACATTGTCAGACTTTATTTTTTGGTTCTACAGAGCAGCACTAGGCTGCTACATGCTATGCGTGGAGCACCAACACGGTGTGGAGGAGAAAGGGAGAGAACGTCTTCCACAAAATAGTAGTGGTCGCCTAGGGAGGATGGACTGGCCTTGGATCTCTCCTTAATAATATTTCTGTACAGTTGACAACCCTAAATACTATATCGACCAAATTGTGAAGCACTATTACTGAAGGTATGCACCCTATAGGAATCAAAGGGAGATGGGATAAAATTTAGGAGATGAATGGAGAACGCAGTCCTCTTGCTATAGGGGTAATAATTTTTTTAACCATGTGTATCATTCTGAATCAAATGGCTACCGTTTCTAATTTTCTCCAGTATAGAGGATTTTTAATATTTTTTATTTTAATGCACTTTTGTTCAATGGAAAGTCTGCAAGACTTAGTTTATCTATTACATTTTCATGTATATATTTTAGTTGGGATGCTTACGTACCTGATACCTTGTGTCATCAGGCAACGTACTGAATAAAAATAAGGATTTGTAAATACATGTGTCATTTTGTATTATACAATGTATTAATTGTGGTGCATGCACTCAAAGAAAAGATTTTTAAGGTGGTGATGTTTTTAAATATTTTGGCAGGTGAAGTTCCAAAACAGGTAAAAGTGAAAAAGCTGAAGAACCTAAAGACTTTGGATTCTAAACCTGGTAATAAGCTTGATCATCATAAAAACATAATCCTTACAATTTTCTTTACTAAAAATGCATACCCTAGTTGTTTTTTGGCTGTATTCTTTTTTTCTTCCAGGTGTTTATACATCTTACAAGCCATACTTGAACAGAGATGAAGAAATTATAAAACAGTTACAAAAGGTAAACTTGCAGATCTGTTTATTGAAACTGTTTTGTATGCTGGTAGATCTTTTTCTTCGTATATGGGTTGTCAAGTATGTAGACAGAATTCACAGAGACTAAAACAAGAAACTCTGAAAATATGAACTTTGACACTTATGTCTTTTCCCTGCCTGAGCTGATTCAAGCATTGTCTTCTGGGAGCATTTGTCTTCCTGTCAGCAGTTGTAGTCATGTGCTTTTAAAAAAATTAAAAATAAAAATTGAATGGTGGAATTTAAAAAAATTAGGGTAAGAATCCAGAGAGTTTAGATGATTAATCAATGTCTGTCCATGCTTTTCCAAACCTGTTTGGCCGAGAAATCTCTTGTGTGAGTTTTCTCAACTCAAAATTTCCTAGCTTTGCCTGGTTTAAGGTTATTCTCGGAATATTTTTTTTCTCCTAATGTTTCAGTTTCTTTTCCTAGATGAACTTGAAATATAGAGACCATTTAAAAAACATAAAAAGAAACAGAAATCACTGTGATCTATATTAAGATTATTAAAATTCAACACAATTAATAGTGTTAGTGATTTCTCTACAGCAATGCATTAAGTCTTTTAAATAGGTGTACATCAGTGGAGTGTGAACCTGGTCTTTGGTGTGTCTCCTAATTTTTGAGTAATTAAGAAATCTTTTTGTCATATGTTGGAATAATAGATTATTACTGTGGTTGCTTCTTACAGGGTGTACAACAGAAACGTCCCGCAGAAGCCCAAAGTGTAATTCTTAGACGTTATTTCTTGGAACTGACACAAAGCTTCATCATTCCATTAGTAAGATGACATATGTAATATTTGTTGGCCAACACCTATGATAAAAATATGTCTTCATTATAAAAGCTATTGTCATAATTTCTTTCAAATAACTAGAGTTTCAGGACTACTTTTGTGACTTTATTTTTTAAACATATAGTTGGTCCTGCAGTTTTAAATTTTCTCAGGTGCACTAGGAAGATGATGACGGTTTAGTAGTCTAAGCATCAGATCTGAAGCATTTTAAACTCCCTGAAACCAAAGGTTCAGATCCCAGCAGGGAACATTTATCTGTATATCTGTAAAGGCAGATATTGTGAGGTAGTCTTTCAGATGAGACCTCAGCAGTAGAGATCCTGTCTGTTCTGAATGGACACTAATGATTCCATAGCTCTTTTTACTTTGAGTACTTCCTCTAATTCTTCAACAGTGTGGGGAGAGAAAATTTATTCAAAGAATATGTGAACATGCTATCAACTGCTTAGTTGTCTCCTTTAATGCCAGAGTTGGCTGGATTTCAGTGGTGTTGAATGTACATAGTTTATAGATCACTTTGTGATGAGAAGAGCTATATAAATGTATATTATTATAGTTTGTTATGATAGCTGAGAAGACTGTTCTAGGCCGCCTGTTTCAACCAAGTGGCATATTACTGCAAATTGATTAAAAATACAGTGGCTCCAAGATCAGGATTTTTTTTCTTAAACTATTTTTCTTCCATCTCAGGAACGTTATGTGGCAAGCCTGATGCCTCTGCAAAAAAGCATATCTCCATGGAAGGTAAGGAAATAATCCTCAAATGAGCTGAAGATGTTTGTGACTAAAGACAACTCATACCGTAAGCTGCCAAAAACTTGGTTTCTTTTGTAGAGTCCACCACAGTTGAGACAATTCAGCCAAGAAGAATTTATGAAAACACTTGAGAAAGCAGGACCACAGCTCACCTCTGGGTTAAAGGGAGACTGGATTGGACTTTACAGGTCACTTTTTAAAATAAAAGACACCAATTTGTATGTAAATACAGTGATGCATAAAACGTTACATGCCCTTTTTATTTGGGGGGCAAATCTAATTGTTGTTATAACTGAATATTATGCAGATTTATTTTCATAGTTCTTCGTGTCTAATCAAACAAATTCATAATGTTTAGTAAACTTTAAATATCCATTTAGATATGCCCCTCTGGGTAACCTGTTGTCAGGGTTCCCTCCCGACTCTGAACTCTGGGGTACAGATATGGGGACCTGCATGAAAGACCCCCTAAGCTTATTTCTACTAGCTTAGGTTAAAAACTTCCCCAAGGCACAAATCCTTCCCTGTCCTTGGATGAGTATGCTGCCACCACCAAGTGAGTTAGACAAGGATTCAGGAAAAGGACCACTTGGAGTTCCTATTTCCCCAAAATATTCCCCCAAGCCCCTTCACCCCCTTTCCTGAGGAGGCTTGAGAATCTACCAACCAGATAGGTAAACAAGGTGAGCACAGACCAGACCCTTGGTTTTTTAGGACACTAAAAACCAATCAGATTCTTAAACAGAACTTTCTTTTCCTTTTTTTCTTTATAATAAACACCTCTGTAAAATCAAGATGGAAGGTAATTCTACAGGGTAATAAGATTTAAAACATAAAGGATTCCCCTCTAGGCAAAACTTCAAAGTTACAAAAAACAGGGATAAACCTCCCTCTTAGCACAGGGAAAATTCACAAGCTAAAACAAAAGATAATCTAACACATTTCCTTCCTATTACTTACAATTTGTAATCTTAAATGCTTAGTTCAGGTATGGCTTTAGGAAATGTATTTTCCCTGTCCTGGTTCCTCATTGACCCAGAGAGAACACAAAACAAAAACCTTCCCCCCACAGATTTGAAAGTATCTTCTCCTCTTTGGTCAGGTGCCAACCAAGTTATCTGAGCTTCTTAACCCTTTACAGGTAAAGGAGGGATTTTTATGCTACCCTTAGTTGTATGTTTATGACACCTGTTAATGGTTTTTATGTGACAGTGCAAAGTGTTATAGAGCACTATATTCTAGTATTTAAAAAATTACTAGATAAATGGGAAGAAAAGCTTTTCAGTAGGGAGCTCTAAATAGCTGAATGTGGGATCTCATAGTTTCATGCTGGTCAGTCTTCTATTCTGGATGTATTTTATACACAGAACATCTCTTCCATCAATTTGACTGCAATTGTAGTACCTTCTCAAATGGGAGGTTAAGATGCACAGTTTTCCTGATGGAATGGCCAGCAAGAGGTGCTGGGTAAAGCACCTCTTTCACTCCATCTTTTTTACATCATAAGTGCTTTGATACTACAGGGGGATCCCGTGGATAAGCGTACTTGGATTTTCAGAAAGCCTTTGACAAGGTACCTCACCAAAGGCTCTTAAGCAAAGTAAGCTGTCATGGAGTAAGAAGGAAGGTCCTCTCATGGATTGGTAACTGGTTAAAAGATAGGAAACAAAGGATAGGAATAAATGGTTAGTTTTCAGAATGGAGAGAGGTAAATAGTGGTGTCCCAGGGGTTTGATCTGGGACCAGTTCTCTTCAACATATTCATAAATGATCTGGAAAAAGGGGTAAACAGTGAGGTGGCAAAATTTGTAAATGATACAAAACTACTCAAGACAGTAAAGTCCCAAGCAGACTGTGAAGAGCTATAAAAGGATCTCACAAAACTTGGTGACTGGGCAACAAAATGGCAGATGAAATTCAGTGCTGCTAAATGCAAAGTAATGCACATTGGAAAACGTAATCCCAACTATACATATACAATGATGAGGTCTAAATTAGCTGTTACCACTCAAGAAAGAGATCTTGGAGTCATTGTGTATAGTTCTCTGAAAACATCCACTCAGTGTGCAGCAGCAGTCAAAAAAGTGAACAGAATGTTAGGAATCATTAAGAAAGGGATAGATAATAAGACAGAAAATATCCTATTGCCTCTATATAAATCCATGGTATACCCACATCTTGAATGCTGTGTGCAGATGTGGTCGCCCAATCTCAAAAAAAGATATATTGGAATTTTGAAAAGATTCACAAAAGGGCAACAAAAATGATTAGGGGTATGGAACGGCTGCCATATGAGGAGAGATTAATACTGGGATTTTTCAGCTTGGAAAAGAGACGACTAAGGGGGGATATGATAGAGGATGAATACATAAAAATGGAAAATGTTTACGACCCATTCATAAGCCAACCCCCAAGATGGATACATAAAAATGGAAAATTTTTATGATCCATTCATAAGCCGACCCTATAATTCAGGGGTCAGCAAACTTTGGCTCCTGGGCCATCAGGATAAGCTGCTGGCGGGCGGAGATGCTTTGTTTACCTCGAGCGTCCGCAGGCATGGAGGTAAACCTAAGTAAACAAAGTGTTCCGGTGCGCCAGCTGCTTACCCTGAAGGGCCGGGACAGCAACTGGTAGGGAAATTTTTTGCGGGGGAGAAGCTGGGGGTCAGGGGAGCAACCCCTGTGACCACCCCCCCCGCCCCATGATCCCACTCGTAGCCCAGGACCCCCACACTCTCCCCATCCCATCTCTTCCCACCTTATCTGGGGAGGGCTAGGGGAAAATGTCTCTGGCCTGGCCGGAGCTGCTCCGGCCGGCTGGGAAGCGCGCTGCAGCCTGCTCCAATGGGCCAGACGGGGTGGTGCGGCCACAGCATGTTCCAGGAGGCTGGGCCGGGCGGCACGGCCACAGTGTGCTCTGGCAGGGCGGGCAGCGCTGCCACAGCCTGCTCTGGTGGGCAGAGCTGAGCGGCACGGCTGCAGCCTGCCAGCCCCGGAGCTGCAGCTGCTTTGGAGGCTGGGGTGAGAGCAGCGTGGCCAGAAGCAGAGAGAGACTGGCCCCCCCTCTTCCCTTCTGGCTCTGCTGGCCGTGCTGCCTCTCCTTGCCTCACTGTTGCGGGCTGTGTCTCACCTCTCCCTCTCTATACCCGTTCATAAACTGACCCCCTTCTCTGATGCTTCCATTTTTTACTACAAAAATTTGGCTTATGAACGAGTATATACAGTAGATAAATTCATGGAGGATAAGTCCATCAGTGGCTATTAGCCAAGATGGTCAGGGATGGTGTCCCTAGCCTCTGTTTGCCAGAAGCTGGGAATGGGTGACAGGGGATGGATCACTTGATGATTACCTGTTCTGTTCGTTCCCTCTGGGGCACCTGGCATTGGCCACTGTTAGAAGACCGGATACTGGGCTAGATGGACCTTTGGGCTGACCCACTATGGCCGTTCTTATATATAATGATAGGCTCTTTTAAAAAATGCTCCTGTCTTTCAAAATGCAATTGGTAAGATCATCTTCCTGGGTTATGTTCCTGACCACATCATAGTTTTCTTTGAATAGTGCCCCGTTCACTTCCACATTACTTTTTGTCTTGACCCTGTAAGGATCTTCACAACTTAGCCTCACCCTCTCTATCTGACCTAGTATCATACTGTACCATTGAGCCCTGCCTTCACACTGCCAAAATTCTTAGCTTTTACTGCCCGTCTGACAACTTTTTCCTTAAGCATCTTTGCCACACCACCCCTTATACATTTTTTTAAAAATCCCTACTATAATCATTACTACAATCAGTACAGTATACAGTAGTACCTTTATCTTCTTTCACATGCCCCCTTAACACTCACCTCTGCTGTGATGCCTCCAAAACCCTGCTTGCTGATCATGGATAGGCAGATGAGTCGTGGCCGGTGCCCCTCCCTTTGTCTGTTTTTCCTACTCCCGTACATTTAGATGTGGCCAGTCCTCACTGTACCTTTACCCTAATTTTTTTAAAAAAGGAACTAACCAAGCTGTGTTAACTCTTTTCCATGTTTATTTTCCTTGTATGTTATATCTCCATTTTTCTGTCTTTTGGATGGGAGGACCTCCAGGACAGGTTTTCTCTCTAACGTATGTTTGCACAGCACCTGGCATAATCAGGCTCTGGTCCTGATGGTGGTCTTTGGGTGATATCATAATATAAATCATTAAGAATAATCTGTACAAACAGGAATAAATGGCTATACAGTACTCCTATACCTATCCATGTGTGAAGTAAGAATCCCAAGGTCAAAGAAGCTGTGTTATATTAACCCCTAAACTCATGAAGAACTAGCAAGAGCAATAATCCTAATTAAACCCTTTAGTTCTCAATCACCTTTCCTTTCATTAGAATGGAAACTGTTAGCTAAAGCACAATGGCAGGGGACATCAAATTGTTTTCGATAATCAACATTTCAAATAAAACGACAAGTCCTTTAAATACAAGCATCTTTGTGCCTGAAGACTTCATAAGGACTTCAGAGCATAAGGCTTCTTGGTGTTTTTTTTTAAGGGACACAGAAACCTGTAGTGACGCTTCTTAATCAGTGTTCCACTACATAACTTTCCTTCGCAAGCAGAATCAATAATTTTTCTGAAAGATGAAAACCTCCTAATTGATATTTATATCCTCCTCCTCCCCACAACAAAACTACTGTACAATCTTGTGAGGTTGTGTAAGAGACTTGATGGTGGGGGAAAATGAAAGAATTGAATTGAGAATGCAATTTAAAATATAAATTTGTTTGCACTCTTTTATTAAAGACACTTCTTGAAATCTCCAAACTTCAGTGGCTGGTTCAGGACCCGGCGGAAGGAAATGACGCAGAAGTTGGAGGCCCTCCATTTAGAAGCGCTCTGTAATGAGGTAAGAAAAGTAAGATTTTTTGCTTTTAGTGATTTATAAAATTTTTTTTTACATCAAAACTTTGCTCCATGTTTCAGAAGTGTTCTGTGCTCACCACCTGTCGACTGTAATCTTTAAAAAGATTGAGACACTTATCAGAACCTTTTATTTCAACTAAAAACAAAAACAAAAGCTAAATTCCAGTTTGAAACACTTGAAAAAAATAAAAAAATCTCTGCAGCATTTGGAACCTAAAGAGTGTGCTAATGCTGGAGAGCTGGAAAATGAAATTGACCAGCCTGTGTTTCTCTAAGATGACAAATGCATAAATAGTGAGAAGTAGTATATTGCAGTAATGTTCTAAATATACTAGAAGTTTTTCAAAAGTAAATTAATGGTATTGTTGAAAGTACTGTGTGTTTATGTATGTAAATATTTCAGAATTATGAATTTTTATCTGAAAGGACTTGCTTCTCTGGAGTCAGAAACATACTGAAGTAGAAACAGTGGATCTTGTCTTAAAGCTAAAGAATAAACTGGTATGTAACTATAGTAAGTACAGATGAAATTTGTCACTTCATATTATAGCGTGAGTGTGTTTGTGTGTTTTACATCTACTTCAAATTGAACTGTATGTTCCTCACAAGATTTTGATAGCTCAGAAAATTGATGGTGATCATCCAGGTCACTGATTCAAATGTGGATGGCCCAGTTCAGCAGTAACCAAAAGGCTGGTGGGTGAACAGAACTCAAATGGTTTAATTGATTGTTTCAGTCCTCTGCCTAGCTGACGGCTCAAAACTCACTTTAACAGGACCCACGGCTTCCTGAGTGTCCCACTCCTGGCCAGAGGTTGCTCTCCAGTGCCTTGCCTCTGTTTCCCTCTCTTCAGGGACCCTGAAATAACTGCACACAGGCTTTTCTCTGGGTTTACACCACCCCTGCCTAGTGCTGGTTTAATAACAGAAACATTTCAAAACAATCCTCAGGGTCCCAAAATAAAGTCCATCAGGACAACCCAAAAGTTAATACTTAGCTCTGGCATCTTCTGTCACAGCCAGAGCTCTTCTTCCCAATATGTTGTCCCATCTCTTCCAAGCTGGAGCTCAGCCTTTTCTGGCTCTGATCTCTAAGCCCATACCCAATTAGGGGTTTCCCATTGGAGCCTCCGACTCACTGGTCTCTAGCCTCCAAACTCTCCTGATGTCAGCATCTTTCCAGCAGGAGCCTTTCTCACGCCCTGCAGTGGCCTGGGCTTCCTGCTGCTCTTTGTAGGAAAATCACCTGATCTCGTTTGTGGCTCATTCAGTAATCAGGGTTGGCTAGCCTCAGACCCTCAATACCTTGAGGGACAAAGCACCCAGTTACACTTACTGATGTTGGCAATCTAAGTAGAGATGCCAAAAATTAAGGGCTCAGTCCTGCTCCCATTGAAGCCAAAGGGTGTTTTGCCATTGACTCCAATAGGAGCAAGACTGAGTCCTAAATGAACCCGGAAACCAAACTTCCCTTGATTCCTGGAAGTCTGTCCAAATCAAGGTTGAAATAAGCTGGTGGTATGAGGGGAAGTTTGCATTCCCACTGTCCACGTACCTGTTCATTAGATGGAGGACTTCAGATCCATTAGTCTGATTTCTTTTATGAACATTAAACTCACTTGCAGGTTTTTTATTGAAAACTGTGTTTAATTGTGCCTCCTGTAGTTCCAGGCTGACAGAGAACATCTACCCATGAAACCTGACACTATGGAAAAGCTACAGATGCACATTGATGCAATTATACTAGCACTTCCAGATGATTTACAGGATATTCTGCTCAAAACTGGTACAACATGATTTCTATTAGGATTTTTATGTCACAAACACACAACATATTTCAAAGCTTCACAGAAGAGACTGGCAGAGATCAATGAAATGGAGCTGTGAATGGTATATTAACACCTGTAATTGACAGTAGTAATAGTGGAAAAACAATTTTTAGCTTTTCTTTTAAAATAGAAACCTACAGGGTTCCACTTAAATCCTGATGGCACTAAAGAATTTGTGTTCATTGTGTTTAAAACCAAGTGCTCTTATGAAAAACCTGTGGGTATGTGAAATTATGAAACATGCAGGACCACAATGCAATGCTGGCATTGCAGAATGTTTTTTTAAATTGGTGCTGCTGTGCACATTCCTGTTAACTCAGGGGGAAGCAACGTTCACCTTGGCTTTGTAAAGAGACTGTCCCATTTAAGGTAATATCTAATTGCTTTTAATGCCTTCTTTCTTTAGATATTTTTCATCTGATGTTACAATAGCCTGGCAGTTAGTTTTTGACTTGGATGAAGTACATAATAGTTGAGGAATTTTGTTGGTAAATCATTGTTTACAATTTTATGATTTATAGAACTGCTATTAGCAGAGACAAGTGAAAGCATTAAATTGGCCATTAATCTTGTTTTATTTTTTTACTCTTTTTTTCAATTATTATATTACATCTGTCTCTGCACAGAAAAGAAGGCATCTGTTAAATGTATCCTAAGAAAGAGGAAACTGGTATATTTTCCTTTAACTTTGTCCATTTAAGTGAGATAATGGGTGATTGTCTTCACAGGCCTTAATTAATGCTAACCTCAGATTAGCTGTATTTTTATCATTGAACAGTTAAAATGATTTTAAAGCTGAACTCCTGAAATTCAGGATTTAAGTTTCCATTAATCAGTCTTAACTATATAGTCTTCATCATAAAATATACAGTGTTGCTTACTAAGTATACCAAGTTTAATGTTACTGTTGCTCATCCTGTAATAGATGTCAGTAGTGCTAGCTGGCACAGAATCCACTGTAGTTGAGGATCTTTGTAGTAGTAATCTTATGGTGTGCTTCTCTCTCCTGCCGGGAAATGATTGTTAGATTGTTTTTTAGGAGGAGGAAATGGGGCAGGAGAGAGGAAACTATATTACTTTCAGCTGAAGGAATCTTATGGATTGTTGGGACTATATCCAGAAGGGGTTGCAGCACAGTGAAGCTACTTAAAATACATGCATACAGTAAATATGCATAAATAACCATTTTTCATTCTATATTAAGCAACAAGAATATGTTGCCACTAGATCACTTTAAACCAAGAAAACTAAGACTGGTATAAAAAGTGCGCATTTGCTCTGCATGCAAAGAGTGACTTTGAGGATCTATTCCAAGCAGGATAAGATGAAGCCATGATGTACAAATAAATACAGTATATACTGTATACTCTTAAATGACAAGTGGTTCACAATTATCAAAACATTCTGCTTTACGTACTTTGGGTCGAATAAGAAGTCTTGTGACATTGCAATCCTGCTATGGAAAAAATGCCTTTGTATGATAAATATTTCATACTATCTTTCTAAAAATGTCTTTAGGTATAAACGGTCACATTGTTATTTTTAAGAAAATATGTATTTTAATACTCTTACAGTTTATATAAAATTATTTGTGATCAGAAGGTAGTTTAACAAATTGTATCAAGACTGTCATTTAAATTATACCACTATGGCATTAATTAATCTCTAACTTGCAATTTGTTTTGCACAACTGATGACTAGCATTTCTAACCCTGAAACTGAAAAGTGGCCATTACTCTGGTAAATTATCTTTTAAATATGACAGGTTTCAGAGTAGCAGCCGTGTTAGTCTGTATTCGCAAAAAGAAAAGGAGTACTTGTGGCACCGTAGAGACTAACCAATTTATTTGAGCATAAGCTTTCGTGAGCTACAGCTCACTTCATCGGATGCAGCATCCGATGAAGTGAGCTGTAGCTCACGAAAGCTTATGCTTAAATAAATTTGTTAGTCTCTACGGTGCCACAGGTACTCCTTTTCTTTTTATCTTTAAATATTTAACTGAAGCACTGTATGATATCTTAGAACCGTGTAAACTGGCACCAATTATGTCAGCCTATTACCACTTGACTGAAAATATGTATTTTTGTAAAAGGAAATAAATGTCAATCTTTTGGAATGTTTATTTAGGTTTCTTGTTCAGCAAATCACATGTCCAAATTATCTCCTGCATTGAGGAATTGTTGAAGCTGTTCAGCAGCCTACAGAGACTGTTCCTTATTTGCCCCTCTGCCGGAACCCTCATCATTTGTCTCACTGCACACACACACACTCCCCCCCTTCCCCCCCCCCAAAAAAAAAAAAAAAAAAAAAGGAGAATGTGATGATGTGTGATTGGGAGAAGACTCCAGAGGGATGGGGAGTAGATGAGAAAGGAAGGGGAAAATTCTGGACAAGGGAAGCAGAGAGAGGAAGGAAGGTGATGCAGTGGTGAAATAATGGGGGCGGGGGGGGTAAGACGTTTTGGAGGAACAGACAAGGGAAGAAGTCCTAAGGAGCAGAAAAGGATGGTGATGACCTCAGAGTAGGAAGGTGAGATGATGCCAGATGCTTCTGCCTACTTTTTGCCCTCTGAAAATGCCTGGGGGAATTGAGGAGACAATCTGCTTGGGCCTTCTGCAAGCTAACAAATAGAGTCATCAGTGACAGATATGGAGGTGCCCTGTGACAATTTATAAATACTGTATGTTGGCCTGGTTCCTGGGATGCTTTAAGTATGAATGTATTGCTTTTAGTGTAATAGGGGACTGTCTGGAAAAACGAGCAGGAAAGAAAAGAATGGCCAAATATAGTCACCTCTCAGCAAACAGTTAAAAGTTGTTAAGGGACAATAAAAGAACTATTAGTTTTGATGATTTTGCCTCTATCTCCAGCCAACCTAGAACAGCGGTTTTGACCTGTACAGAAAAAGGCCCACAAATACAAAAGAACAGAGCAACTCTGGGAGGATTAAAAGGGGCACCCTCAAAAGAGAGGCCGCAGCGGTTCAGGGAAAACAGAGATACACAATCCACACTGGGGATGTACAAAGAAGTTACACCTGCCTGGGTTACCAGCAGGAGATGGTAAGATTTTAGATAAGATAAACACTCTACATGTATGTCTATCTTAAAATCTTTTTCCCTAAAAGCTTTGTTCTTACTGCTAAAATAAACAAAACTTTGATTTTAAGGCTGTTTTGTCACTATATGCCACTGGTCACAAACTCCTGAAGGGAAGAACCACAGGTCCCTGAACTCAGTTGGGCCTGTAGGATAATAACAGTTGATATACAGGATACTGTACCCCAGGGCCCAGTCTAAGAATGGGAGAGTTGTGCAATCCCACCTTGTGATAGATAAAAGTACAAGGCTTAATGCCTGCAGGCGTGCACTCAGACCTAAAAGGAGACAGAGGTGCAACTAGCTTTTGAACCATGACAGCAGCTATGGTCTGATCAGAAAAGAATGGATAAAGAAAGGTGTGAGTGTAACAGTTCTGTATGGTTCTGCTGTGCAACCAAATTTCTACCAATTTTGAGACCCTGACCATTGATGATGATGTATATTCAGATTTAATAAGTTATGAAGTCAAATAACTAACTCAGTTGAAGTTTTATTTAAGTAAAACAATCAAGCAATACTTATTACAGCACTATGCAGAATACAGAAAAGGAAACGTATACCAAATCTGAGATTGCAGAAGTGAGGTAGTGTACTTGAGTTCACTTATGACACACTCCCCAAAACTCACCCCTTATATACTGCTCAAAACAAAGAAAAATCCTTTATTATGCTTGATCTTATTTTGATTCAATAAGCCAGTAATATTTGTAACCAGTTTATCACTGTTGGGACCCTCTGTGACCATAATTAGCTCTTAATACTTGGATATTAATCCATACATACCACGTGTCCCTTATCCATTTTGTAAAACAATTACAGAGCATTTATGAGCATCACTTATCAATTACAGTGTTTTGTCCATACAACATATATCTATAACAGGTATGTCTTTATAGACTGTGCTCACAGAAAAGAGAAAGAAAATGAACTATTGATGGTAGATTTCTAAATATCATGGTATGTGATTTACATAATAGATAAGCTAAAGACATCTGTTCAACCAGCCACTATTTTATCAATTACAATATATATCTATAATCAAGTCATTATGATAGAAATAGTCTGTTAAAGTAATTCCTGATAAGCTTAAAGCCTCTTTTGATGATGATCTTATTAATTGCTGAAAACATCTGCCTTGTGTAGGTTACAAGTGGTTCCTTTCTGGACATTCTTTAAGGGTCAAGAGTTTAGAGTAAAAAAGACACACAATCCATTATTTAACAACACACTAAGGTCTAGCTAAAATTCAGTATTCTTGATAATGCGCTAGGGGCAGCTAATGTTCTAAGTAAAACAGTAGACAATAGAGTATAGGCCTACTAGGACAAAGATGTTCATTTATTTAAAAGAAAACCCTCTTTAACAGTGTAGCCAGCACCTTTGGCTAACACACGTTTTTGGGATTTCTGGTCAAGAAATCAAGTTTAATACAAAAATAATAATAAAGGATTAATATTTACTGTCCAGTATAAACACAGAAGCTTGCTTGACACTTCTCCCTTTGACGTTAGTTTCCACCCACCCCACACTTTATTTTGGTAACTGACCATGGAGATTATTTCCTTGAATTCCAGTGTTTGGGAATGGGCAAGTCTCTGACTTCTCTGCAGAACCTAAGAGCACCCCAACTAGTGCAAGAACATGAGAGCCTTGGGGTCTGAAGGGAAGTAATTTTAGTGTTTCTTTGTTACTGTGCAGGGCATTTAACTCCCCTAAATTTAGCTGAGCATACAGCTTTCATGAGATTAAAGACTGAGTGATTTGAACAAGAGATGGGCATGGACTAAAGCCTCAGATCTGTGCACTGTAAAACTCTGAGGAAATCTGGACCTGGACTTCATTGGTTACTATCTCTACCTTGAACCAAAGCACCCACAGTACAGACAGAAGCCCACAGCAATAAATTAAAATAGATTTTTTTAGTTACAATTTTAAATTTTGAACAAATTTTAATTGTTTTAACTTTTAAAAAAAATATTTTACCTTTGTTATTCCGAGCAGCATGATTTTACATTTTTGCCCTTTATATTTGAACTTTAAGCCATGTCTGCGTTTAGCACCTTGAATCCCTACTGCTGGAGCATGTTCCTTCTGTCCTTAGGCAATATTTGTATTAACCTGCGAGGTGAAATGTATGTATTGGAATAATTTTAAAATAAAGTTTCTTCATTTAGTAATTTCTTGCTGCTACTTAGAAGCCCAATAAAGCTTGATTATTCTTCAAAGGTAAAAAATATGCAACTACCCTATACTGTTTTCATTAGGGAATATTTACTGTAGTTACCCATTATATGAGCCTATCATCGGAGATTGAGGTTCTTGATTTCATCTGTGATTTTTTTACAAAATTCTTTTACCCCACAAGGCAGCTGTAAACTATTTAAATATTCAAAAATGGTAGCTTTAAAATGTTTCATAATGGAGGAAATTCCTGGAAGATGAGCTCTAAAATGTAAAGGGTGAAATCCTGGCCCAACTGAAGTCCATGCAAGTTTTGCCGTTGACTTCAGTGGGACCAGTATTTCATCCTAGATTTTCATCCTGCAATTTTACATATATATAAACTAATGTTTAAACATAGCTAATGTAGTTTTGCAGTGTATTAACAGGAGTGTCATATGAAAAACACAGGAGGTAATTGTTCTGGTCTGTTCAGTACTGGTGAAACCTCAGTTGAAGCACTATCTGTCTATCTCTGCCCTTTAGGCCTGGGTACCCTTCTGCTGTGACCCGACTCCCTACCCTGCTGTGGGTGCATGTGTGACTATCTTTCTCCCGCCCTGCCCCCAGGCCTGTGCCTTCTCCCAACCAACTCTCTCTGCCTTTCTGTGTGGGTATGGGGCTAGTGGAAAACTGAATGGGCTCAAGTGAATGAGCTTGTGGGGGGTGGAGGACACCAAATGTCTCTGAAAGCCACTAGTGAGAGTAAATGGAGCTCCCAGTTGAGTTATGAGTTTTAGGTTTCAAGGATTCCTAGAAGTGAAGTCTTCTCCAAGAGCTAAAGCAGCCAGAAGAATGGCTGGCCAGCACAGATGCAGCAGGTGGTGACGGAAGGGGGTCAGAGTATGGGAAAGTGAGGGTGCTCAAAGAGATGAGGGAATTGAGGGTGGGGAGAGGAGGTGGGAAGCAAGGGAGTTCCAGGGCATGAGCAATTCAGGATTCAAAAATAAAAGTGTTTCCCCGTGATTTCTCCCTTGTACCTTTAAAAGGCCCAAGGTGGGAGGCTGCATCTGGGATTCAGCAAGGAAGTGTTGGGGATAAGCATCTGCATAGTTGTCCTGGAATTGCACTTTAGAAGTGGGAATGTGGTCACCAAAGAGACAGGTGAAGTAAAGTTGAGCCGAGATGCATGAGAAGAAAATGTGGGGGACTGGCCACATGCAGTTGGCAAAATGGCAGGACAAACAATGTAGAAAATCTGAGTGTAAAGCACAGAGAACCTAGAAAAGGTGAAAAATGTGGAAAGAAAGACCCTGTTCCCTTTAGTCCTCTTTGTATGTGGAAAGAGCATCAACAACTCAGGAACATTGGAGGTACCTGATTGGACATAAGAGGGCCTAACACAATTAAGTGCCAACTGGTGGAGCAAGACCCTGGCGGTGGGGAAAGAGTCTGGGAGATCACAGGACTCTGTGGCCATGGGGGGAGTCTGAGAATAAAAGTGGCTCAGAGGAAAAGAGATTATGAGACTGGAGGAGAGGAGCAATGTAGACACAAAATGGAGTAGGGGAGAAAGACAACGTGGGCAGGGGAGAGATTCATCAAGACAGTAGGAAAAGTGCAGAATAGACAGGGCTTGCATTAGACTTGCTAGGACCCAGAGCAGAAACTAAGGAGGGGGGCTCCCCACCCTGCCTCCTTAACCTGCTCACACATCTGCAATGTTTCTGAAGCCCAAGCCCTGCCTCCTTAACCTGCTCACACATCTGCAATGTTTCTGAAGCCCAAGCCCTGCCACCTGGGGCTGAAGCCGAAGCCCGAGCCCTGCTATCCGGGGCTGAAGCCGAAGGCTAAGCCCTGTGGTGTGGGGCCTGAGGTGATCGCCCTGCTTACTAACCCCCTAACACCGGCGCTGAGTTTAGGAAGAGAAAAAGAAACAAAATAATGTGCTATACAAACTTACTTTTAAAATTTTGTTCATTTTGAATTTGATTTAATCATTACTGAAGAGTCAGCTGTGTTTCATATACCTGCTGAGTAAATGTCTTTGTTATGTTGTGGTCTTTTTACAACATGTAAAGGGAGCTCTAAAGACATGGACCTGGCTGCTGGGGAATACCTCAGCTGGCGGAGTGTTCTGGGGGTACCAAAAAGCCAGTGTAAAAGCTCTCAGCTGTGGTATTGCCTCAATGACTCTTAGAGACTATTGGCAGCCAAGTGTAAATTAGAGCAGTCCTTAGATTTTCTTATTCATGTTAGGGCCAAATGCCAGAATAGGGGATATTTGGGGATAAAGGTAATACAAGGGCATCTTTGTCCCACTCTTTAATCCTGATGAAACAGAGGTTTGTTGGACCTAAAAATCAGGCCTAAATATGTTATTTTTAATTCATGAGTCAATACATGCTTAACATATATTCCTTGGCTAAAACCTGCCCTATATATATCATTAAGGCTAAGATTTTGTCATGGTTATTTTTAGTAAAAGTTAGGGACAGGTCACAGGCAATAAACAAAAATTTACAGAAGCCATGACCTGTCTGTGACTTTTTCTGCTGCGACTCCATGGTTTCCCCCGTCTCTATGGTGGCTGGGAGCTGTGGGGTTCCCCCTCTGCCTGCAGCAGCTGGAAGCCTCTGCTCATGGCGGCTAGGAGGTGAAGGATGACCATATTTCCCAAAGAGAAAACGGGATACCTCTAGCCGCTCGCCTGAGGCATCCCCCTCCCCACCCACACAAGGCTGTCGCCCATAGTTGAAACCCTGAGGGCCTCCTCAGGATGCTGTCACCTGTCGCTGGAACGCTGTCAGGGCCCCGTCCCTGACATAAACATAGCCTTAGATATCATGTATTGATACAGTCAAAATATTTCTGCTCTAATTGGGAATATGGTTCAGTTGATTCTAGTCTAAGTCCTTGCACATTTGCTGCCTTGTGCCCTGGTTTGAGGTGTTCCTTATCTTCTCAGCAGTGCAACTATTTGGGTGCTGAGTAGGCTGACCAGATAGCAAGTGTCAAAAATTGGGACGGGGGGGTAATAGGTGCCTATGTGAGAAAAAGACCCAGAGACCGGGATTGTCCCTCTAAAATCGGGACACCAGATCACCCTAGTGCTGAGTGTTAACCTGAGGGCAGCAGGATTAGTCTCTGTGAGAGACATGCTGCCAAACCCTTCTTCCCAGAAAGGGCGGTGGCTAGGGGGCCATGGGTTAGGCCCACACAACCCCACTGGGAGAGAGAATGAGCAGGGCCCCGGGCACGCTCTAGAGGTGGCCGTGTATAACCACTGACACCCTGGGCCGCAGCCTAGGGCACGGAGACTACAGCCCCCAGCACACAGTGCGGCGCAGAGAGGGACTACAGTTCCCAGCATGCCACGCTCTACTCAGGCCAAGGGAGGAGGGGAGCTGAGGGACCTGGGACTGCATCTCCCATCATGCCCTACGCCAACGAAATGAAGCGATCGACGAGCACCTGGCGTATAGCACGCTGGGAGTTGTAGTCAGTCTCTGTTCGGAGGGTTTGTCCGGGTCAAGGGCGGGTGGTGGCGCTGCAGTGGGGATGTGGCGAGCATGACGTGATTTTGTCCGCGTTGGAGCTGGGGGCGGCCGTGGTGGCGAGCGTGACGTGGCAGAGAGCGAGCGAGGCTCCCCCGGACACAAAAGCAGCAGCAGTCGCCGCCGCCAGCAGTTGCTGGGCTGGGACCCCGCGGAGGGATCTGAAAGGAGAGACCGGCTTGGGGGCACAAACCGCTGCCGCGCACACACTCCGCCTGCTCGCTGTCGCCGCCGCCCAGCCCGAGCCGCCATGGGCCTAACCATCTCCTCGCTCTTTTCACGTCTCTTCGGCAAGAAGCAGATGCGCATCCTCATGGGTAAGAGAGAGACCCCCGGACCCGCCCGGCCCTGCCTTCCGTCGCCTGAGGGATCCCGGCCTCTCGGGCCGCGCTCGCCGCATCCACCGCCCCCTGCTTGCCGTTACTCGGCCTCTGTGGTGTAGACGCGGCTGGGCCCCTGCGCGGGGAGGGAGGATGTTCCGTGTGGCTGTTGGGGACGCTGTAGGAAGCGGCCTGGGGCTTGCGAGCCGGCTACACCCGTGCAGGACTACGGGGCGGGAGGAAGCGTCTGTCTGTCTGCGCCCTTCAGGCCTGGGTACCCTCCTGCCGTGACCTGACCTCTTGCCCCGCCGTGGGTGCGTGTGTGTCTGTCTCCTCGGGCCTGCGCCTTCTCCCAGCCAACTCCCTGCCTGTCTGCGTGGGCATGGGGCTAGTGGAAACTGAACGGCCTCAAGTGAATGAGCTTCGGTGGGTGGGAGGGGCCGTGTGCTCTTCCCTTTATTTTCTTTACCTACCCACCCCACAGTGCTGTTGGTGGGAGATTTTTAGTCTTTTTATTAGAAAATGTCCTACACCCTGCTCCCACCCTCCCTGAGGCTTGTAGCCAAGGTAGGGGTTATTTAGTACCGTGTGTGTGTGTGGGCCCACACACTATAAAATAAGCGCAGACTGTAAAAAGAATGTGAAACTGTAACAGGTAAATGCCATATCTGATCATTTTGTGAAAGGATTTGATATTTGAGGAATGTTTTCTCCGTTCTAGGAGTTCACTGGATTTGCATGTGTCCCCACCCCCATCTTCCATGTGTGCATGCAAATCCGGTGAACTTGAATTAAGAAGATCTCCCTCAAAATCTAATCCCTTTACATATATTAGGTATCACCTTTACCTATCACAGTTTAAGCAATGTGGCTGTTTTGATCATAATGTGACAGGACCAAGTGTGTTAATGTATCCTAAGAGCTCCAGAATTTGACTGCTAAACAGAAAGCATTAATTTCCAGGAATTCAGCCATCTTTGCTCATTTTGTTCTGAGAAAGAATGTTGCCTTTAATCACAAATTCTGGTGTATCTTGCATATAGGATTATAAAAATACAACTTTTTGTATCTAGTTAGTTTTATTAGGCCACTGTCTGACCACAGTTACGTTGTGGCTCTTCTGAAATGTATTGTGTAACCAGTGGCACTGGAACACTTTTTACAGGGGGGGTGCTGAAAGGTCATGGTCCCCACCCCAAACTTGTTAGCTCACTACCCACTTACTCTTGTCCGTGCCCCTGCATACCCCCAGAGGTGGGGGACACGGCCAGGGGTAAGAGGGCCAAGGCTGGGACCCTGCGTGTGGGGCTGGTGGCTGTCAGGACCCCAGGAGCGGAGTGCTGGGCCGGCAGCCCTGGGATCCTGGGTGAGGGGTGGCTGACAGGACCTCGCATAAAAACTGGGGGTGCAACAGCACATCTAGTTCCCGTGCCTATGTGTGTAACAGTTCAAACCAAGCTGTATTCAATGTTTCCTTTCCTCCCATACCCAACTTCATATACTCCTTTTCCTACAATTGTCCAGCTAGGTGAATGGGGCTTTTTTCAGTGCCTATCAGTTGGTCTTTAATTAGCAGGAGGGGTTGCAGTTGAGTAATATAAAGAGAGCTTCTTTTACCATGGCTCAATCCATTGCCTTTGCACTGCATCAAACTTCTGTTGGCTAAAGAACTGAGAATGGAATTGGCTTCTAACTGTTGGCATATCAATTTGGGCCCTAAAAATATTTGGATATGCATGAGAAACAAGAGGTAATAACCACCTAATGCGCTATGCGTATGTATAGCAGACCTACTGACATCAAGAATAAATACCCACCCCAACCCTGGAAAATGATTCTGTATTCCTAGGATATGAAAGCCAGTATACACCAGTTGACATTTCACCAACACTTGTGTAGCAGCTTTTTTTTTGCAGTGCTTAAATTTGTTGATATTTTAATTACTTAAAATAAGAATTTAAACCTGAGATCACTGTATCCTTTAATGTAATTTTTGCCTCTCTATAAACAACATAGTAAATATACAGTAAAAATCTTTTTTTTAAGAGAACTACTAGCATGTCAAGCTGACTTCTCATATACCACTCTAAATGACTAGGTATGAAACCTTGGAAAAGATGGTTGTAAGATAAATATTGACACTTGTAGCACTATTGTTTTTACTCTTGCAGAATGATGAGAATACAAGAACAAACTGTTTTCTTGAGACCATAATAGTTCATAGCACTTCAGACACTTTGTCCGTAGTAATTAGTTCAGCTCTAACACAGATACAAACTAATGAGTCAGACCATCCAGTAGCTGTTTGGACAACATCAAATGAGGTTGGTTTTTTGTTTGTTTGTTTTTTCTTCCTGTCATGGTTTTTAAGGGTTTGACTACCCTACAAATACAAGTGGGTCAGGGGACATGGTTACTACGTATTTTCATTATGCAGTATAGACAGAACCTGTTTAAGGTTTTAGCCTGGTTATGAAACCTGGTTAGATGCTTCTACACTACAAACAGTGTTATGACAAGCTCCTTTGAGACAGTTGTATTTGTAGTATGGAAGGAAGGAAGGAGATATTTGTAAGCAGGTGTCCACATCCTAATTTGCACCCCTATTGGTTTTTTCTCCTTATCTATTCAGTCTAAGTTTAAAAAGACTAAATTAGTTTCTGCCTCAAAAGTGATTTTGACTCAATTTTGGCACATGGGCTGGACTGTGTGGTAGGAGGCTAGGATTTTTAATTGCTGCCACTTGTGTTTCAGATAGATATGATTTCAGTCTCCAGAGCTGTCAGTCTATTTCCTTTACCTGAGTGAAATTACTTTTTCTAAAAATAGATTTGTTTATTGTGTGTGTTAGAAAATAAACATTTGTTTAGTGTTTGTATGTAATGTACTTCAAACACCATAATAATGACAGAAGTATTGTAAGCAACTTTCTTTTACTCTAATACTTTTGCGAACATCTGTAAAACACTAACTTTTACAGAGTTAATCCAGAGTCATGGCACATATCTCGTGTTTCTGAGTGGATACGAGTTTTTTAATACTTTGCACTTCATCACGTATTTTACAAGCTTACTAATTTTATGGTGTAAGTAAAGAACAAATTTTTTTAAAAATTAGGGCTGTCAATTAATCACAGTTAACTCATGCGATTAACTCAAAAAAAGAAGTGCGATTAAAACTATTAATCACACTGTTGAACAACAGAATACTAATTGAAATTTATTAAATATTTTAGGATCTTTTTCTACATTTTTCAAATGTATCTATTTTGGTTACATCACAGAATACAAAGTGTACTGTGCTTGCTTTATATTTTTTTTATTATAAATATGTGCACAATTAAAATGATAAAAGAAATAGTATTTTTCAATTCACCTAATATAAGTACTGTCTTGCAATCTCTTTATCGTGAAAGTGCAACTTACAAATATAGTGGGTTTTTTTTAGCATAACTGCACTTCAAAACAATGTAAAACTTTAGAACCTACAAGTCCACTCAGTCCTACTTCTTGTTCAGCCAATCACTAAGAGAAACAAGTTTGTTTTACATTTATGGGAGGTAATGCTGCCTGCTTCTTATTTACCGTGTCACCTGAAAGTGAGAACAGGCATTTGCATGACACCTGTTGTAGCTGGCATCGCAAGATATTTACGTGCCAGTTCCGCTAAAGATTCATATGCCTCTTCATGCTTCGGCCATCATTCCAGAGGACATGCTTCCATGATGATGATGCTCGTTAAAAAAAAAAATGCATTTATTAAATGTGTGACTGAACTCCTTGGGGGGAGAATTGTATGTCTCCTGCTCTGTTTTACCCGCCTTCTGCCATATATTTCATGTTATAGCAGTCTCGGGTGGTGACCCAGCACACGTTCATTTTAAGAACACTTTCTCTGCAAATTTGACAAAATTCAAAGAAGATACCAATGTGAAACTTCTAAAGATAGCTACAGCACTCCACCCAAAGTTTAAGAATCTGAAGTGCCTTCCAAAATCTGAGAGGGATGAGGTGTGGAACATGCTTTCAGAAGTCTTAAAAGAGTAACACTCCAATGCAGAAACTACAGAATCCTAACCACCAAAAAAGAAAATCAACCTTCTGCAGTTGGCATCTGATTCAGATTATGAAAATGAACATGTGTCATTCCACACTGTTTTGGATTGTTTTTGAGCAGAACCTGTCATCAGCATGGACTCACGTCCTCTGGAATGGTAGTTGAAGCTGCAAGGGACATAAACTTTAGCGCATCTGGCACGTAAATATCTTGCGGCATCGGCTACCACAGTGTCATGCGAACGCCTGTTCTCAATTTCAGGTGACACTGTAAATAAGAAGCGGGCAGCATTATCTTCTGCAAATGTAAACAAACTTATTTGTCTGAACGATTAGCTGAACAAGAAGTAGGACTGATTGGACTCGTAGGCTCTAAAGTTGGACAATGTAGAAAACACCAAAAATATTTAAATAAATGGTATTCTATTATTGTTTAATCACGCTGTTAACTTTTTTAAATCTCTTGACAGCCCTAAAAAAGATATAATAATCTCCTAATGGCAACCCATAACTAAATTTATGATTAGGAGGATAATAGTCAATAGTGCATTATGTCACAAGTGGATTTACAAAGCTGCTTAAAAATCATAATTGCCCCATAGATAAATATTAATACTTTGCATGTTTATATATCTCTATATTTTAAAGGGCTGACCAACCATTTATATTCTTGTGTGTGAGGAAGGGAAAGCACAATTCCAACTCCATTTTACAGATATGGGTGAGGGGGAAAGGGACAGCTGAGATATTGGGTTAAATAATTTAACATAGTTGAAGTGGGTAGGGCGGGGTTAGAGTTCAGATATTCCTTGGTCCCAGTGTTACTTTTAGTCCATAGTCCAGGGTCTTTCAGTAACGTGTTAATATATACCCATGTTTTTTTTTCATATTGCACCTTGCAGAATCATAATTATATCATGTCACTATATTCATCACCTGTTAGTATGGCTATGCAACTATCTATCACCTCTGAGACAATAGATTGCTAAAACATCCATCTTCCGAGAGGCATATTAGCTTTTCAGATATTAAGCTGCTAAGTGACAGGGAAACAGACTATTTCAAACACAAGGACAATTCCTTTTGGGGATTTTGGGCATCCCACCTGTGTGATTGAATAGTAACAAACCTGTAACTTACCAAAAAACACAACCCACAAACCTATAAATAGCAACATTAACAAGCCTAGCCACAAATCAAGGGCATGAATTGTTTGTTTGTAACAGCCCCTGTAAAACATAATGAAGAAATTACAAGGTAGAACTTGTTTATATCAATGTTAAAATTAAGAAAAATTCTGAAATTATTTTATCTGTGAATATGAATCACAGATGATTCATATGAATATGAATTTGGAACATAATTCCTGCTTCTTGGGAAATCTGAGTCTGGCTTCCACAGTGTATTGTTCTTAAATATATTCCATTTAAAAATCAATCCCTAAATTTTGTGGTTACTTGCATAAAGCTTTGTTCATGTTTAGATCACAGGTATGCCCTGTCTAGGTGGCTTAGGCTGGATTTAAAAAATGAAGAATTTACCCACAGGGCAAAACTACTATCTCTTTTAGGATATAGAATAGTAGAATGGTGTAAAATACAATGTGGTGATAAAATCTTTTTGGAGGGCACTTAGCTTTAGGCAGTGGAATTTGGTTGGCTGAAAAGAACAGTTTGAGATTATTTTAACACTGAGTCCATGTGAGTCTGTAGAGGGAACTGAGTGCAGATATATAGTCAGTTAGTTTAATGGCTCCAGAACAAGCAAATTTCAGAAGAAAGGGCCAAAAATACCTTTGGAGAAATGCTTGAAGTAGAGGAAAATGTAACATTCCAACCAGACAGTTGTAAGTAATCTGTATAATTCTTTCAAACAGTTCAGAGGAGTTGCTTATCATGCATGCAACTATGAGAGCTGTAAGTAAGTATGGTGCTAGCACTTATGCAGGTACCATGGGGATGTAAAGGTGACTGGCAGAGTGGAGTTCCTGGGAGAAGTGCACTGCAAGCCTGGGATTTATAAGTGACTTGAAGAAACTATAAGTAAAGTGGGGCAGGGTTCTTGAAATGTGTAAAGTAGGTGGGCATTACAAAGATCAAATAGGTGCAAGGGCAAAGCTGTACTTGCCATGTGACCCTTAATTGCTATCTGAATGGCTCTGTCTCAGGACTTCATAAACAACTGTCAACACACTTGTATTGTGTTGAGATTACATTAAACCTTAGTGGGAGAAAGAGCTAAACGTTAATATTTCTGGAAAAGAATCCTTTCTCTTTCAGATTATTTTGCATCTTGGTTATATGTTTCTGATTTATGACTTGGTGTTGGGGAATGTCAGAGTTTTTTTCATGTAAACTTGGGAGAGTTGTTAATTGGAATTCTTAACTATCACCTTTTGTGACAGACAGTTGACTTACCTATAATTTGATAGTCAGAGGACAAGTGTAAAAATATACTCATCAAATGTAAAAATCCTATAAATCAAATGTGGTGGTAAATACATTTCAGTCTCTTAGGAGAATAAGAACAATTACAAATGGTGGGACTGAATAATTTTGTTTTAGAAAGCTGAATATTGAAGCACTCTTAAGAAATTGGCACATGGTAACATGTAAATTGCCAATTTTTTTAGTAAAAAAAAAAAATGCGTATTAGCTGAAATATGTAGTAAATCATAACTGTTCAAATTATGTGATTTGATACTCTTAAAGGTTATTTAAAAATCTAAAAGGGGAATAATTTATTTGCAGCTTGTAATAAGGAAGTTTGAGGACAGGGGTTGGCTATATTGGTGAGGGGGCTGGCAATAATGCAAACTTCTAGCTTTGCTAAACTGATAATTATCCAATAAAACTTCTTGGCGTTTTGAACTGGGAACCTGTTTTACTGCCATATTGTGATTTCTTCTGTATTCATGTAAATGCTTATATTTTCACCTTGAAAGTTCCTGGAAATCTTTAAGTCCTTTGTTCAAAGACTTGCAGGCAGGGCCTGTTCTTGGTGTTGAGTATTTCTCTCCTAGTATGCTACAGAGCATTTTTCATCATGGTTGGTTATCTTTCACACGTGTGAGCATACAAGATTCCTTCTTGACATTCCAGTATTGCCAACTCCAAGAACTTACATAAAGAGTAGGTACTCACAAAAGAATGATCTTGTTGTAAATCATGAGACTTTGGAAAAATGTTGAGTTTGATTTATTTGCCTTCTGGGTTTTGAGTCTTTAGGATACAAGTGGGTCACATTTTTAAAGTTTTATTATTTTTCTGCTACTGTAAGAGCTGGAAACTTTTTTTTTTTAAAGATGAGTTGATGTTATCCCTTAATCATATAACTGAGTTTGGGTTTACAGAAAAAACCCCGCATTTCTTAAGTGAGCATTGGCATTTCCTGACCACTGAGTTTAGCTTCTTGTTTGTTTTCAAGGTTGTCAAACTTACTGATGAGCCATTTGCCTTAACAGATGTTATAGTTTTTGAGGAGTAATTCAAGTATATATTTTGAACTGGTTACCCTTCTCTGCATAATCTTAATTTTCATGGAGTAAATTCCATCTTTTCTGTTATATTAAGGCTTCAAAAGGCAGTCAAGTATTATGCTTGTGTTTCATATGTGGCTTCTCGGAAGGTCCAGGCATATTCTCTTCCATTTTGAAATGCTCAGTAAAGTGGCTGAGGTCTTAACATCTGTTTGTACTGCAATTTAAAGACCTGTGTCTGGCTCAGGTCAGTTGGCTCAGGCTCATGAGGCTTGGGCTCATGGGGCTATAAAACTGCAGTGTAAATATCCAGCCTTGGGCTGGAGCCAGCGGTCTGGGAGGGACCCTGTGAGGGGGTAGGGTCCCAGGCTCTAGCCTGAGGCTGGACATCTACACTGCAGTTTTATAGCCCTACAGCCCAAGCCCCATGATTCGTACCCGCTGTGGGTATTTAATTGCTATGTAGATATACTCAGAGGTCAGTCTTGGACAGTGATACCTTGGGTTATTAGTCATTATTTCGGTACAGGTGATACATTTGAAGAATTGACAGTTGCTCCTTTATAGAGTCCCCCTTTGAATGTTACCCAACACTTCACTGTTGTAGGAAAAATGCTGAAACAATATTGGCAATTTTAAACTTTGCAGGTTCATAGAACTATTTCAGTGCCACCTACTATTGTAGCTAATCATCTAGAGGAGTGGGTAGGGGTGGAATATTGGCATTCTGAAGGGCAAGCATTTAGAAATCACAAAAACACATTTAGAGAGCTCTTAAAATGGAATTTTGAGAATTTTCTTTTACCTAAAGAAGTCTTTTTGACAAAAGTATAATACATGGCCTTTTGGCTTTACAGATTCCAAGATCAATGAAAGCAGTTGATTTTCTTAAATATTTTCTTCTCAAACTGTAAATACATTAATTTGTATAATATCACTATTCATAAATGTCTAAAATACTGTAAGACTTATATAGGGAGGTTTTGCAAATGGAAAATATACTGTAATTAAGCAGTTAGCATGCTTTGAGAAGGAAGAGGTTAAGGGTCTGGTTTCATTCTGCATAAGTGGTTGAGTAATCTGAATTTACATTATATTGCAACACTATGAAAACTGCCTTATTTATCAGTGTACAGCTTGATGTCAAACACCCCAAATTGGAGTGCAGGACGGCTACAAAAATAGCAAGCAAGACATTAGTTCAAAACATGCTACAGTATTGGAGTATGGGTATAGTAATACAAGAAAAGGTTGCTGAGTATGCTGATACTACCAGAGTGTGGTGTGGTGTTTTTTTTAAGTTCTCTCATTTTTGTCTGTTTGAGAAAAGTGTTCCCAAAGTTCTACTGAAAGCTCTGAGTTTCTCAAATGGTATTTTAATTAAAATGGTTGTTGCGTTTACCCATTGAACACTCATTCTTGCAGTTTACTTCTTAAATAACATTTATTCATGGACATGTGCAGTAGGTCATAATACATTTCCGAATGTGTGTTGAATTGGTTTTCTGGGACAGAGTCTAAACTCTAATACTTCTCAAAATACGTATCAATCCACTCAGCTGACAGTATTTGGAAACACCATGATAGACTTCCAGGTATTTATTTGCAAAAGCTGCTCCTCTTAAAGTTCTGTGGGTACATGCCCACTTAAAATACACACACACATTTTTTAAATGTACAAATAGAAATAAATTAAAAACTAACTCAAAAAGGAAACAAACAAAAAACCCCGCATCACACCACAGTCTACCTGGAAGGTCAACAATCTAGAGTTTTGTTGGAGCAGCAAGGAAGCAAATTCCAGAGCAGAGTTCAGAAGTGGGGACTGTTAACCAGAACAGCCCAGTAGGCTCGAATAGTGTATGGTGACATGTATTATGGGTAGCCATGACACAAACCATGTAGGGCTTCTATATAAAAAATAGTTTGCATTGTTCCAGAAAGTAAATTGTTCAGTGTAGTCTGTGGAGCACAGGTGTTATATGCTCTCCATATATGGAAAGTCACTAAGGGCTTGTCTACACTACCGCTTGAGTTCATGTAACTTGCATCGCTCAGGGGTGTTACGTCACTCAACAGGGTGGCTTAAGTTACTTCGACCTTAAGTGGTGTCCATACCGTGCTATGTCAACAGGAGATGCTCTCCCACTGACATAGCTTCTGCCTCTCGTTGAGGTGGAGTAATTTATGCTGATAGGAGAGCACTTTCCTGTCGGCATAGCATGTCTTCCCCAGATACATTACAGTGGTGCAGCTGCACTGATGTAGTGAGGTAGTGTAAAATAGCTCTAAGTGAGCTGCTGCATTTCATGTTAGCTGAAACTTTGAAGTGATCAAGAGTAGTCTCAGGTGGGGCATGCTGCAGTAGGCAGATCTGAAGGTAATAAAGGGATCAATAATGGACAAGGTCTGCATTTGAGAAGAAAGAAAGTAGCTTCCAATCTGATGCTGAATAAGTGAAGGAGGAGAGAACTTCTTGCTGCTGCCTAGAAAATATTGCAAGGCATGTCAAATACATGAAAACCTGCTAGAGTAAAACCTTTACATGTAAACTGCAAAGTTTGTTTAAAAACAAATAAACTCCTACCAGTCACTTACATGATGCCTGAAGAAGAAAGCTACATAGCTTTCTGATAATATAAGTGGAGAATGGAACCCTGGTATTAAACTTGAATTCTTAGCTGATTGGCTTCTGCCTCAAGTGATGGGTGGAGAAGGAAGGAAAGATTCATACTTGGTGAATCCACCTTTTTTGGGGTGCTATTTAGGAACTTACCTGTTGCTCACTGAAAAGTGAATCGCCGCACTGTTGTTAAGTGGAATATTTGTCAAGAGCATTAATTAGTTAATACTGTGAAACTAAAATTAAACTTTATTTTTTTAGTTGGTTTGGATGCTGCTGGTAAGACAACTATCCTGTATAAACTGAAGCTAGGAGAAATTGTCACCACAATTCCCACTATTGGTAAGAGAACTAATGATTGCTTCTCATCGAATTACTAATGTTAAATGTAATTGAACTACAGAATCATTCACTTTAAAATCCTCAATTCTCCTGAGGGAGAAAAGACCTAACTATTTTTCATTGTAGGACCTTTGTTTCAAGAGCTAGTTTGTGGGGTAGTGGGAGATACATGTTCCCCAGAATAGAAATTAGTATCGAGTTGGACTCTTAGTCCCAAATTTCATAAAATGAGAATTTCTTGATCATAACAAAAAAGAAAGTGTGTGTGTGTGTGTGTACACACAACGCAGCTCATCTAGCTTTCTTTAGAAAGTGAAGTTTGTGAAGTCGCTATTTTTAAGAGGACAACTGACAGATTTACTATTTAACCATTTTTTCTTTCTTTTTAGGTTTTAATGTGGAAACAGTAGAATATAAAAACATTTGTTTCACAGTTTGGGATGTTGGTGGTCAAGATAAAATTAGACCTCTTTGGAGGCATTACTTTCAAAACACACAGGTATGAGTTCTTATGTTTTACAAGTAAAAAAATTTGCACATACGTTCATATTAAAATGAATACCACTGTGTACAGTATCTCCAGAAAATGGTCTGCCACCATTTCCATTTTCTTCTCATGAGTTGGTCCCCACCATATCTGCTGGAATTCTGAGGATCCTTGGCTTTTTTGTTTCTGTTTAGCTGGTGTACACTATATACTTTTGCCATCATAGCATTGTCAGTCAGGGATGTGAAGAGGTGTGATTCCCCTAGTGTATATACAGTTATACCAGCAAAACTGTATTTTTAGCAAATACTTGTTTTTTCTCTAAGGGAAAGTGGTGAAGGGGGAATTGTAATTTTACTATGCCAATGCAAGAATAGTTTTGCTGGTATAGTTGTAGCCACACTAAGGCCTGGTCTACACTGGGGCAGGGGTGGTGGTGGCGGCGGCGAGCAAGTCGGTTTAAGTTACGCAACTTCAGCTACGAAAATAGCATAGCTGAAGTTGATGTACTTATAGCTACTTACCGTTAGGTGTCTTCACTGCGGTAAGTTGACTGCTGACGCTCCTCCGTCGACTCTGCCTATGCTTCTAGCCCTTGTGTGGAGTACCAGAGTCGACAGGAGGGCGCTTGGCGGTCGATTT
This sequence comes from Chelonia mydas, assembly GCF_015237465.2. Taxonomy (NCBI): domain Eukaryota; kingdom Metazoa; phylum Chordata; order Testudines; family Cheloniidae; genus Chelonia; species Chelonia mydas. The sequence goes on from NC_057853.1 coordinate 24,540,177, forward strand.
CTCACATCTTCACTAGATGCAATAAACTGACACCTCCAGAGCGATCGATCCAGCGGGGAAGTGTAGACATGCCCTCAGATATATCCACGCTAGGAGCACTTTGCTGGAGCATTATACCAGAATTCCAATACCAGTAAAGTACTCCTAGTGTAGACATAGCTTAATATAGTCTGACTAGGATGAGGGACCTGCCAGTGTTGCTCCTTGAAGTGCCAGAGGGTCACTGAGCTATGTGATGGACTTTCTCGCCTCATTCAATTTGATGCTTTGTCTGCTAACCTCCTGAAACTGAAGAGGGACTTCAAGTAAAGAAGTAAGTTTAATGCCTAGCTGCCCTTGTAGATATTTCTCTTTTAACCAAACTGAAGACAGATAAGATACATTTTTACTTAGAGAAGAATAAATATGTATAAAAATGTGCATGTGAATATTCTATACATTATGCTTAAATACAAGTTCTGTTTATTGGGCTCCCTTTGCTTATAAAGTATCTAAAAATGTTCCTGGAAAACTGTTAATTGGGGTGGTGTTGCTGGTGGTTTGATGATCCGGGCAATGTCAAGTTCACTTCACTGCTTCTGTCATCACTGCAGGGGATTACAATGTGCTTTTTAGGTAGTTAGTGGAAAGACAAGTAATTTATCACATTTCTATACACGCCAGCAGCAGAGGAGATTCATGCTTGTTGCTCTGCTTTGTGCAGGATTGTTGCCAGGAAACTTCTGTCTGCAGTAGCACAGGCATGATCCTGGGGCATGTGCAAATAGGAGTATGTGGTGGAATGTGACTAGACAAAGGGACTGGCACAGCATATCAGTTGAGGACTAAAAATGTTATCCTACTTACATCTTCAGACCTATTATAGAAGCATCACCAGGGACCTTCAAAGGGGGAGAATCTGCTTCTTCAGAGGGGGGTAGGCTGGAACTGTAAGACTTAAAATCCCCATCTGAAGGAGTGGAAGGCAGTATGGAATAAGCTCTTTAAAAGAGAAATGTCAATGTCAGAAGTGTTGTTAGGAACATTTGATAAAACACATTTCTTAAAAACTAAATTATACTTAAAAGGGTTGAGAACGCTCAGCTTTATAGGGTGGAGGACATTTTTAATAGTGTCTAGATAACGTATCTCTAGCTGTCTTTGGTGCAATGGAACATATGAAAATAAGGAAAACTATCACAATTTGGCCAGTGATCTTTCCCTGAAATTCTGATATGCAGACTACAGTCTGGGAATTGTAGCCTTGTTTATGTGGGGGGGTTTTGTTTTTTGTTTTTAAAACCTTTCTGTTTAAGTAGCCGAACTTAATTTTCACAGTGTATGTTCATGTCATGTCTGCAGATGACCTAGCTGACTGAAGAGTCTACCTCATGTAGTCCATGATCTTTCTCTGTATATGTTAATTAAAAGACTACTACTTTTTCAAACTTGCATTTCTTAAAGGGGGAGCAGCCAGAACTGTACTCCTTCACAATAATTCATGTAATCTTTTTCTTAGAACACCACTGTATGCGTAAGTTTTATGGCGACTTATCAAAGCTGCTTAACTTTTTGCAGGGTCTCATTTTTGTGGTAGATAGCAATGACAGAGAGAGAATTCAGGAAGCAGCAGAAGAACTGCAGAAAATGGTAAATATTAATATCTTTGGAACAGAATTGACATCTTCTGTATTTACTTTACCAAGTCAGCTTTTCTGCAAATGGTGAATATGCCAGTTTTGCTGAAATTTCAAAACCCTTGCACCTTCAGGAAGTCTTAACGTGTATTGTAGACCTTTTTTCAAATCATTCATCACTACTTATCTAAAATTGTTTAGAACATGAGTGGACTCTAGTTGAGAACTACTAATGACTTCACCCAATTCCTTTGGGATGTAAAACCCAAAAGAAAAGTAATCTGACAGTGAGCTGTCGATACAAATTAAATCTAAACTGCTGTTTGAAACAATATTGCTTTACCTACACTAGTGGAATTTGTACCATGGGTACTTGATGATCTCAATCAGAAGCTACTCACTGTGATTTCAAGAGTGAGAATGAAAAAGCTTGTAGCACTTTGTCCTTTATTTCTTAATTGCATCTCTAGATGCTTTTTACAGTAATTAAATGGAAAAATAACTAGCATGGTCTCTTATTCTGTTAGCTTCAGGAAGATGAGTTGCGAGATGCAGTGCTACTGCTTTTTGCGAACAAACAAGACTTGCCAAATGCCATGGCAATCAGTGAAATGACAGACAAACTAGGTCTTCAGTCTCTGCGTAACAGAACTGTAAGTACTAAAGTTTTAGTCAAATTTTTTGTAAGCAAATGTACTCTTTTAAGTTTTAAGCTTTCATTTTTTTTTTTGCCCCCCCTTGAAAAGATGTAATGTGTGTTTGACAGGTACAAAGTGTTATTTCTACAAAAGAGTGACATATAAAATACAAACTCTGTAATCAAGAACAAATAAAATGCTTCATTATTCCTTTTTTAAATAGGAAGGTACAACCATTACAGACTATTGAATATTTTGGGGCACGTTTTAACTTTGTGTGTTGGCTTTACCTACTCTTCTGTTTGTTATTTTGAAGAAAGACTGAGAATGGAATTGTGCCCAAGAGTTTTTAGGGAACAATCTATGATAAAAATGCCCTACAGGATATAAGGGAGGCGTCATCTACACACAACTTTTGTTGGGGGCTTTTAAATCACTGTTTTATATAATTCCTCATTGCATTTTTTTGCATCACTTTACCTCTTCATGTTGACAGCTGTGGCTTATGTCAATATGAATTAGTTTTAAAAAGAGAAGGGTTAAATCATGTAGTAAAAATTCCTTACCTGTGATCTCAATAGCACCTGATTAAAACAAAGAATTTTAATTTACATAAATTCTTTACATTTTACACTTTTTATTCATCTTCAGTTTCACTTTGATTCTTGTGCACTAATATAATGTGTCAGTATTTGGGTGGTAGACATAGCAGGAGATTCTTCAAAATCCAATAGCTAATTTAAAATTTTTTCTTGAAAATATCTTCTGTTACTGTTAGGCTTTGGTGGTGGTGTGAAATAAGTTTTGGAAAAACATACTTACTTGTTGGGATCAAACTACATTAAATCGTACCATAAGAATTACACCCTGGTAGTATGTAGGAATTCAGTATTTTAAAGTTCACATTTCATTTTATTTTATATTTTTGTTCCTTAACAGTGGTATGTCCAAGCGACCTGCGCTACACAAGGAACTGGTCTGTATGAGGGACTTGACTGGCTGTCAAATGAGCTCTCAAAACGCTAACTCAAACTGGATGACTTTCTCACCAGGGACATGTTTGATATAAGTGGTCTAGGCTTGTTACAACAAAATTAGTTTGCATCTTGGTTATTAAACAGTATCTGGAACGGGTTTGGGCAGGATATTACAGCGTTTCAACTTATTTTGTTGCCAATTATTGTTTACCAAGCTATATGTTGCAGAAGTAGCAATATGCTTGGGTTTAAAAAAACAAACTCCTTAACTTGGAAAAAAGTGTATCTTCTGATTTTTACTTCCCCTGTTAGGTTAAATGCCTGAATATAGTTGTTGTGACACCTTTAAAATCTGTTTTGAATACATTTTGAGCCCCAATAAATTAAGTACTGTTTTTTAAAGATTTCCTCCCTGCTACTGATACTTAGTTTACTGATACCTTATTATTTCATTCCTCAGACAGTCTGCTGATTTAAAAATGTAGCATTCCATTTATATTTATTTCTCTCCCTTGCCAAAAAAAGACTTGTTCCAGCCAAAAAAATGCTCTAAAACACTATTCAGACCTACTGCACTAAGGAACATTTTATTAACCTTGGGTTCCATCAGCCCAACTTGCCTTTGTGTGAATTGGATTTGATGGGTAGCATAGTTCTGTGCTGGTTGCAAAGAGCTCATGTTGAGGTGGTTTTTAATATTCAGCAGATTGTCTTCCTTTATATTGTATCTTTTTATGTTGCATGTTGCTTTTGGTATCAGCCTGAATGTTTTTGCCCAGTGTATAATAGTTCTGCTGAAGTTTTACTGTTTATTGGTGAACATATCTTCATAAAGAAAAATTTTGGAAAAATCATCAAACTCAATGGATTAGTTTCTTCATAACCCACTTGGAATTATTCCTAATAAAATGATAAAATGTATAGTTTTGTGTATGCTCTTATTGAATCTTAAATTTGTGAAACTGATACGAACATTTGACAGACTTATTCTTTTTCCATAAATTGAGTTCTGTAGTTTGTGAACACAAATCTCAGATTTTCAGTTTTCGAGGAAGGGTCCCTGAAGATGGGCAGGTAACTTGTATACAGTGCAGTAGGTAATCGTCATCAAGGCTTAAATAATTCTGTAAGTGTCTTTTTTGAAGCTGTAAATCTAAAAATCCTTTTAAGATGTTCAGATATGAAAATACTAACAGTTAAAATTGTAATAAAACAAATACAAACTGCCCAAAAAGCATGCATGTCTGTTTCATAGTTGTATGTACAATATGGGTTGCAGTAGCAAAGCAACAAACAAGTTCTGGTGGTGCTTGCATGAAAACTTGAACATCTATAGGGATTTATTCTGATGCTTTAGTAATGGTAGCAGCAACCTGTTTTGGAAAATCCAACCAAATCCATGGGAGCTTCACCAGGTCCTTCCTTGCTTCCTTTTTCTCTTTCCTCCTCCACCTGAGAGATCCATCTGAACTTTAGAGTAGCAGCTTGAGATGTAAAACAAATGAATTCTTGCTTGACTCCATTGCCATTAATGCTCAGAGTGTTCTGAATATCCAGCAGGTGTCTTTCCCACTTCACTGAGGATTTTTGGCATTTGGGAGACGAGTTCTGATTAACTTCCAGAAGATAAAATATAAGTCTTCACTTTTTATCAGTGCAGCTGTTCCACAACCATATTCTTACAATTCTCCAGATTTAGCTAGTCATGTGGGATGGTGGTGGAATTTTTTGGAAATAGCAATGTTGATTAAATGATGCAATCCTTATACAAATTTATTGATAAGTGTGAGGAACATGGGAAAGCTGTATTTTTTTTTATTTTATTATTTTTGTTAATGAATATTGTATGTACCTCTGTTTGTTTGATTACTATCCTGCTGTCTGCTGCTTGGGTGCAAAGAGTTAAATCCATCCTGGGTGGGGGGTTGTTTTTTTTTTTTTTTTCTTTCTTTTGCAACTCTGTGGGAACCCAGCCAATAGCTATAGAGAGGTAAATCTCCAATACTTAACAATACTGATTTCAGTTCCTTTGAAGGTTTATTACTACCATGCTCTGATCAGCAGATTAGCCGGTAACACCAAATGAGAGGGTATCCAATGGGGAAAAACAAAGTTTGGAAGGGACCCCAGCCCTGAAGCTGACCAGGAGTCAGAAGAGGAGCCAGTAACTGCTGGGGACACACTAATCCTCTTCTCCTAGAGGTTGGAGTATGAGGGATAATTCTGGCCTACCAAAGTCTTGAGGGAAATGCTAGACTTAGGTAAGAAACTTGTGTAGGTCTTTCTGTCTCTAACCTTTGTCTCCCTGATTGCTATGTGTTTATGGATACTTAAATAATTTGTTTTGAAGAAATCGTTCTGATTCACTGTATTTTTCCCACTGGTTACAACTCCTGAGGGAATGTCTTTAGCAGGGGCCAAAGTCAGTTGAAGCTGCCTAGGAGATCCAGTTGGTAACAAGGGGTGCTGTAATCTGGAGACCCAATGTAAAAGTGGTGTGGATTGCAAGATTACATTCTGAGAGAAGTGCAGGGACTGGGCCTGTCACTTGAAAGAGGAGCTCATGGAGAGACTGAATGAGGGGTCAAAGGTACAGTTTACCCTGAACTATGACTATAAGCAAAGACAGAATCAACTGAAAATTCTTAGATATTTGTTATCTTAGCTACCAGTAGAATTGCTGAAGTTACTCTTCTGAAGTATTTTAAATTATGTTGAACTGAACAAAGAATTTAAAAAAATTGTTTCTGGGAGGATGGTCCAGGGGCATCACATGCTGCTTCTCAGTGATTAGAATTGTGGTCCTATCTGCTTGGTGCTCTGTGAGGACAACTTGATCTTGGAGAAGAGGGGAGCAGGGGTATTCTCTTGAGCAAAGGTTAAAGGCATAGGGTGGTGTTGATGTGCTGCTCTGGAGTGGGTGAAGAAGTAAATCATAGTTTATAAGGGTATGTCAAATCTACCTCTTTTTTGAGTGATTGTCCATACAGATTCCACTCTGTGTGCATGTGACCTATGCATGTGAGACTGGTTTCTTTTAAATAGCAGTGTCTATTTGTGCCCCATAGGTAAAGTCATAAAGGGCCAGGAGGCTTCAGCTGCCACTCAGTTCCTTCTTAATACCTGGAAGACGGAACCTAGTAGTGCTAGCTAACATGCTCTGAGCAAGAGACACTAGTGCAGGTTTGTAGTTAAGATTAGTTCATTGTGGGTCTTTTTTTGTTTGAGCACTCAGGCCACTTCTTACAAGCCCCACTCAAAAGTGATTTCTTCTGTAAGGAGCCAAAATCAGTGTCACTCCGGGGACCTGGGCAGACACCAATTCCCTCTGACTAGGGGACAGAAAGATTCCCCTAAGGCTCTTTCATCTAAAAACCTGAAGGTAGAGTCCCATTCTGGTGCTGACACTGTTTTTATACAGTGTGAGGACTGTGTTGTCTCCAGTATTGGGTGCCTTGGCACCAAGTGGCCCCCACAGAAACCCTCTGTGTAGCATTGTCTGCCATCTTGACACTGCCTGATTCTTGGGACTCACTATATTGCTAGGGTGCAGTTTTCATCTAAGGGACCTGCAGTGGTGCTGGTACCAGATTACCTCTTATCAAGACTCTGCAAGAGGTCACTGTCAAACCACTAGGGCATTGTCTGCCTATTACTCCTTGGGGAATTCTGCAGCACTGCGCATGTGCAGAATTCATGTCCCCCACAGATATTTTTTCTCTGCAGAATAATACATTCTGCTGGAAAGGTGCTGCAGTTATGCCTTTCGCCCAGCAGGGGCTGCTATGGTGCCAGAAGAGCAGGCAGTTGGCTCACAAGCTGGAGCCATCAATCACAAAGAGGGAGAGAGCATAGGCTGTTTTTCTCACAGTGACATGCCTGCGGGGGTCTGGTGAGGGAGAATTATATATGGGGGGATGGTCAGTGGGGTACCCAGAGTGGGGTTCAGAAGGGCTAGTGGGGGAGGACAGACTGGGGTGAGGGCATAGGAGCTAGTGTGGGGACAGCATTGAGCCAGGGGCTGAATGGGAGTGGGGTTCAGGGATACATGAGGACAGGGTGTGCAGGGAAAGATGGGGATGGGGCCTTGAATGTATGTGCCTGAATGAATGGGAGAGGCAAGGGTCTGCATGGGGGATGCTCCCCAACTCTCTATAACAATCCCCGCTCTTCTCCCCTTCCCCCTCACAAAAAAAAAACCCTGTTACATACTGTCTCCTTCCCTCTCCCCAACAACCCTCCAGGTTCACTGCCAGCAATTACTTTCCTCTCCCTCAGCTCCTCAGTTACCCCGACTCCCTCAAGCCTTTGCACTGTATCTGAGGGGTGTGGGAAGTATGTTTCTGTATTGTAGTTTAAATGAATTATTACTCAAAGCTCTGTATGAATATGTCTAGTAAGGAATCTATTTGTCAAAAAACATTTCCTGAATCTCTTTTGTTGTCTGTATTGTTACGGACATACGTGCTGACAGATATTTGGAAATAAATTACTAAAATAATTGAAACTGGCATGATTATTTTGTGGTGTTATGACAAAATGCAGAATTTTAAAACATGCACAGAATTTTTAATTTTTGGTGCAGAATTCCCCCCAGGAGTAGCCTGTGATGTGGACTGCAAGACAACATACCCAATAGAACTGCCCCACTTCATCTTCCCACATCCCTCAGGTGCATATGGCATCCACCAGTTTTTTGCCATTTAGTTCAGTCTTCTGGTGGTCTGTTCAGGCTCCTGCGTTTCATGTTGGTGGATTTGGCTTCTTTATTGTTCTACGTAATGTTTTTCTAGGTTAACCTCTTTCTCCCTCCCCCCGCCCCCCCTTTTTGCTGTATGTATTTAGGTGGAATAAATAGCCAAAGGTGTTAATGTAACCCAGTCGCTGTTCAGCATTAAACAGTGGTAAACAAGGTCCAGGGTTTGGTATAGAGAGACCTCAGACCGCTTAGTACTGCGGCAAGCACACCATTATAAATCTTTCTCACCTTTGATTAAAGATACAGGGGGGGAAAAAGGAAAAGCAGTGAAAGCATTTGAAATGAAAAACTATTGTCAGGGTTCCCTCCCCACTCTGAACTCTGGGGTACAGATGTAGGTATCTGCATGAAAGACCCCCTAAGCTTATTTCTACCAACTTTGGTTAAAAACTTCCCCAAGGCACAAATCCTTCCCTGTCCTTGGATGAGTATGCTGCCACCACCAAGTGATTTAGACAAAGATTCAGGAAAAGGACCACTTGGAGTTCCTATTTCCCCAAAATATCCCCCCAAGCCTCTTCACCCCCTTTCCTAGGGAGGCTTGAGAATAATATACCAACCAGTAGGTTAACCAAGTGAACACAGAGCAGACCCTTGGGTTGTTAGAACACTAAAAACCCATCAGGTTCTTAAAAGAAGAACTTTATAATAAAGAAAAAAGCAAAAGAAGCACCTCTGTAAAATCAGGATGTAAGGTAATTTTACAGGGTAAGAAGATTTAAAACACACAGGATTCCCCTCTAGGCTCAACTTTCAAGTTACAAAAAACAGGAATAAACCTCCCTCTTAGCACAGGGAAATTTCACAAGCTAAAACAAAAGATAATCTCATGTCTTGCTTTAGTTACCAGTTTTGTAACCTTAGATGCTTATTTCAGGTAGGGTTTTAGGAGACGTTTTTTTCCTTCCGTGGTCCCTCTCTGTCCAAGAGAGAACAACAAAGAGAGAGAGCACAAACAAAACCTCCCTCCACAGATTTGAAAGGATCTTCTTCCCTTATTGGTCCTTTTGGTCAGGTCCCAACCAGGTTATTTGAGCTTCTTAACCCCTTACAGGTAAAAGAGGGGTTTTATGCTACCTTTAGTTGTATGTTTATGACAACTATAAGGCTTTAATTTTATCAGCATTCCTTGTTCCCTTTCCCTTTAGCTGGACAAAGATGTTTTTTTGTTTTTGTTTTGTTTTGTTTTTTAAGGGGGGGGAGCCCTTGTCTGACAGTCTCTTAGAAGGTATAAAAGATCGTGGTAACTGTCTTTCACAGGGAATGAGAAGAAGTTAGTTGAGATTAGCTAGAGCTGCTGCTGTTAAAGTCCAATCCCATTTCATCCCAGGTGATGGCTGGGATTCAACTGGAGCCAGTAGAGGTGGTAGTGTTATCTGGATCCTTTTCTCTGGCCTGGTCAGGACATCTCTCAGGATGGGGGTGACCAAGGTCTGGGGTCTTTCTATCCATTAATTACTTCAGCAGTTTCAGTAGCTTTGTATGTTCTCACATTCCAGAATCCAGTCTTCATTATTGATCTTGCCTTGAGCAAGGGATTTTTCAGGACATGGGCTTCCTTATGGATTTGACCAATGTCCATCATATTCTTCACATGAAGTCGATCTCTTGTTTGAGCCTGCTGCATACTGTTATGGCTCCTGGTGTGTGTTTCTGAAGTAATTTTGTTTTTATGTGCTAGAGTTACCAGCCTCATGCACAACCTTAAGTCCACAGCTCCTTATTCATTATTTGCAGTTTTCCATAGGTGAACACTTCCCCACCTGCCACCCACGAGACGTGCTTGAAGCTTCAAATGCCCCAAGTCTCTGGAGTCTCTTTTCTTCGTTCTCCTAAGCAAGTCCTTTCACCTCGGGGGGTTGTACAGTGGAGTCTGATTGAGAGTTGAGGGAAAAATCCCTGTTGGGTACCAGAAAATCGTCAGAAACCCACAGGATAGACCCCACCCTGGTATTCACTATGTATTCTCCTCACTATCTCTACTGACCAAGGCCAGACTGGCCTCACTGGAGGGCAAGACCATATTCTAGGAAACTTGCTCTAAAAATTGTAAATGATGCTAATTTCCTTCTCTGGAGGAAAAACTTCCAGGTTCTTCACCTGCCCTAACCTCAACTTGTGGAGGGTGAGGAGGAATACAATGGATGCTATCGCTCATCAGAACAACCGCTTCCTGCCATCTCATCATCCTTACCAGATGAAGTGGTTGATTCCCCCATCCATGGCTTCCATGGATGAGTTTTTAAGTCTTCCAGGATTTGATTAAAAGAATGGCTGAGACACTTGATATCTACTTGTTCGCCACAGTAGACAACGCCAAGTACCCAAACTTGCAGTGGAGGCATGAGCTTGTGCTTGTTGCGGGACACCATTTCTTTAATGGTCTTGAGGATTCCTCTGCCTGTCCACGGCTTCCCTTGATCACCAGGATAGTTTCCAAGGCCAGGAAGGATAAAGCTATGGTCAACACAATAGCTCCTTACTGGCCGAGACCGTTTTAGCTACCAGACCTGCTGTGGACATCTGACCTCCCTTACAGCTGCCAGATGTACTGTCTCGGAACCAAAGTCAGATCCTGCATCTGGACATCTGACTGCTTGGATGTTGGCTGATCTGACAGACTGTTCCCTACAGGTTCAGAGGATTCTCATACAAAACAGGAAGACTTACTCAGTGTGGAAAAGATTTTTATTTAATTTGTTCCCCCCACAGGGGCGGCCCCAAATAATTTGGATCCAGTAGAGGTGCCAAAGATCCTAAACTATTTACAGTTCATGAAACCAGTAACACTGCCATTTGCTTCTTTCAGGATTCACCTATGGCATGTCTATGCTCTGGTACATCCACCTTCAATCTTTTCTTTCCCAACAGTGTATACATTCCTTAAGGGCCTTCTTCATATTTAAGTTATAGTTAACACATCTCCCTCCCTCGTGGGGCCTCAGTCATCCTCAAGAGGTCTCCTTCTGAGCCACTGTTGGAATGCTCCATGTACTGCCTCACCGTTAGCACGTTTTCTAGAACACTGCAAATCTGTATAAATGCCTTTCTATAGCAAAGGCACTGAGACACAATGCTGAGGGCCATATAAATAGTTAAAACATGTCCTTATCCCCTTTTATTCTTAGCCAAACCCGAAGAACTATTTTACTAACTGGAATATTGTGTCCAGTTCTGGGCACATACTTTAGGAATGATGTGCGCAAATTGGAGAAAAGCGAGAGGAGAGCAATAAAAAATGATTGAAGGTCTAAAAATGTCTGAGGAAAGATTTTTTTTTTTTTTTTTTTTTTTGAGGGGCAGGGGGAAGGGATTGTTTAGGCTGGAGAAGAGTGAATGGGGCCATAAGTCTTCAACTACGTAAAAGGTTGTTATAAAGAAGAGAGGTTTCAGAATAGCAGCTGTGTTAGTCTGTATCCACAAAAAGAACAGGAATACTTGTGGCACCTTAGAGACAAACAAATGTGTTAATCTCTAAGGTGCCCCAAGTACTCCTTTTTCTTTTTATAAAGAAGAGAGTGATGATACTATTCCTGTCCTCAGTGGATGAGAAAAAATTAATGGGCTTAAATTTCAATAAGGGAAAGTTAGGAAGTTTTTTCCTAATGTCTAACCTAAGTGAAAGGATAGTTAAGCACTTGAACAGATTACCTTGGGAGGCAGTAGAATCCCCATCACTGGAGGCTTTTAAGAAAAAGGTTAGAGAAACAGTTAGCACAGATGGTCTAGAGAATGCTTGGTCTTCACTGAAGTAAAAATAATACCTCAGTGCAGGGGTGTGGACCAGATGACCTATAGGGGTCCCTTCTAATCCTATGATTAAAAGGCACTGTAGCTTTTTATAGTAGTTTATCTGCTGCACCCTCTCTGATCTAGCCATGCAGTCATTGCTCACGCATGCTTTCCATGCAAGTCAGCTGATTTTAAACTGAAAGAGGGACCAATACACTAATCTAATAAGTCATTTCCAACTCCAAAGTCCGTTCAAACTGAGATTGTGTTTTGGAAACTAACTCTCTGAACTGGACACAAAAGACTAATGAAGATGGCTGGTGCTCTGACTACTATAATAAGAAATCATGAGTTCCCGAAGGTGGATTTTTACTCTTCGTTGGATGTGGAGCTTAGTGCAATATAATGAACAAATTGGCATTGACCTAGAAATCTTTTAACATAACTTCATGCAGAATATTATATATTTGTATATACCAGAAGATTAGGAATATTCTATAGCCAAGATGGCCAAATATTGAAAAAATATATGGTTGAATTCTGAACAGATCATCTGTTTTACTTTGTTCCCTTTATGAGTCATATGAAGGTTTGCAAAAAATGAATGGGTTTTTATTTGCCTGAATCTTGGGGGAATAATTGTGCTTCACGTAATGGCATATAGCTATGGCCATTCATCCGGATCTGTAATTCATTATTTGCCTTTTTCAAAATATTCTAGTAATCCATTTAAATACAGGGCAGAAACCTCAGTCAACTCCCCCATCACAAATAGGGGCTAGTTGAAGCGAACAGTTCATGAGCAACCCATCAGCAAAACTTGTTCACATAAACTATTTGATCAGTATCTGGCAGTGGTTCATGAATGATTTGCAGACAGAAAAAGTGCTAGGTATTAAATTGTGAACAGCTCTATGCTGTGTACAATTCCATTGTAAATACTTTGTTGTTTGTCCTAGTTTTAAGTTAAATTATTAGCAATACAATTTTTTTGTCAGAACATGTGTGTATTTCTGTAAAAGTAAATGAGGGGAATGGTATAACGGGGGGTGTGTGTGAAGCCTAAAATCCTACTCTGTAATCCCTTACCCATAGGGGTAATCTTTGCCTGTGGGGCTACGTTACGGCAGGATGGGTGTGACACACAACACCAGCAGGCCTTCTGCATGACTATACCTCTCCTTTTTTTGGTAAAGGTTTGAGGTCCCTTAAGGATAGGCATCCCGGGTGCTTGCTCTGTTGTAGAGAAGAACGTCTTGGAGCAATGTTCTGTCTGTCACTCATTCTCCAAGAATACAGAGTGAAAGCCACCTTGCTGAAGTGGTTCCTTCTAGAGAGACCAATGCAGGCTGCTTCAGCCACTGGGAGGGAGGCTACACCCTGGCCTCAGTTAGACCTATTAATTCCCCACAGAGCTGTGATTCTATGCCACCCTCCCAGGTTCTGTCCGCTTTGTGGACCTATTCATCATTAGCCCAGACATCTGCTAGGCAGGTTCCTGTCCCCAGTAACTGATAAGCTGACACTGAAGGGTCACTAGCCACATGATTAATCTCAGGTTCATTCATACAAGGGCCATAAACCTGAGGAGACTCTGGTACTAACTGCCAAGTCTGCACAGGTGCTTCCCTCTAATTTGGCAGACCACAGTAGTCTTAGGCCTGGCCCTTCCTCACTGAGCCTGGGCCCAAATGCCTTGGAACCTGAACCATTGGCACCCAGGATCTCTGTGATCACAGCCCCATCTACTTTCCACATTGTTATTGATTTCCTCTGTCTTGCTCCCGCCCCCCACCCCGGCACCAAAACCATAGCTGGAGCCAACTGTTATCACTGCCCTGATACTAGAGTCCCCTCTCTGTGAGGGATTGAGGGTGGTGATACCCAAACCCCCAGCCATGTAGTCACTAATATACCAGATTAGAGAGGTAGCCTCTGTACCTTCATCCCTCCTCACCGTTGGGTAACACAGTAGAGTCAGGAAGAAAGGGCTTATCCTATCTGGGCCTTCCCCCTGGCTATGTATCCTCCCCTCAACATTCTCACTACTCATAGCCTTACTGGACATGCTGGGTTGTGCCGCCATACTGCTTGTATCAAGTCTCAGGGGATCACCCTTTCCAAAGAGACCAATTATATCATCACAGACAAGCCCATTGGTACAGCCACAGATATTTGAAAAGCAAGAGAGTGAGGAAGAACTTCATTACAGGCTGTGGTGGATGTATCGAGTGCAAGCTTGCACCGTTGCCATGAAGGTGTTATGCTATTCCTAAGCATTGCTCATAATTTTTAAAGGCAAAACAGCTGCCTTAGTTGCTTCCGAAGCCAGGGGGAGAGTCAATCAACATTTCCTTCCTCCCCTGCTACTGTAGCTGTTTAAATATACTTACAGGCATTCTGAAATCCAGCCACTGTATACTCTGTAACAGAGCACACATTGCACTTCTTTATTCCCTTTGGAGGCCTTCCAAGTGTTTTACCGTAATTGGGATGTATTAGCTAAAGTTTGTAGATATGAAAACTGAGGCATAAAAAGTTTTAAGTGCCTTATCCCATGTCCCACAGCGTAATCCTGATAAAGTTACTGAATGGCTGTACAGAACTTTGTGAAACCAACATAAAATATCTTACTCTCAATAACTCTATTCACAATCAAGTGTTTCATTCAGCATTACTTTTTCCCAAAGCAAGCTAGAGCATCCACATATTGCAATTACCTTACTTCAGAACTTATCTAACTTTGGTCCATGACCATGGAAGGCTGCTTGCTGGTAGACAGCAGAGCTGACAGACCATGTGGCAATGGCTCTACGAGTTAGAAATACATAAATATTTTTTCCATGACACTAGTTACCAGAGCTGGTGAGTTCACAAATCTATTAAGTCTGAGAGCTCCCCAGCCCACACACATAGGCATCTGTACTGGATAGCTTGCTTTCAAAAGGTACAAACAGCAGGGAGATAGAGTACAGTGATGCTACAGTTTGTACATGTAAATGATGGTGAATTGGCTATATGATTTTGAACCACAAAGGTATAGGCCACACTGGAATATAGGCTATCAGAAAGAGAATTACCCTAGACAATTACGTACAAGAATAAAAAGCCTTCTGCCCCAGAGTTCTTCACCGCCACAGGTGAAATACATGATTTAAGACTCAAAGGCCTTATCAGAAAACAACTTTAATCAAAATATCTTACATGCAAGATGCAATGGATACATAGTTGGTAAGCAGGGTGGTATAAACATGTACCTACGGCATGTTTTTACATATGTACATTAGTTTGATTCAAAATGATTTTTCATCATTTATTTTTGAGCACCCATAAGCTTCAAACACTCCCTATTCAAGAGCTTACAGTCTAAACACAAAATGCACCAAATGAAAACAAATTGAGAGCAGCAGGTAACAAGTTATAGTAACATCCCACGGTAATTCACACCAGTTGTACAGTTAGTGTTAATTTTCCATGGTCAGCAACCCTCTTAATCCACATTTCCCCACCATCCTCCCACCCATAGGTGTCTGTCAGCAGTGAACTCCAGCCCCTCAGCTTAGGCCTGCTCCACCCATTCCCTTCTAAGAATCATCTCTCTTCCCCTCAATGGAAGAGCTCAAAAGGCTCTGAGGGCTGGAAAGTAAAAGTTATCTGTTGGCTGTTCCAGCAGCAGCAGCGTCTGTCTCTACTCCCATAGCCAGCACCAGTCACAAGGGGGAAGGCTCCATTCCAATAGAGAGTCCAGGGAGAGGAAACAGTGCATGTGCTTGGACCTTGTGCCATAGGACTTTCCTCCCATTTCTCTTGGGAAGAGAAAGGAGTTCCTCTCCTGGCCTGTTCTTTCTACTCTCCCACCATAAAGGTTATAACAGTTTCAGTCTCTATCCTTGCCTAGCAGCAGCCACCTACCCTGTGAGGAGGCTCTATAGCCCATGAGGTGCCAAGGAGAGTGGCAATACTTAGACCCCCATACTTGTTTGACTGGTACCAACTGTCACATAATTAAGGGTTCAGTTCATAGGAGGCTTACATATCACATTTTTAAAAACACCATGGAACAATTGCCCATATCAGCATGTATAGTACTATGAAAATGCTACCACTGTATTTATTACTATGAGGTACATGTATGGACCTTGTCTGAGTGTCAGATTAGTTTGCACTGTTTGGTTGGTCGTTGGGTCAAGCAACAGGAGCAGAGTTAGGTAAGGTTTTTTTTATGTCCTAAGTCTGTGCATCCCCACAGTTTTCAGTTTAGCAACTTTTTTCATTTTAAATATTCAGTTTAACTTTTGCATTATGAGGAAGCCACAATGTTCTAATGCATTTCTAGTGTTCCTATCTGCATGATATGTGCCTTTTTATAGTGTATAGGAGAGAGAATTCTTCTTGATTTTTCGGCATTAGACATTCAGAGCTTGTTTTGCCCTGGAAGGCACTAATAACCAGAAAACTAGTCAAATGAGGACAATAATATCAGGAGTTGAGGGAAAGTTATCAACTAAAACAAGAAGCATTAGTAAAACTCTATAAATCTTTTGTTTGCAGAACCTCTTCAGTTTCCATGACCAACATTTTGGAAAAAGGAAGCCCTGGGTAGTGGATGTTTAAATAATTAACTATTATTTCCAGTAAGGTATGGTAATGTACATCATTAGACATCCCAAATATTCCCCAACATAACCAGGAAAGACTAGACTTGTTATTGCTAAAATGAAAAGTGTAAGCAAAAAAAAAAAATTTTTTTTTTTTAAGTTAAGAAAGCTTTCAGGCCTTCTTTATGATGGAAAAAAATCGAGCAAATCCAACTTTTAAAAATCTTTGCAAGTCACCTTTAAGCATTTGCACCCAAATAATTAGGTACATATTACTTATGTGAAGTGTTATTTTCTTCCCCTCCCCCCAGACCAGGACGGAATCGTTCTCCAGAAGCAACTAATGCTTCCCTGCAAATCAAAAATTGACAAGATAAATTTAAAAAGCTCCTTCCCACCCAAACTGTATTAGGAAACTGACCTAAAACTTTTAATATGTTTTCTAATGCTAGATATAGGATATAGATAACAGTAGGAATCAATACTCAAAAGTAAATACAGGTCTTACATATTTTTATTTTTAGTAAACTTGATACTGGTTTACAATAATCGACAACTGGTCTTTAAATCTGGTTTTTTTCCATTTCTTTTAAAGGTCAAGAAGAGCCTTTCAGTGGCTACAAATACATTAAGTGGGCAAGGAAAATGGTTCTTAAACCATTTTAATCCTAAAATTTAATATGGTTTTATGTTGATTGTACAAGTCTGTTCAGATGTTGGTATCTGGTTAGAAAGTATCTTGTCAAAAAAAGGAGTAGTACACTGAACATGCAGCTTGCTAAAGCCTAGAGAAGCATCAGGAATGCTAAATGAATACATTTATATTTTTGAGTATTTAAAAAGATGGTGGTGACATTTGTCCTGCATTGAAAGTAGTTTTAATTGATTTGATTCAACACAACTCATTTGCTTACCCTCTTTTATATCCTATTCTGAATTATACAAACAGGGTTCAGTTCATGTGTACTTTTATAGAAATCAGATTAGATTCATACATCTGTAACAAAATAATCTCTTAATCAGTTAAAAACACCTATAAAAAGGTATGATAATCTAACTTTTCTTTTTTTAAAACATCCTCATCTTTCTTAAATATATTTGGACTTCCTATTAGTGTAGAAAAAGGGAAAGGGGAAGCTATGTCATGCAAATGTTATGAACAGTCAGACAAAACGCTCAGTAAGAAATTTATAATCAAAATGACCCAGGCATGTGAACTTTTTTCCAATAATCAGTTTAGCTTCCTTCTTTATAAAGGTACATACAAGCCGTGATACAAGGTAAGTTCCCCTAAAGTAAACAAATTCCTTGTTTAAAGGCCCGGAACAAATGCCATGCAAATGTTAGTCTTATTTCCACTTTAAATCACATATTAATGCTATATGATCTGAAGGATGAGACACACTTGGCAAGGCCTGATGGGTGGTAACTTCTTCATGACTTGGCAATGGAATTACTTGTTCAACCTCTAAAGCATTTATGTCAATGAATATGTAGTCCAGGCATCCATGAAACCCACCAACATAATTTGTATAAGCCGGTTCTCCACAAGCACTTTGCAGTTTGAAAGGATGAGTTAGAGACATATTGCATCTTTCTTCTTCTCCATTAGAGACCCAGTCTTCATGATCCTCAGCAATACTGCCACTGTTGATAAACCTATACATTCCAGTTGAAGGTGTACTATTAAAATCACCGCAGAATATGACAGGTATGCCAGGATACAGATCACATGTAACATGCCTAATATGAGACAAAGCTACAGCAATTTGGATGAGACGGATGTTTCCACCTATGAACATAAAAGCATGTTAATTAAGTATTCTATTTATTCAGTAGTTTCAAATGAGTTTTATAAACCACTGCTGACTGATACTTTGCAGCAATATACATTTTAAAACTGTTAGCAAGGCTTCAACTTCAGTGCATGATTGTAGGGACTGTGCACCTTTAAAAACATACCCCTGCAATTTTTCCTCCCAAGTAAGAGTGAATCTAGAGAAACCAAATACCTTCTTTGCTAAGGATTAAGCAGGGGCCTTTTTCACCCTTGCTCAGTTCTTCAGTTAATCCCTGGCCTAATAGGGCACTGGCTTCACCCCACCATCTCAGTGGCTTTTTTCTGCCCCTACATCCTTTAGGACAGGGGTGGGCAAACTTTTTGGCCCGAGGATCACATCAGGGTTGCGAAATTGTATGGAGGGCCAAGTAGGGAAGGCTGTGCTTCCGCAAACAGCCTGCCCCTCCTCCATCCACCCCCCCCACTTCCTGCCCCCCTCAGAACCCTCGCCATCCAACCCCCCTGCTTCTTGTCCGCTGACCACCCCCTCCCAGGAACCCCCATCCCTAACTGCCTCCCCGGAACCCCAGGCCTTATCCAACAACTCCCTGTCCCCTGACTGTCCCCCCCCCAGAACCTCCGCCCCATCCAACCCCCCCTGCTCCCTGTCCCCTGACTGCCCCCCGGGACCTCCCTGCCCCCTTACCATGCCACTCAGAGCAGCATGACTGGCGGTTGCGTCGCCTGGCCGCAGCCAGCCACACTGCCCAGCAGGAGCTCGCAGCCCTACCTCCCAGAGCGCTGCCGGCGCAGCGAGCTGAGGCTGTGGGGATGGGGGGACAGCAGGGGAGGGGCCAGGAGTTCAGGGGCCGGGCATGACAGTCCCGGGGGCCGGATGTGGCCCGCGGGCTGTAGTTTGCCCACCTCTGCTTTAGGAACACCAAGAAACAGGAAGTAATCTCCCCTCCTATTTCTTGCGCCTAGAAGGGAGACGTGGTTTGAGAGGCCCAATTTGCTTCCTCTGCTGTCAATACCACAACATGGCTCCATCAGTTACATTGAGTATAGAGGGAGTCACACTCTGTAAACCCATCTATATTAGCAAATTACAGATTGGGGGTGGAATGTAGAATACAATAATCTTTGCTTTCGCTATATTCTGAACATTCCTAAACAAGCAAGACTACACTCTATCACGATATAACATAATCCTCCAATCCAGTTGGTGCAGCAGTTAAAGATCCCATTATGAGGAGGAATGAACTAAGGAAATCCTCATCTCCATAAGGAAAAGTGAGGAATTGTAAGAAGGAGGGAGAAATCCTTCCATTCAGAAAAGTGTAAAATGCAAATTCTAGTTGTGTAGGAAAAATGCTACTAAATCTAGCTAATAATATAGACATATATAACATCATAAAGTTACCTTTTGGATGCCAGTATAGATGAGTATTAGCTATACAAATCTTCCTTGAAGGATCATTCGTAGACTGAAGAACTGAAACCTGCATGAAACAGCACTCTTTTACAAAATGTTAAATCAGAAAATGCTTTACAGGCCTCAGAGAGCCTATGTAGAATTATGAATTATTAGTGATTAATCAACTTGTACCTTGGTGACAATACAATTCACATTTTTATACATCTCTTTCTACACATTATTTTGAATGTTAAAGTCAAATATTATAAGCAATAAACAAGTTTTGAAAAACAGTGTACCTGACAGGAAATAGCCCATGTACACTAACTACACATACCATTATAAAATTTCTCCCCCACAAAAAGCCATGACCCATGACAGTTATAGTACTTTGTCAGTTCTAGAACTAGTAAAACAAGTGTTTGTAAAATGAGTCATTTGACAAATTCCAGAGAAATTAATGTATTTGCCAAATACTATTTTAACCAGCCCTGTCTGTCAAGTCTCCTGCTTTTGCTATACTTTTTCTTCTGCATTTCACTCTCTTTCTTGTAAAAGATCTTGGTGGAGCTTTTCCCAAGTTTTTTCCTTCTCCATTCTTCCACCCCCTCTGCAGCAACAACACTTGAGTTGTTTCTCTGCACTGAGGAAGCCACCACTGCACTAGTTGGGAAGTTAGCAATCTAAAACTTTTGTTTTAAAAAAAAAAAGTTATCAGGCACTAGGAAAAGTTTGTACTCACACTGGCCCTTGGGGTAAGTAGATTTTTCAAGCCTTGTAAATGAGATTATATTTGTCACTGCCACAAGACTCCATGTCAGTTACTGGGATTTCTGACTTGGGCTGTGATCCTGCAAACACTTATGTGGATGCTTAACTTTAATTATGAGAGTAGTCAATGGGTCTACAAACATGAAAAGTTAAGCATGTGCATAAATATTTGCAGGATTGGGGCCTTAATTTTCTTAATGTCACAAACAGTGCAGTCACTATCTCACATGCACACCCCACTTGTATGTCTACAGTGTTTCAAAATCAGATAACCAATGCCCCCAAAGTTTATTAAAATTTAGAATAAAAATATTTTCTAAACTAAAATCAGATCTGATACTTTAGAAGATCTGACACACTCCAATGTTTTGTTATATCACACTTAAGAATCCACTTTAAAATGGTTTGAAGACAGAAAGAAACCAAAGAAAATGAATACATCATTTAAAACTGGCAGGATCATTTTTAATCAAGCCCACATTCTAAACGGCAGAAATCAGGGGAAGAGAGCTGACACTGGCCCCGTGTACCCAGATGGGTGAATGGCAAAGACTCTGACACTACCACCTATCAAAACACATTTTCTTGTTTTACACATTAAGCAGTGTGACATTCTGCCTGATTCTCAAAACCCTCCATAACCTAGGGCTTGTCTACACTTACCGGGGGATCCACGTGCAGCGACTGATGCATCGGCAGTTGATTTACTCGAGAAGAGTAGGGAGAGTCAATGGGAGAGCATCTCCTGTCGACATCATGTAGTGTGGTCACCGTGGTAAGTAGATCTAAGCTACATTGATTTGAGTTACGCTATTCACGTAACACAAATTGCCTAGCTTAGATCGAATTTCCCCTGTAGTGTAGACAAGGGCTTGCTCCAGCATAGACAGACTCTATGGCTATGTCTACACTACTACGGTAAGTCGACCTATGCTAGGCAACTCCAGCTACGTGAATAACGTAGCTGAAGTCGACGTACCTTAGGCTGAGTTACCGCGGGGTCTACACGATGGGGGGGGGCAATGGGGGAAACTCTCCCATTGACGTACCTTACTCTTCTCGTTGGGCGTAGAGTACAGGGGTCGACTGGAGAACGATCTGCTATCGATCTGGCGGGTCTTCACTACTCCCGCTAAATCAACCACCAGTGGATCCATCGCAGAACATGGATCCCAGCTGTAGTGTAGACATAGCTTATAGTTCCTACCCTACTCACAATCACAGTTCTGCCTGCCTGAGAACCTTTTACTCTACTGCTGCTCTGTCCCTTCTTTTTCCTTCTACCAGTAGTTCTATAGTGACCCTTCTCCTAAACAGTGACGGTGCCTCCCACTGGCTCTGCAGCCTGATTTCCTGGGGATTGGACACACCAATTTGTGGGGCAGAGCTGCTGTACAAGCGGCTGGTACCTGCAGCACAGAAGATCTCTGCAGCACCTTCTCCTGGGCTAAGCGGTAGGGGGCTAGCTTGTCCCGCAGCTCCTTGTGTAGTGGGTCGGAGACCAGGGCCTCATTGAAGGCGATATCGTGCTCGCTAAGCAGGCTGAACTTATCCCTGCGGTAGAAAGTGGCCAAGCCTTCATGCTGCTTCTCCTTGATCCTGAAGAGCCCCTCGAGGCCGAAAGCGTCCAGCGCCGGGGCCAAGCTATCGGCGAAGACGGACTTGTCCACCTCCTGCA
This sequence comes from Chelonia mydas, assembly GCF_015237465.2. Taxonomy (NCBI): domain Eukaryota; kingdom Metazoa; phylum Chordata; order Testudines; family Cheloniidae; genus Chelonia; species Chelonia mydas. The sequence goes on from NC_057853.1 coordinate 24,562,143, forward strand.
AGCAGATGAGATCGGCGCTGTAGCCGGCCAGCTCCTTCTTGAGCAGGTTCTGCCGGTAGTCGAGCTCCAGCGCGTAGGGCGCGCAGTAGGGGTAGAGCACGGTCCGCGAGTGCTCGGTCTGAGCATAGATGTCGGCCAGAACGTTGTAGGAGACGGTGCGGATTAAGCCTTCCCCGGACACCTTCTTGGTGTAGAGGTGCCGGGAGTCGAAGGTACAGGCGCCGGGCCCGGCCTCCACGGGGCCGCTGCTTTCCACCTCCCGGGGGAGCCCGTAGCGCTGCTGGCTGTTGCCCGGGGTGCAGTGAAGCTTGAGGCGCAGTCCGATATGCGCGTTGGTCGGCGTGAAGACGCGGTCCCGGACCGGGGCTTCTACCCAGATGGCGCCCCCCGGGGAGGGCTCGTCCCCGCCGCCGCCTGGCTGCTCCCGGTACCAGCGGAAGAGGCAGTGCTGGGGCGCGCCGAATTCGGTGTGGATCTTGGGGCAGACGGGGAAGCCGGCGAGCAGCGAGCGAGGCAGCTGGAGCTCGATGACTGACGGCGGGTTCCGCTCCACCCGGTACTTGACTTCGCCGATCTGCAGCACGGCGCCGTCCTGCCAGGCCTCGGCATTGGACACGTCCTCAGCCACGGACTCCCCGTCCCGCGAGAAGAGGCGCACGGCGAGCGGCGCCGTCGGCACCGGCTCCCCGGCCGGGCCCGCCTCCGCCCGCGCTTTCTTGCTCTTCTTGGCCGCCTTGGCGTGGCCCTTGCCGGCGTTGGTGGCGATGCGGGCCAACGCCCGGCCTAGCGGCTCCGTCTGGTCCCGCTGCATGTGCTTGGCGCTCCCGTCACACAGCACGAACCACAGGCTCATCTTAGGCTCCGACGGGACGCAGCGCACGACAGCCCGCTCCATGTGGCCAGGCGGGTCTCCGCAGACAGGGCCGGGGGGAACCGCGTCGCCGCCGCGGCTAAGGAAAGCGGCCGATCGGCAGCGGAGCCTCCTCGGGCCGGTAGCGGCTCGTAGCTCCCCCCACAGAAGGCTCCACATGAACCAGCCCGCCCGGCATCCACCATTCATCGGCCGCCGCTGCGTTCCGGCTCCGGGCCGCGCGCGCCAAGACAGCCTCACATTGGTGACAGCACATTCGCTTGCAATTGCCTGGAAACCCGCGCTGGGGCAAAAGGAGACGAGCTGAGCGGCGCGTCGCAAGTGCTGATGGGTACTGGGGTAGTCATATACCGGAAATGACGAAAGGGAAGGCCCCACCATGGAAATGCATTTGTCATTGGAGGTAGTCGTGGGCATAGGCCAGAAGTGCTGACTATTTACTTCCTGTAGAAAGAGGTAGTAAAGCTCCTGGGAAGTGAGAAGCATCTAGTGCTGATCCTGCCGAGCGCGTACGGGGCTGGTGGTCGGGTGGGAGCAGGTAGCCTGGGGTCATGGGCGCCCCTTTTTAGCTCTAAGAGCTTTATCTAAGTGGTTTCCTTGGAGAAAATAATATGTGTCCTTTGCAGGTCTCCAGGGAGTTGCCCCTTCTCCCTCCCCTGAGATGTCAGGCCTTAGTGGGGGCCATGCCTATGATCAGTTCTCTTCAGTCCCTTTTTCCAGGGCTAAGCAGCTGGGACAGTTTGGATGAAGTCGGTAAACGAAACACTAAGTATCTCTGATATTAACAGCAAAATTCTGCACCCCCAGAGGGAGAGCCTTTAAACACTTCCTAAAATGAGCCCCCAAGAAGGGCTTCACTCTCCCAAATTAGTGAGGTGTGAAAAGAGGAAGACTTGTCTCCTGAAAAAATTCAGACTTTTATAAATTTCAGAGTAACAGCCGTGTTAGTCTGTATTCACAAAAAGAAAAGGCGTACTTGTGGCACCTTAGAGACTAACCAATTTATTTGAGCATAAGCTTTCATGAGCTACAGCTCACTTCATCGGATGCATACTGTGGAAAATACAGAAGAAGTTTTTATACACATAAACCATGAAAAAATGGGTGTTTATCACTACAAAGGGTTTTCTCTCCCCCCCACCCCACTCTCCCCACTTTTATAAGTTTCAGAGTAGCAGCTGTAAAGCATTCTTTAGCATAACACACCGTACATGTTATTGATGCCTGAGGTTTGGATTTATTTTCTACTTATCTGGTTCAGAATGTTTCATGTTTATTGAAAGAAAGATAAAAATAGAACAGTTCAATCACTTAAAGATGTGATATCTGTAAAAAGAGCCATTTTAGAAAAGTGTCAGTCAGTTGTAATGTTGAATTTAGCTATTCATAATTACGACTAAAAGACTTCAGTCCTGTAGCTGCCTCTGTGTGATCATTAAAGTCTGCTCACAGAGAGGCATTGGAAGGTCAAGAAGACCTTGGGTAAGTCATTTCAGTTATCTGTGCCTTAGTTTACCTATTTGTAAAATAAGAGGGAATGATCCTGAGCTCCTTGGTAAAGTGCTTTGAGATCTAATAATGAAAAGCACTATAAGAACTAGATATTACTATTGTTATCATAGTGGGGCCTTGGTAAGTCTCATCACTTCCCTAGATCAAAGGTCTAGTTTGTGATTTTGTTACTGCTAACTTCCCCAGTAAAGTTAAGTACAGGAGTCGTATCTGTTGTAGTTATACAGCAACCCCACAATCTTTCTTTTTTGATGAATTTATCCTCACAATGATCCAGTGAGATAGGAAAGTACTGTTATCCCTATTGTATTGATAGAAAACTGAGGCACAGATCCTCAAAAGATATTTAGGTACCTAATTCCCATTGGTCAATGGGAGTTAGGTGACTAAATAATGTTGAGAGTCTGGGACAGAGACTTATGCCTTGCCTACAGTAGATAGGGTTTGCCTGTATAACTTATACCAATTTCCTAAGTAAAATAAGGACTTTTTTTGCCACTGAATCTACTCTAGGGCTTTTGCTGGCATAGGTATTTTGGTTAAAGCTGTGCTTTTTTTCATGCTTCTAACCAACGTATTCTGGCAGAACCTTTAAATGTAAACCAGGTTTAAGTGGTTTGACCATGGTCATGCAATAGGACTGTAGCACAGCAGGAAACTGAACTTAGCTTTTCTAAGTCCCAGGTTAACACCGGAGTGACTGGATCATCCTTCTTGTCTGAATAAAAATAAAGCTGATTATGTATTTTATTAGAGTTAGTAGTAATATACTGTAATGCAAAGCTGAAAAAACTCTCAATACCCATATAAAATCCTGATGCAGCATTAAGTGAAACCTCACCCCTAGCGCCTGTGTTAGCTTTAGGGATCCAGTCATTCAATCATTGCAGGAATAGGGCTTGCATGCATAAATATTTGCAAGATCAGGTCCTAAAATTAAACTGTTTAAATACAGTTAAAGCCCATGTCCTATAAATGAGATCAGGAGTGTGTGAAAATCATTTGCAGACTCCTAATATCTTGGGACCCAGATATCTAATATTTTGGTTCTTAATGATTAATTAATACATTTACACATGTATGGAGAAGGTACATTCTCTATGTCAGTTTAATCATTAGTGGTTTGTGCACTTCTCTATTATATACTCCAGTCTGAGTGCATTGAAACTTATTTGTCTGAACAGAGTTGAATATGTTGTGAAATCAACTGAATTACATAAAATAACAGTATTCTGTGTGTAGGACACAGAGGTGGAAGTATATCCCCCAGAGACCCAACAATAGTGACATGAGAAGAGCACAGAAGGCTGTACACGGGTTGTTCTCTCTCTAGATGAGGCTTCTTTAAGAATCTTTAGGTATAAAGGGGCTTTGCAGGCATGGGATCCAATGAAGTAGCTGCAAACTTGGGGGTGGAAGAAGCTGCTGAAGCCCAATAATTTGCACGGAACTGGCACATTCTCTATATACACTTGTTTAGCAAACAAAGTCACAGCTGGTGTTAGCAGAACAACTTGGACCCCTCCTCTGTGCATGTCTGATTCCGGTCACCCCCGGCGTTCCTCGTTGCCTCTCCCCTCACCGCCCCCCCCGGCTGAGATAACAAACACGACGCGACCCGCTGCTGACTGAAGGGGGCGGGGCCGCTCGCTCTCTCCTCTCGGGCCGCCGCTGAGGGAACGGCCCTGCACTTGTCGCCATGGCAACCGCGTTGTTGGTCCTGACGCGTAGCGCGGCCTTCGGGGGAGCAACGCGCTGGCGCCGCAGCCACCGCCCAGGCCCGCTCTGGTCCCGTTTGCCCCTGTCGGGACAACGAGCCCCCAGCCCCTTCTGGGGCCCGGCAGCGGAGCGAGGTGAGGAGGGAGGGGGACAGGGATCACCCCCTCCTTCCTTTGCTGTGCCGCCCTCCCCGCGGCAGGGAGCGGGTGAGGGGCTGTTACAGGCGGTGCCTCCCTCCCCGCGGCAGGGAGCGGGTGAGAGGCTGTTACAGGCTGTACCGCCCTCCCCGCGGCAGGGAGCGGGTGAGAGGCTGTTACAGGCTGTGCCTCCCTCCCCGCGGCAGGGAGCGGGTGAGAGGCTGTTACAGGCTGTGCCGCCCTCCCCGCGGCAGGGAGCGGGTGAGGGGCTGTTACAGGCTGTGCCGCCCTCCCCGCGGCAGGGAGCGGGTGAGGGGCTGTTACAGGCTGTGCCGCCCTCCCCGCGGCAGGGAGCGGGTGAGGGGCTGTTACAGGCTGTGCCGCCCTCCCCGCGGCAGGGAGCGGGTGAGGGGCTGTTACAGGCTGTGCCGCCCTCCCCGCGGCAGGGAGCGGGTGCGGGGCTGTTACAGGCTGTGCCGCCCTCCCCAGGGCCTGGTGCTGGGGCAGCAGTGAGAGGGCCGTGCTGCCTTCCCGGTGGCAGGGGGCAAGGAGTGTTACAGACTTTGATATGGGGGAAACATGAATGGGGGAATAGGCGATGTTGGTTTTATATAAATGTGCTTTGAGGTAGCTTTGTGCATTTCCAATTCTGCTTTTAAGCCTGAATTTGTGTTAGCCGAAGAACTTGCTCCATTATAGTCTAGCTTCTTTTACTGCTTGATCTTGCAATGAAAATGTAATCCTGCATTCATGTCATCAGTTATTTCTTCTCCCCTCCATAGCTTTTGTCTCTTTCCTATCTTCATTAGAATACTTGGGCCTTGAGTTACTATCCAAACACACCCATCACCATCCTGTGGCTTGGCTTTTGTGTTTTACAACATAAGCCTCAGTCTAGTCTATGTCCCACAGTTTGGCTTTCACCAGGGTTTATCTCTAGGACCTCCTGTGTCTTAATTTCCTCTCCCTAGAGAGCCACTTTCACATCCTTTGGGTATGTCTACATTAGGAAATTAGGTCAATTTTATAGAAGTCGATTTTTAGAAATTTATTTTATACAGTCATTGTGTATGTCCCCACTAAGTGCATTTAGGCGGCAGAGTGTGTCCTCAATACCGTGGCTAGCATCGACTTACGGAGCGGTGCACTGTGGGTAGCTATCCCACAGTTCCCGCAGTCTCCGCTGCCCATTGGAATTCTGGGTTAAGCTCCCAATGCCTGATGGGGCAAAAACATTGTCGTGGGTGGTTTTGGGTACATGTCGTCAATCGCCCCTCCCTCTCTCCCTCCCTCTTTGAAAGCAACGGCAGACAATCATTTTGCTCCTTTTTTCCTGGGTTACCCATGCAGATGCCATACCACGGCAAGCATGCAGCCTACTCAGCTCACTGCTGCTGTTGTGAGCATTGTAAACACCTCGCGCATTATCCTGGAGTATGTGCAGAATCAGGTTAAGAGACACCAGCCCAAGGACGCTTGTGTTGAGGACATGGACACAGGCGTTCCTGAAAGCACGGGCTGTGGCAATTGGGACATCGTGGCGGCAGTGGAGCTGGTTGATACAGTGGAACACTGATTCTGGGTCCGGCAAACAAGCACAGACTGGTGGGACCGCATAGTGTTGCAGGTATGGGATGATTCCTAGTGGCTGCGAAACTTTCGTATGCGTAAGGCCACTTTCATGGAACTTTGTGAGTTGCTTTCCCCCGCCCTGCAGCACAGGAATACCAAGATGAGATCTGCCCTGATAGCGGAGTAGCAAGTGGCAATAGCCCTGTGGAAGCTTGCAACGCCTGACTGCTACTGGTCAGTCGGGAATCAATTTGGAGTGGGCAAGTCTACTGTGGGGACTGCTGTGATCCAAGTAGCCAGTGCAGTCACTGACGTTCTGCTGTCAAGGGTAGTGACTCTGGGAAATGTGCAGATCATAGTGGATGGCTTTGCTGCAATGGGGTTCCCTAACTGTGGTGGGGCGATAGACGAACGCATATCCCTATCTTGGCACTGGACCACCTTGCCGACCAGTACGTAAACTGCAAGGGGTACTTTTCAATGATGCTGCAAGCACTGGTGGATCACAAGGGACGTTTCACCGACCTCAACGTGGGATGGCCGGGAAAGGTGCATGACGCTCGCATCTTTAGGAACTTCGGGCTGTTCGAGCAGTTGCAAGAAGGGACTTACTTCCCAGACCAGAAAATTACTGTTGGGGATGTTGAAGTGCCAATAGTTATTCTTGGGGACCCAGCCTACCCCTTGCTCCCATGGCTCATGAAGCTGTACACAGGCAACCTGGACAGTAGTAAGGAGCAGTTAAACTATAGGCTGAGGAAGTGCAGAATGGTGGTAGAATGTGCCTTTGGACGTTTAAAAGCTCACTGGCGCTGTTGCTGACTAGGTTAGACCTCAGCGCAACCAACATTCCTATTGTAATTGCTGCTTGCTGTGTGCTCCATAATATCTGTGAGACTAAGGGGGAGACGTTTATGGCGGGGTGGGAGGTTGAGGCAAATCGCCTGGCGGCCGATTTTGAGCAGCCAGACACCAGGGCGATTAGAAGAGCACAGTTAGGCACACTGCGCATCAGAGAGGCTTTGAAAACCAGTTTCATGACTGGCCAGGCTATGGTGTGACAGTTGTATGTGCTTCTCCTTGCTGCAAACCCGCCCCCTTTGTTGATTTTAATTCCCTGTAAGCCAACCGCCCTCCACACTTCGATCACAGCTGGCAAAGGAAATAATGTAACTATTGTTTTGAAACCATGCATTATTTCTTTATTAATTAAAAAAAAAGTGAGATAACTGACAAGGTAGCCTAGGTGGGGTGGGGTGCGGGAGGAGGAAAGGACAAGGTCACATTGCTACCAATCAAAACTGTTTGAATGACAGCCTTCTGTTGCTTAGGCCATCCTCTGGAGTGGAGTGGCTGGGTGCCCGGAGCCTCCCTCCCCGCGTTCTTGGGCATCTGGGTGAGGAGGCTATGGAACTTGGGGAGGAGGGCAGGCAGTTATACAATGGATGCAGCAGGGGTCTGTGCTCTTGTTCGCTTTCCTGCAGCTCCAACAGATGCTTCGTCAGGTCCGTTTGCTCCCCCATTAGCCTCAGCATTGCCTCCTGCCTCTGCTCTTCGCGCTCACTTAATGCTTTCCTGGCCTCTGCCACTGAATGCCTCCATGCATTAAGCTGTGCCCTATCGGTACGGAAGGACTGCATGAGCTCAGAAAACATGTCATCGCGAGTGCATTTTTTTCGCCTTCTGATCTGCAATAACCTCAGGGATTGAGATGATAGGGGAAGCATAGAAACGTTTGCACCTGGGGGGAGATAAAAAGGGAGAGTACAATTTAAGATGATACATTTCTGAGAACAAAAGGGAGACTCTTTCACAGTGAATCAAGCAATTCACAGCAGACAGCACATGTGCTTTAGGTACAACGTCACATTTTGCCTTTTATATTGAGCGCCTGCCGGTATGGTGACACATCACAAACGGCTGGGCAACAGAATTCAGTTTCCAGGCAGCCATGGTAAGCCTTTTGGTACGCGGGTTTGGCTTCTTATGCCTTCATAACATGTGGGAATGGTTTCAAACTGCAGCGCCATCCTTTCCCATAGCAAGCAAGGCCAGTTGGGTTTGCCGTTTAAAAGGAGGGGCTGCGGTTTTTGGGTGGATGTACAGTGCACACCTCTCCCCACCCCACCACGTGGCTATTCTCTGGGATGATCCCTTCACCCCTCCCCCCGTCGCGTGAGAGCAGCCCCTGACCTGTGTCCTGACCCCCCACCCAGGGCAGATGGAGGGTCCGCAGCTCCTCACAGCTGCCTGGCCATGCAGCTCGTACCATGGTTGGGCTGTAGCTCTGAGATCCCGTCACCCGGCTGGAGCTGGGTCGGAGAGAGCTACACGAGTAGCTGTGGGGAGCCACAAACCCTTCACCTGCCCTGGGCGGTGGGCCTATGGGGCGGGGACATGGGCTGGGAGCTGCTCTCGGCCCCCCATCCTGGGCAGGTGAAGGGTCCATGGCTTACGGCCCACTCCAGCTTATGGCTTAGCTGCGGGCAGGGCCTGAGGCAGAAGGGGCGGGGCCTCCGGCAGAAGGGGAGAGGTGGGGGCCTTGGCCCCTCCACTTTTGGGAAGGCTGTGCCATCTCTGTGTTGGCTCCTTTTAATAGAGACTCTTTTTGTCTTATTGAAAACCATCTGCAGTCATCCCTATTGGTCAGAGGCCTTCTTTTTAGAAACTTCCCGTTATCTCATTAATTATTTTTTGAACCAGACATCCTTATTTTATTTCTTCTGACCTTATCACTTACTATTATTCCTTTCACTTGCTAGTCAGGGCCTTTCTTTACAACACACATATGTTTCCTTAACCAAAATTAAGCTAACTTTAATTGTTTAATTTTATATTTATCCGCTACATAGCCAGAACCTTTTCATAGTCATCTTTGTGACCGTCTTCAATAAAGTCAAAGGATTTAAAGATATACTGTGCCTGCTTCCCCACAGTGTAAATTAAAGATGATACCTGAATATCTTCAGTTTCTTTATGGATTTTTGTAGGAAATTGAAATCTTGCAAAACACTGCTTCCAGTCTGCCAATTGTGAAGGTTAGGCAAAGCTGAAGTTTGGTATGGGTGATAGGGTGGGTGATGGGGAACAAGCTGAGAGGAGTTAATGCACTAACCTCTGTCTGAGCAAAGAGAAGAGAGTTTGTTAATTTCTCAGCCTTCTACCTGGCATGCTGTCTGGAGTGGCTCACAACTGTGAATGCCTATCTATCTCAGGACAGACTGTCTGAAAACAAGGGCAGACACCCCAAACTGGTGGTATATTCTATTATTAGATTTCACCAAGCCAGAAACAAATGTGAACTCCTGGGTCACTATACCAGTCTTACCATGTTTCAGAGTAGCAGCCGTGTTAGTCTGTCTCCACAAAAAGAAAAGGAGGACTTGTGGCACCTTAGAGACTAACAGATTACCATGTCTTACCATGGCGTCACAGACAGTCCCCTTAGACTTTCCACTCTATCATGTCACCCAGACAAACTGAACTTTGTGATAGAAGATTACTTAAACCTAAAATCACACCATATCAGGTTTCTCCCAGTCCCAAAAGACCAGTCACTCACCCCAAATCAATTGGTACTCCAGATCTTACACCAAAAACAACACTGGCAGCCAATTCTGTAGCAAACTAACTATAGGTTTGTTATCTAAGAAAAAAGAATGAGAGATTAAAGCAGGTAAAATATAATTACAGGTAAATCACAGTTTGTAACTCCAAATGGTGGCAGTGATGTAATAAACTGCTAGTTTTCCGAAAGTCTTTTCCTGGGCTACTCACATTAACTCTGGGGAATCTCTGTCTTCTTGTTCAGTTTTTCTGCTCTGTTAGAATCCTTACAGTCCAGAGATGAAGGATCTTTTAATGAATTCATATTTATAGCTCTTTTACACTGTAAGCCAGCTGACAGTGTCTATACCCACATGGGCTTTTTCTTCGATGACTGATAGTGAGGAATGCATTCAGAGTCTTTGCCCTGGATCATCACACACAATGATCATTTGCTTTGAAATTTGCATTTTCTGTTTAAGTCCTTATGTTCTTCATTAGCATTTCACAAGATTTCTTTGATGCGTAATTTAGTTACAGTAAATGTTTGCTGTTACCTTATAACAGGAATAGATAACCAAGAAGAATACAGTAATGACCCATTTGTTTTCATGAAGTTTACACATCTGAATACACCCCTATACATACATTCAACAATTACTTTGATCTATCCTAATAGCAAGTAAATTGGCCTGAATACATTCTTACATCTAACAATCGCTTTTAATACTAACACACAAGTGAACTGGGCTGTGGCCCTGGTTTACCAGCATCACAAGGCCTATTCAGGAGGCAGTGAAAAAAATGGAGTACTAGTGGCACCTTAGAGACTAACCAATTTATTTGAGCATAGGCTTTCGTGAGCTACAGCTCACTTCATCGGATGCATTCAGTGGAAAGCTACAGCTCACTTCATCGGATGCATTCAGTGGAAAATTTTCCACTGAATGCATCCGATGAAGTGAGCTGTAGCTCACGAAAGCTTATGCTCAAATAAATTGGTTAGTCTCTAAGGTGCCACTAGTACTTCTTTTCTTTTTGTGAATACAGACTAACACGGCTGCTACTCTGAAAACAGTGAAAAAAATGTTGATGCCCAGGTAAGAAAATCCAGAGATGTAGCTGACAGGTTGGAAACCTGAAGGACAGAATGAAAAGCGGGGACACCAGCAAAAGCCAGAGATGAGGCAGGTCTATCTGAGATCTGGATGAAACACTTGACCATATTTACCAGAAGCCCTTATCTGGAAACCTTGCTCAAAACCAAGATTTTCACGTTGAGATCAGATCAGTTGAGACAAAAAGAACAGCATAAGTCAAGTTTCAGAGTAACAGCCGTGTTAGTCTGTATTCGCAAAAAGAAAAGGAGTACTTGTGGCACCTTAGAGACTAACCAATTTATTTGAGCATGAGCTTTCGTGAGCTACAGCTCACTTCATCGGATGCAAGTTGTCAAGTTGTTCTTGTAGCATTTAGAGTCACGTTCATCATTTCTAGTTATTTTCTTTTGTATGAACCAAGAACAGAATCGAGCCCTAAATATCCCTTTGTACTTTGGAATTTAAGTACATACAGTATAGTGTTTTTCCATTCACAGGCACCGGCTTCCAATTTTCCCCGGGGATGCTCAACTCCTGCTCAGCCCCAGGCCCTGCCCAACTCCACCCCTTCCCCCAAGGACCTGCCATGCCACCAGCAATCCTCTTCCCGCTCCACTCCACTCCTTTCCCATAAGTGCACCCAGTCCCTGCTCCTCTCCCTTACTCCCAGTGCCTCCTGCACGCCACTGAACAGTTGATTCATGGCAGGTGGGAGGCTCTGGGAGGGAGTGGGAGGAGTTGATGGGCGGGGCCATCAGTGGGCAGAAGGCACTGGGGGATGGAGGGAGTTTGGCTGCCGGTGAGTGCTAAGCACCGGCTAATTTTTTTCATGGTCGGCACCTATGTTTCCATTGTAGAAGCCTGTGTTGCTTTGGTGTCTAGATTGTGGAAATTATTGTGACTAACCCATTCTGTTTCTCATGCAAGTACAATTTAATATAGTAATCTATTAAATTTTTCTTGTTTTATTATGCATTTAGATGTCGTTGTCAAATAAACTGACACCATCCACTGATAAAGAGACTTTGAACAATCGCTTGCCACCTGTAGTTTTACCTACGTCATCGACAGCTGGTGTGTCAGCATCACACAATAAACTATTGAAATACCGAAGATTCAAGGAACAGCAAAAGACGCTTAATCAGATAGTGTGAGTTTCATATAATTCAGCCAATAAGTTACGTTCAGATTCAGATTAAAGGGTTACTGTATTCCTAGGCAGCTGAGAGATTTTAATAATCTTTTTTTCTTTCTTAGAGTTTTATGATGATGGTACTCATTACCATCAAAGTGTCTTCCATGTAAAATCAATAGCGAGGTCCCTAATGGGCTTCATGGAGTCTCTCTGACACTTTACAGGGTCAAAACTCTGTTCGGGGTAGCTTGAGGGGTTTTCTTTTTGGAGTGGGAGGGTTGGGAATGAGTGTCAGTTATGATGGAAAGATTTTCTCAAAAAAGAAGGTTTTGCACCGTTAACTAAAGATGGCCAGACTCTGGATTAGCCTGAACTCCTCCAGAAGATTGTTCTGTAGCTGAGTCCCCGCAAGAGAGAAAACTCTGGCCCCAGCTCTGGCATGCTTCGTTCTGGGCTTAGTGATTTGCATTGTCCCAGAGGAGTGCACCTGTTGTGGTGATTCATAGATAAGGCAATGATTTAGTCACAGGTATTTTTAATAAAAGTCTTGGGCAGTCATGGGCAATAAACAAAAATTCACTGCCTGTGACCTGTCCATTACTTACACTATAAATATCCCAGACTAAATCTTGGGCGAAAGGGTCGCTGCTAGGGAGGGTGTTGCTGAGGTGGGGCGGGGTCCACAGCACTAGCTGCCAGGGTCCACTGCCGACTGGCAGCTGCTCCGTGCTCCATGACCGCTGCCAGGTACTGCTAACCTCTGCTGCTCCAGCCGTTCCAGGACCGCTGCTGGGGGCTGCCAACAGCAGCTGCTACGGCCACCCAGGGATCCCTGCCAGGGGCTGCTGACACTGGCTGTTCTGGCCACTCAGGGACCCCTGCTGGGGGCCGCTGACAGTGGCTGTTCTGGCCACCCAGGGACCCCTGTCGGGGGCCGCCGACAGCAGCTGCTCCGGCCACCCGGGGACTGCTGACGGGGGCGCTCAACAGCAGCTGCTATGGTCGCCAGGGGCTGCCGACAGTGGCTGCTATGGCTGCCCCGGGACCGCTGCCGGGGGCTGCCAAGCAGTGGCTACTCTGGCCGCCCCAAGGATCACTGCTCGGGCGGTCCCCGGAGCCAGCCGCACTGGCCGCTGCTTGGGCGATCCCCGGGGCCAGCCGCACTGGCCGCTGCTCAGGCGATCCCCGGGGCCAGCCGCACTGGCCGGTGCTCGGGCGATCCCCGGGGCCAGCTGCTCTGGCCGCTGCTCAGGGCCGCCTGAACAGTGGCTGGTGTGGCTGGCCCGGGGCCACTCCAGCAGTGGCTGGTGTGACTGGCCCCAGTGCTACCTGAGCAGCTGGCCCTGGGGTCAGCCACACTGGCTGCTGCAGAAGTCATAAAGGTCACAGAAAGTCATGGAATCCGTGACTTCCGCAATCTCCGTGACAGACACGGAGCCCTATTCATAGATTGGTATACATTAATATTATACACAAATAATGCTTTACAAGTCCTGTGTATGAACAAGCATTTACAAAAACATTAGAAGGGGTAATTTCATGTAATTTTTGTAGGTCTGAGTGGTAACTAAATTAACATGGAAATCTATTGCTAAGTTTTATTTGAAAATTATTAATTGCACTATCTTTTAAATTACTGCATTTCTTTTTCTGCAACTTTTTAAGGATGTATGATTGCCCTGTTGGTATAAATGCAAGGATTATGTGGGCTAAGAATACACCTATCAGGTTACCCTGGGAGTAGTGTTGGCATTGAAAGCGTGCATGTTTGCTTGCTTGATCAAAGATAAAGCGATGCAAAGAAAGCAATCTAACCTAGGTCTATAGGGTTAAGAAGCATAGACAAAATACATCACGGCCTCAAGATGATTGAATGGAGACTAAGGCCCCAGTCTAGCAAAAGCTTTAGCACATGCTTAATTTAGCATGTGAGTCCCATTGATGTCAATGGTATTACTAACATATTTAAACTTAAGCACGTGTGTAAGTCTTTGTAGGATTGGAGCCATGTTGGTGAAATGTGGTGACAGTACTCAGTTGCATGGATAACGCTAATGTATCTCTCCTTAAAAGTATGAGTCATGAGGTAATTTTGTGCACTGCATGCGCGTACATGTTCACACTTTGAAACATTTTTATTTTTACACAAACTGTAGTTAAGAAATATATTTCCCCTCCCCCCATTTTCTTTGGAAGTAATTTGATTCCAAAATAGATAAAATAAGGCCTGGATTTTGCAGTCTGGCCCATGCAGGGGGAATTCCTGCATTCGTTCCGAGTCCTATTGACTTCAGTGGAGCTGAAGGCCAGATTGCAAGTGTAAGGGCAGATTGCAGGATCAAGGCCTAGAATAGTTTAGCACAAGGGAATTGGATTAATACTGAGGAAAAGAGAAGCAATGGTATTTTTATTAATAGCAATAAAAATCAGTTATACAAAGCCATATATTTACATGGTGCCTTACAAGCAGAGAGCAAGGTACCCTGCCCTGGATGTCTTTCAGTCTATCACAATACAAGCTTAACAAATACAAAATTAAACCCCTGCATTTTTAGTTCTTAACATCTGAAGCCAAATCCTAATCTTCCACTAATATCTGTGGTGGCAGAGTGAGGCCCCTTGGAATGCTCAGAATGTTAACTATGTCACATTGGTAATTTATTATACAATAAAATGACTGCTGACATGCATTCTGATAGGCTGAGAAGGTTCTCTTGAAGTCTGATATTAAATTGTCTTGTTAAATTAATTCTCCTTGAATAACGTCAGTTATGATCCTCACATTAGTGTCATTGTTGGCCTAAGATACATTATTTGAAGCTATGTTACAAGATAATTTCAGAGTCATAATCATGCCATCAGTGCGGAGTTCTGCTTAAATATTGATACCTATCCTTAGACCAGGGGTGGGCAAACTACAGCCCAGGGGCTGCATCCAGTCCTTCAGACGTTTTTATCCTGCCCTCAACCTCCCACCCATGAGCGGGGTCCAGGGTTTGCCCCGCTCCGGCACTTCAGCTGAGGAGTGGGGTCGGGGGCTTGCCCCGGTCTGCATGGCTCCCAGAAACAGTGGCATGTCCCGCCTCTGGCTCCTATGCATAGGGGCAGCCAAGGGGCTCAGCACGCTGCCCCTGCAGCTCCCATTGGCCATGCCTGGCCACGCCTCCGCGTAGGAGCTGGATGGGGGACATGCCGCTGCTTCTGGGAGGTGCTTGAGGTAAGAGCCACCTGGAGCCTGCACCCGTGACCCCCTCCTGTACCCCAACCCCTTCCCACCCTCAGAACCTCTTGGTCCCAGCCCGGAGCACCCCCCTGCACTCCCAACCCCTCATTCCCAGCCCCACCCCCAAGCCCACACCCCCAGCCGAAGCCCTCACCCCCTCCTGCAACCCAACCCCCAATTTCATGAGCATTCATGGCCCACCATACAATTTCCATACACAGATGTGGCCCTCAGGCCAAAAAGTTTGCCCATCCCTGCCTTAGACTGTACACTGTGTGAATAGCTTTAAAATAGCATTAATTCCATTCTTGTTAATCATAAATGTACTGTTGAGAAAGAGAAGATGATACCTTTGATTTGTTGAAAGGGACACTATAAAGCTGAAACGTAGTCAGTTTTAAAAAGAAATTCAAAATAGTTTCAGGTACTACACCTGTCCCTGAGTCCCCTTGCCAATGTCTGTGGATTTTATAATCACATTTTTCTACTTTGTAAAATGATTTTTCCCTTATTGATTTGTGAAAGCCCCACACAAGGAAACAGTAAAACAGCTGTCAAATACTTAAAGTAAAGAAACTGAAAAATGGACAACAATCAGTTTTTCCTCTTTCATCTTTTTCAATTTTAAATAATCTTGAGCAATAATAGATGAATAATTTTCAGATGAAGTGTGATTTTTTTGTAAATGGTCTCTTCTAAATTGTGATTATTTTTTTAAAATATTTTACGTATATTTAGAAATTTTGATAGATACACTTATAAATGTCAAATAAAATATTTTAAATTTAAAATGTGGAAGACATGAAATGTTAGGAATAAACCTGTAGTCTCTAAAATGATCTTGTTCTGTTATGTATGTTAAGAATAGGCTTGCTAACTGTAATCAAATATGTTATTGCTATTTTGACTTTTAATTTGTAAACTAGATGGCCAATTGTAATGTGATACCAATACATGAGAATTAAGAAAAATCCACTCTTGATGTTGAATACAGTCCAATGCAACATTAATCAAATAAAGAATACATTAGGTGGGAATATTAAAACGCAATTTTAATGTCAAACTTATTGCCAGTGAGTCTAATAGTGATTGACTATTGTTCTAATAGGACATGTCTCCCGTACCATATGTCTACTGCTAGCAAACTCACTGTGCCAGGTTCACCCTCATGGAGATAGGTTATAGAGTGATCTTACAAATTTAGCTGCACTGCAGGAGGGATTCACCTCTAGGAAAGGATGATGGCTGTACTGCTGCGACCTTCTTCAAGAGGGTTTTCTTTGAAAACTGTGGGGGAGGAGAGTAGTGCATGTCTTAACCAGCCTGGCCTTTCCTGGTTCTCAGTTCCCTGGCAGACTGAAATTCTGAGAGTGTAGCCCCATAGACTTATTGTCACTTGGGGGATCTGCAGCCCAAATTGTACTGGGGGATGCATCTGGAACACTGTATATATATGTTCACTTGTCAATGTACAGTATACTCACATTAAGCAGGATGGAGTGCAATGTTTTGATTGCTAAGGTCAACGTGACAGGCCAACACCAGTCATCTAAACTCTTCTAATGGCCATTTAATTTTTTTAGTTATTTATTTTTCAATTTATAAAGTCATGCAGTAAAAAGGAGAGCGTGTTTTAAGCTTCTTAACATATTTAAAAAATACAATTAGACTTCCTCAGGAACCTCACTTTACTCAATCATTGACAATGCACAATTGGTTGGGACCTACTGTAGATGCTTTAAGAAAGGGGTAGAAGTAAAAATCAATCATGGTACCAGTCTGGTGTTTAACTCATCATGTTCAACTTAGAATGAATGTGAACATACACATACACACACACATACAATATTTTCTTTTGACTGTGACCGAGATATGGGTGTCTCACTACATAAGAGAAGAGAGAGCAAGTTGGAGAGTCTTACTCTGTAGAGTTGGAATAGTTGGTAAACATGAAAAAGGAATTTGCAGCACTTTAAAATGACTGTATTATGTTATTTTTAAAATATTATGTACAAGTTTTTAACACTGTTTCCAACTATAAACTATACTTCAGAATTGACCGGGCTTTAAAAGGTTATAAAGCAACCATGGAAGAAAAGTATCAGAGAGTTCCCATACCTCCTGAGCCAGAACTACCTTCTACTGTGAGTTTTTAATTCCTTTTAGCTGTAATGTTTAATTTTGATCACGTTATCTTTGATTTTTGTTGATGTATTTAGTCTCTTATCTGCAAATGTTTAGCAAATTAGGGCCTAATCCTGCATTAAATCATAAATAGTTTGATCCATGTGAGTAGTTCCACTGAAGTCAATATATAGATGCATACATGTTTGTAGGGTAGAGCCCTTGAGTAGCAATAACATTTGTTCAGATTAAGAATCAAGATTTATATTAATGTATTAGTTTTCTGATTTGGCTTATCATTGTTTACACTCTTACTTTGATATATGACTTATTTTTGTTATATTTTCATTTTATTTTTACAGATGAACAGTGAACAAAAAAAAAGAAGAGTGAGTTAAATTGTTTACTGTTCTTCTTTTCTTAAAAGAGATACTGCATGATTCCTATGCTGAAATAATACAGAAATTGCATGTGTGTGAGGAATTAATAGTGTTAAATTAGGCCAGTTTCTAACAGTTGCCTTTTGGAAGATGTGGCTGTTATGCTGTCTGGAGTGGCTCAGGGCCGTGAGTGCCTACCTCAGGGCAGACTGCCAAAAACAGGATAGACACCCCAAACTGTTGGTATGTTCTATAATTAGATTTCATCAACCCAAGTAACAAATGTGAACTCCTGGATCCAGGGCCGTCCCTAGCCATTCTGGTGCCCTCCACAGCCCCAGGCCTCCATGGGGGCAGGGCAGGGGGGAAACCGCCCCCTAGCCCCAGCCCGCTCTGGTCTGCTCCCCTGGCTCCCAGCCTTGAGGGGAAGGGGGGAACTGCCCCCCAGCACTCGCCGGCGGTGCGGCTGGGAGCCAGGGGAGGGGGGCAGGCTGGGGCCGGGTCGCTCTACTTACTGCGAGGTGAGTGCAGGCCCAGCCCCTGCAGCAGTCCTCAGAGGAGTGGGGGCGGGGCTGGGTCAGAGCAGGGGTGGGAAGAGGCAGGGCTGGAACGGAGCAGGGGCGGGGGCCATGGGGAAGAGGCGGAGCAGGGGCTGGAGCAGTATGCAGCTGCGCAGGGCACCAGGAAATGTGGTGCCCCAAACTGCCTGGTGCCCTATGCAGCTGCGTACTTTGCGTATGGGTAAGGACGGCCCTGCCTGGATCACTATAACAGTCTTACCATTGAGTCACAGACAGTCCCCTTAGACTGGAGAGCCTATCTTGCTACCCAGGCAAGCTGGACTAAGTGATAAATGGTCACTTACACCACTGTTTTTCAAAGCTGGGTCGCAACCCAGTACTGGGTTGCAGCATGTAAGGCACTGGGGTAGGGCATGTAAGGGGTGTGTGTGTGGTGCCTGCGGGCGAGAGTTGCATGAAGCCGCTTGCGCGCCTCCGCCTAAGAGCTAGACATGCTGCTGGCTGCTTCTGGGGCGCAGCGCGGTCAGCAGTGCTGGGACAGGCGGGAAGCCTGCCTCTGCACCCCGGCTGCGCCACTGACTGGGAACCACCAGAGGTAAGTCCATGCCCCAATCCCATGCCCCAGTCCCCTACCCCAGCCCTGAGCCCCCCAAACCTGAAACCCCTTCCTGCACTCCAACCCCTCATCCCCGGCCCACCCCAGAGCCTGCACCCCTGCCCCAGCCCTGAGCCCCCCCAAACCCGGAGCTCTTCCTGCACCCCAAACACTTCATCCCTTGCCCCACCCCAGAGCCTGCACCCCCAGCCCAGAGCCCTGACCCCCTGCCCCAGCCCCTCCCACACCCTGAACCCCTCATTCCTGGCCCCACCCCGCAGCCCTCACCCCTGCACCCCAGCCCT
Source organism: Chelonia mydas (assembly GCF_015237465.2). Classification (NCBI taxonomy): domain Eukaryota; kingdom Metazoa; phylum Chordata; order Testudines; family Cheloniidae; genus Chelonia; species Chelonia mydas. The sequence continues at coordinate 24,580,883 of NC_057853.1, forward strand.
CTGCCCCAGCGCTGAGCCCCTCCCGTACCCCAAACCCCTCATCCCCAGCTCCATTGGATCACGGGAATCAACAGTTTTCTTCAACTGGGTCCCCAGAAAAAAAATTTGAAAACCACTGACCATTACCAAAAATCACAAAATATACAGGTTCCAGTCCCAAGAGACCAGTCATTTACTCCAGGTCAATTGATTTTGAAATGAGCATGAAGTGCCTTAGAGGAGGCTATCTATTTTGTTATCAAAGTCACAAAGATGTGCTCCACAAGCATTAGCAGAAACTGAGGCAGGAAAGAGAACAATACACCGTCTCTGAGTAATGGGGCAGGCAAAATTTTTTTACCTGTCTTGGAGCAGCCTTCAGTGTACTAGTTATTACTTTGATGGGATGATAATCCCACTGATACCCTGACTCTACTGATGAAAGTCTGGTTTAGAGGATTAATGATATTATTGTCCTTTCAGACCAACTATCTCTTTATGAAGAAGTGTGTGGAAAGTAATCCAGTAGTCCCTATTCAGCAGCAGTGGCTGACCTCCATGCTCACTCTGGTGCCTCAGTCCCTCATGGAAGGCAAGGACAGAGAGTTCCTGGTTGAAGAGCTTTTAGATGAAGTAACGAAGGATTTTGAAATGAGCATGAAGAGATGTGTGGGTAAGAGCTACAAGATACATTATATTAATATTAATATATGAATATGTACATGTTATAATCCATTCAAAATGGTGCTGCAGAAAATCATCACTGGGGGAAAAAAGGGATGTCCTTATCTCGAGTTAACTAACTTGAAGTAGTATCGTAGTGAAGACAAAGCAGTTTGTAGTTTTCACCTGATTTAGCAACATGAGTTAAAGATTATAGAGGCATCTAGTCTTTAACTCATTCTGCTTACTTATGTGAAGGCTATAAACTGTCTTGTCTTTGCTTGGATGTTACCTTTGATTAAATAATTTCAGTTATTTTACTTGAGTTAAGAACATACCTATTTTCCTACTGAAGACACAACCTTCTTGGTTTATCCCTGCGTTACTCATCATTTTTATGTTAGAGAGCCCTTTTTTCTTGCCTCTTCTATTTCAGGGATATTAGCCTTTATTGTTCATTAGTCATATTTTCTCACAAGCACCCTCGTCCTTTTTTCCCATGTTAGTTCTTACGCATGGGCAAGCTCCTGGTAAAAATCTGCAAAGAAACTGTGTTATCCTTCAAATCTCTCCTGAAAACTTAACATCTGTCATGTTGCCTACAAAATAATTGATAACAGCTAGGCAGCTGGTGTAATCAAAATTGTCTCACTGTTACTTTGTACTGCTCCCCCATCTGCTTGTTTTTCCTGCCTGTTGTCTCTCACAATATAGATTGTAAGGAACTGTCTTTTTGTTATGTGTGTGTATATAGTGCCTAGCTTAATGGGCACTATATACACACTTGATTTCTTATCAGGGCCTCTAGGTGTAACAATAATATAAATAATATAATAATTTATGTTTGAATTAATTTTCTTCTACTTTCTACTGTTATTAAAGCAAACATTATAAACAACATCATGGTAGGGTGAAGATGAACCAAATGACAAATGCCCTTCTTACTTTCTTTTATTTTGCAAGTTATAAAGTGAGGTGCTTAAAACTGGAACTGAATATTTTTTCTTGGAAATGATTTTTCATAGACATTTCTGAAACATGTTTTCAAAAGATTTGAAAGTGGAATTTTAAAACTAGATATTTTTTTAATCTAAAGCTTCCATAATTTTTTTCCGCACTAAAAGTTTCTGAAACTGCAAAAGTATTTGTGACAAAATTTTATACCCAATATTTTTGTGGCTAATATTTAAAAATAATAGGTTGGGTTATTCTTTTCATTTAAAATGTTGTCGGCATGTTCATAGTGTCCCTACTACTACCAATGCTCTTTTGAAAAGTGGGAACTTTAATGACCACTTTTAGTCTGGAACTTGGTTTAGAATTTGATATGAACAAGGTGGCACTTATGGCAGCAGAATGCCCTGTCAACATACTCTCCAATGGAAGTTTTTTTAAATGTTCTAATTATTTTACATGTTAAGCACTATTTATCCAAAACCTTATGAAGATTAAAGGACAGTTTGATGGGAAAGGAGATTCCTTATTTAATATCAGTTATCCACAAAACATACTTGACAATACAAACTTTTAAAACAGCCTCATCAGGGACCTTTGTGGGGGGAAATATTCTCAAGATTTGAGTGATAGTTAAATCTCCATCATACCAAAGTTTTGGTCCTCTCCAGGGAAAGACAGAGAAAATACCTGCCAGTTTCCGTTTGTGCAAATTAAAGATAGTTGAATTTCCTTCTGATGGTTATATATTTATAAATGCATTCTAGTGCGAAGTGTTCTTGTGAAACCTGATGTAAAAGGACTTGAAGATGAAAAGGAAGGACCGTTACCAGTATCGCCTTTGTGAGTAAATTAAGTTAAGAAGTAGCCTAGTGACTAATCACGCTTTAAGTTACATGTAGGCGAGTCTTACTGAGATGTATAAACACAATAATGGGATAAGTGGACCCCTAGTATTGATTCTGCAATTCAGCAATACTCAGGCTCTTGTTCCTATATAGCAATTTACATCCAAATGAATCATTAATTCTTTAACATTTTTTACTACGGGGCACATTTTGGCACCCTTGCTCACACAGAGCATCACCCTTCTTCAAGAGTAGTTCTATTTGAGGTCAATGGGACTAATGAAGTAAGGTGTTATTCAATATGAATAAGGATATCAGACTCTGGCCCTGATTATGCAAATCATAAAGATCATGTTGCCCACAACTGAAATGTAGCCACCTCTAGAATGAAATGCGGCTTTTCAGTGGTAGAGAGCAACACTGCACTACACTTTGGGTGCCTCATCCTGCAATCATTGAAGTCAATGGCAAAGCTTCCACTGGCTTCAGTGGTGCGGGATGCAGCTCTAAGACAGGAAATGAAGAATATCATACCCAGTTGAATCTGTAGGGAGATTTAGGTAGAATATAACTCCCTAATTTGGAATTTGACTAGGACAGTGTTCATACAAATACTCTCTTGAAAAGTGCAATGGGAATTTTAATGACCAGTTGTAGTCTGGAACTTGGTTTTGAATTTGGTCTGAAAGATGGCAATTATGGCATGCCCTGTCACATTTTGTTGGTATATTTATTTAGAAGCAAGAGTGCCATTTGCTGAATCACCAGCACTTGCATCTCTCACTCAAATACTAATCCAGTCTGACCCTTCTGAGTTAATAACATCTGATGAAATCACGGTTTATGATGGTGAAACTGTGGTAAAACCAGTTGATCTGAAATAGAGTGTATTATCTCATGGTTGAGTGGGCAGTTTATTTACATAACTTCCACTACATTTTGTTGAAGATATGTGCATAACACCCTTTCATGCATAAGTGTGTGTTTGTATATAATTTATTTATTTTATTTTAAAAATCACACTTTTTAGATCTGGAGGATATTTTACTGAAGTTCTTTAATATGTTGTATTGTTTGTTCTCTTCACTTGTTGCTTTTACTTTTTCAGAGGTCTGGATTTTTCCAGACCATGGCATAACAGTTTTATACAAGCAAGAAGTCAGATCCTCACAAACTTGCACATTCTTCATCCTACTCTGAAAATTTTACTGGATATTGGTTACACAACATTTTCCAAATTACTTATAGTGGACTTGTCAAATGTCAGGTAAAATATTTTTGTTGAATTAAGATTATAAATGTTGGCTATATGAGCAGTGTTTTTGTAGTCAATAAAAATTGTATGAAATTGCAATTTATTTTAATTTGATATATGAATAATGAAATGCTTACAGTGTTATTTTGGGTCTTCAAGGTCCTATAAGTAGGAAACATCACACTGTAAAACATTTAACATAATTTTCCTACTCTGTGCTGTGCACAAATAGTTTATCTGCTCGTACATTATGAGTAATATCAGTACGTTGGGAGTATGTTCTCTTAGGGCCAGCTCATGAGCAGTAGAACTCAATGGCTAAATTCCCATTGACTTCAGTGGGCCAGGACATGACATGTAGTAGGATTGATTCCCTGTAGTTTTACCTGAAGAAATTGGTATAGTCTCTTCTAGCAATATTGCTAGCTTTAGGGAAACTTCACCAATGCTCATTTCCCACTATTACATGTTCCCTTTACTATTTACATTTGGTTATTTTTCTCCAATCTTTATAGTTGATAGATCCAGTTTTATCTTCCTTACCATTGTTGCTGATCCAGTTCCCAGTATCAGTTCTTCTTTAGTTTTGGGGCTTTTCAATCTGACTGTAAGAGGGCCACTTAGGCTTACCTTTCTTTAAAGGAAGAATAGACTGCATAGTTAGGTAGATATAGTATAGCACTAAGATCCCAGTTCTACACAGTTGTTCTGTTAGATTGTAGAATTTAATTTTCAAATCAGTCCTTCATTTTTCTTTTTCTGGTAAACAGTTTGAAAGGTCCAATTGATTGTGAATCACTGAAGAATGATGTTTCTTTAAACTGTTCAAAAACAGAAGAGAAATTACTGAACACATGGTATCCAAGAGTTGTCAATCTCTTCACCAGAAAGGAGGCATTAGAGGGTGTAAAGTCAGATAAAGTTGATTCTTTCTATAACTGTGTGGCTACACTTATGTCTAACCAGGTGAATATCTTTTGAACCTACAATAGTTAACTTTTATATGTAATAATTTGGTGATTTTTAAATAAGCCAGTTCAATATACCATCCCTTATTTTTAATTAAAAATATTATTGTTAACTCTCTATTGCCTGGTTTCAGAGTAACAGCCGTGTTAGTCTGTATTCGCAAAAAGAAAAGGAGGACTTGTGGCACCTTAGAGACTAACCAATTTATTTGAGCATGAGCTTTCGTGAGCTACAGCTCACTTCATCGGATGCAAGTGAGCTGTAGCTCACGAAAGCTCATGCTCAAATAAATTGGTTAGTCTCTAAGGTGCCACAAGTCCTCCTTTTCTTTTTTCTCTATTGCCTGGCATCCAGTTAGATTAGGAAAATATATTGTCAGATATTTAAAAAGTTTTCTTTAGTAAAAGACTTAGATAGTATTAAGTGTTTTTATTTTCCCCAAGGTGAATGAAAACTTTAGACATAAAACAGTTCAATAGTCTTTTTCAAGAGAGACAATCACTTGAAACCTAATCAGTTAAAAAAATGAGATAAAATTGATGAATTCCCCAGCCAGTTTTCATGGTTGCAAAATTATATTTCCCATATTTTAAAAAAAAAATCCTCTACCCTGCTGCTGTGTTTTAAAACAAACACACACATACAAAGAAGGGAAATTGACTAAGGACCTAGTCGTGCAAATACATAAACATATGAATAATGTTCAGTGGGATTAAATTTGCTCATGTGTAAGTGTGTTCAGGATCAAACCCTGAAAAAAAATTATAGGAAAAAAGTTGAAACTAATGTATACAAAGGGCTTTCAAATGCACAAAGTAAGCAAACAAAAATTAAAGAAAAATATTTATCATATTCTATCTGTCATTTATAGTAATGCTTGGGTGTACTAGTAATATTAGTTGTGTTGTTGTAACAAAAGCAGATAAAAACACTTTGACAGAAGTGGGTGTTACATTTAAGGGTCTGATATAATGCCCCATTGAAGTAAGTTGAAGGACTCCTGTTGATTTCATTGGGCTCTGGGCAAGGCTCAAAGTACTGAAATAAAATGGACATCCTGATTTATTTAAAAAGTGGAAGAAATACAGTTTTCTGTGTTCTCATGTAATAAAGTCAGTGTGTGGTATTGTCTAGTTGAAAGAGCTATTGAGAAGAACCGTTGAAGCTTATGTGAAGCTCTTTGATCCTGAAGACAAAAGATGGCTGCCATTGTTTAAGATGGAATTGACTTTTGATGATGAGAAAATGGAGTTCTATCCAAACTTTCAAGATCTGGAAGAAGCCATTCTGTTTATAGTGACCCGGATAGGGCAGACTCTGCAGGTGCAGTTTAATCTTTATTTACCTCTGGAGTTCGTATGTGTAACGTTACAGAGTATATGAAGATGTTAATAATTTAGGATCATATCCTGCCCTGGCCAGAAGAGAGTTTAGAAGCAGAGATGTAGCCTGGTGCATCTTCTCTGCTGCAAAGATTCTGCAATGCAGAGCATGATTCCTTACGGCAGTCAGGATGTTGAGCTCTGAGGTGTGTTTTGGTGTGCCTTGGATCAGGAGCAGAAGTAACTTGCTTATGTGCCATCTAATGGTTAGTATTTGCTGCCAATGGCAACATATGCACGAAACAGACTGAAGAGGGAGGGCTGGATGCCCTCTGTCTCACAGACTATTCCCCAGTGAGAACATTGTGAGCAGCTTGACAAATAGAGTTTGGACCCATAAAAACCAACACTTCTTCTTTGAGTCATTGCGCATCCATTCCACTGTAGGTTTGTGCACACCTCGTGAACAGTTGTTGGAGATTTTTCCCTCAGCAGTACCTGTTGGGGTGGCATGAGTCCCCTTTGCTGCCTCACACCGCTGCATGCAGGTATAAAGGGCAGAGCCATCCCTGACCCCCATCAGTTCCTTCATATGACCAGTAATGGTTGTTGGAGCTGTTATCCTTGCATTTGAAAGTTCTACCCTCTTTAGTGTATATAGTACCTGTTGTGTTAGTTTTAGGCTAGTTTAAATTTTTGTAGATAGTTTAGATGAAAGAGTAAGTTTAGGTTAGTATTTAATAGCATAGAATCACCAGTTTCCGTTTTGGTACTGGTACCGGACTCGTGCCTTGTTCCCCTTGTTTTAAGACCTATCACTCAGGTAACAAGTCTATACCTGTGAATGACCTGCATCCCAGCTGCCTTGAAAGTCTGGGGGAGGTGTATGTGAGTGACAAAGGTGACATTTGTAGGGGGTTCAAGCTCTGCTTAAAGAAAAAGCAGCTAGACTCAACAATCTGCTCATGGAGCCTGCAGTTTTCCCATCTTCAGATCCTTCCTGCACAGAGCAGGTACCAAGCATGTTCAGATCTGTTTGGAGTGCTCCACTTGTGGTTTCCGCATGCCTCGTACACAGGACCTGTTCAGGAATAGGGGCAGAAGTTACAAGAGGCATCTTCCTCCTCCTCCTTCCTCTTCTTTAGCTGCCAGTTCATCTAGGTAAACTGGGTCCTCTAAACAAACATTTTGATCTTTTGGTTGAGAGCAGTCAACCACTACCCAGAGTCTCTTTTTCCACCCCAATATTTGCCAACCGTCTGTCCCTCTTCCTAAGTGCTTGGTCCTGCATCATCATGGATCACTGGGTCTTAAGCACGGTAGAACTGGGATACACCCTTTAATTTGTTTCTGTTCCTCCTTCCCATCCCCCATATGACTTCAGGGACCACTGTCATGAGAACGTTCTACTTCAGGAAGTCCAGTCTCTCCTTCTCCTGGAGGCCATAGAGGAAGTTCCCATGTTGTTCAGAGGCAAGGATTTTAGTCCTGATTCTTCATAATCCTGAAGCAAAGAGGGGTCTTAGACCTATTTTAGATCTAAGACTGCTAGCCGAGATCCGAAAGAAAATAAAATTCTGGATGGTCACTCTAGCTTCTGTTATCCCTTCCCTAGATCCCGATGACTGGTATGCTGCTCTTGACTTAAAAGACCCTTATTTTCACGTGGCAATTCACTAGAGCCACTGAAAATTCCTCAGATTCATGGTCAATGGATCCCACTGACAATTTACAGTACTGCCCTATGGCCTCTCAGTAGTTCCTGATGTGTTCAACGAAGTGCATGGCTGTGGTAGCGGCATTCCTGTAAAAGTCAGGAGTCTTACCTAGACAGCTGGCTAGTAAGAAGCCAGTCCAGTTCTCAGGTACTGTCCAGCATGGCAACTATACAGTCCACCTTTGACACACTGGGGCTCCTAATCAATAAGCAGAAATCTACCCTGACTCCTGTACAGAGAATAGAATTTATTGGAGCAGTCCAGGGCTCTACAAAGGCCAGGGCTTTCCTGCTAAGGCTGAGATTCCAAACAATGGAGGTCGTTGCTGTAGCTCTAAAGGCACATCCTGTCACTACATTACGAAACTGCATTAAACTTCTAAGGCATATGGCATTGTGCGCTTGTGTGGTGCAGCGTGCCAGAATGCACTTCAAGGAGCTACAAGATTGGCTAGCTGTGGTGTAGTCATCAGCCTGCCAGCATACAGAAATGGTTATTCAAGTACTATTCAGGTCTTGTTCTCCCTGGACTGATAGATAGAACCTTCAGGGGTTTGTGTGGGAGTTCCCTTTGCTTCTCCACAACAGGCAATCACCCTGGTCAAAGATGCATCGAATTTAGGTTGGGGAGCTCACTTAGGATCCCTTTCAGATGCAAGGTCTTTGGTCTTTCCAAAATCTAAAGCATATTAGGGAGCTTTGGGCCATCCATTTGGCTTGCATAGCATTCCTTCCACATATCCCGGGTCAGAATTTCTTGGTGTTTGCCAACAATACAACAGTCATGTAACCAAACAAGGTGGGGCCCAGTCCACAAAAGTTATGCCAAGAGGCATCTCTGCTTTGGAATTTTTGCATTGCCAGTTTTATCAGCCTGAACGCTGCTTACCTTCTAGGAATTCAGAATACTCTGGCAGATCACTTCACCAGGTAATTCACAAATCACTATGAGTGGTCTCTTCATCCAGAAGTGTCCAGTTCCATTTTCCAGCTGTGTAGGACTCCCCCTGTTAGCAACAAAAGCAAACAAAAAAGTAATTTTTTTTGTTCCCAAGCAGGCAACAGCCCAGGTTCGTTGACAGATGCCTTTCTCCTACCCTGGTGGTAGGGCATGCTGCATGTCTTCCTGCCATTCCTGTCCAAGATCTTGTCTGAAGTCAAACAAGACCATTCTCGCCATATACTAATAGCCCCAGCATGGGTCCATCAGCATTGGGTTTTGACTCTAATAGCCCTATGAGTAAGATTTCCACTGTTACTCCTGCAGGATGCAGATGTGATCTCCCAGGCCTCCTACTTCATCCCTCCTGCATGCCCTTCACCTGACAACGTGGATACTTTATGGCTTACACCCTTGGAAGGAGGTTGCTCTAAAGGAGTGCAGGAAGTTCTTCTAAATAGAGAAAGCCTTCAACTAGAACTGCTTACCTTCCTAAATAGACAAGATTCTCCATTTGGTCCACACAGAAAGGTGTTCCCCTGCCTCAAGCTTCTATTCACCATATAATGGATTATTGTTTCTGAAGCAATGAGGGTTAGCTGTTATTTCTGTCGGAGTCACCTAGCAGCTGTCTCAGCTTTCCACCCTCCCTTGGATAGCTGCTTGCTTTTTTCAAACCTTATGTCCATCAGGGTTCTGAAGGGTTTGGACAGATTATATACACAGGTATATAGCCCGATCCTCCCGTAGAAATTTAAATTTAGTTCTATCAAAGTTGATGGGTCTTCCCTTTGAGGAGCTGGAGATCTATTCTCTGATACACCTTTCTATCAAGGTGGCTTTCTTGGTTGCTGTTACCTCAGCCAGGAGAGTAGGGGAACTGTGAGCCTTGGTATCAGAACCTCCTTACAGGATTTTTTTTAGAGACAAGGTTCTCTTTCGACTTCATCCAAAGTTCCTGACTCAAGTGGTTTCCAGTTTCCACATTAACAAAGCAATTTATTTACTGACTTTCTTTCCAAAGTCTCGTTCTTGTAAAAATTAAGAAAAACTTCGTACTCTAGATGTTAGAAAAGCTTTTGCTTTTTACCTGGATCAGACTAAGCCAGTTAGGTCTTTATCACGACTGTTCATTGCATTTTTGGACAGAATAAAGGGTCATCCAGTATCCACCCAAAGGATCACTTCCTTGATGTCCAGATGTGTTCATCTATGGTACTGAAAGGCTGGTATTGTACCCAAAGTAGAGTGTTGGCTAATTTGACCAGATCACAGGCAGCTTCCGAGACCTTTCTGGCTCATCCTGGACATTTGTAAGGCAGCCACCTGGTTATTGATCAATATGTTTGCCTTGCACTATGCCCTCTCTCTCATCAGTCTAGAGATGATGCCAGATTTGGACAGGTGTTCTTACAATCCTGTTCAAGTAGATTCCAAGCCCACCTCTGGTTTGAATTGCTTGTGAGTCACCTACAGTGGAATGGACATGTGCAGTCATTTGAAGAAGAAGAAACACTTTCTAACCCTTTTCTGTAACTGTTGTTGGTTGAGATGTGTTGCATAAGTCCATTCCAAACCTTCCCTCCTTCCTCTCTGTTTCCTATGAGAAGGAACTATCGGGCGTTGGGAGCGGCTTCTCCCTTCATATCTGCCTGCAATGGCATGAGGCAACAGAGGGTACTCACGCCACCCCGACAGGTACTGCTGAGGGAAAAATCTGATAACTGTGCACAAGGCACGTGTGCACCTACAGTCGAATGGATATGTGCAACACAAGTTGAGGAACAACAGTTACAGGAAAAAGTTGGTGACTGTTTCTTGCTTGTGCACAGATGTTAGAATTTTTTTTAAAGTTTGCACACGTGTGTTTACACCTGTAAAGTGAGGGCTGTGTATGTGCATGTGCAATATTCACACAAATATAGGTGAAAGCCAGGCTGAAGCTTGCCCCTAAAGGTGAATTTTAACTTAAAGGTGACCTTTAAAGGAAAAAGAAATGGTCGTGTCCTCCCCTCATCCTTTTTTATTTTGTTCTTTTCATGTATTTAGGCTGCCTGAAAGTGTTTTAATTATAATAAGTAAAAATTCTGGGTTTTGTTTTGTTTTTTTAACATTAGTAATTCCGGTCATGTTTGTCATAGAAGATTCTGCTGACTGTAGAACTAAGTGGTGGAGAGGAGGAGGGATTTTTACTTTTAAAGTCTGAGTTTTTTCTTTTGTTTCTGTTGTTATCATCAACTTAATTCAAATGACTAACATTTTGGATAAAGGATATATCTATTAAATAGCTAACACCTCTAGTCCCTTAAATTAAAGTGTGAGGGTTTAAAGTCTTATAGTTAAGATACCGGACTGGGACTTGAGATTTGCCACAGACTTCCTGGGTGACTGTGGGCAAGTACCTGAAGGCTAGATTCCAACAACCTTATTCATACCGAGTGATACATTACTCTGGAAGTAGCCTAATTGATTTCAATGGGGCTAACCACAGAGTAAGGGTGTCGGGTGCCGTATATCTTTTTATGCCTCTGTTCCTCATCCGTAACGTGGAAATAATACATTTTTGTCCGTCTTATTTGTTTAGATTGTAGGCTCTTTGGGGCAGGGAGTTTCGGTGTGCATGTGTACGCATGGTCCCAAGCACAAATGGGGCCCCGATCTTGGTTGGGGTCTCTTGGTGATTTTGCAACACAAATAAATAATAGCAGCAAGCCCAGTTTTAAAAAAACCTTTCCAAGTTATATTTTAGGAATATGTATCTAAATCTTGTATTGTTGTTCTTTTACTTTTTTAATATAATTGTCATTTTCTGCTTCTGTTAGAATGTTCAAACAGTACATTCTTGGCTAGCTGGAGGGCCCACCACTGTAACCCTTGACACTGAACTTGCTGACCATGTCATAGCTTGGGCCTCATCTACACTGAAGAGAGCAATCCAGGCTAATTTGGAAGGTCCAAAAAAACATTTTGAAAGATATGGTAAGCGAGCTAAGACTGCATTTTGTATGAGAACGTTAGTACTTGAAGTGAATTTTGTGAAATAATTAGCCTACTTCTATGTACATGCATTGTGGTTTCAATGTGATTATTACATTACAGTTGAAAGGTATGGTTGGCTTGTAGATGGTACAGCAGACACACGAATAGAGAGCTTTGAAGCAGAAGAACACAATTTTGATGAATATACTGCTGTAAGTTTTAATTCTACATTTTATGCATAATTTTTCTGTGCAATAATTAAAAAAATAGAATAGAGAAAAATAGGTGTACAGCCATTAAGCTCACAAAACCATATTGGGTATCCACAAGTGGATTTTTTTTTTTTCAGAATAAATATGGTAATCAGAATAAAGTATTATTTTTAAAGCTTTTTAAATAATTTATAACTCTTATTCATAGATCTAAATATTTGAAAGAATGTTTCTGCAATTTAACATGTGTACATGTCATTTTGAAGTTCATAGATGAGTTTCTCAGCCTTGCTAAGGAAATCATGAGTTTGCCACTACTAGCTCATTTCCCGATGGTACGTTTGGACTGTGATGATTTGAAACAGGGTTTGACTGATAAAGCAAAAAGCTTTGCAAATATACTAATGGAGAGAATAGTTGCTAATCACAGAGAGGAAAATGAAAAGTGAGTACACTTTCTTGCTATAAATCGCCACTTTCTTGGAAAGGAATATTATTTAACATACTTGCATTTGTGTTGTCTAGGCAGTGTATAAATATATACAGTACTTTACTCTCTTGATTAACCAAAACTCCTGGTTAACTGAAAGTCAGTAGTATCTCAGGGGAGTTGCATTGGCTGGTGTCTCTTTACTGGACTTCATGCCCTAACTCCAGCAAGAGCACAATGTTTCTATCAGAGCTGGCAGGTTTTGGGGAAACTGCCTGGCAAGAGATCTACTTCACTGCATTCCTGGCTTCCCAAGAGTAAAGTGCCAGAATTGGCTAGAGGAAGGGACTTCTAGATTTCTTGAAGCTCTGTATACATGAGAGACATCTATAGGTTATCTATATATGTAAGGGATGAACTGTTAGGAAATAAATCAAACTATATGATGGCATGATAAAATTCTCAAATACTATTCAAAATTTATGATGCCATGTCACAAGAATGACAAAATGGGGTTACATTCTTATAATGCAAAGCAGACCGTGTGTGTGTGTGTGTGAGAGAGAGAGAGAGAGAAAGTGTGTGTGTGTGTGAGAGAGAGAGAGAGAAAGAGAGAGAGAATAAATAATATATGGCCCTAATACTGTGCTTAAGTTTCAATGTACTTATTTTTAAAAAAAGAAAACATTTTTCTGCAACAACTGTATAACAAATATTTTAAGAATTACTAGAAGGGTAAAAGTAAAGGGATGTATATGACTCTTACAGCTAATTGGCCAAATTCACTGTGACATTGAAATCACGGAATTACACCAGGGATGGACTTGGCCCAGTGATTTTAAAGAGATAATTGGAATGATAGTTCCAGGAATGCTTGGTAACTGTCATACACATATTGCTGGTCTTATGGCTCAGCTAGAAACCAAGTTAAACAAAATCTTAAACTTTGACATACGATTTTACAGAATATGCAAGGAATTTGAAACAATTAAAGAGCGTGCATTAAAAGTTCCTGAGACCACAGAGGAAATGATGGAAATGATAGCTTATGTAGAAAAGGCAAAAACCACAGGTATTCAGGCACTGCTCATAAAAATCCAGGTAAATGTCTATATTTCTTTTGGCTTAAATTCTTCTCCAGTCCTGTATACTGGAGAGTTTCTGTGGAGCTGGGGATCAAAAATCTCCTGTAACAATGGACCTGCTCCACAGTTGCTGTTCCAGCCACTGGGCCAGAATGTCCTCCATACTCTGAGTTCCCCTCACATGTGGGAAAGAGCTGGTGACTGTGTGCAATGATAAGTCCACTGTCCCTGACCTGTATCTAGATCTTTGCTACATAGCATGTTTTTATATGTTTTTAGGCATTGTCTAAATATACAGTACATTGTACCCAGATTAACTAAAAGTTCTGGTTAACTGGAGCTTAAGGACACCATGGAGATCTGGGATCCATGCAACACAAGATGAATGCTTCCTCTGTGTGAACTTTATACATCTCACCCCTATCCCCCTTTGCTTACATGCATGAAGAGGATGGGCAGGATTTTCCTTCAATTATAGCTCAAATGAGCTGGACTTGAAGTTTTATTTTTATCAGAGTATGTCTTTTGAAGGAGACTCTAGTTAGAGACTGTCTCTAGGTCCTGACTTTAAAGGCCAAATTTATAAAAACTAGAAGCTGATTGTGTCTGCAAAAAATACACACTCACATATTAAACTACATTTATGTGTGTAAATATGATAATTGGGGACACAAAAGGGTACCAGTTGGTACATACAGTTTTGTTAATGTGCAGGTTTTTTACAGCTGCAGCCAGCCTCTGGTGTTTAAAATGTTGTCTGTAACTGTCAGAGATGAGCCTTTTATTGTTTGGATGGGATTGACAAGAGGATGCTTCTATTTAGTGTTTGAACTATGATTGTTTATTCTTGGAGGAAAAATAGGAAATATTATATTTCAAATTGTGTAAGAAAGGAAACTAAAACAACACTACAGCTCCACACTAGTCCTAAAATCTCAGAGGGCAAGTGGCTCTTTGATTTGTTTTGTACTGTGGGTCAAGGTGATTTGTGATCAGATTTTCCACTTTGATGCTGAAGCTATATATGACAAACAAAACATATGCTGCAGGATGAGCATATGTGCTAAGTAGTAGGCTTTCCTCACACAGACATTAAGTTAATAGAATATGGTAAGATAAGAGAAGTTTACACATTAAGGGAGGCATAAACTTGAATATCTTATGCTCTTCTAATAGATTTCTAATTTTTTAAACATTGAACTTCATTTGACTTAAAAGTAACTACACAACGACGTGTAATTTTATATTGCCTATATTATTATAGCTCCTTAAAAAAGGAGAGCTCAAGAAGCATAGTACCCAGCAGCTGAGATGTGATCACTATAGGGGGAACAAGTTTCAGAGAAGACACATGCTAAGATTCTGCATACGAACTTTCCACGTTACATTGCCTTTCAAAGCAATAAAAGGTCAATTCCTTGATAATTTATAGTCCTGAGGCGAAATCTGGGACACCCACTGAAGTCAATGAGAGTTTTGGCAATGACATCAATGAGGCCAGGATTTCATCCTTGGATCAGGATAACTAGGAACAAGGGATTATCGGTCTGAATTCACTGTTTTACCTTCATAAATATTTTCAGTTATCCTATTCTATACTATAAGCAAACTTGAAATACAAGTTTTTGTGGAATCTCTTTTTTAGGAATGTGAAAGGCGAATGAATTACCTTTTAGATGTTTTTATATTTGCTCCTGAAGATCTGGCACTGAATGCAACAGTCCTACTGTGGCCTCAGAAGATTAATCCCATCTTTGATGAACATGATGATGTAAAGATATTTTATTTGTACATTATATATTCTAATTTGTTAGGCCTTGTAAAGTATTTGAATAATTTATTTTCACTGCTGATAACTGTTGTCTAGTCCAAATGTGTATAATAACATTCATTATAAGGCGCTCAAATGCCATGGTACCAGGTTTATGTATTTATAAGAAGCCAGTGCACTAATGGAGACTATAATAATTAGATATTTAGCAAGTACCAGCAGGCTACAAATATAGAAAATTAGAACTGTCATTTGAGCTTAAAGTCTTTAGCAAGTCTGGTATCTTACTTCTACTGTGGTCAATACCTGATAATTCAGAGGAAGATAAAAATTCAGTAGAATGCACTTAGCCAATTGTGTAATACTTTATACAATGGGGAAAATTCCTTCCAGACCCAAAAAAGTTTGTGCCTTGAAGCATGAGAAATGAATATCATCCTTTTAATATGCACGCTTATCACCATCATATGTGAGGGATTTATCTAGGCCTTTTAAAAATTCAGCCATTGCTATATGAAGAAATTATTGCTTTATTTTCTTTCTAAATGTACCGGATATTAATTTTTTCATGTGACTTTGTTCTCTAGATAAATAAGAATTAGGAATTCCAATTATTCTATTAAAGTTTACTAATGAAGAATATGCAACTGTTGTTGTTTTTCTGTGATCCTGGTCCATAATAGTTTACTTTCTTAATCTTCCACCACTTCTTCGAGCAATAGTCCACATGATTCACATTGTAGTTCTTTCGCACTGCCCATGGTAGCAAGTTGGAGTTCATAGTATCCCCATGCTTTCCCATGACTCTTAGATAGTTTAAGGTTATAGTTAGTAAGCTTAGAGTTTGTGTAGTTTTTAAAAAGTTTTATTTAAGCCTGTTGGGTGAAAAAAATCCAAAGCACTTTTCTTTCTTTGAGTCTTGCTTTGGTATTGAGGAATACATCCGAAGGCAGAGAGCAAATCTTTGGGCTTTAAAAGACTGTTATGCCCCAGTGATGTGTGTACAAAATGTTTATTTTGTTTAGAGGAGTCTCATATCCCTAGCATGTGTACCATCTGTATTTGTTTTACTGAGCTCACAGATAGGGCTTGTGATGCTTATTTCAAAATTATTTTTTATAGAAAGGTCAATATGAAGTGTGTCTGACTCTGAGGTATCACCTAAGGAGCAGTTTCTTGTAGCTGGGGTACTCAACAAAACCAGCTTTGAAACAGGAAGAAACTCCACTCTGGGGGCTAAGTGATCTGCTAGCTCTATGAGACCTCATGTTGCTATCAAGCCTTCTTGTCCATTCTCCTCAGCTCAGTCAGTGACTCCTCCTGCCCAAGATCGAAGGAGCAAAGATCTCCAGATAGGGCACAGCACTGGTCGCCATTTCCAGTACTGACCAAGAAGGCTAAAAACCATCATGCTTACTTGTCTAAACTGGCTCCTTTGAAACCACATTGGTACCATGCTTGCTTCCTCTGCCCCATTGTCATTGGTACCACATCTTGACAAGATTTCTGCTGAGACTCCAGTATTTGTACCATTGGACAGAGCCCTGTCATTGTCAGTACAGTCTCCTTCATCTACTAAGGCTGGTTTTACATTTCCTGCAGACCTTACTATCACTCCAGAACTGGAGTCCCCCTTGGTGGCTGTCTCTCCTTTTTCTGCAGTAGCCAGGAGACTCCTGGTATTGGAGCCCAAGGTTCTGAAGATGAGAGTCTCTCTGCATCCAACCTCATGCTGTCAGCTGAGACTTTTCCTATTTCTACAGCTCAGGAATTGCCTCCCCCTTTAGAGTAATTGTGTTCATCTGCATAATCATTTTTGCATGGAAGCAGGAGCACTTTTCATACGAGATCT
Source organism: Chelonia mydas (assembly GCF_015237465.2). Classification (NCBI taxonomy): domain Eukaryota; kingdom Metazoa; phylum Chordata; order Testudines; family Cheloniidae; genus Chelonia; species Chelonia mydas. The sequence goes on from NC_057853.1 coordinate 24,597,859, forward strand.
CTGCCTTCACCTACACTGATTCCCGAGAGTAGCTTTGGAAGGAGTCCATCTCATCACAGATCTTATGCTTCAGAGAGGTCTCATGTTCTTGGTTTCCAGCTTTTGCAACACCATATTTCCTTTTTATATGGGGCTCAGACCTGGCCCTATTGGTTTTCAGTTCAGTCCCTGAATTGAAAAATGAACTATTTGCTCAGTTCTACCTGCAGACTGCATTCAGATTTCCAGTTTTTTTAAATAAACTACCTCTTCCCTCTTAAATTAGGGTGCACTCTACTCGGGCCCAGTTGACATCTCTGGCTTGTTTCAGAGAGGTGCCTATTTCTGAAATTTGTACTTGTGGTTAGGTTCATACGTTTACCAATCACTAGTCCATTGTCACAACTTCTGGGTCAGATGCCTAATTTGCTCTGCCGGACTCTTCTACAGTTGTTATTTAGATAAAACTCCTATCACCTACCTTTTTGAGGGATAACTGCAAGCCACTTACCCATAGTAGGATCATTGTGGACAAAAGCTTCTATAAGAACTCCAGTTATTGCAAGGGAAATAATCTGTCTGTACTATTTATTTTCTCCTTATCCATGCTGATAACTCTTATTTACAAAACATTGATGCAACATGTTTGATCACTCAAATGTCTACTGCAAGCTTTTTTTCTTTTAACACATTTAAATTATCTATTTTATAGGTGATTGAACAATCTAAACGTAAAGGTGAAAGTGAACTACTGGCCAAACGTGAGAAGCTTATTTTGGAACTAGAAAAGCAGACTCGCTGTATGGAAGAGTTTACAGAATTCTCAGAACTGGATCGCATGCAACAGGTCTGATACATAGTATGAAGGGGGTTGAAAGAGTCACATGTGCTTAATACAAGAAATAGGATTATGATTTTAAAAAAAGATGTAGCAAACACAAAGTTAAATATTAAAGCTCTATTGCTGTACTGTTATGCTGATGAAAGTCATTAGACACCCACTTTCACGCTAACTACCATAGTGCACTAATATTCTGATTGGAGGGGAAATTTACCATAAGGACGTTGTTTAAATCAGTTAATAAGTAGTCACAGAGTGGAGTGATATTAAAGATATGGAAGCAAATGCTTTTGAGGCTGTGCAAACACTCTTTGTGAAATCCTGACCCTGCTGAAGTTAATGGGAGTTTTGCCATTGACTTAACAGGGGCCATGATTTCAGTGGCTGATTTTAGTATGTTTAGTTTTGGGAAATTAAACCACTAAGTTAGGTTTGTTGGGGTTTTCAGTCAGTATTTTCATTAGGAATTGTCCAGTTACATAAATCTCAAAACGCCATTGTGTACGAACAGTAGACTGAATGCTGGATCTGAAACTTCATGACGTCCCAGTCCCCTTCCCTAATCACTAAACACTCCCTGCCATATTTTGAATTTAAAAAATTGCTTAAACGGGAAGATTCCTGACTCCTTCACTGAGTAATTAAGTACATTTAAAAAAAATTATTTCAAAGCATGAAACTAGTTTAAACTTGGGATTCGCAGTTGCCAAGACTACATATTAACTACAGAGAAGTTAATAATATGTGTTCTTTTTGTTACAATGTACCATTGAAACTCAAACAATTTGAGAACACTTTTTTACAATGCTTCAGTTTGAGACGAGTAAAATTTTGCTTATTTTGTTTTTCTGAGCATTAATCTAGTGTCCTCATTGTGGAAAAACTCAGTCCATCTGCTTGAGGACCATGTTATTGTCTTTGTTAAAGAGCATGAGGCTAGTATCTTGTAACTCTCACAAATTTACTTATCATTTTGAAAAGTCAATGATTTATTGTCTCTTTTAATATCATGTAATTATGTCTATTCGTAGTATAAGTTGAATAATTTTCAAAAGATATAAAATCATTTGATTTCAGTATGTGACTGACATGAGAGCATTGCAGAAACGCATACAGGAAGCTGAGGAAACAGTAGCTTTTATTAATAAAGAAGAAACTCTCTTCAAGTGGGAGTTGACTGAGTATCCTGTTCTCGAGAGTTTAAAAGTTAATATCGAGCCCTATCAGAAACTTTTTGTTCTTATACTGAAATGGCAACGAACAGAAAAACGGTAATTATGTACTTGATAGTCTTAAAGCTAAATAAGGAAAAGGCTAAAAGATTCAGGTTGCTTTTGTTTTTCCATGCAAGATATGTGAGCTATTTTGAAGCTTAACTCCTGCATGTGAATATTTTCATCTCTGTGTTGATATCTATCCAGGTATAGATATACAGAAGTCTGATTTGTCTTGTGTACCCCAAGTTTCACCTCACTTAAAAACTACTTGCGTACAAAATCAGACATAAAAATACAAAAGTGTCACAGCATACTAGTACTGAAAACTTGCTTACTTTCTCATTTTTACCATATAATTATAAAATAAATTGATTGGAATATAAATATTGTAGTTACATTTACTCCTGAGGGCATTCTGCTCCAAAAAATTAAAAATTATGCGCACAATATTTTAAAATAATACAAAATTCTGCAAATTTTATTTGTCAAATAAATGTGGAAGCTCCAGCACGGCACTGGGGAGCACAGGCCACTGGCTGCACAGAGGTGGGAGATCACTGTGAAGCTCCCTCTCCCCCCCGGACCCTGACTCAGCAGTGAATCTGCACCCAACCCTAACATAGCGCAAGGACTGGGCCTGCCCCAGAAACACCCCAGAACTCTGCCCCTCCATGCCAGGTGCACCAGGTGTGGTCAGGCAGGCTCAGCAAGGTAGGATCATGTGTGGAGGGGCTTAGTGTGTGTGGGATCCAGGTATGGGTTGAAAGGGTTCTGTGTGGGGCAATCTGGGTGTGGGCAGATGGGGGGGATCTGGGTACGGTGGGATCTGGATGTACAGGGGTTTGTTGGGGGGTTCTGGGTGCAACAGTAATGGGATTCTGCAGGGGGTCCAGATGAAGATGGTTGGGGCTCAGCGGGGGTAGGGAGGGTTTGGGTGTGGGGGGCTCAGTGGGGGTCCGGATGCTGGGGGAGTGGGGCTCAGTGGGGGTGGGGATCCAGGTGCAGCTGGTTGGGGCTCGATAGGGTGGGGATTTTGGTGTGGATGGCTCATCGGGATGGTCCAGGTGCAGGGGGAGTGGGGCTCATCGGGGGCGGGGGGTGTCCTGGTTGCAGGGGGGATGAGGCTCAGTCGGAGGGTCTGGGTACGAGGGGGTCTGGATGCACAGGGGTTGGGTGGATGGGGGAGCAGCTCCCTGTACAGTGATTCCTCAGTGTACAGTGTAGCTGAGGAGCAACAGGTACAGGAAGCGCGTGGGGCAGGGGTGGAGGTAGGGGAGGGGGAGGGGAGTTTGCAGAGCTTCCTACAGCCAGAGGAGAAATCTAAGGGTGGGTCTGACCCAGCTCCAGATGCCATGCAGGGGTAGAGGAAGGATAGGGTGGGGATTTTGGTGCGGATGGCTCATCAGGGTGGTCCAGGTGCAGGGGGAGTGGAGCTCATCAGGGGGGTTCTGGTTGCGGGGGACATGGCTCAGTCGGACCAACCGTGTCTTCCCCAGTCCCGCCCCACCCCACTCCACAGAGATTTACCTCTCTGCTGGTTGCGTTGGGCACCCGAAACATACTTCTCTGGGACACTGTCTATATTTATATAACAGAATTCAATTTTGAGGCTGTCTGCACTCCCAAAATGGAATGTAGACCTGCTCAAATTATGATGTTACCTCTGGTGGGTAAATACTGCTGTATAAGTTATAATAGTGACAGGTCTAAAGTGTGTGAAAATGGGTATACACTTCCTAACTGGAGGTATAATTTCCAGCTCTAGGAGACGCATTCATTCTGGCTCTGATTGAGCTATTGCACTAAAAATAGAATGTAGCCGCAATGGTGTGAGCAGGGAGGGACTAGCCACCCCAAGTACATACCCATCCAAGATGGTAGTTACCTTCTAGTGACTATACCCTGTGGAAGCCCTGATGCTACTAAACAGCTGTGAGTGCTTTCTTGGTTATTATTATTATTATTTTGTAGAGAATGACAGAATTAAAAACATTAGCTGCACATCCATTAAAATGTTTCTTTTAACTTTTAAACTTCTGTTTATGATACAAATAGTATATTTAAAATTTAAAAATGTGTTTTAGATATGTACATGATATATTTGTCATTCTGATTCTTGTATAAGATGCATTATAATTTTGTTTTTTGTCCCAGATGGATGGATGGTGCTTTCCTGGACCTGAATGGGGAAAGCATGGAGACCGAGGTAGATGAGTTTTTTCGAGAGATATACAAGATGTTGAAGCTTTTTCAACAAAAGCAGAAGAAAGCAGAACTAGAAAAGAAGAAGACACTGCATCGCAGAGCCATAGTAGAAGAGAAGCTGGAAGAAGAAAAGAAGGAAAATCGAACTATTATAATGTGTTCCTCAATAATGGGACAGATCAAAGACTTTAAGGTTAAAAAAAATTGATAATAATACTTAGCACTTAGGGGCAAATCCTAAGATCATTACTCATCCAAGTAGATACTACAATATCTGAAACATCCATTTTGGTTACAGTAGTAACTTGATAATTCACAGAAATGAATGGGGAAACCCCTTGTGAATGACTGAATTTTGTGGAAAGTTGAATGATTGATATAGATATATTTTAAGGGTCAGATAGTGTCTGGCTCCTGAGTGGGTGCACAGGAGAAGAGAAGAAGTCACTTTCTCACTTCACCCCCTTTGACCCTGGAAGGATCAGGCCTAGGGGCTGAGGATGTGGCTAGGGGAGTGTAGGTCTGTACTCCACTTACAGTTTATGGGCAGTAGCTACTTGGAAATGGGAAGAGAGGACCGGGGATGAGAGCAGGAGAAGAATAAGGAGGATGCTGCACTTCTTCAAAGAGATCAAGCTGCTGCATCAGGGTGCACAGGAGGAATTGTGGCTGATGATTCTCTGTTTACATTAAGGGAATTTGCACCAATGCAACTACATCAAGGCTTGGCCTACACTACCAATTTATGTCAGTACAACTACTTAGTTCAGCGGTGTGGAAAATCAGTTATACAAACTAACCCCTGGTGAGGACAGCGCTTCTCCTGTCAACATAGCGACCACTTCTCAGGGAGGTGGAGTACCTATGCTGTTGGGAGAAGCCCTCCCGTTGGGGTACGTAGCACCTTCACTAAATGCTGTAGGTGTAGACAAGCCCCAATACACTCATAATATAAACCCTTAATGTAGACATGTGGCATCTGTGCAAAATAGGACTTAAACTGGCACAGTTTGCTTTGTTCAGTTATTGGATTAAACTTCACCAGTTTAAGCCCCACTTTATGTTGGTGCAGTTACATCAGTGTGATCAGCATAAGATTCAGCCAGAATCAGGAAACTTTGCTTGCTGAGCAGACAGATGGTGCCTCTTCAGTGCACCTGAAGGTGCAGTCTAGGTCAAAAGGTATTGACATGCAAATGCCCATTTGGATTCTTTCATCAAGATATTCTTCACTGCCATCTTCATAATTTAAATGTGCTGCTGAACTTGCCTTCTTCTAAGGAGCAAACCCAAAATATTAGTAGTGAGCTGCTATGAAAGATTTTTTTCAAGTCCAGTGTTCATGGGAGTGTTGGTTCTGTCATGCTTTTCAAGTGATAACAAGTATGCATTTAGACTGAATTCCTGGCCCAATTTAAATCAATGACAAAACTTCAACTGATTTTAGTAGGGCCAGGATTTCTCCCCTAAAGTTTTGGCAAATTTTCAGGTATATGAATAACCAAAGAGTGAATTAATAATATATTTTTAATTTACATGTTATATAAATAATAAAATGATTACTTCCTGCCATGGAAAAAGCTACAGTAAAAGAAACAGATTTTGAGGCGTATCTAAGAACTATAGTAGGGAATTCTGAAAATTAGACATAAAGGCAGCTAAAGGCTTTGTAAGCATCACTATGTGCCCCTTTTGTATTTAAAAATAAACTGGAATTAAAAAATACACAGATACAAAATAGTATTTTTTCTCAGATTACTAGTAGAACAATTGTATAAGAAAGTACATTTTAATACAAAATGTAGTCAAAAATTGGTTACTTTTTTATGCATCTGCGAAGACCTAAGTTCATGATTCTGTATTTCTTCAGAAAAAATTAATGAATAACATTTGGTAACAACTGAAGCAGTGCTTTGAAAGAAGCCATCTGTACTGTTCAGGGATTAATTGAAGTCACTCATGTCATCAGTTGTTGCAGGAGAAAATCTGAACTTGGGTCTTGGCAGGTAAAAAGCCTTCTGTTTCACCCTTAGGAATGCATGTACAATAGCAAAATTATTATCTATAATTCATCATCAGTGCAGATCCACTGATGAAAGTGTTATAATAGACAGGTTTTAGATTGATACGGAAACATTGTTTGAAAAGATTGTTAGATATCAGGAACAGTGGCACGTCTTCCAAAGAGTCAGTGGTATGTGGAATTATGTTTTGAAAATAATAGTAGACGTATATTATGGACGGTCATTTAATATTCAACTTCTCTGGATATATTAGCTGAAATGCGGAGTTTAGCTGCAAAGGGGAAAGAGGGTGAGCTAATATAGGTGGATCATAATTCACATGATCTGCAAAATTTGTATTTACATAGATGAAATTCTGTTTTGCAAATATTTTTCTCAACTAGGAGAATATCCCCACGGTGACTATCCTTTGTAACCCAGGCATAAGGACTCGCCACTGGCAACAGATGTCAGATATAATCGGATATGATTTAACTCCAGACTCTGGAACTACCCTAAGAAAAGTTTTAAAGCAGAACCTAGCCCCTTACCTGGAGCAATTTGAAACCATAAGTGTAGGCGCAAGTAAGGTGAGCACAGAGGTTTGACTGTAAATCTCTTAAGAAACAAATGAAAAGCGAAGTATGTTTTTGTGTTGATTTCTGGGGCTTATTTTAATGATTTTTTCTCCTTTTATTGTTGTATATATATTGTTGTATATAACTTTCTGCGTCTGTTGAGAGCTCGTCACTGACAACATGACCTATTGGATGGAGTGTTGGCTATAACTTTGAATTTGTTTGCATTTATGACTTTTGTGTTGTAGCATCAATGTTACCTAACTGTATTATTTTGTTATGCTTCAGCAAATGAAATGTTAAGAAAAATAATAAAAGAAAACAATGTTATGCTGTTAGTACTAGTGACAATTCTCATAAGATTTATCTGGGTATGTGAGATTATATATTGAATGTGTCAACCAAAGAAAATTAGTGCAGTGACTATAAAATATCTCCTTCTTTCTATACTATAGGAGTTTTCTTTAGAGAAAGCTATGCACGCTATGATGGAAATATGGGAGTCTGTTTCCTTCCATACAAGCATTTATCGTGAGACTGGAGTTAGTATTCTGTCAGCAGTGGATGAGATTCAGACAATTCTAGATGATCAGATTGTAAAAACTCAAACAATGAGAGGATCGCCTTTCATTAAACCTTTTGAAAAAGAAATCAAGGTATGAGAGGCAAAATGTTTATTTGCTTTTAAAAATGGCCACTTATATTCAAGTGATAACTATATAGTTGGCCTAATGTTTTATAATTGTGGCATTATTGTTGGATTTAATTTTTCAAAATTTGATGATATGGGTGTTTCTAAATAAAATCTTTTACAAGTTGTTTTAATTTTTATTTTTTTTAAATGTTGAGATTCCCCCTTGTTCTCCCAGTCATGGTTTCTCTCTTCCTCCTGGGCCAAGTCCAACTGCAGCAGAGAGAATGTCTTGAATATCCTCATCACTTTAATCTGGGAAACCAACATTTTATATAAACTCTCTAACCCTTCTTGCTGATGATTATAATAATGGCTTCATTATCTGTAATGAAAGTACTCGGTGATCTAGTCTTTATGAGCCAAATTTTGGCCTCAGGGCATGCCTTTGCAGCTGGGCTGTACACTGGGAGATTCCTGGTGGGCTTGCAGAGGAAGGAATTACTTTCCTCAGGGTGCTGAACAGAGAGTGGAGCCACTCTGCCGCTGTTATTCTAACCTCAGGGCTAGAATAGTCTCAGTAGTTATTGCACACCCTTCCCCCATCAGGGGAATATTTGGTGGATCTACTGTCCCTGCCACCACCCCAAAATCTCATTTTGTAGTTGCATGCAGGGAACCCACACACCGATGGGCTCACTGAAGCATAGGTGGTGTGTACTCTTTACACAGACCATTCAAATCCTGCCCCCTTACTGTAATATGGATCTGTCCTAGTTCTGCTATGAGCAAGACTCTCCTGGCTATGGAGAGGTGAGTAGGATTTCCAGTATCATAATGAATGTTACCTAAACATAAAATTATTAAAAGATGATAATAGTGAAGTGATCTGAAACTCCATTCAAAGGCTTTATCAGCACTTTGGGAAACTAGTCTACTGGAAGGTTAGACTTTTCAAACTGTGTAAGTAATGCATGTATAGGAAAGAACATTAATCCTCTTAGTGGTTTACTTTTCTGTTTATATTAAGTCTCCTTGGGAGACGAAACATGTTGTGCTCTCCATAAGGTTTGGTTTCTTTACTTTTGATTCTCTCTTTAACTTTATGGGGTATGAATATATCCTGGCAGTAATTTTAATATGTTTGTTAAGGAATGGGAAGACCATCTTATTCGCATTCAGGAGACTATTGATGAATGGTTGAAAGTGCAAGCTCAGTGGCTTTACTTGGAGCCCATCTTTTCTTCTGAGGACATCATGCAACAGATGCCAGAAGAGGGACGTCTCTTTCAGACTGTAGACAGATACTGGAGGGACATTATGAAGTATTGTGTCAAAGACCCTAAGGTAATATATTGACTCAGAAATAATCTGGCCCCAAAAGAAAAGAATTTTATCCTCCTTCCATTTTTATCAATAATTTTCTAGTAAAAATACTCAATGAATTGAACTAAACCTGCACTCACACCTAAGACTTAAAGGATAAAAGCATGTGCTATGTATTTGTCACCTTAATAACCTTCTTTGTACATGTGCCCTGTATGTGACTTACTGTATGCACTTATGGAGATTATATATCTGTTTTTACAGGTTCTTGCTGCCACTTCATTGACAGGTTTATTGGAGAAACTTCAGGGATGTAACGAGCTTCTCGACAAAATCATGAAAGGGCTTAATGCTTATCTTGAAAAGAAGCGCCTGTTCTTTCCTCGGTAGGCTGCATGTTGACTATGTCAAAACCAAAGATGACTGAAATTATATTTTGCTGTATAGTTGGGCTGACACATATAGTAACTTGGTACTTCTATCATTTTTGTGAATCTTTTTCTAGTTTTTTCTTCTTGTCTAATGATGAAATGTTGGAGATCCTATCAGAGACAAAAGATCCTCTCAGAGTTCAGCCTCACTTGAAAAAGTGTTTTGAGGGCATTGCTAAGCTGCATTTCCTTCCTAACCTGGATATTCAGGCAATGTATAGCACTGAAGGTGAGCGAGTGGAACTGATTTCAACCATTTCTACTTCTGAAGCTCGAGGTGCTGTGGAGAAGTGGCTGATCCAAGTGGAAGATATTATGCTGAGGAGTATACATGATGTTATTGCTGAATCAAGATTGGTATGTTTTCTAGTATATGTTCCAGGCCACCTCCTAAAAAACTATATACATATGAGTAGTCCTTACTTCATTTTAGGGTGCTTTCCTAAAAGCCTTACTCACACTAAAACTCTTCTTGCCTTGAGTGTAATGTAAGCATATGAAAGCCACAGGATCAGGTCTAAGTTTTTGGTGGGAGACTTATAATTTTAGGCCAGTTAGGTCAATGGGAGTTTTACCTTAAACAGACCTGAGAATTGTCCTACATGGTCACGAGAATGTATAAAATAAGCCTGACAACATTACTAATCTTCTAAGATATCCTATTTTGTAAAGTTTATTTCAGTATTGCAATATTTTTTTTAGTTAATTAAAAATTAGAAGTAAACAAAATACTTGTTGCAGGTTTGCCCTCCCTAAAAAGAAAACCACAAACCAGAAAATGATTCTGTTTGTGATTTAGCATGTTAGGTAGATTCTAGTAATTAATAGGGAGACTTTTAAAATCTAATGATTTGGCAATAAAAAAAGGAAGAAAATTAAGGAAAAGCAATTTAAAAGAAATATTTTTGTATTTTATTTCAAAAATACAAATATAATATTGCCAGCATTCCAAAGAGTATCATTAAAGGCATCATATTGATTCACATTATACAAGAGCATACTCAGTGGTACGTATTCAGTTATTTACACTGACACCATCATGTGATGTATTTAACTCTTTAGGCATATCCTGAGACGGAAAGAAAGCAGTGGGTTCTAGAGTGGCCTGGACAGGTAGTGCTGTGTGTGTCTCAAATGTTCTGGACAAGTGAGGTACATGAAGCCATTTGCAATGGTCCGGAGGTATTATGAAGCATAATATTTTTATTTTTATTTTACATTTAGTATAACAGTTATTGTACTTTGTTCAGCTAAATCATTCATCTCTCCTCCTGCCCAAAATAAAGTTGGATAAAGTAAATGATAATTAATCTTAAAATGTAGAGGTGTAAATAGCCTTTGGGTGTTTTGAATATTAGGTAATGGTCAAATTCTGAAGAATGTGCCCACAGCATCCTTTATGCAACTGGATCTTGGTCTGGCTAGCTGGAGGAAAAGGGGCATTACCCCTTAAGGGATCCCTTACAACAGCGCAGAGAAGGGGGAAAGCTTACAGGGATGGACAAGAAGGGGAGGGTGCAATTGGGGACAGATCAAGGTCACTTCATTGTCCTTCCTGCTGACTGAAAAAATGGGAGAGGTATTTATACACCATGCAGCCACCCTCTTTACCAGGATCAGGCTGGAACCAGCCACCCATGCACCTATATACTTGGGAACCTGGTCCTGTTCCTTTTGACTCACTGTGGGCATTATGCTAGTTGCCCCTTTTCTTTGTGGGGCTGGAATGGAATTTTTCCCTCACTGCCAGATTGACCAAAGTAAGGTGAATTTTTTCACCTTTTCTGCACCTGAGCTGGGAACCTGATGGGATGGAGTAAGTGGGTTAGGTTATCATGTCGCAGTTTATATGTAATACTAGTGGTGGACATCCAGTGCAGGTACTCGGTATGCAAGGGGTATAGTTCTGGATAAATGGATTGGAAATGGATTTGAAGGAAAGCATCCCTTATGGGAGCTGATTTAAGGGGGAATTGGGAGTCCTACATCTCTTCAGATGGGAGCCGACCCCTTCCTTTTCCTGGCCCCATTCAGGGAGCCAAGGAAGGTGGCGGGGCTCCTATGTCTGGATCAGCAGAGAGCCAGCCTCCACCTCCCTGTACTGTACAATTTGCTGGTTACTCCCAGATGTTATAAGCAGATAAAGTTGCAGCCTAATTAAACCACATCCATGCCCTCCTGTCTTTCTTCTAGCATGGATGGATAATGTATAGTAGCCAACTTTTTACTTTCCCACTGGGTACTCAGGTAACTGATTTACAGAGAGTGCTGCCTAAGGACCAAATACCGAATTTTTTTTGCACTCAAAAGTTCCATTGAAATTGGTGGAAGTTTTATATTCAAGGAATCCAGGATTGGACTCTGAAAAATGTAGGCTGATATGCAACCTCCTGCTACTTTCGAGTTTTCTATTAGAAAAGTCTAAATACCAGCGCAGTCCTCATTCTAACAAGTGTTAAAAATCAGTGGTACTTTCAAGTGTGGAGGGATCAGAAAGGAAGTAGGTACACATGACACACTGGAGCTTTTCATAGTTTGTGGGCATGTACAGCACACTCACATATATGCATACGGAACCATTATTTATGGGAACATTTTAATTGTAGTTTACGAGCCAATTTTCTGTAAAATAATTAAAAATTATTACTCTACTAGTTACAAGGAGTTCAGGTAGATAATATCAAAATAAAGACATCTCTATTCAATTCTTTCTCTAGGGGATCCACTGTTTAAAAAAGATGAATGTGGTTTCAGATTGCACTTCCAATAAGAATAAGAACTTTAAATAATTTTCTTAAAATAGGATTCTTTTTAACTAAGTGTTCTGCTTTACACAGGATTTGTAAAGATTGCTACTTATAAAGTTTGAAACTGCTTTCGATAAAACAAATGCAAACTAAATTAATTTTGAAAAAATATATAAGCTGAGCTGAATCCTACAGCTTTTCCTTAAGCAAACCTACCATTGGCTTCAATGAAATCTTCATTTATATAATCCAGAGGTTTGCAAACTGTGGTCTGCAAACCACTGATGGATCAGAGAGCACAGGCAGATGGTTCACAGAGAGTAGGCTGATCATAGGCTCCTCCTGTTTGTTTACAGCTGCTGAAATGCAGTAAGGGCCTGACCCAAGCCCATTGAAGTCAGTACTCTCATCAACTTTAAATGGGTCTTGGATTCAAAATATGTAAAAAACAATATGCTGTAGTTTTACAGGGTAGGTAGATAATAGCAAATGAGAGACGAGATGGTCTTTGGGAAATGACTGAGAAGGGAGATGGTCCAATAAACAATCTCTATTAAGATGTCTATCCACACTAAGAAAAAAATTTCATAACCCTAATTAATTGCACACTAAGGTCCAAAGGTTGTTAAATCAAATTGGACATTTTTTTTCTTGTAGGGTTTACAGGATTACTACAGTACTCTTCAGCTTCAGCTTAATGATATTGTAGAGTTGGTGAGAGGAAAATTATCTAAGCAGACAAGAATAACACTGGGTGCTTTGGTTACTATTGATGTGCACGCTAGAGATGTTGTCATGGAGATGATTGAAAGCGGTACATAACTTTTTAAAATTTTATTCTTCATGTGTATTTAACATAGAGTTACCCATAACCCAGAGAAATAGACTTGCATTATCTTTCCTTGTTGGTCTTAAGAACCATAAGAATTTTTCAAGCGTTTTATATATGAAAACAGTCATAAATTCAGTCCTATTTCATCTTGGCAAATTATTTATTTTATACCTAACAGAAAATCCAATTTTCTAGAACTTTTTTCATATCTCCTGCTACTTACTTTCTTACCAGGTGTGAAAAATGAGACAGACTTTCAGTGGCTCGCTCAACTGCGATATTATTGGGAACACGAGAATGCTCGTGTCCGCATCATTAACTGCAATGTAAAATATGCCTATGAATACCTTGGCAACTCACCTCGACTTGTCATTACTCCCCTTACGGATAGATGTTACCGCACCTTGGTATGCTTTTATGTAAAACTTGTCATTAACCTGCTTAAATAATTCATTTAGCTGTAATATGGCATTTTCAACATTTTATACTTATTACAGTGTCACTTGGGAGCGCTACAATAGCTGTGGGACTCTCAGCATTTCTGTTAAAACATCCAATTTTCAGGGATTTTAATTTCTATTTTAAATTTTCAAGCTGAACCTTGCTGGCTCCATTAGACCTGCAACAATTGTCATGTTTTGTGCTGAACTGAAGACTGCTTACCAACTTAATCAAGTGGGTTGCGTTTACAGATCTGACAAAATGTACCTCTTGACAGGTTGCTCCCAGCTTGGATGAGATCGCTAAGCCACTTATGTGACATTGTGTAACTGACAGTTTAAATTGGTATTGATGCCATGATATTGCTTCTGAAGCTAGGACAGAAGCTGGCCACTTTTCACTTCCCATTTCCAGTTGACGGGCAACACATCAAGAGACATTGCTGCATCGTACACTTGGCCCATCTTCAACTAACCACAACTAACCTGAAAGTGGTTAAACTGACTAGAAGAGTGGTGTTCCATGGGATGGCATCCTTGTGCATAGGGACTGAAAGATGAATAAAACCAGGAGATGGGAAGACTGGGATTAGGGGTGCAGAAGAGAGATGGGGAGAGTGGAGGAGAAAAAGAGAGTCTGTGTTACTAAGAGAAGGAATAAAGGTAATGGGGGAACAAAGGGAAGGGGGAAAAGAAAGGTTTGGAGGGTGGGAGAGATGGGAAGGATGGAACAGGAAAAGAAGAAAAGATGGTGTGGGAGAGAATAGAATATGGGGCGGGCAGGGTATGATGGACAACAGAACATGGGTCGAGCAAAGAGAGAGTATGAGAAAGACCACAAAGAATGACTGGGAAAGGAGATGATGCTTCTCAGAGAAGGAAAAGGAGAGAGTCAGATAGAGAACAGAAATAGGCAAGATCAGCTACATTGACTTTAAAAATGTTTTTTGCCTGAGGAAGAGCTGTATGATCAGGTCCAATATAACATACAATGTCTAGTTATGATAAGGACTGCTCAGGAATGGATAAGATTGTGTCCTTTTCTGGGGCACCTACAATAAAGAATAACTCCAAAGCGAACTTTGAGTTTCCTGTGTTTTGAAGACGTAAATAATTTTTAGCTTAGACTTTTTCATTTAGTATTAATCTGATAAATATTGGTTTTATAAAATAATTTGTTTTCAACTGTCTAGTGTTTTCAATTTACAATTAAATTTAAAATTATTTTCCATTATGAAAAAGTCTTTGATTAAAGTATTAATTTTCATAAGCTATTTCTGTTCTTTAGATTGGAGCCTTTTATCTAAACCTTGGTGGTGCTCCAGAGGGCCCAGCAGGGACAGGTAAAACAGAGACTACTAAAGACTTGGCTAAGGCTCTTGCTGTACAGTGTGTTGTCTTCAACTGTTCTGATGGCCTTGATTATCTGGCAATGGGGAAGGTAAATTGAATTACATTTTAAGATCAGTATGTGTTTTTCAGGAGGAAAGATATTGACTTTCAGTGGGAGCTATGTGCCCTTTTCACCTGGGCACTTTTGAAAATCCCACCTAGGATTCCCTGCCCCTAAGAGTTTATAATCTAAGGTCTGATGGCTTCAATGGGACCACTTGCAGTGCATTAGTTTAAGTATATGACAAGGAGTTTGCAGGATCAGGGCCTATGAACCTGACTCAGCTTCCAGTAAAACCAAGGAAAGATTTCCATTGACTTGATTTCCTAATATACCTGCTGACCTTTCCTCTAAGGAGGCTTAATTATTCAAAGTATGCAAATAAGTTCACTGCACAACATTAAATTTCAAGCCATTGTACTACCAACTGTTGCTTTTAAATCTCCTGATACTCTGTTGGGGTACCCTACAGTTTTTGTCTTTCTTTCTCATTTTACAGTTTTTTAAGGGTTTGGCTTCTTCAGGTGCTTGGGCCTGTTTTGATGAATTTAATCGAATTGAGCTGGAAGTACTGTCTGTGGTGGCTCAGCAGATCCTTTGCATTCAGCGAGCCATACAGCTGAAGATGGAAACGTTTATTTTTGAAGGGACTGAACTGAAGCTCAATCCCAACTGTTTTGTAGCTATTACCATGAATCCAGGTTATGCAGGACGTTCTGAACTGCCAGACAACCTCAAGGTAAAATAATAAAATAAGTATATTCACTTAATAGTGCATTTAAGAAACCTAGTGCCAAATTACCTGCTGGAGTTACACCAGAATGTGGCGTTTACAACATAAACAATTTATATTTTTAAATGTTGTATCTCTTACGCAACATATTCATCAGGTTGCATTTTTTTTAATTCAAACCAGTTTGTTCTCCCTGAAGGTTTTTAATCAGTTTTTCTGCTGTTATGAATGGAAGTTACACCAATTAATTATTATTATTATTGCTTTTATTTGTGATGGGCCAAACCCTTCAGTGAGGATTGTTTAGCTGTGGAAAGGGGGACTGCAGGATTTGGCCCTATATGCTTTTAAAGTAGTGTTTATATTGAATCCAAATATTTTAAGAAAATGTGCTTAAAAATAGAATGGAGTTTTATTCAGAAGCAGTGCTAGAGCAATTTGACTAGATCATGTGATGATGACTCTATACAAACTACCAATTACAAATATTTGCTATGATATTTGTTTATGCCAGTGTTCCTATTTCAGTGGTGAGACATGGCTTCAGCAAAGTAAAGTGAAGATGTCTCGATAGCAGCTTTGCGGTTCTATTTTCCCTTTAAGTCACAGCACCAAAGTGAGAAAGGCCAGAGCCACATTGCCTCAAAGGGAGCTCAGGGAGGAATTCTACCTCAGGAGGGCAGAATTCATTCAGGAATGCTCTAGTCAGCAGTGGCTACACCCCTTCAGGGGGTGCAGTATACTCTCCCATCCACCATGTGATCCATCTCCTTCTCCCACATCTTTTTCTGACGTTCAGGTGTGTTTGGCCCATCGGTGGCACACAATGAGCAGTCTTTGTTCTCTGGAAAGCAAGGGTGTTGAGGAGGAGGAAGTTAAAGCAGGGTAATCTGGTGAATAATGTTATGTGTAATGAGGGCCATATAGGCAACTTGCTTGTGTTTGGCTCTTAATGAGTCTTGGACAGTGCTGGGTTTAAAATGGCATCATGGAGCCAGGCCCATGCTCAGAAGGGGCCCTGGCCTGTTCTGCTTGCTGTTTCTCCCCTGCCCACCACTTGCTCGTCTCGGCCTGCAAGGTTCTGCATTTGTGGAGCGGGTTTTGTGGGGGCTCTGGCCATAGGGAGTCGGGGGTGGGGGGGTGTTGCCGAGGTGCTGAATTTCTGATTTCCCCATGGGTGCTTGACCCCAGCTCTGTCCCAAGCCCCGCCCCCACTCCACCCTTTCCCCCAAGGCCCTGCCACCCACATCTTCCTGCCCCATACTGCACCCTCCCCAGAGTGCCCCTGCTCCTCCCCGAGGAGAAGGGGCACGGTGGCAGCACAGGGCTGGATGGGCCACAGTGCGTCTGGCAACTGCCGGTTTGTAAAGAGTGCCCTCGCACTGGACTGGGTGGAGCGGGGCCACTCCTGCCATGCCATGCCCCATTGCTCCTGGCTGGGCCCTCGCTCTGGGGACTGACCTCCCTGCGCCATGCTCCATTGCCCCATAGAGGCCCACAAATATGTTTGATGCCAGGCCCACAAAATCTTAATTCAGCCCTGGTCATAGATCTTGTCTTCAAAGATTGGTAATACTGTTACCACAAGAATTTTTATGTTGCAGTATCTATACATATTGAGTGCAAATCAGAGTTACAGGAATTCTTCTGTTATTCTGCTAAACGTTTTAAGCATATTTTCTGCGATATGCATTTCAGGTTCTTTTCCGAACAGTAGCTATGATGGTTCCTAACTATGCTCTGATAGCAGAAATCTCTCTCTACTCATACGGATTTCTGAATGCCAAGCCATTATCAGTGAAGATAGTAATGACCTACAGACTTTGTTCAGAGCAACTTTCCTCTCAGTTTCATTATGACTACGGTATGCGTGCTGTTAAAGCTGTATTAGTGGCTGCTGGCAACCTAAAACTGAAATTCCCACAGGAGAATGAAGATATATTGGTAAGTCCCTGAGGTAACATAGTGGATTTCACTGTGTCAAGTATGTCAGAGTTTTGAACCCAGCTGTGCCACTGCCTCACAGTATTGCCTGCTGAAGTCATTGAACCACTCTGTCTCAGTTTCTCTATCTGTAAATTGGGGATAAGAATCATGGCCGGCAGGTATAGGTGGCCAGGGGAGGCTAAGCCTCCCCAAACAGGATGCAGCGCACCTCCCTTTGGAGGCATGCTGGCCCACTGCCCACTGCTGAAAGGGCGCCTGAGCTGTATCCCCTCCCACACTCCACCCTGTCCTCTTCCCCCATGGCCCCGCCCTCACTGCTCCTCTTCCCTCCACCGCTCCTCTTCCCTCCACCGCTCCACCTCTTCCCCACAAGGCCCCGCCCTCACTCCTTCTTCCTGTCCCCGCTCTTTCCCTGAGGGCCCCCCCCCCCGCCACTTGCGCCTCTCCGCACCCGGTGGGCGGGGGGTCCTCGGAGGAGGTGCGAAGAGGTGCAAGCGATGGGTGGGCGGGTCTTGGGGAGAGGGCAAAGAGGTGGGGGAGGCAAAGAGGCTTGAGCAGCAGGCGGGAGGGCCTTCTGGGGGGCAGGGCGAAGGGTGCGAGTGGCAGGCAGGGGGCCCTCAGGGGAGGGGGCAAAGAGGTGCAAGTGGCGGGCCTGGGGCGGAGCTGCGGTGGAACATGGGCATGGGAGGAGGCCAAGTGGGGCAGGCCTCAGGGTGGAGCAGGGGACATGGCCCCCCACTTCTAGGGAGCTTCCAGTGCTCGTACCCAGCCTCCACAAATGCGCGAGTCAGGCATCGCCCATTAATTATCTACTTCATAAGGCTATTATGAAAGATAAACTAATATTTTATAGTACTTTCTAAATGTAAACCAGTAAGTGCTAAGATGTAAATTAAAACTAGTTTCAGAACTGGTTTATCTAAGATGTAAATTAAAACGAGTTTCAGAACTGAGTTTTAACTGAGAGGATGAATTGAAATTCTTGATAAGGAAAAAATGGATATAAAAGATACAAGTGTATTTGGGTGAATTTTGATGGTCTGTGATGCGCATCAGGTCTGACTAGGTCTCTTGTGGCCGTAAACTCTATGAAACACCTTTTCCAGCTGTCATTGTGGAACTGATGCCTAATTAACTGATGTTTGGAAAGCACTGAAACATGAAAAGCACTCCAATGAAAGATCTGACATAAATGCAAAGGATAAAGTATGATATTGTGACCGGGATCCCAGGGGAACCAGCTGAGATCATTCAGTTCGGATGAATTGCAAAGAATGTGGCAGACAATCCCCAAAGCTGGTGGATATTCTAATACTTAGATTTACCAAGCCAGCACTAAACAGCTTCTGTTATACCTCACTGATGACTCAGAAGTCCAAAACAGAGTTCCTTTCAAGTAACCCAGCCTCAGGCCGCCACCTAGTTACCCAAGCCAGATATTATGAGGATTAATGAAAATCTTATTCACCATATAAACAAAAAGTTTCTACCAATCCCAAAGGATCAGACACATTACCTCCCAGGTTAATGAATATTCCAGATCTTACCCAAATACACGCTTACAGCCAATTCTTATGAACTAAACTCAAATTTATTAAAAAAGAAAAAAGAGAGAGTATGGTTAAAAGATCAATGTACATACAGACATGAATCAGTCTTGAGATTCAGATTCATAGCAGAGATGGTAAACTTTGTAGCTGCAAAGAGTTCTTTTAGAATTTAGCCCATAAGTTATAGTCCAATGTTTATCTTCAGAGTGGTCCAGTCAGAACTGGGATCTCAGTCCTGATGGCTTAGGCTTCCACTGCATGAAACCCCAAGCAGATCTGAGATGACAGGATCAGGCCCCAAGGATCTTTTATACAATTTCAAGCCTTGTTTGACAAGTCAGAGTCCCTTGGCTTACAATAGGTAATCAGGGTGACTTTGAAGTAGGTCCATCACCGGTACTTAGCTACACAAATTAACATTAGGCAATTGCCTGTTCTTTACCATTCGCAGATTATCGGCTATACATTTCAAAGAGAGATGAATACAGCAATATCCCATGGTTACAGTTAATTTAAATGCTAGGATGTTCTTTTGATCTCTGAATTAACAGAATACAGCATAGATAGGGATTGTTGATTATATTGTTGACCACTACCCATATATATGTAAATACACAAAAACACAAACATTATCTCCCCATATGTCTTTAAGGGTTGAATCTGAGTCATTTATCCTGCAGGACACTTAACACTTTGTGGCCATGCGTCACACCCCCAAATAGAGACTGTGTAAGGGAGCTATCAGAGCTCCTGGATACACCTTAAGAACCTTCCAACATTGATATGAGCTGTGTTTACATTGAATTCTTTGGAAGGCCAAATTATTGATGCATGCTTTGGCCCAAGTTAAAAATTTAGTCCATACTTTCTGAAACACTTCAGTGATTCCAGGGTTTGGTCTATGTGTTTACTTAACATAGCCATTAACGTTTTTCAGAGCCAAGAATAGAGGAGATGATGTAAAGGGAGACATAGCCTGGTCGGCTTCCCAGCAGCATCAGTTCAGGAACTCTCCCTCTTCCTTGCTGCATTAATGACGGAAGATTGAGAGGGCAGGGTCTTCAGAAGTGCTAAAACTGGGGAAAAAGAAAAGGAGTACTAGTGGCACCAGCTGTAGCTCATGAAAGCTTATGCTCAAATAAATTGGTTAGTCTCTAAGGTGCCACTAGTACTCCTTTTTGCGAATACAGACTAACACGGCTGCTACTCTGAAAACTGGGGAAGTAATTGCAGAGAGCATTTGTAATTGCAGTGAGTAATTGCAGAGAGTAATTGCAGTGGAGAGCATTTGGGGTGCTCCATTAGACTGCCTAACACAATTTCAGGAAATGCCCTGCTTGATGCATCTTCACTCATTACAGGGACTCGTGCCTTTTAGTGCAGCCTAGCACTGACTGCTATATAACTTACGTTACTTTTTAAGCATAACATTTTGTGATGGAGATCATTGATTCAATGACTTTCAGAGATCTTTGAGATATTTTCCTGCGATGGCAGGGCCAGAGCTGTCAGCTGCTGCATGCAGTGGGGGGCCCTGGAGCTCTGAACCATCAAGGGCAGCAGGGGCTCTACAGCTGTCAGCTGCTGCTGGTGGCAGGGACCTCACAGCTGTCAGCCATGGGCAGTGGGCCTGGAACTGCCAGCCATGGGCAGCAGGGATTGGAGGTGTCAGTGTCCCCCCCTTTATTTTTAGTGAAAGTCACAGACGTGTCACAGACTTCCATGAATTTTTGTTTATTGTTGACAAATTTTGTGAGTCTTGAATCTGATGAGCCCTGGCCAAAGAAATAGGGGCAATCCGACAGATGGCCCTCCAAAACCGTCAGGCATTGGACATAGTGCTGGCGGCAAAAGGAGGGACTTGTGCTCTCATTGGAAAAGACTGCTGTGTGTATATACCAGACAACAGTCTTTTCCAATGAGAGCACAAGTCCCTCCTTTTGCCGCCAGCACTATGTCCAATGCCTGACGGTTTTGGAGGGCCATCTGTCGGATTGCCCCTGTTTCTTTGGCCAGGGCTCTTAAACTTTCTCCGGTTTCATTTGCCATTATTTCAACTACTACTTGTAACCTTAGGAGCCTTTTTGCATGGTGTATTTCTCCCCCTAATGGTATTAAGGAACCGCCAATGGCCTCTTCCCAGGTTAAGGGGCTTATGTTATTTACATACCATTGGGCATCCGTTAAGTCCCTTCTTTTTCGCCTGAAATTGCGGAGGCTTTCTCGAGGGAAGGTTCCTAGCACTTGGAATTGTGGGAAGAGTCGGGCGGGATAACAGATTCCTGACCAATTAGCTGGTAGTGCGGTATAAGCTCTGGTCCCACACACCCAGTGATGGCCTATTAAGGCCGGGAAGGGTCGGTTGCACCCATTTGTCATATAGGTGTTTGCAAAGGAGGAGTAGTATCCCCCAAAGGGTACAGGGTAATTCTCCTTACGAGGAGTGGTGTTATTTGCATGACATTGAAAGATTGTATTGTTTTCACTAAGGTTACTGTAGGGGGAACATGAGATTGATTTCTCTGATCCCAGGTTGAGAAAAAATTCATATCTCCATACCCGGCCCGCCACTTTTTAGTTTTGTTTGAATAATGCCATACACCATTGGCCACAATATGCTGAAGGCAACGGCTTTTCCCCAGATCCAGCCCTGTCCCATTACACACCCAACACCAATGACCTTTTCCCTCCACCACACTTATCCATTTAGATGCATTTATTCCCACCGCTTCCCAAGTGTCATTGCTGTTCCATATTTTGTTAAACGCACGAGGCCGGCATATGTACAAAATCAAGTTGTCAATGCAAGAACGGTGCTTGAGGCAGGCCCCGGAACCCCTGGGCCACTTTTACAGGTTTACCAATATTATGGCTTTGGCAAATGGTACAGGCTGCACAGTGGCAGGCTGCAAAAGAGCTAAAATGGGGGGCCCACCATCCTGTCTTAGTTACAGCAGAGACTATCCCCTCCTTTCCGACATGCGAAACACCGTGTAGCAGGGCAGCCAGAGACGGGTAGAGTGAAAAGGGGGCTACAAAGGCACCAGTAAGCAAGCGCCAAAGAGAATCGGGATGTAGAGAGCAACCTTGGGCAACCCAGGATTCTTTCTCAGTTTCTGGGGCAGAGTCTTGGAGCAGGGTGAGGTCAGTGGGGGACGGCGGCGGTATAGAAACAGAAAGGGAACCTAGAAATGCATCTGGGGAAGGTTCTATGGCAGCAGCATGTTTAGCAGAGGCGTCAGCAAATGCGTTACCCTTAGCAACATCAGTATCCGCCATTGAGTGGCCAGGGCACTTAACAATAGCTAGGGCAGACGGAAGTAAAACTGCATACAGAAGAGCAGCGATGTAGGGCCCACTTTTAATAGGGGTACCGGCTGGGGTAAGGAAACCCTGAGTTTGCCAGAGGGTACCAAAGTCATGTACAACCCCAAAAGCGTAGCGGGAGTCAGTGTAAATGGTGGCGGAGCGTCCCTCCACCAAAAAGCAGGCACGTGAGGTGAGGGCAACTAATTCAGCGACTTGTGCTGAGGTTACAGAAGGTAAAGGCTCAGCTTCCAGGGTTTCAGAGAGTGAAACTACAGTGTATCCTGCAAGGAGACGACCTTGGTCGTCTCGAAAACAGGAACCATCGTAAATAAAATAAGGTCAGAGTTAGGGAGAGGGACATCAGAAAGGTCAGAGCGCGGGACGGTGACAGCAGAGACAGTTGCAAGGCAGTCGTGGGGATCACAGTCATTAGACAAAGGAAGGAGAGTGGCAGGGTTTAACTGAGAACAACGCTTTATGGTGATATATGAAGCTGAGAGTAGTAAAAGTTTGTACCTGGTAAGGTGGGCAGAGGAGAGGTGGCCTGTGCTACGTTTGTAGCAGGAGAGCAGAGTGAGGGACCAGAAGGGTAAGAGGAGAGCGGAGAACAAGGGAATCGGATATTTCGACTAGGCGCGCTGCAGCAGCCACAGCACGCAGGCAGGGGGGTAAGCCTTGGGCAACAGGGTCTAAAGTGGCAGAGAAATAAGCCACTGGGCGGTTCTTTTCTCCGTGCATCTGAGTGAGAACTCCAAGTGCACACCCAGATTGTTCGTGGCAGAAAAGGGTAAAAGGCTTAGAATAGTCAGGCAGCCCTAAGGCCTTAGGGGGCCACGGCATGGGGTCAGGCACAGAGAATCGAGTGAGTTCCTGGAGAGGTTTTGCAAGGGAGGCATATTGGGGAATCCATTGTCTGCAAAATCCAGCCATGCCTAAAAACTTCCGGACCTGGCGTGGGGAGCGGGGTTGGGGAAAGCTAAGGATAGCTTGGACGCGGGTGGGAGAAAGTGCACGGGAACCCTGGGAGAGGAGAAAGCCAAGGTATGTGACAGAAGCCTGACAGAGTTGTAGTTTAGAGCGAGAAGCTTTGTGACCCTTATTTGCTAGGGCAGTAAGGAGCACTAAAGAGTCAGTTTCAGAGGCAGACAATGAAGGGGAACAGAGGAGTAGATCATCTACATATTGGACTAGTGTGGACCTGGACGGGAAAACAAGGTCAGCAAGGTCTTGGGCTATTGCTTGGAAAAAATATGACGGGCTTTCAGTATACCCCTGGGGCAGTGTGGTCCATGTGTACTGTTGCCCCTTCTAAGAAAAGGCAAACAGGAACTGGGAGTCAGGGTGAACCGGGACAGAAAAGAAAGCAGAGCACAAATCAACAACAGTAAAATGAGTTGTATCTGGTGGGATAGAAGCCAGAATCGTCTCTGGGTTAGGGACAACGGGAAAGGCAGGTATGACAATGTGGTTAATGGCCCGAAGATCCTGAACAAACCGCCACGATTTATCATCAGCTTTTCGAACTGGGAGGATAGGGGTGTTACAGGGGCTGGAGCAGGGGATAATAATGCCTTGTTCCCGCAGGGCGGTCATGACTGGAGCAATTCCAGCCTCTGCTTCGGGGTTTAAAGGGTATTGAGACAGGCGAGGCAGAGGTTTGGAGGAATCAACAATAATGCAGACGGGGTCAGTATGTAAACGGCCCACTTCAGACGGGTGGGTTGGCCATAGAGAGGATGGGACCTGTGAAATTAGGTGTTCAAGGGACGGGACCAATGGGCAGCAGGGGACCGGAGTGGAAAGGGGAGTTTCAGACAGCAGGGAGGCTACAGAATCACTCAGAGAGGACTGGGGGATTTGTAAGTAGACACCATCCGGGGAACAGTAGATGGTACAGCCAAGTTTACATAACAGGTCCCGACCCAAAAGGTTCACCGGAGTGGAATCCGAGAGGAGGAATGCATGGTCCATGGAAAGGGGACCAACCTGGACTGGTAGAGGTTTTGAAAGGAGTTAAGGGGTTGGGACTCCCGTAATGCCCACAGCGGATATGGTTTTTTCGGAGCGGGGAACCTCAGGCAGGTCGGCAGTACGAACTGCAGAGAGCGAAGCTCCCGTATCAACAAGGAAAGGGAGAGAAAGATCATTAATAGTCAAAACACATTCACCCGTGGGAGTGAGAGGTAGTAAAGGAGCTAAAATTTCCTGAGGTTCCCTGGTGTTCTGTCATTGCTGTGGGACAAAGTAAGTCTGGGGACTGTCGGGCTGTGCCGACAGGGGGTCTAGCTGGTTGTTTACAGAGCTATTAGGCCAGCGCGGACACTCGTTTTTCCAATGTCCGGGTTGTTTACAGTAATTACAAACACCCCCAAAACCCGAAAATCCAGTTCCATGGCCCCTCCCATGACCACATCCCCCTCCCCGGTACTGTTTACCTTGCCCTGAATAATGCTGTATTTGCAGGGCCATTAACTTTTGGGAAGATGGTTCCTCCTGATGGCAGTGTTCTGCCACTGATTGCAATTTATCCATGGTTTCAGTTTCCCACCCAACACTTATTCGCTTTAGCACACTGCCAATAGCAGGTAGGAGGCCATTAACAAACGCATGAGCCAGGGCGCCCTTCCCATTTTCACCCGGTTGCTGTATATCAGAATGTTGCAGAAAAACATCAGTCAGTCAGATGTGATAGTCACCTGGACTTTCTCCCTGTCGCTGTTTACAGCAATGTATGGCTGTCCAGTTTGTTTTTGGAGTCCATACTCGAGGGATGGCCTCATGTAGGTTTTTAGCTCGGTCTTTACACTTTTTCTGGTATTCAGCGTCAGGACCGTGTCTGGTAAAGTTGAATGGCGCTCACTGATGGGCCAGTTGGCTGCTGTGAGCCATTTTTCATGCTCGCTAGGGATTACAAGTAGCTTGCACAGCTGCAGGAGGTCTGCCTCAGAGGGTTTATAGGTGTCGCACACTAACAAGAATTCCTCTGCAAATGTGGTAGGATTTTCCAGGGGCTTTGGAAAGCCTTTTACAATTGAAAGGAGCTCTGTATGAGTCTAGGGTTTATAGCTCCAAGTGGGACCCTCTTGTTGGCCCCCAGTATGCAGGATTCGGAGGGGAGCCTGGATAGGTTTAGAGCCAGAGCGTAAGTGTTGGGCCCAATCAATGTCCAGGCTATCTCCATATGTATGGGGAAAAACAGAGGAGTCAGACAGACTGGAGGGTTTCGGGGAAACGGGGGTTTTTTCTTTACGGGTCTGAGTGGTACAGGAGGAATGGGCCTGAGCGGTATTGGACGATCCGGACTGGTCTGAACTGGAGACTCCTGGGAGTTGTTGTGACCGCCTATTGATCCAATGCAAGGATGCCAGGCCAATTAATGCATCTTCCTCATTGTCATCCCCAGAATTTAACAAGGGGTTTTCTTCGTCCTTTCCCACAATGAGATGGGAGTATGAAGGGGGATGGGATAGATCCTGGTCTTCTTGGAGAACGGGATAAAGGGGAGCGCTCGGTCTGGCAGCGGGAGAGGAGGCTTCTAATAAAGCTTTTAACTTATCATTTGAATCTTTGAGAGAGGCAAGTTTTGATTCTGTCCACCTATGATTTGCCTCTTCCCACCACTGCATGAAACAATCAACCTCTCCTTTTGCCAATTTAGTTTTAGGTTGGCTGAGTTTGTCTTTTAAGACGTCTACTCGGTCTTTGTCCCAAGATCCTAACAGTGGCCACTGAATTTTGGGATTCTCCTGAGTTAGCCTAGACCATTTTTCCAGAAATTTACAGGAGTCCGGACCCTTTCTAAAATACATAAAATGAGCCGGTGTTCCTTTAGGGAACTGTCCCGACTTAGACGTCTGGTTACCCATACAGGAGGACTTTACACACCAATCACACAAGAAGGAAAGTCGGGTTTGTCAGAGCGATGCCCGGTGCAACACACAAAGGGAGCCCACAGGCTACTGCCTCAATTGCCCTTGCTTTCACACCAACGGTTTTACCCAAGGCGTGGTGCGGTTGCGATTGTGCAGATTTCACTCACTCAGACCGTGGGGACATGAACCCTTTGGTCAGCCAATCCCCGGACTGCGCCCAGACTCAAACACACCACAGGGAGGATGGATAGACACAGAGACAAGACAGTCCTCAGTCCGGACAAAACACAGAAATAATTACCTGACCAGATTCCTGATGTCAGATCCCAGGATCCCTACCAGAACAGAGTGGGAACCAACAGGTTCGATGGCGTAGACTTCACTGTGGTCATGCACCCTTCTGTTCTGGCGGAGGACCACTCGGGCCAAATGCCCAGGTGCCGGCTTGCCACGGCCATCCTAAGAACAGTCAGGAGTCACACGGCCCCAGTGAAGACGGTTGCCATCTCGGTGGGACCTCCAAATTGTCAAAGTCAGATTCAAGACTCACAAAATTTGTCAGACCACTCTGTTTATTAGCAAAGCGCTTTGCCAGTGCACCCAGATATGTGAGCCTTCTGCAAAAGTTCAAGCTAACTTATATAAACAGATAAGGGAAAGCCAATTTAACATAAGAGACAAAAGGAAGCAGAAACTGCTGTGTGTATATACCAGACAACACCAATGAGGTAATAGATCGTGCTAGCCACTTAGAACAAATCGCATATCTTCCCCACGAAGAGCCAAGTTCTTTATGGAAGTGGCTAAGTAACCTTTTCAATTTCCCTGGCATAGGAAACTGGTTGTTTCAGGGAGCCCTAATTCTCCTGGTTGGAATCCTAATAATTTTTGTATGTTTTCATTTACTTTCCTGTTGTATCCAAAATTGTGTCAGGCATGCTACACAGATAGCTGCCCCAAACCAGAGTGCTAATTTGATGATTTTAAATATCACTGATGAACAAAGAGATAAAGAACGATTGATATGTGGAACCCAGTAATTGTTGGTCATTGCATAGCTTGACCAAAAGGAGGGATTGTGAAAGTAGAATGAATTATACTGAAATTATAATTCATTAAAGAAATGCTGCTTGAAGGGTTTGTTGAAATATAGTTGTCAGGAAGAGAAACACTAAGGAGTGTGAGACAATGGGTCCTCAAACTAATGAACGTAGAGCTCCTACTGAGCTAGGGTCCTAGAGTCCTAGCTCAGTAGGAGCTCTAAGTTAATTAGTTTGAGGACCCATTGTCTCACATTCCTTAATGTTTCTCTTCCTGACAACTATATTTCAACAAACCCTTCAAACGTCATTTCTTTAATGAATTATAATTTCAGTATAATTCATTCTACTTTCACATTGTCCACAACTGTTCATGACTTTTACTAAAAATAATTGTGACAAAATCTTAACCTTACACATTAGCATAGAGTTCAATTTTAGAGTAAATCTCAGGAAAAACTTCCTAACTGTAAGAACAGTAGGTCAATGAAACAGACTCCCTCAGCAGGGTTGTGGAAGCTTCTTCACTGGAGGTTTTCAAAAGGAGGCAGGATAGCCCTCTCTCTTGGATCTTTGAGACACAACAAATCCTGCATCTTGACTGGGTCACTAGATGACCCTTGCGGTCCCTTCCAACCCTATGATTCTATGATTCACATTGTGCAGACTGATTTGATTTGTATTTCTATAGTCAGCACGTAAATCAGAACACTCATTTTCTGTAAACTTATGTATTTCTTTTCTTTAGCTTCTTAGATCAATTAAGGATGTTAATGAGCCTAAATTTTTGTCACATGATATACCTCTGTTCATGGGTATAACTAGTGATTTGTTTCCTGGTATTAAGCTTCCTGAAGCAGATTACAATGTAAGTACATTTGTAAGGTAACTTTTTTCACTAATACTCATGGCATTGCATCATTTGTAATTAATGCAGTATTCTATTTCTAATTGCAAAATGAGGCCCTGTGAAATGGAATTTGTACCAAGCAAAATTTACTTGGTTTTCTTTTGAACCCAAAACCAGCCTTGAGTCTCTCATCGTTTGCAGATCTGTATTTGTCTTTCTACTTTTGGCCCATTTATACCTTAGCCCCTAACAAATCCGAGGACCACTCTTACCTTAAACAGCCTTTTTGGATGTATGAAAGCCACCCCACTTTCCCTGGATTTTAGCGTCTTTTGTGAGTAACTTGCTGGTCCCCACCTAGCCTTTGGGGTTTTCCAAGTTATTAGACATGGTGAAACTTGCCATGATTACTTAATTCTTCCTGTTCTTCTGCAGTGGAATGGTGAGGACAGAGACGGCCAGGCTGCCCTCTTCCTCTTTCAGGGACTGGGTGAGGTAGCTGGCCTCCCAATCCCCTTCCTTCCCACCAAAGGGGAAAAAAAATGCAGGTGGGAGTCAACCAGATGTCTGTTCCCAAAAGACTTCACACAAGTTCATTTTGAAGTTCTAAATTTTGTGGAAACCTGAAATTCCTAGTGAACCTGGAAGGTTGTACTGCTACAAATCCAACTTATTGTAGGTTCATGAAATGCACATGCTTCTATTATGATAATGTAAACCATGTGGGATGTTTCAATACACCAGCACAACCTTGGCAGAAGGGGAAATACTTGTCTTCTATTACCTTCCATAATACAGTAATTGGAGTGGGTAGGGTGTAAGCAGAGGCAGATGTTCAATAAAGAAGGTGAAGATTTTGTTTTCCTTACCCACAAAATACCTTCTGTGTGCAGTTACAGCACAGCATCATTAGCTCTTTTTGTAGGGAGTCTACAGTTTAAACAGTACAGCAGCACAGCTGCAGCACTTCAGTGTAGACATTTACTCCAGCGACGGGAGGGGTTCTCTTATTGTTGTAAATCCACCTCCTCAAGAGGCGGAAGCTATTTCAACGGAAAATTCTTCCATCAACCAAGTGCTGTTTACACGGCAACTTATTTCCCCTTAACTACGTCGCTCAGAGTGTGTGTGGATTTTTTGCACTCCTCAACAACATAGATGGGTCAATCTAATTTTCTAGTGCAGCCCTCAGTATTAGGCTCTGAGATAGAAAGGATTTCTTTGTACTGGATAAGCCATGTCACTATTATATACAACATGAGACATATAAACATCACCAAAGGCCATCAATATCTCAATAGAGAATTTGAAAGCTTAGCCTTATATTTGTCTAAAGTAACAATATTTACTTTAAGTTACAGCATCTTAAATTCTGCACGTTAGTAAATAGTACTTTAGTCAGGGCATATCTACTTAGGAACTTTCAGGAAAGTTAAGATGAATGTTAAAATGTGAAGCTAAAACATTTTAGTTAAACCCCTGTGTGGACACTCTCATTCAGAAGTAACGTGGTCTTAGTTTTCTTTAGCCTAATCCCAGAGGAGTCAGTAATTAACTAATTTGATTCTGTTGTCCACAAATGTAATAAAACATACTGAGAGTGGGGTGGAAGTTGTTCTAGGCAATAATCTGAATATGGAATGATGAATGATACAGGTTCCTTTTGTTCACGAAGAAAATTATATGGCTTTATAAAGGATTGTTGTAAACTATGTAATATGTAACCATGAAAATACTCTTTTTTAAAGACTGTTATGATACGAAAAGGTTTTATTTTGTTTTGATTTTAGGATTTTCTGGAATGTGCCAACGAATGCTGTGTTATAAATAATATCCAGCCTGTTAAAGTTTTCATTGAGAAAATGATACAGACCTATGAAATGATGATTGTTAGACATGGGTAAGATTACCAGTGCCTGTTTCACAAGTTCTACAGGTTGTAGTTATGTTTTTTGTAATAACCAATAGAGAATATTTATGGAAATAGACTAAGAAATTATTTCCACTTTTAAGAAAGACAAACAGTGATTATTTAAATCAAATATAGAAAATCCCAATGGTCACTGTATGCTGCAGAATTTTTATATTGGTACATTTGGATATCCTAATTTTTAATACAAATTTGGTGCCCAAGAAAGTGGAATCTCTGAACCCAGGCATATTTGATTTTGCAGTCCCAATGCTCCCTTTGAGTTCGGTAGCAATTTTGCCTGTTTAATGTTTGCAGTTTGGGCCCAGGTTGTGGAGAGGAGTTGTTGCTGTAAAAGCTTGCCTGTATTAAAATATTAGCCCACCAGATCTCTGCCATTTTCGTCTTTGCCTTTTTTTGAGCAGCAAGTTTGTGGTCGTAATATTTGTACAGTACCTCAAGAAATAAAAACATATACTTAGCTCTAATGTATGGCTTTGCATATTCAAAACTCTTTGCAAACATTGACTAGTTAGTCCTTTAAAATACTCTGAAATGGGATGAAATTAACAAACTTATTTTGAGTTGTGACTAAAGATTTTTGTTTTAGTGCAGGTTCCTCATCTATCTTTGTCTTTTATGATAATCTTTCCTAGACAGGTAGAGAATAAGTATAGCCCCAATTCTGCAAATAAATGCACTAGTGTGAATCCCTGCTGCTGCACAGAGTCCAGTTGTGTCCATTTACGTATTTTAATTGTGCGATCAAATATATGCAGTTGCATGAGCAAATCAAGTATTTGCATACACAAATTACCATTTAGACTCCTAACTGGTTATTTTGGACTTGATTGGTATGGGTAACTGTGGTAATAGCTCACACAGTGCAAGCACATATATTTTTCTATTGACTTCCTAAAAACATGGTTCCTAATCATTGAATCAATGATGTAATACATTTCACACTATAATTTTTGCTACATACAGAGTCAGATCCACTTCAGCATGTGCTTAATATTAAGCACGAGTAGTCCCCATTGAGGCCAATTGGCTGGATCAGTGCCATCAAGTATATATTTGATGAAGTTAAGATTTTTAATAATAATTTTCTTTTATCCATAGCTTTATGCTTGTTGGGGAGCCTTTTTCTGGGAAGACCAAAGTTCTACAGGTATTGGCAGATGCACTAACCCTTATGAATGAACGTGGATATGGTGAAGAAGAAAAAGTAATTTTTAGAACTGTGAATCCAAAATCCATTACCATGGGTCAACTTTTTGGACAATTCGATATGGTATCTCATGAGGTATTGTGTTTTATATGATTGTTTTTAAAAATATTGTATAGCAATTGGCCATATTCCTCCATTGGTTATGCTTGTGCAACCCCGATGGCTTTGATAGGTTTGCATGGGTACATCCATGCCTTCACTGCAAGGTGCTCTTATTCGGGTATTGCCCCTAACTCCCTTCTATCCACAACACACAATTCCCTCAACTAAGTTTGGTGGTGCTTTAAATCTGGGCTAGCTGGCCTGGCTAGGGGTATAGGCTAGAGCTTGGATACCGCTGTTGCTTACGCTGGTAATCCACCCACTCTGCAGTGAGGACTCAGTACTTTTTCCATGATTTCCCCAGTGTACTCAGAAAGACAGGCAGGTTCTCCCACAATTCATTGAGAAAGAATCATAGAGCAGCTCAGCTTACTGCAGCACAAAGAACCATGGGAGTTGCCCCCAGAAAACTGACCAGCATACACTGAGGGAGCATAGCAGTACTAGTGAGGACACAGTAACACGGGTATGGCTTTGCAGTGTGGCTGCTCACATTCAGGCTAGCCTGACTTGGTGGCTCAGACTGGTGTTGATCACTCGAGTTAACTGCTGTGAAGATATACCCTGAGAGCAGAATTTTTTTAAATTTATGAATAACTGGACCAAAGGCAAATATACATTGTTATGGCAAAAGGTGCTAATGGCTTGCATCTTAGGGGTCATTGATGTATAAATCCTCAGGATGAAACTCCCTACAAAAAGAGCTAATGATGCTGTGCTGTAACCGCACACAGAAGGTATTTTGTGGGTTAAAGTGCTCTTCTATGTATGGCAATAGAGGTGCTGAGGTTCCTGCAGAGCAGCTGCACTGAAGCAGGGTAGACCCCCAGGCTCATCTTTCAGGGCCATGTGGTCTCCATGTGCAGCCTTGGGCATAGTCTACACACTGTTTTTGTACTGCTTTAACATCTTTGGTTATGGGTATGATTTTTATTCCGCTGTAGTTAACTCAGCACAGCCCCTAGTGTGGAAGCAGTTATACCAGTATAAAGTATACTTATACTAGTATAGCTTATTTCTATGCAAGTATGGGATTGAGCTATAGTGATATAAGTTCATTTATACAGAGGTAACTGCATCTACACTAGGGAGTTATACCAGTTTAACTATATCACTTTCTAAACCAATATAATGAAAGCAGTACAAAAACTGTGTGGACAAACATCTGGTCTAGAGTTTTCCAATATGTAAAACTCAGAGGGTGACACAGGAAGAGGAGACTGTCTGTGAAGTAGTGAAATTTGTATGAGGCCTTGGAGGAGGAGGGAGGTACAAGATAGCTGCTTTTTCATGGCCACACAGGAAGAAAAACAAGATGCAATGGTTGTGGTTTAATTAGGCCACAACTTTATTCACTTAACATATCTGGGAATACCAGGCAATAAATCATACAGTGCAGGTCATCATTCATTCCTTAATCAGTTCTGCCTGTTGGAAGGGCTCCCATCAGCCCTCCCACTTACCAGCCTGGTCCCTGTCCATTGTTGGGACATTGCTGCCTTCCCCTCGTGAGAAGGCAAAGGGTTCTGGAAAAATGGGATGTTTTCTCCACTGTACCAGACATTAGGAGTCCCAACCCCTCTTTTCCCAGGATGCCTTCCCCTAAATCTTCTTCCAACTCCTGTTTATCAGGGAATTGTATCCTTTTTGTAACAAGTACCTACACTGGACACCCGCCATAAAGAGGCACCAGCAATTAGTGTGGCTTCTTTTGGAGACTGGGAAGAGGTGCCTTATTTCAACTTTCTGCAAGAAGGAGTTGCCTGTGTGCTCTTCATTACCATCCCTTGTTTGAGGAAAGAAGACTTGTGTATATTTTGTAAACAAATTACACTAAGACAATACCAGATTTTTTTGTCATCAGTTTCTGTTCCAAATGGGAAACTGAGGCCATGTCTACACTTACCGGTAGATTAGCACGGCGGGAGAGCATCTCCTGTCAACACAGCAGGGCGTAGACACTGCGATAAGTCGACGTAAGCTATGTCAACTTCAGTTACTTTATTCATGTAACTGAAGTAGTGTGTCTTAGGTCGACTTACTGTAGTACTGTAAACAAGCCTTGAGACTTGCAAAGCCCTGAATTCTGTTACTGCTTGGCAAAGGGTCAATAAAGTTTTTTAATAGTTTTTAACACTTCTTAGTGTTTTTACTTTGTTCTTCTCTGTTTTGTTCATTAACACGAGCTAAATAGAGCCCTGATCCAGCAAAATACGTAAGCATGTAAGTACTCCCATTGACTTTAGATTTAGAATTTTTAAATATGCGTGTTTCTATTTTTTCCTGATCTAGTGGACAGATGGTATTGTTGCCAATACTTTCCGAGAATTTGCTTTAGCTGAGACACCTGAACGCAAATGGGTTGTTTTTGATGGTCCTATTGATACTCTGTGGATAGAAAGTATGAACACAGTGCTGGATGACAACAAAAAGGTAAAACATAGGCGTTATAAATGTCTAAAGAAAATGCTGTGCCACTTAAGAAACAAAATTCTTCATATAAAAGAAAACAGCACTTGTAGCTATACCTGCACCTGAGGTACAATGGAACCAGTTGAGTAGGCTTGTGATTAACTTGTGTTTTTATGACAGAGAGAGATATGTCAGGAGAGTTGTTTGTGGGGGTTTTTTGGTTGGTTGGTTAGTTGTTTTATATCATAGAATAAGGTATTTAATTTGATCACATTTCCTAATCAAACATATGTTCTAATCTTGTCACAAAAATGCAAATTTATAAATGGGATTTAAAAGAAAAAGATACAAGAAGTTTAATGATATTTCTTCTCTGGAACACCTTACAACCAAAAATTTCAAAAATGGTCTCCAGTTGTGGGTGTCTATATTTTTGTATGCCCAACTTCAGACACACGGGGCCTGATTTTCAAAGTTGTACTCACAACTCCCACTGACTTCAGTTAGAGTTGTAGATGCACAGCACCTCTGGAAAAACAGCCCCTAGGTATCCCAAGTTAGGTACCCAAATCAGAGGTCACTTTGTGAGCCTATACTATTTTGGTGTGGTGTCTCATGGTATCTACACTAGGCTATCCTGTGCTATGTTCGTAGCACAGGCTGCAGCAGACTTATGTCCGACCTTGTGCAAGTTAGACCCTTGCCATCCTTTCCTGTTCCCATCCAGTGCAGGAAGATACCAACTTTAAGTGGTGGGTAGACCTTGCAGGTGGCAGTGCTGGGAACTGTGGCTGGTGCTGGTGCTATAGTTGTGCTGAGTCTCAGGAACTGAACATTTTAATTTCTGTGAGCAGTCCAGAACCAGTGCCTAGACAACTTCACTGGTCATGAAAATAGTTGTCATGGGGTTTTCCTGGAAAAACTTGAAACTTTGCAGTTTGAAGCATGAGTTTCTCCTAGTTTGTTAAACATTTTCATTAATATTTTTGTTGTTGAAAAATAATTGTGTAAAACTTCAGTAGTTTTGTGAAGCTTATAGAAAGGGCAATGGGTCTGATTCACTTCTCACACCAGTGTAAATAAGAAGTAACTCCACTGAAGTCAATATATTAATTAGTGTAAAGCTGGTATAAGTGAGAAAAATCAGGTCCGATATTTGTCCCTTACCTGTGATTTCCTCTTCTAGCAGGATCTGAAAGATCATTTGAGTCCTGTAACACAGTTACAATTTCTATTTCCACAATTAATAGACAAATGAAGTGAGTGGCAAAAGTACAGAATTTGGCCCAAAGAGAATAGAAATTGGTTACTATTTCAAATGATTGTTGTATGTTGCGATGGGTAATGGCATGTCTTTCCCATTTACTGTTGTTAGCTTCACTCATTTCGATATGGAGATCATCCAAAGATAGAAACACATTAATTTACAAGTGAAAAAGATTGTTGTTATATAAGGTTTTGCTAATATTCATAACCATGGTTGTTAAATTAACTCTTCTTCATATTTAGCTTTGTTTGATGAGTGGGGAAATCATCCAAATGTCTGCTCAGATGAGTCTGATCTTTGAAACAATGGACCTTTCCCAGGCTTCAGTAAGTTTAGTAGTCAGTGAAAATGTAATCCATAATTGCACAATTATACAATATTAATGATGCGTGGACTTGGTCTTAAAAGTGAATTTACTATTCTTCTTTAGCCGGCTACAGTCAGTCGTTGTGGAATGATTTATTTGGAGCCATTACAGCTAGGCTGGATGCCGCTTGTAACCTCTTGGTTGAACAGCTTACCTGAACCCCTGAGACAAAAGGAACAGCAAGATCTACTGCAAGAACTTTTGAACTGGTTAATACCACCAGCCTTAAGATTTCGTAAACAACAGTGCAAGGTATTTTTTTGTTTTTATTTTCACCACAATAATTATGTTGATGTTTCCATTCCACTCTCTGTGTCCTGTGACAAAACACTCAGCGATGGTTGTGGCAGATTTTTGCATATGCAGCAGATGCACCTGATTTTGAGAGCGCAACTGCTTTGCCCAACTTGGAAAACTTGACCAAGAATATTAGGTGAAATTTGTAGGTAAAAGATATTTAAAAGCTAACCAATATCATAATGAGTGAAAAGTAA
The DNA here is from genome assembly GCF_015237465.2 of Chelonia mydas. Taxonomy (NCBI): domain Eukaryota; kingdom Metazoa; phylum Chordata; order Testudines; family Cheloniidae; genus Chelonia; species Chelonia mydas. Next base: position 24,633,565 of record NC_057853.1, read on the forward strand.
TCTCACCTGAAGTTTGAGGGGAGGGAAGAGGATTGTTTTATGTTAGGGGAAGCATTTTATGTGATGCCCACATGCCATACAATAAGTGGTGCTCCCCATGCTGCACCTACAGGATTATATACATTGTGTCTAATTTTTTAAAAGATGCATGATTGTCATAATATTACAGATTAAGAGGGTAGCTTTTCAGGGACAAGACAAGGGAAAAGGATTTTGAAACTAAAAGAAAAACACTTGCCCCTAAATCTTTTGTTTAGAGCCAAAATATAATTTAACTGTGTTTCCAAAAGATATACTAAGATTTGTGAGAAGTATTTGATACTGTGATATCAAGCATTTTCCATTCTTTGTGTCTTGTAGGAGCTGGTTCCCACAAGCAACAGCAATGCTGTAGTGTCTCTCACTCGACTTTTTGAAATGTTACTTTGTCGAACTGTTCAACAGGATCCTACCAACAAAAACATCCGCACATGGATTATGGTTGGTCTTTTACTGGATGTATTTTAAAAAGAAAAAAAAACAATTAATTGGTAACAGGACTCTTGCAAAATTAATCTTTTCATCTTGGCTTTCCTGCAATAAGTGCATCACACACATGAGCAAGCATACACATACATACACTTCGTGTACACACACACACACACACACACACATACATTCTGCTAACTATTCAAGTTCACTTTAACTCGGTAGGTGAAAGAAGAGAGAGTTGAGAAACTGTTGCTACTTTTCTAAAACTTGGGAGGTGCTCAAACACTACCATGATAAGGGATTTATAAGTACCTAGACAGATATATTTCAACCCTTTTCCTATCTGTTGTTAATTAATTTAGAACATTTTGTTTTAACTCATTCATGTTTTAATTAGACCAAGCAGCTAGCTAAAGGCAGGTGCTTGATCACATATTGTGGAAAGAATGATGTGCATATTATAGCAATGCATTTGTCAGATTGTGCAGAAGTTTCATGGTATGAGAAAAGCAATTTCTGAGGCATACATTAATCTTAAAATGTTCTTTAGAGATTTACATGAATAGAGAGCTCCAAAATGAATATCAGACTGAAATGATGTGTGGGATCTGCAGCTATTTACAAACTGCTTATGCTTTACTTACTTGTTTTATGGTCTTAGTAGAATCCATGCATGAAATTAATCCCTGGTGCAAGGAGCACCACAAAGTCCTTATAGACTAAGCCCATATAAGGGCTCTGCTGGATGAGTAGCCATGCTGTGGAAGTAGCCTCAAGACTGGCCAACGCAGGGCTAGTTCGAAGCTCACTATGGAGTTGGTCTGTGAGTGGGCTGTGGGCAGGGTCATGGATCCACATCTATGTTGTGCCCCACGCAGTTAACATGAAGGGTTGTGTCCATTGTTTCTGTGGGACAGCACGAGCCCTGGCCCTGGCTTGATAAAGGAGTACATTTCAAATCCCTGCACTTCACTTATGTAGAGTCTGAATACTCAAGCTTTATGTAGGGGGAGTGAATTTCACTCCTGGAGGCTATTTACAGCATCGCATATTCATTTGAAGTCATCAGGGATTTGATATCATGTTTTATTTGTGCAGTAGGATGTAGTGAATTCTGTGTCGAAGAAGTTCTGTCTCTGCTTCTTTTCAAGGTCACATTCAGGTACTTAGATACTACAGTGATAAGTATGGTTGCTTTTCTGACCTTCTCCTCTAAAACAGACACATACCCCGTGCAAAAACAAAACTCCTAGTTCTAGTGTTTGCAATCGAAGAATCCCTCAATCCACATGGCTCAGTGCCTTGTGTGGTATCCTCAATTGTTTCCAGCTCTCTCACTACACAAAAGGGCTTAATTGCTTCTTCTGCTGAACCTGAAAGAAGGGGGCTTATCCTTAACTAGGTTTGTGATTGTCTTAGGCTCAAAGACCCACATGATGGCCGCCGTGAGCACTTTTCAGCATAATAGTATTCCTTGTAATTTTATATGTTGATCATACCATACAGTAGTTATCATTTCTGAATGGTAACTGTTTGCCTCCTTGTACTCACAGGCTTGCTTTGCTTTCTCCATGGTTTGGTCCATTGGTGGAACTTGTGACAGTGACAGCCAAGTCCTTTTTGATGTCTTTATGAGGGATATTCTAGCAGGAAAGTCTGAGGCTCATCCAGTGCCAACAGCTGTGGGTAAATGGGACTGTCCCTTTGATGAGAAAGGCTTGGTCTATGACTATATGTATGAGGTATGAGACTTACCGATTGCTCATTTTTAGAGTAGTTTAAATAGATCCTCAAAATCTAAGTGAGAGAAGAAAGCAGCTAGGTGGAAATGTTAGCTTCTTAGAATCCTTTGGGGGCAAGATTGACTGGCTTTAATGGGAACAGGATTGGGTCCTTAGTGCAGTAAATGAACAACTATTGGTTGACAATAAATAAACTGATTATTAAATAAAATAAATTTTTCTTTTAAAAAGAATTAATGTACTGACTTTCTAAACAGAGCTTTTTAGTAAATGTCTACCCAGTCTACCTAAGGCGTGTCTAGACTGTGCTGCGTTTTAGTTCAGCTGCAGTTGAGGCCCTTGGAGATTTTGAGTTTCATATAGAGGGAAGCACATGCTTAAAATTTAAGCATGTTTATAAACCTCTTGTCTTCAATGGGACTATGCATATGCTTAAAGTTAAGCATGTGTAAGTATTTTCCTGGATAACAGGGTCCTGGAGAGATAGGGGAAAGAAGGGAATCTGAACATCCATTTCTAAAATGACCCTCCATTCCTTTTAATGTTTGCTCATCACTAGTGCAATGAGGCAAATAAATACATAAGCACCTGGAATACTTAATATTACATTAACTTGTAAAAGAATAAAGTGCTTAAGAAAACCTTTTGAATGTCAGTACTATATTTTCCACTGTAATTGAAATCTGTTTTTCTTCTTAGTTGAAAGGCAAAGGACGCTGGGTGCATTGGAATGAAGTCATTAAAAGCATTAAATATAGTGATGATAAAAATGTTAAGATTCAAGACCTTATAGTCCCAACAATGGATACAGTCAGATATACCTATTTGATGGATTTATGCATTACCCATGGAAAGTAAGTACATCTATTTCATGCAAAACGTTGAATGATTTCATTGTTGTTCATATAGAAACTTATCCAAAGACCACTGAAATCCATGGAGTCTTTCTATTGACTTTAATACTTCCGTATCAGGCCCCCAGAGTGTATCAATATTAGAATATACTGTTCTTGGCTCATTAGAAAATAAACAAAACCAGACTTTCAAGCATCTGATTACATTATTTCTATAAACTTTTTAGTTTTAAAGTCTTTGATTTATAATCCAGCATTCAGTATATCCATCCCACACTGTTTCACTGATATTGTTAGGATGGCTGCTGAGATTTGGTGCCTCCTTTCTTTTTCTTTTAGAATTAAATTTCTCTTAATTTTTCTTAAATTAGTCATGAGTTAAAGATGAGTTGGTCGTGAATTAAGTGATTAGGACATGCAGAAAAATGAAACAAAGATATGGATGGATGGATGGATCCAGGGATGGATTTTAAAGCAGAAAGCTGCAATTTTAATAGCTTTTAAATTTAAAGGGGAGGTTCTTCTTTGAGTGATGTCCCTATGGGTGCTCCACTGTAGGTGCGGCAGTGCCCCGTGTGCCTGAGATCAGAGATCCTCATTAGATGTGCCCTTTGGACTGCACATGCCCACCTTCCCCATCTCGCACCGTGAGAGGGATGTATATATACCACTGTGCAGTCTGACCGCCCCCCAGTTCCTTTTCTACAACCTTCGGTCTGAGATGGAATCCACAGCAAAGCCTACTTGTCCTTTTTGACCTGTTAGATAGTGCCTTGTCTGTTAGTTTTAGTGTAGTTTCAATAGTTCTTTCTTTTTGATCTCTCCCTATATGTATATATATATTTGCTTTTTTGCTTTTATGCCTTCTAACCTCCCCATTAGTTGGTTTTTTTTTCTTGCTTCCTGCCTTTCCCCACCGCGGAGCTTTTTCCTCACCCTTATGCCTGGCTCTCCTAGGTTTAAGAGGTGTGTAACTTGCCAGATTGCCTTCCTGGTAATGGACAGTCACCCACAGTGCATTCACTGCCTGGGAGAGGGACACATCCCGCAAAAGTGTGCTTATTGCCACGACCGCAATACCAGGGCCAGAAAAGACCAGGACATTCGGTTGTGACTTCTCCTCCTGGAGAAATCACTACATCCACCATTGGACCCTGGCCCAGACACTACCCCTCTATGGCCCTCACGCTCCACTGGGTCATCTACTGACCTTCATTTGCCTCATCCTTCTAAAAGGAAGTCTTCTCTTCCTCGCTCTGATGGGAAAAAAAACAGGCTCCCTCATCACCTGCTGAGACCCTACCTGCCAGAACGCCATCCCCTGCAAGGTTGGTTGCCTCGACATCCTCGGATATGGGACATAGCTCCAGGGCCCATCTGAGTACCTCCGGTACCAGTGCTCACGAAACATCTAAAGACCCTAACGGGGCAGATCTCCAGCCCTTAGTACCATCTCTTGGTGTTAGAGACAGAGACATAAGACCTTTGAAACTGGTGCCAACTGTGCCAATCAGATCTGCCTGCTAGTGCTGATGTCCTTTTCTGTACTGAGCAAGCCCTTGGCACCGAGCAAGTCTGCTGCACTGAGCAAGCCCTCGGTACCGAGCAAGTCTTCAACTCCTTCTGCTGGCTGCTCAGGAGAATGTACTCTCCTTCAGCACTGATGCATGTGCCAGTGAGAATGATGCTCTTCCCTCCTTCCCAAGAGTTTAGATACCCCAAAGACCTATCTGTCTCTTATGTACCTGAGTCACCACTTCTCAGACATGACATCCCTCCAGTTCCATCCTCTTTGCCAGAAATCACTCTACCCTTTCCCCTCCAAGGATGAGACTTCCCTTCCCTAGTGATGCAGAGGAGGAAGAGGAGTACTCCATCCCACCCTCACACTTGAGACAGGCTCAAAGTCCTCCTCTCTACACACTACTCACAACCCACCATTGGACAAGGGCCCTGGTATGGACCACAGTGGATGCAGCCCCACGTGCAACTCCCTCAGCATTGGCCATGCTGAGATCCTTGGGCCATGTACAGAGCACAGTTTGGGAAGCCTCCCATGGATCAAAATCAGAGGCCTTCACCTTTGCCTTCTCCATTGATCTCTTGACCACCAGAGACTGAGCCTTTCCCTATGGTGGATGAGGAGGAAGAACAAGAAGAACACTACCACTCCATTTAGCCTCATCAGGAGAAGAAGAGGAGATCATTCCTCCACCCGCTACAACTGACGACTTCAAAAATTTCCAGGAGTTATTTTGCAGGATTGCAGACTCCCTCCACATTCCTTTGGAGGAGGTGAAGGAACAATAAAATAAGCTGCTTGACATCCTGCCTACATCCTCCTCAAAAATAGTCCTCCCTATCAATGAGGCCCTTCTCGATCATTCCAAGGTGCTCTGGCAGACCCCAGCATCCATCCCACCGACTTGCAAGCGGATGGACAAAAAATATTATGTTCCCACAAAGGACTTTGAATTTCTGTTTTCTCACTCCACCCCAAATTTCTTGGTTGTCAATGTCGTGCAAGAAAAAGGACACCAATACTAACCTCGACATGCCCACCATGATAGAGGCTGGAAACGATGGACCTGTTTGGATGCAAAGCTTATTCACCTGCTACTCTCCTGTTCCATTTATCCAATTACAATGTTGTCATGGCCAAGTATAATTACACCAACTACTCTAAAATACAGGAATTCTGTCAAGACCTTCTTGATGACAAAAAAGAACAACTCCAGGCACAGAAATGTGAAGGACACATCTTGGTCCATACAGCTTTGCAAGTCTCTCTGGACTCTGTGGATACCTCTGCCTGTTCCATCACAACCGCCATTGTCATGAGATGGGCATCATGGCTGCACTCTCAGGCTTTCCAAAGGAGATACAAACCACCATTGAAGACCTACCCTTTGAGGGCTCCAAATTATTCATGGTGTGTACAGATAACTCCCTACACTCCCTTAAGGACTCCCAAGCAATTCTTCATTCTCTGGGCATTTACACTCCAGCGCCAAAGAGACGCCCCGGGAAGTATCAGCTTCCTCTATGATCCCCACCACTGCAATATGCTCCCCAGTGACAATATGATACCCAGCAACATTGACAGAAGCCCCTTACCAAACGCAAACATGTGACTCCACAGGGGGCTAGTTTTCATGCACCTCCAACCAAACAACAATTTTGAAGTTGTGGTCAAGGCCATCCCCTGAGAAGCCATCCCCTGTTTCAGTCACATCAACAGTCTTCCATATCCCACCAGTTTGGTGAATACCTAACCCCTTTCTTTCCATCATGGCGGCTCGTTACCTCAGACAAGTGGGTTCTGGAGATCATTAGGGAAGGATACTCCATCCCCTTCCTATCTATCCCACCCCACCATATTCCCTCCCTGTCTCTCTTCAGGGACACTTCTCACACTCATCCTACAAGACGAAATAAATCATCTTCTGTGACTAGGAGCTATAGAACCAGTCCTGTCCCAGCACAGAGTGAAGGGTTTTTACTCTCATTACTTTCTGGTCCAAAAGAAATCCAACAAGGGAAGCCAATCCTAGACCTTCAAAACCTAAACAAGTTTGTCAAACTGCAGTGCTTCAAGATTGTTACCCTCTACACCATTATCCCAGCACTGGAGCAGGAGGATTGGTTCTCAGTCCTCGACCTCCAAGACACGTATTTTCATATCACAGTACACCCTGCCCACAGACAGTTACTCCAGTTCATCATGAGGACCAATCACTATCAGTACAAGGTACTGCCCTTCTGACTGTCAGCAGCATCCCATGTGTTCCCCAACGTCCTTGCAGTCATCGCTGCCTGCCTACACAAAGAGGGTGTTGTCACCTTTCCATACTTGGATGACTGTGTCCTCAAGGCCCCATCAAAAGCCGACCATCTTTGCACCATCCGTATTACAGTGGACCTTTTTTTGAGCTTTAGCCTTTGTGTAAACTTGGAGAAATCTACACTGACAGCAGTACAATGTCTAGAGTTTATCGGGGAACCACTGGATATCATACAAGCTTCAGCCTTCCTCCCAGCTCACAGATTCTTGACTACAGTTGATCTTGTATCCAAGGTCAGAACCTGCCCCCAGATCTCAGCCAGGACATGTCCCCAGCTACTCTGCCACATTGTGGTAGCCACCTTCATGGTAAAACACACAGGTTTACACATGTATTGCCTTCAGCTGTGGCTGCATACAGTCTATGTCCATCACAGACACCACCTGCATGAACTCCTTTCCATGTCTATAATGGTCAAGGACTCACTACACTGGTGGACTCAGCTCAAAAATGTTTGTGTCGGTATTCCTTTCCTTTAACCAGCACCATCCATGAGTCATCCTTGTTCAATTGGGGAGCGCACCTTCTCAATCACACAATCGAGGGCAAATGGTCTTTCACTGAATCCACCCCGCACATTAACCTCCTATAGCTACAGGCAGTCCGCAATGCCTGCCAACACTTTCTCCCATTGATCGCACATTGCACCATTAGAGTCATGACTGACAATATCACCTGCATGTTTTACATCAACAGGCAAGGCAGAGCGAGAGCCCTTCTTTATGCTCAGAGGCACTAAAATTTTAGAACTGGTGTATCCAACATGGCATCACCATCTGAGCCTCATATCTCCCTGGATGCCAGAACACCACTGGGGACTCACTGAGCAGGTGATTCTCCCATGATCACAAGTGGGAACTGGATGCATGAGCCCTTCAGCACATCTTCAACCGCTGGGGATTCCCCACTATAGACCTCTTTGACACATCAGAAAATGCCCACTGCCTTCAATTCTGCTTGAGAACGGGACTGGGGCACGGATCCCTGGGAGATGCATTCCTCATGGTATGGTATGCTCTGCTAATCTATGCCTTTCCTCCCTTTCCCCCTCTGTCTCGTGTACTCCAGGGCCCAAACAGCCGTATAGCTCTGACCTGGCCACAACAAGTCTGGTATACTTAGCTCCTTTGCATGACAGTATGCTCTCCGATCTCTCTTCACCTACCTCCGTGCATCCTTTCTCAGGATGCAGGTCGCATCATCCTTCCCAATGCACAGCTGCTCCACCTGAAAGCATGACTCCTCCATGGTTCCAAGATTCGGAAATAACCTGTTCAGAAGCAGTTAAACAAGTATTCTTGAAGAGGAGACGTGACGTAACGTGACTAGAAGCACATAGATTCCAATGCTGGTGTGCCTCCTATCAGGCTGACACAATGAATGCTCCATTACCACTTATCCTGGAATATATTTTACATCTTAAATAGCTGGGATTATCCACCAGCTCCATCCATGTGTATTTGGCAGCTATCACAACCTTTCACTGCCACATAGATGGCCACTCCATTTTCAACCACCCACTCACAAAACATTTCCTACAGGGCCTCCAAAATCTTTACCCTCACATACAGGATGCAACCCCTGCTTGGGACCCTGGCCTCTTTCCATGCTGTCTTACAAGACCTCCATTCAAACCAGTAGCAACATGTTCCTACATTCACTTATCTATGATAGCATTTCTTGTCGCTATCATCTCTGCCCAACATGTTGGTGAAATTGGAGCCCTTATGGCATACCCCCCGTGTACAGTTTTTCATAAAGACAAGGTTACGCTATGTCCATGTCCAAAATTTTTACCTAGGGTACCATCCTCTTTCCATCTCAATCAATCTATCTACCTTCCTTGCTTCTTCGCAAAGCCTCACAGCAACCAACGGAGACAGCATTGCTTATCCTGTATGTCAGATGAGCATTAGCTTTCTACTTGGACAGAACTAAACCTTTCCAAAAATCACCATGCTTATTCCACACAACAGCCAAAAGATCCAAAGGTCCAGCCATCTCTAAGCAATGCCTTTCAAAGTGTATCTCTCAGTGTTTACATCTGTCCTACCAACTACACAAATGACAGCTTCCTCCTGGAACTAGACCACATTCCAACCGCTCGCTCTCCTCCTCTATTGCTTTCCTCAATAATGTTCCAATAATTTACATTTGCAAAGTGGCCACATGGGCATCAGCAGACACTTTTGTCTGTCACTGTGCCATTACTCAGGATGCGTCAGCAGATACTCTACTAGGATGCACTGTCCTATCATCTGCAGTAAATGCTGCTCCAAAGCCCCAGCCTTCCAATTACGGGCGCTGCTTTCTAGTCACCTGCAGTGGAGCACCCATAGGGACATCACTCAAAGAAGAAGAGAAGGTTACTCACCCTGTGCAGTAACTGTGGTTGTTCAAGGTGTGTGTCCCTATGGGTGCTCCACTATCCACCCTCCTGCCCTCTGCCTTGGAGCTGAAACATAAGTTCTGCAACAAAGAAGGAACTGGGAGGCGGTTCAACCAGTGCTATATATACATCCTGCTCATGGTGTGAGATGGGGAAGGTGAGCATGTGCAGTCCAACGAGCACTGCTGATGAAGATCTCCCATCCCAGGCTCAGGAGGTGCTGCCGCACCTACAGTGGAGTACCCATAGGGACACACATCTCAAACAACCTGTTACTGCACAGGGGTGAGTAACCTTCTCTTAACATACCATACACACCTTTCTCAAACACTAGGTATACATTTGGGTCCTGTTCAGGGTTAAATGGCCTCTATACCAAAAAACTAAACATTAAGGTTAGCCCTCTTCTGCCTAACCCCTAGGATTCAGCCCTTCTCTGAGTCCTCTCACCCTTCCCCCCATAAAGGGGAATGATGCTACATTTGAAGGATCTCTCAGTCTATGAGGTCTTAAGGTCTCCCCTTCTTCCAGGCTAACAGGGTCTCCCACTCATGATTGCCTCTGGGAGGTGACCCATCAGTCATAAATTGCAATGGAATTACAAACTCCACTTGTAAACATACAGTTATTAAATTCCTGCCCTTACTCCTTATTTACTTAAAACTAGGCCTTCTTGTCAATCTGGTCTCATGGGACAAATTCCTTCCTGATCTCATAAACTGACCATCAGTCAGACCCACAGCATCTTGGAAACAGTTGAAATTATACCTCCATTACAGGGCTGGGATAGTGGGGCAGCAACTGCAGCAAGGTGGCTGCTGCAAACCCTGACGATTTCACATGCAGGAAGGGGAGAGGTCATGAGAGATTATCAGCTCTCTTTCCCACTCTCCCAGTTTATGGCAGCAGGGAGAGGCAGAGAAATCTCTCCACCCCCTCCCTCATCCCTCAGTGGACAATTTCCATATGTGTTCTAGGTGAAGTGGGGGTGGAGCAAAGGCTTACCCTTCCCTTTCCTTCTCTCACTTCCCCTCAGGAACTCTGGGGTTGTCTGTACCCTGCAGGTCTAATCAAACTTCCTCCACTCCCCTGAGATGGAAGGTGAATTATCTTCTTATATCAACAATTTCTGGAGTTTTGATAGTGACAGCTGGAATTTTCAAAGGGGCATAAGAGAGTTAAGTGTCTAAATCCTATTGACTTTCAAAGGGAGTTGAGCACCTAGGTCCCTGAAAAATCCCAGCTGGCATTTCTAAACTTCCTATTTCTGGTGGGTAAAATTCACACTAGTGTCAAAATCATGCACAAGGCCCTCTGAACTATTTACTCCTGATCTTAAAAACTTTAACAGAGCTGAATTATGGTTACAGTGTAGACACAATGGAGTGTATTTCAGACTATGCATTTCTTTGTCAGTAAGGTCCCTCTACTTTGCGAGCCTGATTCTACTTTCAGTTACACCTCTGCAACCCCATTAATTTTAAGTGCATTTTTATTTCAGTGGGGTTGTAGGAGTGTCTAACTAAGAATAAAATTTAACACGCATTTTTAACATTTTTGTGTTTTTAGTGGTTTACATGTATTTACAAGTAGAGCAGATTTGTTCAGTATTTCATTTTTAGTTTAATTGGGTGTATGTTTTATTTACTATTTTGCTTTTGATTGACTAATGTAAATTTTTATTCTTTTTTGCAAAGACCATTGCTTTTTGTGGGACCAACAGGTACTGGGAAGTCTGTATATGTGAAGGATAAGTTAATGAACAACTTGGAAAAGGAAAGATACTTTCCATTCTTCATTAATTTTTCAGCACGGACCAGTGCCAATCAGATCCAGGTTGGTAGGAACAGCTGGCTTACATTAATTAAAATGAGATTATGTAGACAGAGATGTAAATTTACTTGGAATTTGTTCAGTGGATAAGATTTGGCTCTGTCATTTCAAGATACTTTTATTGTGATATTTTTATAGTATGGTTCCTGGAATGTCAATGAAATGTTGTTTGAAAACAAAATATCAGCATAGACTCAATTTACTTTACTCTGGCCCTGGAATTCACATCTCCTTTTGGTCTCATAGAGCCTGTGTTTGCTGATCTTCAGGGCATAGTGTAGAGCCCATCTGCTCACTGAGGTTGTTGCCTTAGGGCTAGTCTACACGGGCAACGCTAAAGCGCTGCCATTGCAGCACTTTAACGTGGCTTGTGTGATCACAGCAGCTCTAAAAAACCCATCTCCAGGAGGGGTGTAGCAACCAGCGCTGGGAGCGCGGTCTACACTGACACTTTACAGCGCTGAAACTTGCTGCGCTCAGGGGGTGTTTTTTTTCACAACCCTGAGCAAGAAAGTTGCAGCGCTGTAAATTGCCAGTGTAGACAAGCCCTTAGTGGATAAGCATATAGCTTGGTTTAATTGGGGTTAAGCCTCTTAATGTTTATTTGATATTTGTCAAACAAATCTTTGTGGTTTTATTTCATTTGTGTATATGTGTTCAGAGACATAAGCTGGACTTGATTTTAGAAATCTAAGATAAATAAATAAAAATTCTCTGCTTTGGAAAAGAATATAAAGTAATAAAAAAGTTCCAGAAATGATTTATTATGATTCAACAAAGCTAACCCTTATCATTAAGAAAGAGGATGTGGCTAAATGGCATATTAGTGAAATTGGGGGTTTTGGTTGGTTTTTTTTCTTAGTTTTTAAAACAACCTGATGTTTAAATTTGCTTTGCTTTTTTTGATATCACACTCCAAAAATTGTAATAAACACCTGGAAGTTTCAGCATTTACTGCTCTAGTATCAAAGCATACACTAAGATGTTACCTGCTCACTGGCTTTCATAGCTAAGTTTTTATGTATATAGTTTCTCAAAATAAGCATTTTGTAAGCACAAAAACTCAGGAGGATGTGTGCAATCTACATTTGGCCAGACAAAATGAATGGTTACTGTAATCATCTAACTGTAGTACTTGATTTATATACCCAAATGCTACCCAGTTTTTTGTTATGCAAATGCTTTGGTTTTGATCCCACAAAGGGATTTGCTTGTGCAAACTTTTCTGCCTGATGCCAGTGCAAATGGATCTCATCAGGGTTCTTTGGTTTGAAAATTGTAAGTACGATTACAAAGGTGGGTGACCAGTTTTGTAGAAATTTGTACCATATGTTTTCTCTGTTGTTTAATATATTAAATATTTTTTGTAATTGCAGTGTGTTGAAATCCTACATAAATCTGGAGTAATTTTCCTGTTAGTGGATAGTTCTTCTTTTTCCTGTTAAAGAAATTTTTCCCACAGTCCAAATTTCCCTTTGTTGTTCACCGAGATAGTACTATATCTCTGCTATGAGTGGTTTCCTTGACACCATCAAATTAAGGACCTGATCCTGTAATTAAATATGAGTAGACATACCATTGTGATTCTGTGTGGGTGTAGCAGTATGGTCACCCACAAAGAGCAAATTGTAAGATTAAGGCCAGGAAAGTTTTAGGGCTCAATCTTCTGAGGTGCTGAGCCCTGACATAGTGGAGCATTTAAGCATATGCTCAACTTTCAGCAGATAAGTAGGACCACTAAAATCAGGAGGAAGCAAACTTGAATTCAGAAATAAATTAAAACACATTATAATTTTTTTCATTTTAGTAAGCTCACCAAATAACAAGACAAAGAGGAATACAAAAAGTTAATATTCATATGTGTATTTTCCAATTCTGCATTTTCTTAATTATTAAAGCCAAGAACTGTTTCAGTACACTATTTATATTCCATTATGTAATATAGTTGGGCTGCATATTAAATCAATGTTTTAAATGGTCCTATTCTGTTTTTTAGAACATTATTATGGCAAGACTGGACAAAAGACGCAAAGGAGTATTTGGCCCTCCTATGGGAAAGAAGTGTGTCATCTTTGTAGATGATATGAATATGCCTGCATTGGAGAAATATGGAGCTCAACCTCCTATTGAACTTTTAAGACAGTTTTTTGACCATGGAATTTGGTAACTATTCAAGACAGATCTAAAGCTTACAGAAAATTAGTGGATAATTTTGCCATTATCATTATTTATTAACTTCAATTTAATTTTCAGAATTGTTCTCTTAAAAATAAATGCTATTTTTATTTTTTTATAACATTGTCATTTTAAATAATCCTTATTTTGCTTTTTAGTCATACACTCATAAGTGATTTTTTTTTTAATTTAGGAGATTGATTTTAAGCTTATTTTTAGCAGGTCCATGACTTCTTGCCATTACTGAGTAGAGTTTCTATACACAATATAGATTTTCTTTCTTTTCCTATTTCTGCAGATGCCATTGTTTCTCTTCTTTTGTTGTTGTTGTGACTTTTTGTTTTTTTTCTCTCCAGTTTTAGTCCCACTTTTGTATTTATTTTCCCCATCATTCCTTCTCTCAGAGTGAACTTCCAGACCTAACAGGGTTGTGACCATTGAAGTTGCAATGGCATTTAATCAATTCAGCAAATGAAATCAGTGATTTGTGCTGTTGTCTGAAATCCAGTTGTTGAATCAGTTAATCTTAAATTTCATCTGCCAGTTAATCATGGCTTCCAGGATTCTCTTAAATTTATAGATAGTGTAAAATAGTTGGAACATGTGGCCTGAAAAGAGGGCCTGAACGTTGAGTCCAACCTTGCGACAGATCTAGTGACTGTACTCCTAATAGCCGTTAATCTTTCCTGTTAAGGACTTGCTCAATTTTTTAAAATATGGCCATGTTAGTCGCTCCTAGTGACTAGAGCAGTGCAAAATGTTTTGGATGAAACTTTTCTTGGCAAAAAAATTGGAAATAGAAGTAGAATATCAGAGTTGGAAGGGACCTCAGGAGGTCATCTAGTCCAACCCCCTGCTCAAAGCAGGACCAATCCCCAATTTTTGCCCCAGATCCCTAAATGGCCCCCTCAAGGTTTGAACTCACAACCCTGGATTTAGTAGGCCAGTGCTCAAACCACTGAGCAAACGCAGATTCAGAACAACCAAAACATTTAATTAATTTGTGTACATTTTGCTGAATGGTTTCAAAATTAAATGTTTTGATTTTTTTTTTAATTCAAAATGACTTCTCACTTAGACATTTTCTTTAATTTTATTTTAAAATATCTTGATATCTGTACAAAATATTTCGTTTTTGGTAGAGCAAAACAATTTTTTCAGACCTGCCAGCAAATTTAAAAATTAGCAATCTGTACAACTCTCTTATTGGTGTACTTATCAGAGGTGTTTTGAAAGCTATTGGTGGGCAAATATTGTAAAAAATCTTTAAAGATTTGCTAAAAATTTTAATGAATTTGCTCCAGCATGTACACGATCCATTTATGATTGTTTTTATTCCCAAAAGAATAAATGCAAACTTAGTGCTTGAAATTAAAATTCAGTTTTGGTGAATACCTATACATCAAACTTTGATAATTACTACGAGGAGTCTGGTGGCACCTTAAAGATGAACAGATTTATTTGGGCATAATCCTCGTTGTTTTTGCGGATACAGACTAATACAGCTACCCCTCTGATATTTGATAATGACTGTCCGTGTCACACAAATGTTTGTAGAAAACGATGTGTGATATGACTCATCTGACTAATCATAATGAAGCAACACAACTTGGATGGCAAATATCAAGTATTGAATACTTACAGCATACTGTCTGCAATATATCCACAAAGATGAAAATACTTTTAAAAATATCAATGAATAAATTAGAAGTCATCTGCTCATGAATATTCTACAAACAGAAATTGTTATATATTACTTGCTCAGTTCTAGTGAAAACTTTTTTGCCAGAATAATTTTGCCTTCAATTTCCCTTTTTTAGCCTGTCCATGAGTCCTGGGTTTTATAAATTAATTCAAAAAAAGTTTATCCAGCTCTACCCACAATATCTAATTTTAGTGTTTTGAAGACTTCTATTACTATCTTCCTTAGCTGTCTCATTTCTAGCGAGTACACTCATAGTGTTTCTGGACTTTCTCTGCAAATTAATCTCCTCCAGTTCTTTTAATTCTGTACAAATATATGACATGGAAAATTTTGGAACTTCAGAAAGAAAGTTCAGAGATACTTTTTTGTTTCCTTTTCAGAGCATTAATTTTAACTGTTTAAAGAATCCACTTATATTTTAACTGATTTGGATCATAAATTTTGAAGAAAGTAAATAAAGAAAATTAGTAGATCTTTAAGGACCATGAATTCATAAATAATTGTTTATGTTTCTATACTAATTTGTTGGTTAAATATGTCATCATGTATAGTGCAAAACAATGTATTTAAATTCACGTGGTTAAACTACTACATATTGGTCAAATTGTTTCAAATTTGTAAGTATTTAAATGCTCCAACATAAGCTTTGAAGTTAATGTTCTTTCAAGATAAAATAAAAGTGTAAACTCATTGAGGCAGGTACCCATCAACTCTATTGGTCTATGCTATAACTGGCATTGTATAAATAACAACAGATGTAGGCAAAGTTCACACTTCTACGCTGATGTATTATTTCAGTCTACCTGATTGAGTAAATAAAAGTGCCCTTTTACTATATGAAGACTAACTTTCCAACCAGGAGGCCTAGAAATACGTGTTTTTAAATTTAAAAAAACCTTACATTTTAGGGAGTATAGCAAAAGGAAGAACCTAAATCCCCCAGCATTTTCATCCCTGCAGGTATCTGTTGCTCTTGAATATAGGAAGTATAACCCTCCAATTGACATTGTCATTAGCTATTATTTATTTGTGTTATCAGAGCTTCTAGAAGCCCTAATCATGGACCAGTACTCTATTGTGCTAGGTCTGTATAAACACAGAACAAAAAAAATTATCCCTGTCCCTGAGAGCTTACAATCTATCTATTAGTTGTTGTCACACAAAACTGTGGGATGGGATGGAATTGTGAATCCCAGATTAAAACTAATGATTTGGGCCTCAATGCTTCAAAGCAAAACATGTGGGTCCTTGACCCCACGTGAAGCTCCACTGAAGTCAACTCAGGGGTTCATGTGCATGGCTGTCTTTGTAGAATTGAGGCCTAAGGTATCATATCTAAAAAATTCTGTAGTGCAGATGTATCAGACTACTTGCATTAGGACTGATTTGTTGTATCTGTAATTGTCTAAATATCATATTGTAATTTGTTTTGAAGGTACGACTTAAAGGACACAAATAAAATTACACTGGTTGACATACAGCTGATAGCTGCTATGGGACCTCCAGGAGGTGGGAGGAATCCTGTTACGTCTCGTTTTCTGCGACACTTCAACATTTGCACCATTAACTCCTTTAGTGATGAAACTATGGTCCGTATCTTCTCTACCATAGTAGCTTTCTACCTTAGGAATAACGAATTTGCTCCTGAATTCTTCACAATTGGAAACCAAATTGTCAGTGGCACAATGGAGGTAAGAAACAAATACTTTCCTGAAAGTTCTATTTTCTATTACTTGGTAAAGTTCTATGGGTTCCAGATTGATTTAACTGATGATATTAGAGTTTGGGAAGTCTAGTCCTCATTACTATTTTCAAAGTATAGACAATTCAACGGCATCTATTTATATGAAGTTAACTTATTTTTATGGGTAAAGCTTTATTTTGCTGGAAACTTATGTGTCAGTGTGGGTACCACTATCAGTACACATCACATTTCATGTCTGCAAGATTGGAGTCTTTCCAATAGCAGTGTCCTTTGGGGCTGCACCTCCACCTAGTGCCTGCTTGTGCTCCCGTGCAAGGGCATAAGGGCGGAGTGTCCGCAGCTGTCCCTCAGTTTCCTTGTATTGCCTGTGGAGGCATGATGGAATCTAGCAATGTCCAATCTGCTATTCCTTAATATTGGCTAATTCTTCTACTCATTCTGCTTTACTGGACAATCATCTTCCTTTCCTAGTAGAAAATTGCATCAGAGGTCAGCAGGTAACTCACTGGAGAGTCTGGGCAGCTTTTCTTTTAGAGCTGAGTCACAGCCTCACTATGACTAGCAGTGGACACCATGTGAGCCAGTCATGCCCTTATGGCATGCCACCATGACCCTTTTAGGCATACTGGGGACCATTGTCTCAAGCTTCCAGAAGATGGTCCCCATTTCACTCCAGGAAATGGAGGAGATCAAATTCTCAGACAACATTCCTGGACAGACCACTGACACCAGGCAGAACAGAGTATCTGGTGCAGTCAGATGGGACCAGGAGAATGACATATGCTCCCTCACTTCCAAAAGACTTTTCTTGTCATCATCACCAGACAAAGTGATTGTTCTCGTACCGACCCTGGCTGATTTCAAAGCTTTCCAAGAGCTGTTGTTGAGGATAGCAGATATGTTGGACATCAAGACTTTGATGATACAGGAGAAGCCCCATAAATTGTTCAACATCCTGACTGCATTAGACTCTGCTAGAATTGCCCTCCTGATAAATGATAAATACACAACCCAACTGAAGATCTATGGAAGAAAGCTACCACCATTCCTGACACAACAAAAAGGGTTGAGAAATGGTACCAAGTCCCATAGAAAAGGGTTGAATATTTTTCTGTCACCCCATTAGTTAATTCGTTGTCTCTGTGGTCCAGGTAAAATCTAGTCCACAAAGGAGAAAGGTCTAAAAAATGGGACCTTTTTGGAAGGAAAGATCACTCCTCTGCCTCCCTGAAACTTTGTATTTCTAATTATCAAGCTCTCTTGGCTGAGTACAACTTTTTAAAGTGGGACAGTGTCACCATTCTTAGCCACACTTTCACAAGATAGTAAGAAAGAGCTTAAGGTCACAGACAGGGGTGGCTAATAAGTGCCTAAGCCTACTCTCCAGGCAGCCACTTTCACCTTGGACATGAAGGGCAGATCCATGGCTACAGCCATAATGATACAAAAAGCCTTATGGTTACAGGCTTCAGGCATACCCAAGGAGATGAAAGTCACAAAAGAAGACCTGCTCTTCAGTCGATGGAGCTATTTAGTGAATACATGGATAGTGCTTTACATTTCCTGAATGATCTGAGAGCCACTCTGTGCTCCTTGGGGAGGTACACACCGGCCTCTTATCATAAACCTTACCAATATTCACCTCAGACGAGGCAGGGAACTATGTTGTACCAGCCAAGCCAACCCTGCTATCTCCTCAGCAAGAAGCCATGCATCACCTCCTCATAACACACTATGCATCTGCTTCAGGACAGCAGATTTGTGAGGACTGTCAGGAGCCACACCAGAACCAGTCCAGAGTAGAAGGCAATCTTTGGAAGCTGCATTGCTCTCTACAACTGAGCTTGATCTGCCACGCATCCAACACATGAGTGCTAGAGATCATCACCCAGGTTTACCCAATCCAATTCCAATCCCTGCCCTCTATCCATTCCTTTTCCCCATCCTTCTTCAGGGACTTTTCTCAAGAGAGCTTACTACAAACAGATGTGGCCTCACTGCGTCTTCTAGGAGCCATAGAGACGGTACTGCAGATGTACTGGAGAAGAGGTTTCTATTCCTGATAATTCTTTATTGTGAGGAAGAAAAGGGATTTTCTTCCTATCCTGGCCCTAATGAGTCTTTATGCGCTGTCTCTGATTCAGGATGGTAACACTTGCCCCATCATTCCCTCTCTTCATGCTCAAGGCTGGTTCATGGCTGTCAACTACAGGCCAGGTATTTCCACACCTCTATTCATTTGGTCCCCAGGAAGTAAGGCCCAACCATTCACAGTAAGACTCAACCATTATCAATACGCAGAGTACTGCCATTGGGACTCTCCATGGCCCCAGCAGTCTTCACAAAACTCCTAGAAATGGTAGGGGGCACACATAAAGATGAAAGGCCTGGATGTCTACTCATATTGAGACAACTGGCTGATAAGTGAAGGATCCTAGCAAAAGATGGTAACAGCTAGTCCTCTCCTTGTTTGCCCAACTACACCTCCTGGTGAACTATGAAAAATCATCTCTCGCCCCAGGCCTCGATGGCAAAACCATCTCTCCTCGAGAACAGGTTCTTGTCTCTGCAATCAATACTGAATGGAGTAAGATTAAAATCTGGCCATGATACTATGGACTTTTCTGGTCTGCTAGGTCACATGTCTGCATGCATATGTGTGACACTGCTTGCCAGACTTCATCTGTGGCCTCTACAAATCTAAGATCAGTGCATTCCCTGTTGGGACACTAGATAAACAAGGAAGTTGTGGTTCCACCTCACATCATTTCAGAGCTGAGTTGGTGGCTAGCCCCAAGACCATATGTAGAGGGGTGCCTTTCTCACGCCCCCCCCACCCCTGACCATGACACAGTCATACATATATCAAGAGGAGGTTGGGGGTTATCTAGACAATCTCCAGATGTAGGGGACCTGCTTCCAGGATGACATGAGTTGTCCTGAAGCTCACAGATCATAATGGTTTCCTGCATGACATTCCTACCTCTTCCTCAAAATTGCACAGTGCAAATCTTGATAGACAGCACCTCTATAGTATACGACCTATACAAACAAGAAGGCACCTGCACATCATCCCTCTGTCAAGAAGATGTCAAGTTACGGACATGTTGTCATCAGCCCAGGCAACAATGCTGGAACCAGGGGGCAGGATGGGAGGCCATGGTCTCCCCACTTTTAAAAGCTGGAGGGTCATGCCCCCACTTTTAAACATGGGCGTACTTTGTGGGGGAAATGCTGCCACATAGCACAGCCCCTGCTGACCCAGCTCCGTGCCTGCCCGAGGCTTGCAATTTGGGTGGGCATTGCGGTCTTCTGCCCCCCGACTACACGCAGGCTAAAAAAAAGTGGATGGTATGCCCCCCTCCTCCCCCAGGTTTCAGCACCAGTGGTTCCCCCACTTCTACAAAGGTTCTGGCACCCTTGAGCCCAGGATAACCTGACAGCTCTTCACTTCTCTGGAGTCAGCAACAATGAAGCAGGCATCTTAAGCAAACAATTCATCACAAGCAGAATGGTTTCTGCAGAGGCCCATCATAGAGCTCATATTCAACCAATGGAAAGTTCCCACAATGGACCTGTTCACCACTGAGGGCAGCTTTTGCTCAAGAGGGGGCGTGAGCCTGAGATCATTACCTGATGCCGTCCTTGTCTCATGGAATTGAGGCCTCCTGTATGCTTTTTCCACCAATTCTCCTGATTCCCAGGGTGATAGCCAAGATCAGACAGGACAGAACCACACTTATCTTTATAGCTTCTTATTGGCCATAGTAGCTTTAGCTGACAGATCTGTTACAGATGTGTCTTTTCAACCTCGTATTCCACTCTCTGACTGTCCAAACATGATGTTTCAGAATCATGGTTAGATGATCGTCCAGACCAAAAGTCACTGCATCTGATGGCCTGGATGTTAGCTGGTTGAGTAACCATGACAGAAACTGCTCATTGCAAGAAATACTTATACAAAGTAGAATGTCATTTGGAAAAAATCATTACTCCTTGAAATTGAAGAGATTTTCAATATGACCAGTCCAGCACAATCTAGAATAACTATACGTTTTGATATTGAAAATCCTTGGCTGCGTATTGCATTAAAAACATTCTGGCCTTTCCTTCAGGTCCATCGTGGTTCACCTTGCAACAGTTTCAACTTGTCATCTCCTAGTACAGTTATGCATGGTCTTTTCTCACCCAATGGTATCGAAGTTTCTCAAGGCCTATTACATACTTAGCCACAGGCTAGAGAATCTACTCCAGCATGGGGCCCTAATATTGTCCTCCTAAACCTCTTGGATCCTCTTTTTTGAGCCCCTTTCAGAATGCTAATTGCACTATCTCACCCTCAAGATGGTCCACTGCAAGAGCCATCCCCTGCTGAAGCCAGCAGCTTTAGGATTATGGACTATGGGCACCAATATAAGAACCTGCCAGTCTTACTCTGGAGCCTGGACTCTAAGAGAATGGTAATGTGTTATGACATATAGCTTCAGAGAACAAGAATTAACTTTTAATTTTAATTTTTTCTTTCTTTCTTTTTTTTCAAAGGGCTTTTGGTATATTCTCTTCTGTTACCCCAGTGTGACAGGATAATTTATTTGTTCCTTTTTTAAAGAATAATTTGATTGGGTTCCAACAGTGCATGTGATGGGATGGACAAAAATCCCACTTGGGACAAAAAGGGGTAATATCCCATTCTGGAAGCAGGGACTGAATAGCCCCCTGCTGCACAACATTTGTCAAAACAGAAAGCCTGGGTTAAGTAAAATTAGAGACAGGAAGCATTGGAGTTGGGCTACCTTGACAGCTTTTGGTCTGAGATGGAGAGGTTATAGCAGAAGAACTGAGCAACCCTAAACTAAGAACCTAGGACCAGGCCTGGGGAGAAGGTTTGGACTAAATTTTATTGTTTTATTGTTAATTTGTCTGTTAATAGGGTTAATATTTTGACCCTACACAGGGCATGTAGCCTCTATCTTAGAGCAGATGGGAAAAATGCCTGCTAACAGTGTTCATTACACTGAATGTAATATTCTTAACAAACGTCTCCATTTCATCACACAACATGAACTAAAGACAGATGAAACGTTCCAGACAACTGTAGGGAGTATACCATATATTATCTGATATTGTGATGATGCATGTTGATAGTATAATAAATGTTTTTGTTCATTTTTCATATTTAAGGTATATAAGAAAGCCATGAAGAACCTGCTCCCAACACCAGCCAAATCACATTACACATTCAACCTGCGTGACTTTTCACGTGTTGTCCAAGGCTGCTTACTCATTAAAAAAGAATCAGTTGAAACCAAGCATACAATGATTCGTCTGTTTGTGCATGAAGTATTTCGAGTATTTTATGACCGACTTGTGGATGACTCTGATAGAGCCTGGTTGTTCAAAATAATGAGAGACATAGTGAAAGACCATTTCAAAGAAGCGTTTGACATTGTTTTTGCACATCTAAGGCAAGGGAACGCACCTGTAAGTAATCACATTTTCCATTACAAAACAATTAATTTTTATTATTTTCTGTATCATAATGTCTGAATTTTAGCAGTGGCTATTTTATCTCTGTTCTATCTCATCTGTCTTGGTGCCCTTCTCTGTTGGAGCATGTTGCATG
The DNA here is from genome assembly GCF_015237465.2 of Chelonia mydas. Taxonomy (NCBI): domain Eukaryota; kingdom Metazoa; phylum Chordata; order Testudines; family Cheloniidae; genus Chelonia; species Chelonia mydas. The sequence continues at coordinate 24,655,907 of NC_057853.1, forward strand.
ATTTAAAAAAAAAAACCCCAAAACAACCCCAAAACCTACAACAAAGATTTTGCTCTTCTTTCCTGCTGGCAAGAGGTAGGCTTAAGGTTTGTACTTTTTGTTACCTGCATTACTTTAAAAAAAAAAGTTATATTTATTTCACTTCCAGGGCATTCATAGTATTGAATTATTTAATTTTTTGTGTTTTGCTAGGAAAATATTTGTTGGAAACCAGAATAAAACAAATGAATATAGCATGCTTGTCAGGGAGGTGGGAAGAGGATACCTGGCATTTCAGCACTCTAGGAAATTAATTATTTTTCATCTTTTTGAAAATTTAAGAAAACTGTGATGTGACTTGTGAAAATTTCTGGACTAGTTTGAATAACCAGATTAGTATGTCACTTTTCAGGGCTTGACTGATACACCTTTAGTTTATGTGACTTTGTATATTATATGTTAGAGGTCTTGCACACTGAGATTAATTCATAATAATGTCTGTGTAGTTGATGTATTGATAGTGTATATATATATATAATTCTGTTCTTTTCTATTCTCAAATCTGCATCAGTGGTCTTCCTTCTTTAGGTTTCATGCTGATAGGCAGACCAATTACCAGGTCATTTTCTTCTCTGCAGAGCTTCCAACTTATTGAAGCTCTTTAGTTTTCCTTCTACTTCATCCAAGACAAACGCTCCAGCTCCTCATGATACACACCAAATATTCCTCAAGGCCCTGTTGCAGAAATTGTAATGTGGTCTCTTGTTCTGTCCACAGTGTGACTGAGGGTTGTCCTGAGCTCCAGTCCTGCCTCTCTTGATAGGGCATAAGGCCTATGGTACTGCAGCCTACCTTCCTTGTGGCCCAGATGGGAGCTCTTGCTCCAGGCTTCTCTCTCAGCAGATCAGCTCCTCTTGTGCCTCATATAACTGGATCACTGGAGGCAAAACTCACATCAGTGCTCTCCACTGGTTCCTTTCTATGCAGCCTCAGCAGCTATTACTTTGATCAGACATGTTGGGGATCTCACTGCTTTCTGTCATAAAGAACTATTCCTTATTTTTCATAAAGGCACAGCTGTCCCACATATTAGTCCCAGGATTCACCCCCAAGCCTGGCTCCGCATTTCATATTTCCCTCCCAAGTTTTGTCCATATTCAAAGTCTCTTAAAGGATATTTTGGCATAATTTAAGTATTATTTGAACCTTACAGTTTTGTTTGCTTAGGACTTGCCCTTTTAGGCAGATTCTTTATTTGAGATATTCAGGAGTCTAAAAATAGAAAGAAAAAGTCCAGTTACACAGAAGCTAGGATGGATCAACTTCTGCATTAAAACATTGCTACCAGTATACAGCATCTCTTCTCCCAGCTTTATCAAAACTTACAATGAGAAAGCCATTGGTACTTCTCGTTGGCCAAAGATTTTTCTTTTTTAGCCCATGATTTGTAAGATGACAAAAACAATTAGAAAGTATTCAGAGTAGCAGCCGTGTAAGTCTGTATCCACAGAAAGAAAAAGAGTACTTGTGGCACCTTAGAGACTAATAAATTTATTTGAGCATAAGCTTTCGTGAGCTACAGCTCACTTCATCGGATGCAGCTCACGAAAGCTTATGCTCAAATAAATTTGTTAGTCTCTAAGGTGCCACAAGTACTCCTTTTAATTTGAAAGTAATTTACCAACCTTTATGACAAGAAGAAATTAGTCCAGATCTTGGTCCATCTGCTGGTAAGTGTGATATCTGCAAGAGGAAACTCAGTGATGAAGATCTTTGAATGGACTTCTAGAAACCTGATCTACTACATGGGAAAAGTCTCTGTCTTTAGATTTAGAGAAGGGGATGAAGTAATATCTTTTCTTGGACCAACTTCCATTAGTGAAGGAGACAAGCTTTCAAGCTACACAGAATTCTTCTTCAGGCCTGTGAAAGGCACTCGGAGTGTCATAGCTAAATACAAGGTGGAATAGATTGTTTAGCATAGCAAATACAAATTCTAAGAGACCGTTAAAGGTGAACAATCTGTTTTTTGTCGTGATCACTTTCTAGTTTTTTGGATGATTTTTGTTTTTTAATATGTTTTTCCCACTCTCTTTTGCCATTTAATGAATGTGTAGACAAGGAACTTACCTTATGGCTCAAGTTATTACTTCCTAAGATGAGGAAGAAGGGTGCTATCCATACCTCTGTGATATATCCTGAAAGTTTTGATTATGTTTGTGCATGAGACTATGAACAGCATTTTAATTAATTGTGTTCAAAGAATAAATAAATAAACATTTACTAGAGTTGGACATGACCTATTAGTAGGGATTTTGATTTTTTGTTTTAATCAATAAACACTGATAAAACACCGCAATACAAAAAAAAAGTTTATCCAATAAACAACAAAAATGGTTACTTGTATCAAAGGGCTTGTCTACTTGGATCAGTATTGTGACTAGGAAGTGTGATCTCTAAAGTGTGCTAATGTATTGCTCATTAATTAGTCCATGTAGGAAAATGACAATTAAATTTCACTTTGCAATTTATTGATTTTATACCATAGGTAACTGAAGAAGACATGAGAAGTCTGGTATTTGGTGATTACATGAACCCTGACCTTGAAGGAGATGAAAGACTTTATATTGAAATTCCAAGTGTTCAACAGTTCAGTGATGTTGTAGAGCAGTGTTTGGAAGAATATAACCAAACTCACAAGACAAGAATGAACCTTGTAATTTTCAGGTGCACATACTTGGCATTATTAACAGCTTTAGGCAATCAACAACTTTGTAATAATATTCATTTTTGAGAAGTGCACTTTTTACCTCTCTCTTACCCTTTACATGTCTCCACCAAACTGTCGCTGATGACATTACCTCTTGGCAGATGCTGGGGGCAATTCAAATGATTTTACTGGGAAGCAAATGCACTACACTTTGCACCAGAAGTTCTGTTCTGATGGGAGACGAGCAATCCTGCTTTGTTATTTTCAACTGACTTTATTTTTCCTTTTTTGATGGGGAAAGGGAGTAGGTGGGTAAGCAGTGATCTTTTCCTTTCATGTCTCTGCTTATTTCTTCAGTTAACTGATGTTTGAAGTAACATTTTTCTCCCCAGGGACCCTTTGCAGGAGCATTCATGTTTGTAATTTAGAAGTGCTGCACTAGATCCAGATGATGCTGTAGCTGTGAAGTTTCAGAGTAGCAGCCGTGTTAGTCTGTATTTGCAAAAAGAAAAGGAGTACTTTTCTTATGCTCAAATAAATTGGTTAGTCTCTAAGGTGCCACAAATACTCTTTTTCTTTTAGCTGTGAAGTGACTCTCTAACTATCTGTTAGGGGATAATTCTACCACTTTTGCTTGTGGCTTCTGGACCCTCATTTCACCAGGGAAAGGAATTCCAAGTCTGAGAGGGACTGCACAGCCATGCCCTACTAATCACAGCTGCAGTTCCTCCTGTGAGGTTCTAGGCTGATCAGACCAAGCCACTGGTCTCCTAGTGACCAAGCACACAGAAAAATATCCTGAACTGGCTTTTCAGGATAAGTCAGAATTTGCTTTCTTTGAGATGATTGAACTTTTTTGAAACCAATTTAAATGGTGTCCCCCTTCATCTTCTTAAATGAGTTTTATGCTTCCTTAGGAAGGAATTCTTACCCCTCTCCCAGCCAAGGCTGAAAGCAAGACTCTTACTTTTGGCGGCCTTCCTCTTCATCTCCTTTCTGACACACTGTTCAAAGATGAGGATGGGAAAATAGCTTTTTCGCTGTTCCAGTGCACTAACTTTCATTCGGTCATCTCCAGATGCCACCTTTTAAAGAAATTGCTCAATTCTGTGTTTCCCAAAATCAGCAACAAAATGCATTTTGAAGGGGGAAAACATTGACCTATCCCATATTCTTTCCCATGTATTCTTCCCTATTCTGTTCATACTATTGATATTTCCCAAAAGTTAGGACTAACAGAGCAACTGTGCTTTAGAATTGGAAATTTCCTTATCTGTTGATTTCTTCTTTTAGATTGACATCTCCATCAGTCCAAGCCCACTAATTCCTAAAGCTTATATTTAGTGATCGGGTGATGTGTATATAGTTGTCACAACAGTTATGAAAGATTGGTTTATTGGCTACATATCCAGCTTTGGAGGTACTCTTCTGGGCAGGAAGTTGGGCAAACACGACTTTCTGTTCTCATCTCCCAGACTTATTGACAGAACGTAAAAATATTAGCTTAGAAAAATGTAAAACATTTATAAATGTACTTTGTCTCTTTTCATCATGATGTTTAATCTGTTTCATTGTCAGGTACGTGTTGGAACATTTGTCTCGGATAAGTCGTATTCTAAAGCAGTCAGGTGGCAATGTCTTACTGGTTGGAATGGGAGGGAGTGGACGTCAGTCTTTGACCCGTTTGGCTACAGCCATGGCGAAAATGTATATTTTTCAGCCAGAGATCTCTAAGAGCTATGGTATGAATGAATGGAGAGAAGATCTGAAGGTGAGTGTTAACATAATGGGTGGCAGGTATAATAGGCAAGGGGAGGCATTGCCTCCCCTAGCACAGCCGTCCCTACTGCCCGACACCTGGGCTCTGGTGCCCCCCCGCCTCGCCTCTTCCCCTCCCTGCTCTGACCCTTCCCTGAAGCTCCCATGGCTTGCTGCTGCCACCTGGGGTGAATCTTCCTCCTCTACCACATCCTCTTTCCCCTTGGAGGTCCCCACAATTGCCAGCCACATCTCTCCTCACCCCCTCCTTCCTGCGGGGCGTGTGTGTATGTGTGAGAATGCCAGCAGGGAGTCAGTGGCAGACGTGGATGGAGGGAGTGAGGAGGTGAGCGGAGGGGATCCCTGAGTAACTTTACACAGTGAAAAAGCCTTCCAGAGACCTAGTAGCAGAGATCACTGCAACTGTTAAAGAGCCATTAAAGTAGTAATGAAGCCATTTAACAGGTATTTGCCAATGCCCAGGAAGCCTTTGGCCACATTCAGCTGGCTTTTATAATGTAGGAAAATGTATTACTGGGGTTAAAAATAGTTTCCAAATGACAACCCTTCAGTTATTCTCTGTACCCAGAAGAAGTAAGTGCTAACCTGGCTCAAGGAGGAGCTGACATAGCTAGTGAGTTTATTTCTTGATCTAGGCATTTTATTCAAACCCAGTTTAAGTCAACAAGTCTGGCAGGGAATTTTGTGTAAGAAAGGTGATTAAACTACTGCCTTAATGCAGGCTGTCAATGACAAGCACTTTTTCAAAAGGAGAGATTAGGCTTCAGGTTGGCGCAGGTAGCCTGGCTTTTCATCTCTCTCTCTATAGCATACACCAAACTCCCTGCCACCCAGAGGAGAATCTATCTGGCAATTGAGCTATACTTGTTGCCTGTTCAGCTCCTTTGGGGAATGTTATTAGTGCTTTAAGGTGAAAAGGGGGGAGGTAGTCACGGGGTGGGGGGCAGCTGCAGGGTGAGGAGGCGAGTGGCGAGCCAGCTGCACAGCAGGTGGTGGTGGGGGGGTCTCATAGCTGGCAGGGAAAGGGTCTGGCGCGGGGGGAGGTTGAGGAGGCGAGCAGCGGGTGGCGAGGAGATGAGCAGAGGGGGGGATCTTGGGAGGGTGAAGAGGCGAGTGGCAAGTCAGTGGTGGGTGGGGGTGGGACCTGGGGCAGAGCAGGGGTGGAATGTGGGCGGGGCTGTGGACCGAAGAGGCAGGACAAAGAGCTTGCCTCCCCCATGGGACGTTTCACCCACCGCCCATGATTAACATGCATGTGTTTTGGTTTTAATTTTCAAGAAGTGTGTTCCAGAGTGTGCTATACTTTCAATCAACTTAAAGTTAATTTTTTGAACCCTATAGAACCTTCTGAAGAGTGCAGGCATGAAGGGCTTGAAAACTGTGTTTATAATCACAGACACACAGATTAAAGAAGAAGCTTTCTTGGAAGATATTGACAGTGTTCTCAATACTGGAGAAGTACCTAATCTTTTTGCAGCAGATGAAAAACAAGACATTATGGAGGTATCCTTAAAAAATGGCTATATTTCTCTTAAAATGTAATCTCTTATTTTCATTGTGGTTTGACAATAAATAGTAAATTTAAAAGGGGAACCATAAGTTAACTTGCCACAGCAACACAATTTTAAAGCAAAACTGCAAAATTTTTGCATCAAGAATTTAACAATATATACCTTTTTTAAAGTGCCCATTTGGATATGTACAGTTCATTTAATGACTTTTACTGGATCTCATGAAATCTTGTTTTCACAAGATCTTCTTGTAAATTGTGTTAACTTGTTTATAAAATGGGATGGTTGATACATCCTGCCTCTGGTACAAACCGTAATTCTGACCTCATGCTTTCCTCACATATACATAACACACTACACATGTAACTTGTGCTTATATGCCAACCCTCAATATTTGCAAATGTTGCTGAGCTTGTAATGATGGATTTGCACTTTTTCTTATTACTTGGAGGAAGAAATAAGTTCTCTGGGACTATGTAGTCTGTCTCTGTCAGTAGAAGCTTCTTGTGTGGGCATTAGGGCATGGTTAAATGTCCCATAACTAGGCATTTCCTTGTTTTTAGGGCTTTCTTTTGGTGGCATGTCACATTTAACATACTTCAATCCCTTTTAAACAAATGTAGGAGGACGTTGTTTGATGGTGTATGTTGGTGTGTGTGGTTGGGGAGGGTTGTTTTGTTTGTGGAATGCCATAATAAAAGCACAAATCACTTTTTCACTGCACCCCTGCAGTTTACATGGAAATCAGTGGCAAGTGCACTAGTATAACCAAGGCCAGAAATGGGCAGAAAGTGTATGTCATCAATTATATCTTCCCAGAATAGGGTTAGACCTACATTTTCAGAATACAGAGTAGCAGCTGTGTTAGTCTGTATTCACAAAAAGAAAAGGAGTACTTGTGGCACCTTAGAGACGAACAAATTTATTTGAGCATAAGCTTTTGTGAGCTACAGCTCACTTCATCGGATGCATTCAGTGGAAAATACAGTGTGGAGATTTATATACATAGAGAACGTGAAACAATGGGTGTTACCATACACACTGTAACGAGAGTGATCACTTAAGGTGAGCTATTACCAGCAGGAGAGCAGGGGGGAAAAAACCTTTTGTAGTGATAATCAAGGTGGGCCATTTCCAGCAGTTGACAAGAACGTCCAAGGAACGGTGGGGGCAGGGGGGGGGGGAATAAACATGGGGAAATAGTTTTACTTTGTGTAATGACCCATCCACTCCCAGTCTTTATTCAAGCCTAAGTTAATTGTATCCAGTTTGCAAATTAATTCCAATTCAGCAGTCGCTCGCTGGAGTCTGTTTTTGAAGTGTTTTTGTTGAAGAATTGCAACTTTTAGGTCTGTAATCGAGTGACCAAAGAGACTGAAGTGTTCTCCGACTGGTTTTTGAACGTTATAATTCTTGACGTCTGATTTGTGTCCGTTTATTCTTTTACATAGAGGTTGTCCAGTTTGACCAATGTACATGGCAGAGGGGCATTGCTGGCACATGATGGCATATATCACATTGGTAGATGTGCAGGTGAACGAGCCTCTGATAGTGTGGCTGATGCGATTAGGCCCTGAATAGATATGTGGACACAGTTGGCAACGGGCTTTGTTGCAAGGATAGGTTCCTGGGTTAGTGGTTCTGTTGTGTGGTGTGTGGTTGCTGGTGAGTATTTGCTTCAGGTTGGGGGGCTGTCTGTAAGTGAGGACTGGCCTGTCTCCCAAGGTCTGTGAGAGTGATGGGTCGTCCTTCAGGATAGGTTGTAGATCCTTGATGATGCGTTGGAGAGGTTTTAGTTGAGGGCTGAAGGTGATGGCTAGTGGCGTTCTGTTGTTTTCTTTGTTGGGCCTGTCCTGTCATAGGTGACTTCTGGGTACTCTTCTGGCTCTGTCAATCTGTTTCTTCACTTCAGCAGGTGGGTATTATAGTTGTAAGAACGCTTGATAGAGATCTTGTAGGTGTTTTTCTCTGTCTGAGGGGTTGGAGCAAATGCGGTTGTATCGTAGAGCATGGATCGTGTGGTGTGGTCTGGATGAAAGCTGGAGGCATGTAGATAGGAATAGCGGTCAGTAGGTTTCCGGTATGGGGTGGTGTTTATGTGACCATCGCTTATTAGCACCGTAGTGTCCAGGAAGTGGATCTCTTGTGTGGACTGTTCCAGGCTGAAGTTGATGGTGGGATGGAAATTGTTGAAATCATGGTGGAATTCCTCAAGGGGTTCTTTTCCATGGGTCCAGATGATGAAGATGTCATCAATATAGCGCAAGTAGAGTAGGGGCGTTAGGGGACGAGAGCTGAGGAAACGTTGTTCTAAGTCAGCCATAAAAATGTTGGCATTACTGTGGGGTCACGCAGGTACCCACAGCAGTGCCGCTGATTTGAAGGTATACATTGTCCCCAAATGTGAAATAGTTATGGGTGAAGACAAAGTCACAAAGTTAAGTCACCAGGTTTGCCGTGACATTATCGGGGATACTGTTCCTGACGGCTTGTAGTCCATCTTTGTGTGGAATGTTGGTGTAGAGGGCTTCTACATCCATAGTGGCCAGGATGATGTTTTCAGGAAGATCACTGATGGATTGTAGTTTCTTCAGGAAGTCAGTGGTGTCTCGAAGACAGCTGGGAGTGCTGGTAGTGTAGGGCCTGAGGAGGGAGTCTACATAGCCAGACAATCCTGCTGTCAGGGTGCCAATGCCTGAGATGATGGGGCGTCCAGGATTTCCAGGTTTATGGATGTTGGGTAGCAGATAGAATACCCCAGGTCGGGATTCCAGGGGTGTGTCTGTGTGGATTTGTTCTTGTGCTTTTTCAGGGTGTTTCTTGAGCAAGTGGTGTAGTTTCTTTTGGTAACCCTCAGTGGGATCAGAGGGTAATGGCTTGTAGAAAGTGGTGTTGGAGAGCTGCCTAGTAACCTCTTGTTCATATTCCGACCTATTCATGATGAGAACAGCACCTCCTTTGTCAGCCTTTTTGATTATGATGTCAGAGTTGTTTCTGAGGTTCACATTTGGGGACAATGTACACCTTCAAATCAGCGGCACTGCTGTGGATACCTGCGTGGCCCCACAGTATGCCAACATTTTTATGGCTGACTTAGAACAACGTTTCCTCAGCTCTCGTCCCCTAACGCCCCTACTCTACTTGTGCTATATTGACGACATCTTCATCATCTGGACCCATGGAAAAGAAGCCCTTGAGGAATTCCACCATGATTTCAATAATTTCCATCCCACCATCAACCTCGGACTGGACCAGTCCACACAACAGATCCACTTCCTGGACACTACGGTGCTAATAAGCGATGGTCACATAAACAGTACCCACCTGCTGAAGTGAAGAAACAGATTGACAGAGCCAGAAGAGTACCCAGAAGTCACCTACAACAGGACAGGCCCAACAAAGAAAACAACAGAACGCCACTAGCCATCACCTTCAGCCCCCAACTAAAACCTCTCCAACGCATCATCAAGGATCTACAACCTATCCTGAAGGACGACCCATCACTCTCACAGATCTTGGGAGACAGGCCAGTCCTTGCTTACAGGCAGCCCCCCAACCTGAAGCAAATACTCACCAGTAACCACACACCACACAACAGAACCACTAACCCAGGAACCTATCCTTGCAACAAAGCCTGTTGCCGACTGTGTCCACATATCTATTCAGGGGATACCATCATAGGGCCTAATCGCATCAGCCACGCTATCAGAGGCTCGTTCACCTGCACATCTACCAATGTGATATGTGCCAGCAATGCCCCTCTGCCATGTACATTGGTCAAACTGGACAACCTCTATGTAAAAGAATAAATGGACACAAATCAGACGTCAAGAATTACAACATTCAAAAACCAGTCAGAGAACACTTCAGTCTCTTTGGTCACTCGATTACAAACCTAAATGTAGCAATTCTTCAACAAAAAAACTTCAAAAATAGACTCCAACAAGACACTGCTGAATTGGAATTAATTTGCAAACTGGATACAATTAACAGAGTAGCAGCCGTGTTAGTCTGTATTCACAAAAAGAAAAGGAATACTAGTGGCACCTTAATGAAGTGAGCTGTAGCTCACGAAAGCTTTTGCTCAAGTAAATTTGTTAGTCTCTAAATTGCCACAAGTACTCCTTTTCCATTTTCAGAATAGTGTTCACACATTTTGAGTGCTTAGCACTTCCAAAAATCAGGGCTTAGGTTTCATAAGTTGGACATTCAAAATTAGAGTAGTATTTTGAAAATTTAGGTCTTAATCTTTTCACATATCCATGTCAACTAATGAACCATCATGGTGTTACATTTCCAAAACTCATAGAAGTTGGTGCACCGTACATGCACAAATGTTTTTATTTAATTAGTTATGTTACTTGATACATGTTTAAAAAAACATTTCTTTCATTGTGGTTTGATAAATATATTGAGAGCAGCATTCCATATACTTTGCAAAGAAGTTAGATTATATGATGATTTTAATTGATTGGATTTTTAAGTTTTTATCTTTTCATTTTAACCAAGTATTTATTAAAGATGGTTGGCTACAGATAGTTCTGTTCCAATTTCATAGTTCTTTTGAACACATTCTTTAATTTCAAATAATTTCTTTCCATGTAGCATTTAAATGTGGTAGTTATTCTGCAGCACGTCAGTTGAGGTAAACTCATTCATTGTTCATAAAAATATGTTCAATCAAAACAATTCTATCACCAATCTATCTTTCCACTTTATAGATTTCTAAAAAATAATTGCTAGGTTATGTGAAATAGTCATATTTTGTGGAAAAAACTTTTGAATTTTAGGGAAATGGATGATCTGTTTTTTGTGGATTGTTAGTTAATTGAGATCAGTATTTATTGTATTGTAAGAACAGTACAGAGTAACGGTGTAGATGCTTCATATATTCAGAACATAAGGTTTCTTCTTCTAAGAAAAGTTTTTGCAAATGATTAAATGTGATATGTTTGTGTATCTGGACATTTGAATCCTTCTCTACCTGTAGGTAAATACTGCACATCCTTTTAATGAATTGTTTTGAGTATCACTTTCAAAAATGCTTTCAGTAAGTTGTTTATTTTTATGAAATGTAGTTTAGGAGGTTGGTGTGGTATATGGCACTTAAAATGTATATTAGAGGAAGAAGAACATTGATTTTTATGAGATTGACTTTCCTTAAAATGAGGATAATAATTTGCACCTTTTTAATTTATATTAATAATTTATATCTTTTAAAATGTTTTTGTAAGTGGTTGAAGATTGATTTTAATTGTCTTATTGTTGTGTTACTAATAAAAGGCTAAGATACTTTATTGCCTGAGGAGGTTCAATTTCAAATTCTGATTTTCAGAATGTGATTTATAACCTCCCCATAAAGAGAAGGTCACATTTTAACCAGTTTAATCTTTATCCTAATCTAGAATACTAGATTGGTCAAACCTGTAGGAAATTAGTTCTAGAATAGTGGTGGCAGAGTTACAGATAAATACGACAGGTTTCAGAGGAGCAGCCGTGTTAGTCTGTATTCGCAAAAAGAAAAGGAGTACTTGTGGCACCTTAGAGACTAACAAATTTATTTGAGCATAAGTTTTCGTGAGCTACAGCCCACTTCATCGGATGCAGTGAGCTGTAGCTCACAAAAACTTATGCTCAAACAAATTTGTTAGTCTCTAAGGTGCCATGAGTACTCCTTTTCTTTTAGATAAATACGAGTGTGGCACCCCCAAATATTATTTGCTTATTGTTCTGTTTTTCTAATTTTATTCTGTTTATTAGCAGGTTTTGTCTTATTTTACCTATACTACATTTTAGATCATGTGATGTCAAAAAAGGATGATTTAAATCATTTTGAAATACAGTATTTAATGACAGGTTATTAATCACAGGCTTCCCCATCCCATCCATTATTCTCTAGGGTGTTCGTGCAGTAGCTCAAGCTGGCAGTAAACATGATGAACTCAGTCCCCTGGCCTTGTTTGCCTACTTCGTGAACCGCTGCAAAGAAAATCTCCACGTTGTGGTAGCATTCAGCCCAATCGGAGATGCTTTCCGCAATCGTCTGAGACAATTCCCGTCTCTCATCAACTGTTGTACTATTGACTGGTTCCAGGTTTGTAAAAATATGTTGCTGCCTCAACAGAGGGTTTCAGTTTTCTAATAATACCTGTATTTTCATACCCCATTATGTTTCCCTTCTACCCTCTGGCTAGCAGGGGTCAGCCTCTCTCAAAATATTTAAAGTATAACAAGTCATCCTCTCTCATGTTTTTGAGAAACTATTTGATATTTCCCCCTGTTACAGGTAAAGCTAAAAAATAATTTAAAAAAAATAGAATGTCGAGATGCAAAATATTGTAGGGGCTGACCAGTTTCAGCAACGTTACTCTGTCATCAACAACTTGCTCTCTAATGATGCTTTATTCCTTCATTTGCTGATTATTGATTGTTTTGTTTAATCAGATAATATATGATGTGCTGTGTCTCAAGGCATTCAAGATTTTAAAATAGTTGTTCACATCTGAATCTTGGTTCCAATATAACAGTGTATAATTAACCTAGATTTTTTTGTTAACAAAATCAGTTGGGTGAAAAAGTAATACGTTCATAATTTCTGTTGCCAGTTTACAGGATCAACAAGTTGGAAGCAAAGGTGTAAGCAATTTGGAATGGCTGACAAGCGTGGGGGAGATTTCACTTTGTGATGCTGCACAGTGTTTTCCTATGCTGATGGGAAAAACTGAAGATAGAGGTTCCTTAGCAGAACTAAAACCTGGATAATTACCTTTAATTGCTAAAGGCAACAGTCCTTACAAATGGTGTTATCAGCAATTAAACTGCAGCTAGATCTATTGATTAGCCACCAGCAAACCATTTCTTGAGACATGTTGTGTTGGACGCATTAAAGAAATTGCTTGTTCCAAAGTGTAAAAATTACGTCTTTGCACAAATCATGAGTGGTAACACCTACATTTTATTTCCTCCCTCTGCCTTTTTTTTCAGCCATGGCCTGAAGATGCCCTTGAACGTGTGGCTAATAAATTTTTAGAAACACTTCAGCTCACAGACAATGAACGGCAAGAAGTGGTGCCCATCTGTAAACACTTCCATACTTCTGTTTTGTCACTCTCTGAAAAGTTAGTTTTGTATATTTTTAAAAAACGGGGTGATATTTTATATAAATAAAGGTATAAGGAGGATAAGATGAGACTTTTTATGCTATCAAAAGTGGTAAAATTAAGAATAATCTAAAATTAAAAATAAAGTAATAGGTTAGAGAACATTTGTTAACAATTAAGGCAATTAGGTGATGGACCACATTACTTAGTAAGGTAGTTTAGTCACCGTCATTACTGATAATTTCTGTACTGTGAATTTGTAAATTTGAAGAACTGTGCAAGTTTAGAACATGTTTGTGTGACTTTTTTATTTTTGAAACAAATGGATCATTCCTGTTAGTTGTCACACTTTTTATTTTCCACCCCTTTTATGTTTCATTAACTGTAGTTAGAAAGATTATCTTTCTTTTCCATAGATTCTTGGAAACCCTGAGACGACATAACTATGTCACTCCTACTTCTTATCTTGAACTCATTGCTGCCTTCCAGCAACTTTTAACTCAAAAACGGGATACTGTGATGAAAGCCAAAAAGGGTTATACTAATGGACTAGATAAACTAGCTTTTGCTGAATCTCAGGTGAGTAGATACACATGTTAGAACAGGCAGAAATTGAACTCAGAAACAGTTCTATAGAGACAAGCCAAAAGCAGAACCTCAAATCAAAACCTTAAAATTTCCAAGGTGGGAGCTAGATTCCAATCCCTACATCTGAAACAACCCCTATGGGTTTGGTTTTGGATTAAGAAGTGGTCTGTGTAGCTTGAATGCTTGTCTCTCTCACCAACAAAAGTTGGTCCAATAAAAGATATTACATCATCCACCTCTCTCTAAAAATAGCAGAGAATTTATTTTTCAGTTTTGGCTCAGATGTAGCCAAAAACCTCATCAGAATATCTATGCATGTAAGCTTTGGTGCCAGAATATCAGAAGTGTCATGAAAACAGGAGGTCTTATAAGATTTTCACAATTCAGGTTTTATTTTGGGCAGAAATCTCAGGGCTTGTCTACACAAGGGATTTAATCCACAGTGAGTAGTGCCCTATACCTGTTGAGAAGCAGGTCGCCAATGCCATCGGAAGCTGGCCACTCACAAGTGTTGTTGATTTGTAACCAACCAATTAGGTGTAGGGAGATTGACTGCTGATGCCATTGTTATGCAGATGTGCGATGCCATGCATAAGGTACTATTGCACCAGGTTACAAAGCTTGGTAGTGCTCAGGAGTTTGATGGCTTTGCACGCCTGGGTTTCCATACTGTATTGGAGCAGTTGATGGGACCTGTGTGCCTATTATTTGCCCCCTGTACCAGAGCTCAGAGTTTATAAACAGAAAGGGGTATTTCTGCCTGGTGCTTCAAGGACTGGTTGATCACTGTGGCAGGCTTATTAACATAAATAGAGGGTGGTCTGGAAGGGTCCACAGTACCAGGATCTTTCAGAATTCACTTCAGTTTACCTTAATGGAGAAAGGACAGTTTGCATCCAAGCTCACTATGGATATTAATGGTGTGGAGATTGCTTCAACTATCGGGGGAGAGACCCAGTTTATTCTCTATTTCCCTGGTTAATGAAGCCATTCAAAGGTCACTTGGACAGAAGGAAGTAACTGTTTAACTATTACGTCAGTAGTTGTGGAATGGTAGTGAAGTGTACATTGGGCTGTCTGAAAGAAAGGTGGTGGTATTTATGGAATAGGTGGGAAGCTGCAGGAAAAAACTTGTTTTCTCTGAATACTGTGTGGGTGCCTCAGTGCCCCTATGCATTTCTTAAGTATCTGCCCCCCAAGATGGATCTGACTGAGCGGGTCCTGTTGTCTGTATCTACAAGCTCTATTTTGGACTGTGTTCCTGTCATCTAATAAATCTTTTGTTTTACTGGCTGGCTGAGAGTCACGGTGAATCACAGGAAGTGGGGTGTGCATGGCCCTGACTCCCCCACACTCCGTGACAGTCAGCATCTGCTCAACAATGTACACAAAAATATCTTTATTCCAGTGTCTGTCCACAAGAGTTTGCTGTACTAAAAGGTTGAGATCAAGGGTCTCAACACACTCCAAGTGGCTGCTTGAGGCATATTATAAGGCTTCTGGAGTGATAGCCCAATAGGAATTGTGTGGGCAAATAGCTTAATTAGTTTTAAGAGAGAGCTAGACAAATTTATGAGTGCAATTGTATGGGTGGGGCAGGGCTCAACAGCCCTGGGACTCATTTCTGGTTTATGTCTTTTGTTCCCAGAGTTCATGCTTCAGGGTTTCAGCAGGGGTCAGGAAGGGATTCCCCCCACCCTCAATGTATTCTGAGAGATGTTTTTTATCTTCTTCCTGTGAGGCATCAGGAATGGCCCTGGCTGGAGATGGGACGTTGGATGGGAAGAGCCAGGGCTGTAAGGTGGCACTGAGCAGTCTCTCTCTCATGTGCTTTGCTGGCTGGTTCTTGCTCACATTTTCAGGCTCTAACTGATTACCATGTGTGGGGGTGGGAAGGAATTTTCTCCCAGGTCAGATTGGGAGTGACCTTGGGGTTTTTTCGCCTTTCTCTGCAGCATGTGAGTGTCGGTCACTTGCCAGGATTATCTGGGTATGTAACAATTAATCATTTCCTTGCTATTTTAGGGCTTGAGCACTGGTGCACCTCGGTCCCTCCTATTCTCTGCTTGTGGCGCAGTCCAGTCTTTTGTGGGCTGTAATATTTTGTCTAATTTTCAGTTGCTGGATTTAGTACACGGATGGTGGTGGTGATGGCAGCCTGTAATATACAGGAGGTCAGGCTAGATGATCTGGTGGTCCCTTCTGACCTTAAGCTCTATGACTCTATATCACAGCAATGCTGATGTATTTGAATCCAGGAGCAAAAAGGCAAATTCTGGCCCTTGTACCAGTTTTTACAGAGCTTTGTACATCAGGTCAACTTCCCAGAATAGTGAAAGGCACACAGGTAGACAGATCAGTAACGGACACTCACAAACAGCATGGGATAGCAGTTGGAGAACTGCCAAGTAGTGCACAGCAGCAGTCCATGCACATGAATAATACAACACCTTAATTCAATTCTCATTGAAATTAATGCACTTTAAAAGAGGATTCCAGTGTTGGCAATGAATTTGGAGTTAATGCGCTGTCATGATTTGTGTCATGTGTACTCAGGCATTTTCATATCAGATTAACTCAAATTAATGCAGATTAACACGTAGACACACATACAAGCCATGTAGACAAGCCCTCAGAGAACAATTTGTGAGATAATGGCATGGACTAATCCAAATGTGAACCCTAACCCTGATTTTGCCTCAGACTCAGATCTCAAACTCTGTACTAAACCTGATCTGGATCCAAACACTGCTTCATCAACTCATCTCTCATTTCCTCATTAAATTTGCAGTCAGTCAAAGGCCTGGTCTACACTACGAGTTTGTCGAAATTAGCAGCGTTAAATCAAATTAACCCTGCACCTGTCCACACAACGAAGCCATTTTTTTGTTGACATAAAGGGCTCTTAAAGTAGATTTCTGTACTCCTCCCCGGTGAGGGGATTAGCGCTGAAATCGACATGGCCATTTCAAATTAGGGTTAGTGTGGACACAATTCAACAGTATTGGGCTGTGGGAGCTATCCCACAATGCACCATTGTGACCACTCTGGACAGCACTCTGAACTCAGATGCATTGGTCAGGTGTACAGGAAAAGCTCCGGGAACTTTTGAATATCATTTCCTGTTTGGCCAGGCGAGCTCATCAGCACAGGTGACCATGCAGTCCCAGAATCAAAAAAGAGCTCCAGCATGGACCGAACGGGAGGTACTGGATCTGATTGCTGTATGGGGAGACGAATCCGTGCTATCAGAACTATGTTCCAAAAGACAAAATGCCAAAACATTTCAAAAAATCTCCAAGGCCATGATGGACAGAGGCTACAGCAGGGACGCAACACAGTGCCGCGTGAAACTTATGTAGCTCAGACAAGCATACCAGAAAACCAAAGAATCAAACCGACGCTCCGGGACATAGCCCCAGACATGCTGCTTCTATGCTGAGCTGCAAGCAATTCTAGGGGGGGCCGCCACCATTACCTCACCCCTGTCCGTGGACTCTGATAACGGGGTACTCTCCGCCATGCCTGAGGATTTTGCGGACGGGGAAGATGAGGAGGAGGACGACTGAGCTTGAGGAGAGCGCACAGTACACCATTCTTCCTGACAGCCAGGATCTTTTTATCACCCTGACTGAAATAGCCTCCCAACTCAACCAAGCCGGAGAAGGGACCTCTGGTGAGTGTACCTTTTTAAATATAATACATGTTTTAAAAGCAAGCGTTTTTTAATGATTAATTTTTCCTGAGGACTTGGGATGTATTCGTGGCCAGTACAGCTACTGGGAAAAGTCTGTTAACGTGTCTGGGGATGGAGCGGAAATCCTCCAGGGACATCTCCATGAAGCTCTCCTGGAGGTACTCTAAAAGCCTTTGCAGAAGGTTTCTGGGGAGAGCAGCCTTATTCCGTCCTCCATGGTAGGACACTTTACCACGCCATGCTAATAGCAAGTAATCTGATCTCATTACATGACAAAGCCTGGCAGTGTATGGTTCCCAGTGTTTGCTGGCATTCAAGCAACATCCATTCTTTATCTCTCTGTGCTATCCTCAGGTATCCTGTGATATCGTTCATGGTAACCTGGTTGAAATACAGGGAATTTAATTAAGGGGACATTCAGAGGTGGCCGTTCCTACTGGGCTGTTTGCCTGTGGCTGAAAAGAAATCCTCCCTGCAGTTAGCCAAGCAGTGGGGGGTGGGGGCCATTGGCGCTGAGCTGTTCGCGTTTGGCTAGCGGTGATCTTCCCTGATACCAGCCACGTGGTGGGGGAAGGGGTAAAGCGATCATCCCAGGGAATTGGATGGGCGGGGGGGGGGGGGGTAGTTTGGTTTCTGCTGCTGCACGTTAACACAAAAACTGCAGCACTAAATGGCCAACTCAACGGGCTTTGCTTGGTATGGGAAAGGAGGGCGCTGCTGTTATGAAGGTTGCAGAAGCCAAAAGACTATGGCTTACCATGGCCGCCTGAAAGCCGAATTCTGTTGCCTGGCACTGTGTGTGTTATCTCTAACACCAAAGCCGCAGGCACTCAATATAAGATGCAAAATGCTGCCTTGTACTGAAATCACATGTGCTATGTAAAGTGAATAGTGTTGTTCACTGTGAAAGAGTATAGCCATTATTCTGTAAAATGTATCTTTTTAAATACTTCACTCCCCTTTTTTCCTCCCGCAGCTGCAAATGTTTCAAGCCTCCCTCCTCTGTCCCAAAGGCTATCTCAGATAAGGTGGCAAAAAAAACGGACACGCGATGAAATGTTCTCTGAGTTCATGCAGTCGTCCGGCACTGACAGAGCTCAGCAGAATGTGTGGAGGGACACAGTAGCACAGTACAGGAAAGAAGCCAATGAATGTGAGGACAGGAGGGACGATCAAGATGAGAGGTGGCGGCAGGAAGATGAGAGGAGGCAGGATGCAACGCTGGGGCTACTGCAGGATCAAACGGACATGCTCTGGCATCTGGTGGAGGTTCAGGAACGGCAGCAGAATCACAGACTGCTGCTGCAGCCCCTGTTTAACCACCCACCCTCCTCCCCAAGTTCCATAGCCTCCTCACCCAGACACCCAAGAATGCGGAGGGGGTGGAGGGGGCTCCGGGCACCCAACCACTCCACCCCAGTGGACAGCCCAAGCAACAGAAGGCTGTCATTCAACAAGTTTTGAAGTGGCCTTTTCCTTCCCTCCTACCCTCCTCCCACACCCCACCCGGGCTACCTTGTGAGTTGTCTCCCTATTTTTATAATCAAATAATAAAGAATACATGGTTTTTAAATGATAGTGACTTTATTTCCTTTGCAAGCAAGCTGTGATCAAAGTGGGGAGGGCGGGTGGCTAACAGGGAATTAGAGTCAACCAAGGGGTTGGGTTTTCATCAAGGAGAAACAAACAGAAGTGTCACAAGGTACCCTAGCCAGGCATGAAACTGGTTTTCAAAGCTTCTCTGATATGCATCGCTTCCTGCTGTGCTCTTCTAATCGTCCTGGTGTCTGGATGTGCATATTCAGTGACCAGGTGATTTGCCTCAGCCTCCCACCCTGCCATAAACATCTCCCCCTTACTCTCACAGAGATTGTGGAGCACACAGCAGCAAGCAGCAATAACAATTGGAATATTGGTTTTGCTGAGGTCTGAGTGAGTCAGTAAACTGCACCAGCGACCCTTTAAACGTCCAAACGCACATTCTACCACTATTCTGCACTTGCTCAGCCTATAGTTGAACAGCTCCTTACTACTGTCCAGGGTGCCTGTGTACGGCTTCATGAGCCATGGCATTAAGGGGTAGGCTGGATCCCCAAGGATAACAATAGGCATTTCAACATCCCCAACAGTTATTTTCTGGTCTGGGAAGTAAATCCCTTCCTGCAGTCGTTTAAACAGACCAGAGTTCCTGAAGACGCGAGCATCATGAATCTTTCCCAGCCATCCCACATTGATGTTGGTGAAACGTCCCTTGTGATCCACCAGTGCTTGCCGTACCATTGAAAAGTACCCTTTTTGGTTTATGTACTGGCTGCCTTGGTGGTCCGGTCCCAAGACAGGGATATGCGTTCCATCTATAGTCCCACTACAGTTAGGGAATCCCATTGCAGCAAAGCCATCCACTATGACCTGCACATTTCCCAGAGTCACTACTTTTGATAGCAGCAGCTCAATGATTGTGTTGGCTACTTGCATCACAGCAACCCCCACAGTAGATTTGCCCACTCCAAATTGATTCCCAACTGACTGGTAACTGTCTGGTGTTGCAAGCTTCCGCAGGGCTATTGCCACTCTGTTCTCAACTGTGAGGGCTGCTCTCATCTTGGTATTCTTGCGCTTCAGGGCAGGGGAAAGCAAGTCACAAAGTTCCATGAAAGTGCCCTTATGCATGCAAGTTTCCGAGCCACTGGGAATCATCCTAAACCTGCAACACTATGCGGTCCCACCAGTCTGTGCTTGTTTCCTGAGCCCAGAATCAGCATTCCATGGCATGAGCCTGCCCCATTAACACCATGATCTCCAAATTGCTGGGGACTGTGGTTTTAGAGAAATCTGTGTCCATGTCCTCATCACTCTCGTCACCGCACTGCTGTCGCCTCCTCGCCTGGTTTTTCAGGGTCTGGTTCTGCATAAGCTGCACGATAATGCGCGAGTTGTTTATAATGGTCATAACTGCTGCAGTGAGCTGAATGGGCTCCATGCTTGCCATGCTATGGCGTCTGCTCGGGCAATCCAGGGAAAAGGGCGCAAAATGATTGTCTGCCGTTGCTTTCACGGAGGGAGGGTTGACTGATGACATTTACCCATCACCACCCGCAACAAATTTTTGGCCCCATCAGGCATTGGGAGCTCAGCCCAGTATTCCAATGGGCAGCAGGGACTGCGGGAGCTGTGGGATAGCAACCCACAGTGCACCTCTCGCAATGTCGACGCTTGCCACGATACTGTGAACGCACACCACCGAATTAATGTGCTTAGTGTGGACGCATGCACTCGACTTCATACAATCTGTTCCCAAAAATCGACTTCTGTAAAATCGGAGTAATTTCGTAGTGTAGGCAAGGCCAAAGACTACTATGTTCTAAAGTAGGCTGCAATCTTAAAAATAGAGCCAGAATATTTTTCTTTGTATGTAGAAAATATGTATACCTACATGGACCATACCTGAAGAGCCTGTTCTTTTGTCTTTTATACCCAGGAATTGTGACCTATGTCATTCCCTTCATGCAAAGTGTATCTCACTGGTCACTGCTTTTAGCACTGTCTTAAAACATAAGACCAAGATAAACTGACTTTTCCATTTTTCTGCAGACATCATTGTTTGTTTATTTATATTGTGATAGTGCCTAGAGACAGCGGCTCCACTGTACTAGGCTCTATGCAAATATATAATAAAGGGATGGTCCGTACTCCAAAGAACTTACAATCTAAGTAAGTGCTTGCATGGATGTGACTCCATGAAACCAAAGGGCTGCAGGATTGAGCACTATAATATTAATCTTTCTGCAGTGTTTTCTTTGTTTTGATATAAAAGGCTTGCTTAAATTATTAAAATCAATATCACTAAATCAAATCCTGGCCCCATTTAAAATCAATGGGATTTCACCCACTGTTCTTATATGTAGTAATTTTGTGTATTTATAGTACTGATGTTTCTCTAATTTTTAAACCACAGGTTCTTGTCACTAATGTTTGAGCCTGTTTTCAGGGAATATAACAAGTTTTTATGGGGTTCTTTTAAATATAGTACCCATATTTGATTTTATACTGTATTTAAATGTTAAACTTTCCACTTATTTGCTATATTTTTAGCATCAGCATTTACTGCTACTGTGATAATTTTATAAAGAAATGTCCATCTAGGTTGGTGAAATGAAGCAAGAACTAGTTGATCTGCAACCCAAACTGGAGGAGGCTAAAGTGGATAATGCAAATATGATGAAGGTAGAGTTAAGCAAATATATTGTTTAATGCTGAAATACATAATTTGAGTTATTTGTAATGATTAAATTATTATTTTAATTAGCAACTATCATGTTGATAAGGTGGGGTTTCCAGGAAATCTGGGGAAGTAGGGGTTCCCATTAGAGGCTCCTGCTGGTAAAGCTCTATGAAAGCCCAGCAGAATGTAAAGCTGTCTCCCATAATGGTATCCTGATGGGGAGAAAAGACAGAAACAATCTGCAAGATTGAATCCCCCTGGGAGCATAATGGACATAGCTAATTCCATAGGATATACTTTTTAATGTCTTGCACCAGCTTTGTTGAGTTTGACTCATGAATAGTCAGGTATGGCCATTCCTATGTATGATCTGAAGACTAATTAATGAGTAGTATAACTCCAAAATACTGAATATATAAATGCACATTTTGTGCTGCCTTCTTAATATGAGGGCATGTCTACGCTACAGTCTTAACTCGATCTGTTAGGTCGACTTACAGCCACCACAGTAATTACTGCAGTGGCTGGTGTCCACATTACCTTCCTTCTGTTGGTGGCGTGCATCCTCACTAGGAGCATTTCCACCAACTGAAGAGGGGCAGTGTGGGGAGCTGAGTACCAGGGCTTTCAGCTCCATTCAGCTCCCTGCTGGGAGCCCAGCTGCCACCCAGACTTCTTGCCTTCACACTCCCAGCCAGGAGCAGAGGGCAACCACCTGGGCTTCTTGCCTCCCCTTTTCCAGCCAGGAGCAGAGGAGAAGCCACCCAGGGCTTGTCACCTCCAGCAGGGAGATCCACGCCTGGAGTCCAGTCAGCTGCCATGCTCCCAGTGGGTTGGGGAACTGGGACCCCGGGAGGAGGGGCAGCAGGGCTCCCAGTGGAGAGTGGGGAGCCCGGGCGGCAGCCCAAGCCGGGAGCCTGGGTGGCAGTCTGGCTTGGAGAGAACCTGGTAGCAGCCTGGCTCGGGAGACCGCTTTCTTCTTAATTTCACGGCTCCAGCGGAAAAGAATGACAACCAATAGCCAACATAAGAAACGCAGTGTCTACACAGACACCGTGTCACCCTAACTACACTGACGTAAGCCCTCTCGTGGAGGTGGAGTTATGATGTCAGTGTAGTAAGGCACGTATATCAGCAGGATATGTAGTGTAAACACTAACATAGTTAGGTCAACATAAGCTGCCTTATGTCGACCTACCTCTGTAGTGTAGATAAAGCCTAAGTAATCCCGTGAAAGCACATTGTACAGCGTTTGTGTGAATATTACAGATCCATAATGCCACTTGCAAAGCAATTAGTTTTTAATGAAGAGTGCTTACTGTACAATATATTTGTCCATACCTCAGAATCTCAGTTATTCATGGAGGAGCTTTACACTGAATTCCTGAAAGGGGTAGTATAATTATGCTATCGTATGCTGTCTGTCTTACAAGGGAGATGAGTTCAAGATACGAGCTCTGTTCTTGTTTTTGAAGCACCTGTGGTTACACATTGATGCTATATCTAAACTAAAAACGTCTGCCAGTATAGCTATGTTGGTCAGAGGTTTGATCCCTGACTGATATAACTATGCTGACAAAAGCCCCTAGTGATTGCATTTTACAGATAAAACTGCACTTTTGCTAGTATAGCTTGTTTTGCTCAATGGGGCTGGAATAAGCTATACTGGCAATAGCTCAGTTTTGCTGGTATAAACTGCATCCATACTCGGAGCTCTTTGCCAGTGTAGTATACCAGTGCAGCTGTACCACTGAAGTCCTACTAGTGTAGACATGGCCTAAGGTTATAGGCTGGGGTTTTCAACAGAGCCTTAGGAAGTAGGGTGCCCAACTCTCATTAAAATTTCATGGATTTTGGTAGTTTAACTCTCTCTTAGTAGATGTACGTGGATTCTCTTACAGTAACTGTAGTACCAAATAGACAGAAGTCTTTCTTGACATTTTTGTCAACTTGGCTGTTACTTAAAAATGGCTTTCTAAAAATGCATTCCAGTACATTCCGCCTTCTCTGACAAATCTGCATTCCAGGTCAGAGTCCCCAACACCCATAAGCTTTGAGGGAAACTAGTCGTCAGATTGACAGAAATGGGAGGGAGTCATTGCCCTGAATCAAGTGATGGCCTCTTCACTCAAAAAAAAAAAAAAAAAAAAAAAAGCACAATAGGTATAGTCTATATTACAGACTAGGGGCCTGTAAAAATCATTTTACATTACAAATCCATTTTTAAGTTGCAGCATGAGGCACAAAAAAATCGCCTGGTAAACTTGTGGCCTTTTTCACTGTAAAAGTATTGTAAAAACAGCTATTTGTAGTAACTGCAATCTTAGTGCACGTAGTGGTGGGTTTTTTTGGTAGGAATTTCAAAATTGTAGGGATATAAAGCCCTTATTTAGTGCAAAGAACACCTTTTATATGTCTCTCAGTTCCAATTTCAAATCTAAGGCTGCTTATGTTTGTTTGATTCTGCTAGCTATTGATGTGGGTCCACAGAGATGTTATGTTACTCCTACAAAATTCCCATTACCTACAGATGTTTTCTTTTCAGTTTATTTTGAGAAAACAATTTTTTATGCAGGTAAGTGTCACATAAATTAATAATGATTCTAATACTAACCTACTGAAAAAGGCAAAGAAGTAAACCAAAATTATTTTATAGATGCTCTACATCATAGCCCCAGATAGTTGATTGAATAAACACCATTCAGTGGCAAGTTCGATGAATTCTGCTCATGAGTGTTTTCTTTAGATTATAGAGAAGGAATCGGCAGAAGTGGAAGCAAAAAGTAAAACTGTGAAAATAGATGAAGAGATTGCTACAGAAAAAGCAGCAGAAGCCCAGGAACTGAAGAATGAGTGTGAGAGTGACCTGGCAGAGGCAATTCCAGCACTAGAGGCTGCACTTTCTGCCCTTGACACCCTTAAGGCGAGCTAAATTTTTAAAAGTGGCACTCTAAAGAATTATTTAATTTTTCTGTGTACTTTGGGTTATTTGCCAAAGAACACGTTAAGGAGAAAACAAGAAAAGGTTTGAAAAAGGTTAAAATTCTCAGTTTTTGACATCTGGGTAATCACAAATTCTTCTTCTGAATTTAGGAAATCTGTTAAAAAACATACTTATTTGTGTCATGTGACACAGAAAGCACTTCTGAGAAAACAGTTTTCAGATATCTTCTCTGCTTGAGAGTTGAAAGCCTGTGTGATTTTTTTTTTTTTGTCCCTAGATTTTCTTTATAAATACTTTCCCAAGGCAGTATGTCACTCTCCCTTCTTTCCCTGGCTCCCATCTCTCTAGCTACTAGGTTCTGTCCTTTATTCTTTTTTCTGGTCCATCTCTGCTTTAGGTTTTCTCTATCTGCTTAGTCACAAACTTCTTTGAGCACCACTCTGTATATCTTTGTTTTATCATCTTTTTGGAATGAGTGGGTCTGATCATGCAAGGAGCTGTGTTCCTCCTGCAAGGTGTTGAGCACCTTCAAATCCTGATGAAGTCAGTGGAAGTTGAGGTCTCTCAGGAAATGCTCAGCATTAGGCCCTAATCTCAGGATTAGGCCCTAAATTTGTTGCTTTAGGAGACCACCTGGCCATTACTACACAAAAAAACTTAGATGAGAAGAGGAATCCTGATTAAGATCTTACAAACACATTTATACATGCTTAACTCTCACATGTCGTCTGATTCAGTTCTTTCATGGGACTAATCACATTCCTAAAGCTAAGCACAAGCATATTGGCAGGACTGGAGCTGTATTAGGCACTACACAAAATCGACATATTAACATTGGTGTTTAATTTCTCCACCTAGCTAAGCTTAGGGATGTCCATTCAAGGAATCCAGCGCTTACATTTTTGTTTTAAAATTATAATGTGGCTAAGAATTTTCTGGATCTTGAATTTTTCAGAGTCACAATTATGACTCAGTTACCAGACTTTAGAACAGTATTGTAGAGCAAATGGCTGCAGGAACTGTTCATTTGGACTTGCCAAACATATAAGAGTTCTTGTGTGCCACCTCGGGATAAGTACCAAAGAAATCTTTTGACCTGGTCTTGGATTTTTGTATGGTTTGTTTACACTTACTAAACTTGATCTAATTTTGATCTCCCATGTATAAGAAAAAGTTGCTGTAGGGTGGATTTTTCTTGTGTTCAGGCAATATTAACTATATGTTTTCAAATCATCCCTTGTAAAAAAACAAACCCTATAATTATTCTTATATTTATTGTGTGCAGTGTTAAAATTCCTTTCATTTCTGTTTTTATTCACTACATATATGCTACTTGGTCATGAGAAATTGATAATCCTTTTTTCTTTTGTTATGAATATTGAGCTTAATGTATTTTGTGTACGAGATACAAAACTGTAAATCAATACATTTTATTTTTAAAATGTCACTTTTGTTTTAGCCATCTGATATAACAATTGTGAAATCAATGAAGAATCCTCCATCTGGTGTCAAACTAGTTATGGCTGCCATCTGTGTTATGAAAGATATAAAACCTGAAAGAATTACAGATCCTACCGGGACTGGAGGCAAGGTAAAATGGCAGAAAACAAATTTCAAATAAGAATGTAATTTTTCTAGTATATTTGTTCATCGATAGCAGTTCTTCTCAAATGAAAAATATAGGGCCCTATAAACTAGACACACATTTGCAGCCTTCAAGAAAACCATGGATGCAGGCTGTACATCTGCAAGGAGACAGCTTCAGCTTCCAATCCACCTGTTGTGGAACTACAGAATAGCTTGTGGAGTGGAGAGTTCACTGTTTTCTGCTTTCTGTGACTCCTGGTCCTGTATCTGTCGTTCTCCCTGAGAGTTGCTACTGCTGTTGTAGACACAGGGCAGTTAAGTGGACTCTTGCCTTAGCCTCTACAGGTGGTGAATCAGGCAGAACTCCCTTATTGTACAAGGGGTACTCCCTGATCATCAGAGTAAAGGGTCTTTTTCCCCACAGTCACTATTTGATTTTTAAGTATGGTCTAGGGAAATATTTGGTCCGACAGACTCCTCTCTCTGTGGCTGATTCCATCCTCAAGGAGATTTCATCTTCATACCATGTGACCCCATTGGATTTCTTTCCTTTCTGTCTTGGAAAAGAACATTGCTTTGACATTAGAACATTAGGGAAGATGGGCCTTATATTAATAACATACACGAGGAAACTAAGGCCTGGTCTACACTACGAGGTTAGGTCGAATTTAGCCATGTTAGGTGGATTTTATAATGAATGTGTCTACACAACCAACCCCCTTCCGCCAACCTGAAGGGCTCTTAAAAGTGACTCCTGTACTCTTCCCGGACAAGGGGAGTAGTGCTAAAATAGACTTTCCTGGGTCAAATTTGGGGTACAGTAGATGCAGCGCTGTGCAATTTGATGGTATTGGCCTCTGGGACATATCCCAGAGTGCTCCAATGTGACCTCTCTGGACAGCACTTTCACCTCTGATGCACTAGCCAGGTGCACACGAAAAGCACCGGGAACTTTTGAATTTCATTTCCTGTTTAGTCAGCGTGGCGAGCTCAGCGGAACAGGTGACCATGCAGTCCCCCCAGAACTGCAAACGAGCTCCAGCATGGAGGGAATGGGAGACACTGGATCTGATTGCAGTATGGGGAGAAGAATCTGTGCAGGCAGAACTCCTGCAGAAGAAATGCTGATATATATGTCAAAATCGCACAGGGCATGATGGACAGAGGCTACACCAGGGACACACAGCAGTGCCACATGAAAATTAAGGCGCTCAGGCAAGCCTACCAAAAGACAAAGGAGGCAAACGGTTGCTCCGGGTCAGAGCCCCAGACATGCTGCTTCTGTGATCAGCTGCATGCCATTCTAGGGCGGGACCCTACCAGTACCCCAACGCTCTTCGTGGACACAATAAGGATTTTGTGGAAGAGGAGGAGGAGGGGGAGGATGCGCATCAGGCAAGCAGAGAATCCGTTCTCCCCGGCAACCAGGACCTTTTCCTCACCCTGGAGCCAATACCCTCCCAGAGCGTATTGTTCTTGGACCCTGAAGGTGGAGAAGGCACCTCTGGTGAGTGCACATTTGTAACGAAACTACAGGGGTTAAAAGCAATTGTGTTTAATGTTTGATTTGCCCTGAACAATTGGGATGCATTCGCGGCCAGTACAGCTATTGGAAAAGTCTGTTAATGTGTCTGGGGATGGAGCGGGAATCCTCCAGGGACATCTCCATGAAGCTCTTCTGGAGGTACTCTGAAAGCCTTTGCAGAAGGTTTCGAGGGAGGTCTGCCTTATTTTGTCCTCCACGGTAGGACACTTTACCACACCAAGCCAGTAGCAAGTGGTCTGGAATCATTGCAGCACAAAGCATGGCAGCGAATGGTCCTGGGTTTTGGTCGCATTCATGCAACATTCAGTCTTTATCTTTCTGCGTCAGCCTCGGGATGGTGATATCATTCATGGTCACCTGGTTGAAAGAGGGAAGTTTTGTAAGGCAACAATAATCCCCTCGATTTGGTGATCCCCCACACATTAGACCCCACGCATGCTGGGCTGTTTGGGCTTGGCTAAAAGGGATCATCCCAGAGAATAGCCATGTGGGGGCAGGGAGAGGGGTGTGCTGCACATCCACCCCAAAACAGCAGCCCCTCCTTTTAAATGGCAACTGCAGCCCCTCCTTTTAAACAGCAAACCCAACTGGCACTGATTGCTCTGGGAAAGGAGGGCGCTGCAGTTTGAAACCATTCCCACATGTTATGAACGCAGAAGAAGCCAACCTAACGTACCCTTTAGTTTACCATGGCTGCCTGGAAACCAAATTCTGTTTCCCATCCGTGTGTGATGTGTCACCATACCGGCAGGCACTCCATGTAAAAGACAAAATGCGACCTTTTACCTAAAACACATGTGCTGTCTGCAGTGAATTGCTTGATTCACTGTGAAAGAATCTCCCTTTTGTTCTCAGAAATGTATCTTCTTAAAAGTCTACTCTTCTTTTTTTCCCCCCTGCAGCTGCAAATGCTTCTATGCTCCCCGCATCAACTCTGTCCCTGAGGTTATTGCAGATTAGAAGGCGAAAAAAACACACTTGCGATGACATGTTTTCAGATCTCATGCAGTCCTCCCGCACTTATAGGGCACAGCTGAATGCATGGAGGCATTCGGTGGCAGAGGCCAGGAAAGCATACAGTGAGCGTGATCGGAACACCCAGGAGGAGATACTGAGGCTAATGGGGGAGCAAACAGACATGATGAGGCATCTGGTGGAGCTGCAGGAAAGGCAATTGGAGTACAGACCCCCGCTGCATCCATTGTGTAACCGCCTGCCCTCCTCGGCAAGTTCCATATCCTCCTCACACAGACGCCCAAGAACACGGGGGTGGGGAGGCTTCGCGCACCCTGCCACTCAACTCCAGGGGATGGCCCAAGCAACAGAAGGCTGTCATTCAAACCTCTTTGATTTGTAGTTTGGCTACAATAAGCAATGTGGCCTTGTCCTTCCCTCCTCCCCAACCTCACCCCGTTATCAAACCCTTTGTATACCCAGGCTACCTTGTACTAGTCAGCGTTGTCAGTGATCTCAAGTTTTTTTTAATAAATAAAGAATGAATGGATTCAGAACAATAGGGACTTCATTTCCTGTGCCAGCTGTGGTTGAAGGGAGGGAAGGGGATTGGCTTACAGGGAAGTACATTCAACAAAGGAGGAGGCTTTGCATCAAGGACAAACACACACAACTGTCATACCATACCCTGGTCAGTCATGAAACTGTTTTTCAAAGACTCTCTGATTCGCAGCACACCTCAGTGTGCTCTTCTAATTGCCCTGGTGTCTGGCTGTTCAAAATTGGACACCAGGCGATTTGCCTCAACCTCCCACCCCGCTATAAACGTCTCCCCCTTACTCTCCCAGATATTATGGAGCACACAGCAAGCAGCAATTACAATAGGAATGTTGGTTGTGCTGAGGTCTCACCTAGTCAGCAACAGCGCCAGTGAGCTTTTAAATGTCCAAAGGCACATTCTACCACCATTCTGCACTTGCTCAGCCTATAGTTGAACTGCTCCTTACTACTGTCCAGGCTGCCTGTGTACGGCTTCATGAGCCATGGGAGCAAGGGGTAGGCTGGGTCCCCAAGGATAACTATTGGCATTTCAACATCCCCAATGGTAATTTTCTGGTCTAGGAAGAAAGTCCCTTCTTGCAGCTTTCCGAACAGCCCGAAATTCCGAAATATGTGAGCGTCATGCACCTTTCCCGACCATCCCACGTTGATGTCAGTGAAACGGCCCTTGTGATCCACCAGTGCATGCAACACCATTGAGAAGTACCCCTTGCGGTTTATGTACTCTTTGGCAAGGTGGTCCGGTGCCAAGATAGGGATATGCATTCCGTCTATCGCCCCACCACAGTTAGGGAACCCCATTACAGCAAAGACATCCACTATGACCTGCACATTTCCCAGAGTCACTACCCTTTTTAGCAGAAGGGTATTGATTGCCCTGGCTACTTGGATCACAGCAGCCCCCACAGTAGATTTGCCCACTCTGAATTGATTCCCAACTGACAGGTAGCAGTCAGGCGTTGCAGGCTTCCACAGAGCTATCACCACTCGCTTCTCAACTGTCAGGGCAGGGGAAAGCAACTCATACAGTTCCATGAAAGTGGCCTTACGCATACGAAAGTTTCGCAGCCACTGGAAATCATCCCATACCTGCAACACTATGCGATCCCACCAGTCTGTGCTTGTTTGCTGGGCCCAGAATCGGCGTTCTGCTGTATCAACATGCTCCGGTGCCGCCATGATATCCCAGTTGCCACATCCCGTGCTTTCAGGAACGTCTATGTCCATATCCTGCTCACAATCTTCCTCATTCCTAGCTAGGCTCTGCACATACTACAGGATAATGCGTGAGGTGTTTACAAGGCTCACAAAAGCAGTGTGCAGCTGAGCGGGCTCCATGCTTGCCATGCTATGGTGTCTGCATGGATAACCCAGGAAAAAAGGTGCAAAATGATTGTTTGCCATTGATTTCAAGGAGGGAGGAAGGGAGGGGAGACTGACCACATGTACCCAAAACCACCTGCGACAATGTTTTTGCCCCATCAGGCATTGGGAGTTTAAACCAGAATTCCAATGGGCAGCAGGGACTGTGGGATAGCTACCCATAGTGCACTACTCCGTGAGTCGATGCTAGCCACGGTATTGAGGACGCACTCCGCCGACCTAATGCCCTTAGTGGGAACATGCATGACCGACTGTATAAAATCGCTTACTATAGATTGACTTCTATAAAATCGACCTTAGTGGCAAATGCTTTGGATTAGTAGTATATTAAAGCTTCAAAATATAAACAGTCTGGGCTAAATCCTTAAACATGCTGCGATCTGACTTTTACCAAACTTCTGTAATAAGCATGAACATAAAAACATAAGAACGGCCATAGTGGGTCAGACCAGAGGTCCATCAAGCCCAGTATCCTGTCCTCTGACAGTGGCCAATGGCAGGTGCCCCAAAAGGAATGAACAGACAGGTTATCATCAAGTGATCCATGCCCTATCACCCAATCCCACCTTCTGGCAAACAGAGGCTAGGGACACCATTCCTGCCGATCCTGGCTAATAGCCATTGATGGACCTATCCTCCATGAATCTAGCTAGCTCCGTTTTGAACCTCGTTACAGTATTGGACTTCACAACATCCTCTGGCAAGGAGTTCCAGAGGTTGACAGTGCGTTGTATAAAAAAATACTTTCTTGTGTTTGTTTTAAACCTGCTACCTATTAATTTCATTTGGTGGCCCCTTGTTCTTGTATTATGAGAAGGAGTAAAAATAACACTTCCTTATTTACTTTCTCTATACTACTCATGATTTTATAGACCTCTATCATATCCTCCCTTAGTCGCCTCTTTTCCATGCATGCCTGTCTGTTAATTAGAGGATATTTATGAATTCATTTTGGTTTAAAAGTTTTAAAAGTTCTTCCCTAATTTCCATTGTAGGTCTTGGATTACTGGGGGCCTAGCAAGAAAGTTCTGGGTGACATGAATTTCTTAAAGGATCTTAGAGAGTATGACAAGGATAACATTCCAGTAAGTGTTTGATTAATGTCTTTTGAAACCTCCAAAAACATGTATGGAAGATATTACACCAAGGGGTAAATTCACCCTGGGCTTTCATGGAAATAAACTATATGGGGAAGAGGGAATTGTGTCAGCACACAGCAGCTTGCAATCTCAGTTATTCTGGGGGCTTTTAGGAGCAAGTGCCATCTGAGAAGTGAATGACACTGTCCAAGAAGGGTGCAGGGCCAGGGCAGACTGGAAATACAGTGATTCAACTCCTCCTCTCAGTGGCTCCTACCCGTGGTGCCTCCTATGGCATTCCAGCAGGATTTAGAGTTATCCCCCAGTAGGTACCCTGTAGGGGATGTCTGTACCACTGCCTGCTAGCTGCCTGAGTGAAAAGTTCCGTACCTAGATTTACCCAGCTCAAAATATGTAAGTAACATCTCCTTGTACCAGCTTTACTAAATCAGTCCCTGTATGTTTACCAGAGAAGCTATGACAAAATCAGGTCTGGCATAATACATTTTATTTAGTTTTGAAAGGACTAAATATATCAGTGGGTTTTTTATTTCATTTAAAAAAACTGTTTATCTGAAATATATATTAAATCTGACAGTGTGGATAACATGGTATGATTATATGCCTCGAAATGTACAAGGGCGCAATATAAAGACATGACCTCTGCTTGCAGGGAACTTATTGTCTAAGGGCCTGATCCTTAAAAGTTGCTGAGTGCTTAGTATCTCACAAGATTGGGCCCAGAAGTAGGCACAGGCAATGTAATTCATTCACATACTCTGGTTGAAGATCCAGTCTTCATTCAGTAAAGATAACTTTGGGGATCATCATTAAAAAGCTTTGCTGAAATAAGTAAATTCGAAGGAAGAATATAAAAGAAGAAAGGGAATGCATTTGTTTCAGAAGGAGGGGCAACTTAAAATAAGACCTGAAGAAAGACACAAAGGATGGCGATCTGACGAGAAGGGAAGCTTGGTAAGAATGTAGAAAGTGAGAAAATCAGAGAAACAAATTAGGGCTGGACTCTGTCACAGTTACCCATATTGAGTAATTCTTTAGTGATGTCAGTTGATCAACTTGTGGAGTTAAGGTACTGTTCAGCATGGTAAGGATGGCAAAACTGGGCCTTAGATAAATAAAGTTTTCCTATGGCTGTAATGTTTTTATCATGTAGGTGACTGTCATGCAGAAGATTCGTTCTGAATATCTGACTAATCCTGAGTTTGATCCACCTAAGGTGGCTAAAGCATCCTCCGCAGCTGAGGGTTTGTGTAAATGGATTATGGCTATGGAAGTGTATGACAGAGTTGCTAAGGTATGTGTTGAGTCCAGTCCTGAAAACTCCTGTTGGCTTTAGTGGAAGCTACACACACGAGGACTGCAAGACTAAGCTACTTATTATGATTGCAGTTAAACTGAAATAAAAGGTACTTCATTGGAAAATAAATTTAGGACATATATTTTCAAATTTAACAGAGGACTGGGACTACTGTGAAGATGAAAATAGCTGTCAGATTTGATGAAGATAAGAGATGTTTTTACTGAAGCAGCATACAGATTAAAATAAATACTATATATATATATAAATACTATAAAGTCTGTCAAAAACTATAATCATACTTTTATTTTCTGCTTATACAATAAAAAAGGATATCTAAAATTGTGATCCAGGAGGTCCATGGGGAGTGGGTGGTCTACATAATTAAATATTTTGAGAATCAAGCAAGGAAAAAAGGGGGTGTTGAATGGAGAGAGAGAGTCCATGCAGGAGACTTTCTCTTACAGAGAAATCCAAAGAATTAAATAGCTGAGGAATCTCTGACATAGGCTACACACACCACTAAATAGAACAGAAATATGTTCATTCTTCTAGAAAACCATGAAAAATATTTGTATGTTTTTTTTCTTCCTTCAAACAATATAACCTAAGTTGCCATCTGTAAATGGGTATTGAAAATCAAATAATAAATCAAGTAATTATTTTTAGCCAATGAATGGTACTTTGGAACGATATTGTTTTGGGGATTTTTGTATTGGTCTTTTTTTGTTTTAAGTTTTAAAGTAGAGAAAAAATTATGTCTGCTTTAATCCTTGTTTATCTCACTTCGGTAATTTTCTTTATCAATGGTACTAGCATTGCTGCTATAATAACAATATAAGGTGTCCAACGTTGGACACAAATTTATGGCAAGCATCAATACAGTATGTTTTCTGCCTCGGTAATGCAACTTGATTTATTAATTTAATACAACAAGATTCTGAGCCAGTTTAATTTTAATTTTTTATTCAAGTAATTTAGAATGAATATACACTGTTAGTTGGCTATGCTTCCTAAGCTTCATTCTCAAAAAACATAGTGCATTTAGTATATTAGGACCCACCTCCCTATTCGTTTTCACAAATATTAATATAATAAAATATGCTCCTCCTTACCTTGGAATATTGATCCAAAGTGTTACATACAGAACTTTATACATCAGTAAACTATATGGATTTAGCATCCCTGCATTAATTGTAATTGAACAGGTGGTTGCTCCCAAAAAAGCTCGTCTAGGGGAGGCCCAGCAGTCCTTAGCAGAAACTATGGCATTACTGAATCAGAAGAGAGCTGAACTTGCAGCAGTGGAGAATCATTTGGCAAAATTGCAACAAACCTTTGTTGAGAAAACTGAAGAAAAGGCTCGTCTAGAATTCCAGGTGGATCTGTGTGCTAAGAAACTAGAAAGAGCAGAGAAGCTGATTGGAGGACTGGGTGGAGAAAAATCAAGGTCAGATGTAAATACAAATGCTCATTCGAACATGCATCCAAAAGTAGAGACAAAACCTGAGCTTTAGTTCTCTGAGCCTTAAACTTTTGCATCCCTGTATCCTCATTTGGGGACTGGGGCAATCAGGTCCTTCAAAGATCGTCAAAGGACCCAATATTGTGACTAAAAAATACTCACCAAAACATTTGAGGCAGTCTTCAAAGCAACATCCAAGGGCACAAACACAATGTTTTAATTATTTATTTGCAATTCACCTTTAACATAAAGGGAAAACACTTCTTGTGTTGATGATATACTCTGTTAATGCTACCAATATAGAGGAATTTTATATGGTATCTTTGCTTATCCATAGATGGTGTAATGCTGCAAATGATCTTCAAAATACATATGATAATTTGACAGGAGATGTTCTGATATCAGCTGGAGTGATAGCTTATTTGGGTGCTTTCACTAGTGCCTTTCGACAAGAGTGTACTAAAGACTGGAGCAAGTTGTGCAAGGTTAGAAAGTTTATCTTAGATTTAAATAATATCTTTCATCCCAGTAGATCCCAAAGTACTTTACAATCTGTGGGCCAAATCCTGAAATTTCTGATTTTTCACTTGGTGTCTACTTAGTAAAAAATCATATTAAAGTGAGTGGTCTAAATTTTGCTGATTTACACTTTTGTAAATCTGGAGTAATTCACTGAATTCAGTGGATTTACTCAAGGTTTACACTGGTGTACCAGAAATGATCTCATGTTGACCCATTGACTTCAGTGAGAGTTTCATGTGAGTAAAGACTAAGTAATGATTGAGAGGACTTCAGAAATTGGCCTTAAATAAATAAAGCAATCACTTTACAAACTAAAGTGCAGCTACATTAAAGATGGATGGCACAGTGCTAACTAGTCTGTCCAACCCAAGCACAAACCAAAAGAATTTTTTCAAATTTAGCTATCCTGATACTAGCCCTGTCCCCAACTAAAGCCTTTCAAGTAAACCATTTAAATAAACCATTTTAAACACTACCGTGTTTGAGATGGTGCTCCTTTACTGTGTTTCCAAACCTAAGTTTTGAATGGATAAATATGAAACATTTTTTAAGTTTGTAGTGTGGATGCAAACATGTTAAGCATAGTTAAACTGTGCTTCTTCCCTTTAAAACATTTTAAAAGTGGTTGCATGAAAAGGGCTTGCATACTTGCAGAACGAAATATCAAGTCACAATGTAAGGCCCTGATTCTGCAAAGGGATTTGCTCAGATGGACCCTTACTCTCATACAGCATCCCACTGATTTCAGTCGGACTCCATAAGGCATCTGTTTGCAGTACTGGAACCTGAAGTATGGTGGATGGCAAGGTGGAAGATAAAGACTTAGGCTGCAAAGGGACCAATAGGGCTAACACAGGACCAGAATGTTCCCTTTGCAAGATCAGGGCCTTTCAACTTCCATTTTGTTGTTGGATGTTGCTAGCCCTAGCTGCTGCTAGGTCCCAATCCTGCAAATAGATGCACTAATTTTGACCTATGTATCTGTATAGAATCCCATTGTTCCACTGAAGTCAGTGGTGTTCCTCATGGGTGCAGAGGTCTGTACTAGCACATATATTTGGATAGCTGGGGCTTTACTTAAGAAATTATTGCTGCACAGTACCTGCTTTTGCTTTTTTTAAAGAGACAGTTGCACCATAGACTTGATTTAGGTAAGTAAGTAGCGATGAAGTAATATGTGACTGACCGGCATTGGAAAAGTGCGTTGTATTAATTGGAAATGTAAACACAGAATAAATAAACAAAAGTTGGGAACATTTTCTTGCAATTTAAAGATTTCCAGATCTTTCTGTTTTTCCCACTACACAGCAGTGTGTAAGTTATCATCACACAACATATTACAAAAGGGTAAAAAAGAATACCTTCAGAACTGGGGGCAAAAAAAAAACAACTAGAGAAAAATCCCACAAAATCTCAGCCAAAATTGGGGAAAGTCACCACAAAATTGGGAAAATCTTTCCATTTTCTGCAAACGTGAATTTTTCCCCCCATGATTTTCTCTCCTTGAACAAAAGCCAATTTTTAAAGCAAGTTGTGAATAAATTAATACTTTTAACTGAAGCAGTATTTTAACAAAATTTAAAGAAATAAAGAATAAAGATTTATTTTTTCTTGCAGGACAAAAATATTCCTTGTTCTGAGAACTTCTCTTTGAGTAAGACCCTTGGTGACCCAATAAAAATCAGAGCCTGGAATATTGCTGGATTACCAACAGACAACTTTTCGGTCGACAATGGTGTGATTGTTGATAACTCCAGGCGCTGGTAGGTAACAAAGAAGCTAATAATTTGCTAAAACAAACCGAGATTTCAGACTAAATCAAATTTAGTCTGTATACTAGAAACAGAAAGGTGCTGCATACCCTTCCCCTCCCAAACCCTTCAGTGGAACTTGAGGAGGCTTTGTTCCGCACAGGATGAGACCCAGTGTTTCCAGTGGTTAAAAGTTTTCCTTCCAGAATATTACAGATATTTTTTTCATCTTTAAATTCAGTTGTTGAATTTTATATTGTGATTAAACTTACTTCCGGATTATCCACTGTTTTCCAATGTCTGTTGTGTACAATGACTTCACATTGCAAAACTATTAACTTATAACACAGATTGGTATAAGTCTGGTAATTTATTCTTTTTTGCAGTTGTAGAAACATAGAGGGCAGAAGGGCATTTTTGATAACAGTTTTAATAAATATTTTTCTTGTGTGAGCCATTAAATATATAAACCACAATATAGAAAAAGTGTGAGTCAGGTTATACACACATTTCAAGGTCCTATTGCTACCACAGTCAACTTCAGCTTTGCTCTTTGTCATGTTTTAGAGACTAGTGTATTGGATGAAATTGCCTTCTGTGCAGAGGGCCAGCACAGAGGGCCAGCTTTGTTATCAAAGTCCAATCTAAGCCTTATTTTGAGGACTTAAATCCCCCTTAAATGCTGTGGAAGCATTGGGATGGCCCTCTGCACAGGAGTGAATTTCAATCAGTAAGAAAAACATTACAAATTTCAATAATAACATTCATTATTAATTCTGTTCTGGAACCTGAATGTTGGCTACAGGAAGAAAGACACTCAGATACTATTTTTATCCCTTCAGTGATCCTCCATTGAAACTCGAACAGCCTACCACGGGATACACTAAACCTGTCTGACAGCTTTTGTGCTAAAAGCTTTTGCTTCCTTGCAAAAAAAAAATATAATATATATATATATATAGACCCATATCTTCAGTTAGTGCAAGTGAGTACAGCTCCATTGAAAGGAACTACATCCACTTACGCCATTCGAGGTATCAGCCCTATTAGTCTCAAATTGCTGGTAGTTATTGTAAAAAACAAAAATTATTGCAAAACTCACATATAATAAAAAATTCTAAAAAATCAGAATTCGAAAGGAGAAATACAATGAAGCTGTCAAAAAAGTTCTGAATGCTGATCTGTGTCTTTTGAAAAAAATCATAAACATCATCTTCATGGCTTTTAAAAGAATTCTGATATTTCTGTTCAAATTGTGACTGTAATATTCAGCCAGTGGACGTTTATATCTTAAAATAATACAGCCATAAAGTATCATGTGTCTCTTTTTTCCAGCTAGTCCACAGCAGAAATAATTTCAAATTTACAAAAAGTCATGTGTACTGAGCAAGTTCTTTGTACTATACATTCTAGGCCATTAATGATTGATCCCCAGGGTCAAGCCAATAAATGGATAAAGAACTCAGAGAAAGAAAACCAATTGAGTGTTATCAAGTTCACAGATACAGACTACATGAGAACTTTGGAGAACTGCATTCAGTTTGGGACTCCACTTCTGCTAGAAAATGTTGGGGAAGAACTAGACCCATCACTGGAACCCCTGCTGCTTAGACAAACCTTTAAACAAGGTACAAGAAAATTTGTTATGAGCCCAGAAGTATGCAACATTAATGCTCATCTAGCGAAGTGTTATATCAGCTAATATTTTTCTTCTTTCTTTACTTTTGCTGCTTATGATCAGAGGAAGGTAGCCTTCTTAAGCTGATTTTTACTTTTTAATAAAGTTCACAAATGTCACATTATAGATTTCTTACTTGAAAACTTCACTATGCAGCGGTGATATATTTAAATATAGTAGGTTTGATCCTGCAAAGACTCCCATTAAAACTCCCATTGACGCGGAATATATTTTTTCTGAAGTGTTATACTGTGTAAGGCTAGATATCTTATTTATAAAATATGTTTTAACTTAGTAGGATGTATTATTTATTGCATTACATTCTAAGTTAAGAAGAGTTATCATAGTATTTTGCAAAAGTTGCACATTTTTCATGCAAGTATTATCTTCTCAAAGTCATATGATGATGAAGAAAAGGTCCAGGTTTAAGGTGGAAATCTCCTTTTTCAAAAAATATATCCTTTCTTTTCCAAGTGATAAAAGGGGCGAAAAGTAAAGAAGTGAGAGAAAAAGAGTCGGTAGAGGGACCTGAACACTGAATTTTCTTGTTTAGTTTTCAAAAAGAAAATTGAAACAAAACATTCATTCAAAACTAAATGAAAAAAATTGTTTCATGTCAAAGTTTGTCATGGTAGAAAAGGTCTGATTTTTTTGACCAGTTCTAACTACACTGGACCTGGGAAATCTCAAATCTCATACACACTTGGGTTTTGGAACTGCACAGTGTGCTGTGGGCATTAATTATTGGAACCGTATTCAAAATAAGGTCAGGCTTGACAAAGCCCTGGCTGGGATGATTTATTTGGGGATTGGTCCTGCTTTGAGCAGGGGGTTGGACTAGATGACCTCCTGAGGTCCCTTCCAACCCTGATATTCTATGGTTCTACGATTCTCTGAATAGGCAACAGCAGGGCTCAACACGGTCTGCTACTACAGAGAGCAGGTGGCTGTGAATTGGTTTCTCTCCTAAGATACCTGCTGTTGGAGATAAGAATGCAGAGCCTTCATATGGAGGAAACTCATGCATGGAGCTCTATAAGACACTTCCTTTAAGGATCCTCTAATATTTGGAGGTGTAGGAGTCAGACTGTGAGCAGCCTTCCCATGGATAAGAGGAAGATGTCTGGGATGTGTGGCCACCCTTTAAAGATCCCCACTCTACTTGAGTGGAAGATAGGAAATGGATGGTCTGTCCCTGAAGATATTCTGCTCTTTTAGAGAGAGCTGATCAGACTGGGAATAACTAGAGGGGAATAGGGCTGTAGCAATCTCCTGAGTCTCTAAAGGTTGAGCCACGAACAACCTGCCCCATATGTGTTTGTTGCAACAGATGCTGGTGGCGCATTTATTTTGTAAATATTTGTACAGGGCCACAGGTGTGTGTGACATTTTACAGACAAATAAAAGATCTTCCAGGGAAATTTTAGTCTAAAATTATACAAATCATGACAGGTGGTAGCAAAAAGCATAGGAGAGTTTGGGTTAAGCTCAAATAAGATTATATGCTTGCTTGATATGCTATGTATGGATCTTGTTATCTTGTTTTAATACATGAATTGGTTTGAGCTACTGTGAAACAAGAATATGAAATTTGAAAACAACCACACAAAACCTGTACCTTTTCCAATTTTATATGTACACAGTAAAGGAAGGGCATAAGTGTGTGACCCACTCAATTATTTTTACCGACTATGGATGAAATCCTGGCTCCACTAAAGTGAGTGGTAGTTTTAACATTGACTTATATGGGGCCAGGACTCACCTTGTTTCCAGCTCTTACTATTTGAGGTTACTTGATTTGCTCTTAACAAGACTTTTGCTTTTACTTGATCACAAAAGTAATATTTTTTGCATAAATAATTGAGGTAAGCAAATATATAACTTACATTGTGATGTTTTCTTGGGACGCCCTGGATTGTGGGTCACTTTGTTACCACCCTAGTGTGAGGGAGTTTGTCTAGTGGAATCTGTGTGTCAGCCCTTGTACACTGCCAGCCTTTCAGCTACTCATATTCTCCTCAGGACTCTGCCAGTCCTATTTTGATTTGCAGGTTAACAATAGGTGACCCTAAACCCCAACCCCCCTTTGAAGAACTTTCCCCTGTATCATCCAGCCCCTGTCACTGGATACGCACAGTAGTTACCAAGTAAGCTGTCCTCAAGGAGAAAGTGTACATGCATGGGAGGGTTATGAGTCAGGATCAGTTCCTTTATAACAATACAGCACTGTAATCTGTCTTGGTGAAAACCAGTACACGTTTATTAACAAAGAACAGAGTCACATGCACAAATGTTTGTCTT
Organism: Chelonia mydas; assembly: GCF_015237465.2. NCBI lineage: Eukaryota > Metazoa > Chordata > Testudines > Cheloniidae > Chelonia > Chelonia mydas. The sequence goes on from NC_057853.1 coordinate 24,696,582, forward strand.
CTGAACTTTAGGGGGCATGGATTGCATCAGGCTTGGTGAGACAATTATTGAGTATTCCAGTGATTTCAAATTTTTTATTACAACAAAACTAAGAAATCCACATTATATGCCTGAACTGGCTACAAAAGTTTCTTTACTCAACTTTATGATAACACCAGAGGGACTTGAAGACCAGCTACTAGGTATTGTTGTTGCAAAAGAGAGGTATGTGTTTGTTTATTGCAAATAGGCAAATGAAATATTCTAAACAGGAGATTTTGGAAGCAATTAAGAGAAATATTCGTAATAAAATGGGGCAATTGTTAGTGATTCTAAATGTTTTTTCATAACAACTATAAACAATACTGGTATTCTAGCTGTCTTATTTAAGATATTTCTAGGGGGTCCATCACGATAGTATGTGTGAGTCATCTGAGATATTGGAAAAGTGTTTTGTTTTTTAACATTATCACAGAGCAACCATGATTATTTCAGAGTAACAGCCGTGTTAGTCTGTATTCGCAAAAAGAAAAGGAGTACTTGTGGCACCTTAGAGACTAACCAATTTATCGGATGCATCCGATGAAGTGAGCTGTAGCTCATGAAAGCTTATGCTCAAATAAATTGGTTAGTCTCTAAGGTGCCACAAGTACTCCTTTTCTTTTCATGATTATTTGTTTTCTGATATGGCTTCCTGGCAATCCAGCCCATTGATTTTGCACATGCCAATGTGGATATTGGATTATTAGACTGCATTTTTACTTTTCAATGAAGAAAGGACATGGTGGCTCTGAAACTGTTCCTAGTTCTTGTCTAAACTCAAAATAGAGACAGATTAAATTGGATTTCCTGGGTTTCTGATCATTCAAATGAACACAGAACTGTCCACTCAAATATACTAGATTCACTTGCTAAAAAAATCTTAATACATTTAATGTAAGTTCCACATCACAAACTCATGCATACATAAGCTATATAATATTTACTCAAAAACAAGAATTACCTGTATAGTAATTAAAAATTCGGATTAACTGACATTTTCAGAAGTCTGGATATAAAATTTTAGGCAAACATTTTCAAACATAAAATTAACCTAAAGTTTTGCACCTAAGTCCATATGTAGGCATCTAAATAAGTGGCCTGATTTTCAGGAGCTGAGCTCTGAATCGAGTCAAGGCTTTAGGGGCCAAATTCTGTGGTGACTGAAATCCTGTGCAACCCTATTGATGTTAGTGGGAAAGCTCTGGGTGTAAGCATAGAATTTGACCCCCAAGAGCTTAACTTTAGGCACCCAGGTTTGAAAGTGTTGGCCTTAGTGTCTTGCTAAAATAGAGAGGATTGGCACTAATGTAGTTCCAGTATAACTGTGTAGCTCAGTGGTAAAAACTGCATTAATGGAATGCTAAGATCCTGACACAAACCTACCAAAATCAAGAGGTAAGGTTTCTGTGACACTAATATTACATGATCATATAACATGAACAATGTGATCTACTTTATATAAATATTGATTTTTCAAATATGGATTAACTACATGCAGGTAACTGAATATGTAACAATACTAGCATAAAAGGTAAACTTTGGGTATATGTTTTGGTTTTTAGACCAGAATTAGAAGACGAGAGGAATGCTCTCATCCTTCAGTCTGCGGCCAATAAAAAACAACTAAAGGAAATTGAGAAGAAAATTTTAGAAACCTTACAGTCTTCCGAAGGGAACATTTTGGAAGATGAGAGTGCTATCATGGTCTTGGATTCTGCTAAAATAATGTCTAATGAGATCACTAAGAAACAACAGGTAAGCAATGTTAGATTTTGTTTTCAAATTCAGTGGTTATTGTGTACAAAACCTAAAAGCTTGCTTTCTGCCAGGAAGACTGTGAATTAGAAGCAAAATTCTATGCTTATGAATGAAAAAGATCAATTTATAAGAAAAAGAAAAACTGTTGAGGAAACGCTGAAATCCTCGTTCATGGTTAGATCAGTCCTTACTTAGGCAAAACATCCATCTTCAAAGGCAGTTGTGCCTGAATAAGGACTGAGTAAGAGGTAAGGCCTTCGGGATTTGGCCCTATATTAACGTAGTTGTAAGGGTCTAATTTTTAAATGAACAAAAGCCAGTCTTTTAAGGGAGACAGTAATGGTCTAACCTGCATATGGGACTGGGAGCCAGAAACTCCAAGTTCTAATACTGTAAATGCCTCTGACTCACTGCATGGCCTCGTGTGAGTTAGTTAACCTGTCTCTGTGTTAATTTTCCCACATATAAAATGAGAATAATAATACTTACCTTTAGGTTTCAGAGTAACAGCCGTGTTAGTCTGTATTCACAAAAAGAAAAGGAGTACTTGTGGCACCTTAGAGACTAACCAGTTTATTTGAGCATAAGCTTAAACTTATGCTCAAATAAATTGGTTAGTCTCTAAGGTGCCACAAGTACTTACCTTTAGGACATCATTGAGGAGGCTGGGTGGATTAATTAATATTTGTGTGGTACACTGAAGATGGGAAATGTTATATATGGGTAAGCATAGTGGGCCAGATTGTCCCCCAATTGGAAAAACCTGCATATGGGACAAGAAACATCTTGACTGCCAATTATTTGAGTTTTCGCTGAATTATCTTGTTAGTGGGCGGTGTACCATGCTAGGAAAATGGTAGCCTACATTTGCCTCTGCATTTACAGATCTCCTGAAATAAGGCCTTCTGGGCAGAAAGTGACATGCTGCAATACCTTCTTACCTTCCACGGCTCTTGAACAGCATTTTTGGGAGGGTCCACTGTGAAGATAATCTGCATCATATAATGCAGGGATTCCCCATTTAAGGAGGGATTGGGAAAGTGCAACTCTCAAGGTTCCTTCCCCATTCTGAACTCTAGGGTACAGATGTGGGGACCTGCATGAGAAACCCCCTAAGCTTATTTTTACCAGCTTAGGTTAAAACTTCCCCAAGGTACAAACTATTTTACCTTTTGCCCTTGGACTTTATTGCTGCCACCACCAAGCGTCTAACAAATATATAACAGGAAAAGAGCCCACTTTCCCCCCAAAATCCTCCCAAACCCTACACCCCCTTTCCTGGGGAAGGCTTGATAAAAATCCTCACCAATTTGCATAGGTGAACACAGACCCAAACCCTTGGATCTTAAGAACAATGAAAAAGCAATCAGGTTCTTAAAAGAAGAATTTTAATTGAAGAAAAAGTAAAAGAATCACCTCTGTAAAATCAGGATGGTAAATACCTTACAGGGTCATCAGATTCAAAACATAGAGAATCCCTCTAGGCAAAACCTTAAGTTACAAAAAGACACAAAAACAGGAATATACATTCCATTCAGCACAACCCTTATTTTATCAGCCATTTAAACAAAACAGAATCTAACGCATATCTAACTAGATTGCTTATTAGCCTTTTACAGGAGATCTGACCTGCATTCCTGCTCTGGTCCTGGCAAAAGCAACACACAGACCAAGAGAACCTTAGTTTCTCCCCCTGTCCAGCTTTGAAAGTATCTTGTCTCCTCATTGGTCATTTTGGTCAGGTGCCAGTGAGGTTATCCTAGCTTCTCAACCCTTCACAGGTGAAAGGGTTTTTCCTCTGGCCAGGAGGGATTTTAAAGGTGTTTACCCTTCCCTTTATATTTATGACAGCAACAGATAGTGGTATTCTCCCAGTCTCAACTGTCCTGCCCCTGGCCTCCTCCTCCTAAATCAATTAGGCTAATTTCTTCAGAACCTGCACAGTAGGACTCGTTTAGGTTTGGAGTAGTGGATAAAAAGTACCATGGAGCCAGAAAGGTTTTCCCCTCAACAACCCCTGGCTTATCACTTGTCTATATGAAAAATTTGACCAAAAGCATTATAGCAGTATAATCATACCAGAATAGATATGCTGGTGAACTCCCTGTTATAACATGTCAAAGCAGAGTATTTAAACTGGAATAAACTGGACAGTCTCTATGTAAAATCATAAATGGACACAAATCAGACGTCAAGAATTATAACATTCAAAAATCAGTAGGAGAACACTTCAGTCTCTTTGGTCACTCGATTACAGACCTAAAAGTTGCAATTCTTCAACAAAAACACTTCAAAAACAGACTCCAGCGAGCGACTGCTGAATTGGAATTAATTTGCAAACTGGATACAATTAACTTAGGCTTGAATAGAGACTGGGAGTGGATGGGTCATTACACAAAGTAAAATTATTTCCCCATGTTTATTCCCCCCCTCCACCCCACACTGTTCCTCAGACGTTCTTGTCAACTGCTGGAAATGGCCCACCTTGATTATCACTGCAAAAGGTTTTTTCCCCCCTGCTCTCCTGCTGGTAATAGCTCACCTTAAGTGATCACTCTCGTTACAGTGTGTATGGTAACACCCATTGTTTTATGTTCTCTATGTATATAAATCTCCCCACTGTATTTTCCACTGAATACGTCCGATGAAGTGAGCTGTAGCTCATGAAAGCTTACGCTCAAATAAATTTGTTAGTCTCTAAGGTGCCACAAGTACTCCTTTTCTTATTTCAGAATAGTATCTCCATATGGGGAGTTATCCTGGCATAACTACAGCAGTATAAGTATACCATTACCATTCTGCGGATCAGTTTCCCCATGTAGCTAAGCCCTAAGCACCTAAGATGCATTAGAAACTGGGGAGAACAATCTGGTTCACAGTCATCTGTTAGAGCCCTATTGTTCTAAAGTAATCTAGATGTATCTGAAAACAATCTTTTAAAACACTTTGTGTTCTGAAGCACCCTCGTTTCATGCAGGTGTGAGGTTACAGGTGATGTTTTATCCTCAAGTCTGAATTTCCTTGCTCTTTTGTTTTTGTAAGGTCTGTAATGTCACTTTGATATGATATTTGTGGCTCAATGTGTTTAATCTTTTTTATGAAAGGAGGGTTTTGCACAATTAGTAGATTTTCCTTAGGACTTGTGTAGGATCATATACTTAAGCAAGAAATAGGAAGTACATTACGCCAGTGACAGTAGTGAAGATTTCTTCCTGTCCTGAGAAATTACTTGTTTCCACCCCTGTTCCTGGTGTCTTCACCTTTCACATTGGCAGTTCTTTGTAAAACATGGAGTCTGTAAAAATTGCTAAGGCAAGTGCTCTATTTATATCAGAGAGTGATTTCCTCTTCCGTGGCCTGAAGACTGTCTGCTTATAGAGTCAGGTTAAGCTTTTGGTATCTATCTATACAGTGCAAGTAAGCACTAAATTATCATGCAGTTACTTTGCTTTAGTGGCATGCAGTGTGGCACTTCTAGGCCAGCCTGTTAACATAAATCCAGTAGTGCTCTCTGACTAAATTACTTCATAAAGAAAGGTAGAGTGGCAAAGCTATAAAGAGATTCAGACAGAATTCTCACTAAGGCTCATGTAGGAGAGAAGGGTTGGCTTCTCAGTAACAGTTGCTTTCAGAAGGAACCTAATAAATTCCATATTTTATGTTTAAGGCACAAGGTATGTTTCCTTGCATGGTGACCTACTAATAAATGTCCTATAATATTTTACTCAGTTACCTAAACTTTTCCATTATACTTGAACAGACCTATTCAAATATGTGCAGGGAGCAAATAGGTGGAGGAAAAAACATTCCAATCTTTAGAATATACTCTCCTTTTTTCAGTTATATTAATGTTTTTTGCTGCATTGGAATTCATCCTTGTGATGTGCTTAAGAAATACATAATAGAGAAATGGGGTATTTTCAAAAAGCTGACAGACTTACAGGTATCTAGACCACAGAGAACTACAGCTGTAAACTTTGTTTTGGTAACATATTTATGAAAAATAACTTCCCTTCCATATGTGTACATAATTCTCTTTGATAACAATGAGAGTTAAGTATGCACTGGTGGTAACTAGACATCTCTGAATTGTCAAAGACTTTACAGCAATAAAATATCAGTGATTCTGTGTTTTATCTGTTATTGTCCTTATACTCCATTTGTTAGCACCTAGCTACATTAATACTATAATATATACTTACAAGTAAGAAACAATCCTTCGCTCTTTATGTTAGCTATATTCTAAGTTATTTAATTTCATATAATATATTTGATAAAAGGCAAATATATTGTTAAATATCTTCTGCTGGAATGATTATACGTGAGCAATTTGAAATCCAGTCATATTTCCGGGCATTAATGGTGAAGTCTAACACACCTGATGCAGAGGGACAAGCCTGACCGGTTGTGCCTGGTTTTGTTTTGGTCTTGACTACCTTAGGCCCCAGTACTGCAATAAACTCTGTGGGGGAAGATCGTGAAATCAAGGGGTCTTTGTGAGAGTGCTGGGTTCCACCCACCCAGGGCTCAATTGAGGGTTAGGGCCTGAGACTGTAAGTATTTTGGAGCATGGAAGGTGTCTTACTCTATGCTTATGAAGTGTCATATACATTTATTTTTAATAATGATAATATATACTAATACATTCTTTATGAAGAAAGGAAAATATGAAGAGAAAATCTTTTACAATATTTGTCCTTTTGTTTAGGTTGCTGAGAAAACAGAAATAAAAATAGCAGAATCACGAGAAGGTTATAGACCAATTGCAAAGCATTCATCGGTGCTCTTCTTTAGTATTGCAGACCTAGCTAACATCGACCCCATGTACCAATACTCTCTCAGTTGGTTTGTTAATCTCTATATCAACTCTATTCATGACAGGTAAGTACTTATTTCTGAGCCAAAATACCGTATATCTCTTTATTTCTCTTCTGATCAACAGTTCCCTCCATTTAAAGCATTTACCTCACTAAATTAGGCTTTCCACTTCTGTTTTGTCTCACTGAGGCCCAAGTTTTTAGAAATTATCTCTAATTTTGGTGTTACAAATTTGGTCCAGCAAATATCAGCATCTGTATTTTTGCACCTGTAGTTTTATAGAAACCAGTATTAGTAAGTCTCTGAACTGATTGCCCACAGTGCAGCTAGGATGGGCTCAGCTCCCCTAATATGCAGATCAGATAGGTCCAAGTTGTGGCGAGGAACCATCAGCCACTGACTCTTCCCTTTTTAAACACAGACTCCCCAAACACAAAACATCTTTTATTAAGAGAAGCAATATGATTCTTAGCTTCCAAGTGGACAGCTCTCCCACCACAAGCACTCTCCTTAATATGTCATACAAAGGACAGCACTCCCTATATTAATCTGCTGCAGTGTTATTTGTAGAGGATTCCAAATCTGGCTTTGAAATAGAACCCATAATGCATGGTGAGCGTGCCACCACCTGAGTACAACTGAGATTTCAGTTAATCATTTTGGCTGGGATATTCAAAGGAGCCTAAGGGAGCTAGCTGCCCAACTTCCTTTGGATGCAGTTGGTTGCCTAACTCCTTTAAGTGCTTTTGAAAATTCCAGCCCTAATCTATATCCCACCAAAAGCTTTCAAAGAGCTTTGGATTTCTTATTTAGTTGCTGACTCAATATATGTACAAATGTTCTTTTTTAGTAACAAATCCAAAATTTTGGAGAAGCGTCTTCGATACTTAAATGACCACTTTACATACAACCTATATTGCAATATATGTCGCTCATTGTTTGAGAAGGATAAGCTGCTGTTTTCCTTTTTACTGTGCTGCAACCTTCTCATGTAAGTTTCATCTTTTTTTCCTAGCATCTCATAACGCAAGACAATCATTTTTCTTAGATTGAAAGTATTTACAAATAACAGAATACTTGGACACAAATGGTGATAACTTAGTCTTTAGTGCCTAGTCATGAAATGTGAGTGCTTTTGCTCCCATTGAAATCAGTGGTTTTGCCACTGATTTGGGTGAGAAGATGAGGCCTCAAAATGTCTCATTAATTTCTTCCTTTTATGTTTTTATGGTACCCTTCAAAGGGGTGGATGATGTTATCTAATAATAATACAATGTGAACAGTTGCCATCATTTTAAATATAAGGTTTCAGGAAAAATTCTCCAAGTAAGAGGTCTGTCTTTCCAGCAGTTTTGTGGAGCATATCACTCCCCCTTTCTTGAGGAGCCTTTCTTTTTCCCATCTCCCCATTGTCTCTGCTTTTCCTTCCACCATGTGATCTAGACTCTCCACTCTGGCTGACTGGCTGTGCTGCTGCTTCTGCACAATGTAGTTTGTGTCTGTGGGCATTGAAGAAAGAAAGGAAGGCACACATGGCTACTTGGAAACATCATAATCAGTTATTATGTGCATACATTTTTTAATAACCAGGCTCACCAGCTATATTAATTTATATTGCTTAACTGTAAACCATATGAATTTATAGTGAATGCTAACATCTTATGCTTCATATCCACACTGTCTTCCACTCTGCCTTATGCATGGGAGGCCCTTCTTGAGCTGATTTGTAAGGCCACAACCATCTCCTCCTCTGCATTCTTCCTCACGATCCATCTTTGGCATGACACTTACAGGAAATCAGCCAATGATTGATGGGTAGGCTGGGACACAGATAGCAGTAGCTGAGACTTTTTATAAGTAAAAATAAGTGAATTGTATACATATGATTGTATCCTTCTTCCCTTACCCTTAATTTATCATTTCTCCTTATAATGTTTGTAAATTGCATAACACAGTGAGGCCCTGAAACCTCAGATGCTACTGCAATATGAATGTTGTAAAATAAAAATGGAACATAACAGCTTTTGCTTTATACATAACAAACAGCTTTTGCTTTATACTATGTCAAAATGCATTTTTAATATAACTGTGTATTACTTACAAACTATTTTGGCATTCTTCTGAATTTAGGGCTAGGAAAGAGATAGAACAACAGGAATTTATGTTCCTATTAACTGGAGGAGTGGGTCTCAAGAACAAACACAAGAATCCAGATCCAACTTGGCTACAAGATAAAAGCTGGGACGAACTATGTCGTGCAAGTGATTTCTCAGCTTTTAGAGGACTGAGGTACAGTAAAAATCCATTGTGAAATTACAAAAAACTACATTGACTGAAGTATGTTGCATACATTTAAGCAATATTTCTGAGACTTTTTCAGACTATCAATGTGATATTGAGTATCAGTGTGATTTGATACCTGTACAACATAAATTGTGTCTCAGCTTCAGAAGTGAGTACTTCTTTTGTAAGGAAGTTGCTGAGGAGGTTAGTTAATTAGAAGGTTATTTCATGTTTTATTCAAGTAATTGTCAGAATGAATCCAATCAATTCCCAGATAAAGAACTTGTCTTTCTGGAGTGGATTGTATTCCTTTCCCTGTGAAGTCCCTTCCTGGTAGAAGAATCTTACTTTGAAAAGGAGGCAGCTGTGGCCAGGGGGAGTCCCTAATAGCAGAACTCTGTTGCAGGTGTAAGGGAGGAGACACCGGGGTAAAATCGTGGCCCCACTGAAGTCAGTGGGAGTTTTGCCATTGATTTCAATAGGGTCAGGATTTCACCATAGGATTTTAGAGCCAGTGCAAAGGCATAAGCCTTCCACATGAGTCTGCTGTGGGTCCCAGAGCATCTGTGGGGTTTGGGAGTGGGCACTACAGATCATTTCATGGAGGAGCAAACCCCATTCTCTGACAAAACAACCAGAGTTGTTTGGAGTTCTCCTTCCTTTAAATGTAAGTTTTACTGTGGGGAAGAGGTGGGGAACTGGACTAATGTAAGAACCAGTCTCTCTCCCCTCATGGGATAACCTATGGGAGGGTGTTCCAGGGAAGAAAATTCCACAAGATTCTTCTTCAAAGAATTTCCTTTGAATTCTTCGGTTGGGTAGTGGTGTTTGTCACGCATAAATATAGAAGAAATAGGGAGTTCACAATACCCAGAACCCATGAATCTCCTGAGATTCAAGCAGACCTTGGGGAGACCCAGGCCATACAGATGGAGGCTTTGTTCCTCCACACCAGCTTAGGTGGTCCCTCCCACTTCCCAGCGCAGAAGTCAGGTAAGAAGTTGTATAATATACAATTTTTGGCTGGTTGAGAGGGGGATAATGCATGTCGAATCGATTTTATTAATTGTACTGCATATGACACTATTTCTTTGTTCTTCATTTAATCAGGTGAATTAATGAAAACCTAAACTCTAGGCATTTACAATAACAGACTATGCTTTTTCTTCTAGGAGTCATATTTCTGAAAATGCAAGTGAGTGGCGTAAAATCTATGACAGCAAAGAGCCTCACAATGTTCCCTTACCAAAACCATGGGATAAAACGTTGAATGAACTACAAAAGATTATCATTCTTCGGTGCCTAAGATCAGACAAGGTAAAAGGACATGGAAACATTTGTTTGTATACTGTTATTTGGCATGTAGTACACTTTGATAATTATTATTACATGTTACTATGTTCTTTGAGTGCTTGCCAATATGTATGCCACTCCTGGTACCCACATGCCCCATGCCCTTGAAAGCCAGATATTTTGGCTACCAGTATGTTTTGGGGCTGCTTATGCACTCTGAGTGTTCTTGTGCTCCTGTACCCAGGGCATAAAGGATGGAGTGGGCCCAACTGCCCCTCAGTTCCTCTTTACTGCCTGTGGCTGTGAGACCTTGGTAGAGTCCATGTCCTGGTGCAATCACCAAATCTTTTTGTGTATAGTTTTTAGGCATATAGTTTTAGGATTAGGTTGGATTTAGTGTACATAGTATAGTTTTGCCAACTGGCTAATAGTAATATAGTTATTTTTTCTTCATTTGGTGAAAATATTTTCATGGTACCATGAGTTAGCCATGACTGAACTGAAGTTTCCCAGCTTCAAGAACTGCTCTTCCTGTGAAGCAGATATATTGCTTAAAGACAGTTACATGAGCTTTTTTTTTGCCTTGCGGAGGGGTGCATACCTGAAAAATGTTCTATCTGTCAGTCCTTTTAAAAAAGGGTGCAGATGGCTAAGGAGGCTTGCTTCAAGCCTTTTCTTCCTGACCATTCATTGAGGCCAGCTGTGGATCCAGGAAAGCAAGACCAAGCTGGACATGAATGCTCTTTGCCCAGGGATGCTGTGGTGAGCTCTGGCTCAATCTCCTGCTCTCAACCACCTTTCTCAAAAATCAGCCTTGTGAGGATCCATGGGTCTAGAACCTTGGTCTGCTCGTCCCTGAGCGACCACCACATTCATACCACCACTGAACAGCTGTGGTAAAGCAGCAGTTGACAGATTATGAGCTTTGTGGGCCCAAGCACCACAGGATATGCTGCCCACAGAGGGCCTGATTGACAGTGCTCCCGGCATCCTGATTGGTCCAGACACACTACTTAAGGGGACACCAGGAAGTTGTCCGTGCAATGAGAAAGATCTTAGCCAATTGCTTTGGCAGACCTTACTCCTGCCTTGTTCCTGCCCTGCTCCATTCTGCTTCTGCCTTTTCATTAAGGCATTGCTTCTGTCTAGGAGAGTATTGACACTAAAAATGGACTCCTCCTTCTGGTCCAGATTCAATAACTGGTGCCAAGAACACAATGCAAATTTCAGAAAATCAGGAATTTCATCCATTTTGGACTTTCTCCAGTACCATTATACGTCAGGTGTCCACTCTCAGTAGCATGCTATTTGCAGGATCCTTGGGGTCCCTGGCAGACATCCCACAGATAACCAGATTCCTTCAAGCAGTCCGATTAGCCATATCATTAGTCATGCCATTCTTCCTGAAAAGCCATCCCTTCGAGCCTTTGACTTCTGTGTCAGCCTTTTATTTATCCATTAAGACTTGTTTCCTAGTAGCTGTCACATCGACCAGGTGAGTGTCGGAGAGGGCAGCCTTATCTATACCGAAGCCTTATTGCTTGTTCCAAGAGGACCAGGTGGTGCTCCGGACAACAGAATCCTTTCTTCCTAAAGAATATTCCTCCTTCCACACTTCCCAAGAGGTTATGCTTCCTTCATTCTGTCCAAAACCACAACATCCAACTGAAAAGGCATCACACACCTTAGATGTCAGAAGAGCATTGAAAATCTGTCTCAAATGTACAGAATCCATGAAAAGATTGGGCTCTCTATTCATGCCCTTCCACCCAAAATGCCAGGGACTCAGAGCTTCCAAGTCCTCCATCACTAGATGGTTTAGACTATGTATTGTGAAAGCCTACAGATCATCAGAGGTTCCTGTCCTAGAAGGGATCAAGGCACACACTACAAGATCCTTAGTAACCTCATGTGCAGAGCAAGCAAGTGCATCCATTTTGGAAATTTGCAAAGCAGCCACTTGGTCCACAGCTAACGCCTTCATTAAGTACTGCAAGGTGGACTTTCTGTCTTTGGCAGGAAGGTGCCGCAGGTGGAGTCACAGAAATAATATAGACTTTTGAGCAAGCTTACAAAAAAGGGACTACTTCTTTCCTACTGAACTTTTGTTTCATAATCCTCCCTACAGCTTTTCCCAGACATCCAGAATTGTAGGAGATGCTGAGCTGCAGAATTGAAAGTTTCTTGCCAATAATTTACTTTCTGCTAGCAGTGACTCCCAAAATTCTAGTCATCCTGAGTTACTTATGAGTCAAGTGTCAAATATTGAGTGGAATCATTGCCATATGGCAATATTCCTTCATCTAATGTACATAGTTAATATCTTTGGAATATGTGTTAGCAAAGTTATGCAAGTTTTACAGCTTGGGAAGTAATGTGTTAGAAAATGGGAGCAGAGGAGTCATGGCCAGACCATGCAATACCAAAAAGCTGATCCGCCTCTGTGAACTGCTGAGAAAGGAAAACAGACCAGACAGCTAGAATTGTGGGAGACACTGCTAACAGAAAGGAAATTATCACTAAGAAATTCTTAATCAGTCTCCAAACATATTAAGGAGGTATCTTGTTTACTCTCCAAGGACTATTCTTATGATGTGTGTGCATAGGTGCTGACCTTTGGTTTTGCTGGCGGGTGCCCCACCCTGACTCTGCCCCCTCTCCCAAGGCCCTACCCCCACTACACCCCCAAGGGCCTGCCCCTGCTCCCCACCTCCTGGTGGCTCTGTCTAGTGCCTGCCCCAACCCACTCACTCAAGAGGCACAGGAGGTTTCCCCTCCTCAATGTAGGAAGGGTTGCCTAGTGGTTCGGGCACAGGCCTGGGGCTCAGATGTTCTGGCTTTGATTCTCTGCTCTGCCATAGACTCCCTGCATAGCCGTGGGAAAATCACTTCACCTCTGGGTGCCCTAGATCCCACCTTCCAAATGGGGCTGATACTTCCCTGCCTCCTAGGCTAAATCCATTCATGTCTGTGTGGTGATGGGGGCAATGGAGGTATCAAGGTTTCGGCATTCACAACATCCCCTGGCAATGAGTTCCACAGGTTGACTGTGTGTTGTGTGAAGAAATACTGCCTTTTGTTTGTTTTCTATCAGCTCTGAGACACCTGAAGGTGTATTTCTTGTAAATACAAATGTTATCACCTTTTTCCAATGGCAATGTGTTTTCTTTTCCTATTAAGTTACTCAGTAATTAGAAATAAAGTCTTAAATCTATTTATACAATGCATTTGATATTTCTCCTGCACAAATGAAAACACATTCCAGTTTAAGGTACTAAAGGTGTGAAGATTCAAAACATAAAAAACAAATGTAAAAATTGAACTTGCATTTACAAATCACTGATCTAAAAGCCTGTTTTAGCCTCTGGAAACCGTTCAGTTTTATAATGTAATATAGAAATCTTGAGTATGTATCTACAGTGACCCAACTGGAGGATTCTTAACCATGCCTTAATGAAAATATAATACGACACTATACGTCTTAAATGTTATTAAGAAAATTTGCTCTCTAAAAAATGTCATTTTCAAGAGCGTACTCAAATATTAAGGAACTTACTAAAGAGACCTGTTCTAAGGCTGTAACACCAGGTAGAATTAAGAGCTCTCCAGGAATTGTAAAAAAAAAGTCCCCAGGGTCCATAGACTAATTCATGAAAGATTTTATTTTCTGATTGAGAAGCAGAGGTATGTACAATAACTTCCTATGGTTTCCATCAGGAGCAACTGAAATGTATAAAGGAAGCATTGACTGTTACACTGAAAATAAAACTGACCACCTTTGTGGGAGAGACTTAAGGAGATCAGCACTCATCAGTTCCCTTCTCTTTCCCAAGGCTAGCCAGAAACTGCTCTCTCCTGGCTCTCATCCTATCAGCTGGGTGACAAGGAGATATTTACCCACATGGAGTGCTTTGAGTGCCCACTGCCCCTCTGGTTCTGGGGCTGCTAGCGCTGGGGGGGTTTCTAAGGCGCACAGGCTCTCAGCTGCCCAGCCTGAGGGGGCATTTGGGAACCTCATTAAAGGCTCCCTCTATGTATGAAGGGGTGTAGATGGACAGAGCAATACAGACAGCTCTCCCGCTCGCAGCCACAGAGCAACAGCAGCCTGCACAACGGGGAATTTACACTTCCCACAGCCTCGAGCCTATGGTGAGGGAGGAACTGCTGATCCAGCTCCTGGAGGACGGTCCTATCAACCAAAGCAACTTCTTGCCCAGCTCACAGCTAAGGGCTTCAGGTTCCTCCGGTGACAGCATGGAGCAGCAGTTCATTTTCCTGTTTGCACTCAGCTGTGGTAGGAAACTCAGGGAGGAGCAGAAGCCCCCTCTGCCCTCCCTAAATGGTGACCTGCTCCCTCTGCCCTGGAAAGGTACCACTTTTACCTGCAGTGGGAGCCAGGCTAGGAACTGCAGCCACATGCTGCGAAAGAGCTCATCCTGGCTCCCTACCAAACAGCTAATAGGCAGCTGCGCTCTACAGCTGATTGCTGGAAACAGCTGATCTGGCGGGCCCAGCATGTGCAAGAGCTGATTTGCGGCTGCCACAGCTGATTAAACTGGTAGGTGCTGAGCACCCACTATTTTTTTCCCGCGGTTGCTCCGGCCCTGGAGCTCCCACGGAGTCTGCACCTATGTATGTGTGGATCTGACAGAGTAAAGAACCTTCTGTGTGCCACATGGGTCCAGAGATTCCAGGGATAGGCATTCCTGATAGTTCCCCGCCCCCCGCCCCCACTTTCTCTAATAACATCCAGTCCCTGGCCTACTGGGCTCCCTGGAGCCAGCAGCCTGCTACGTACCTTTTATTCGCACACCAATCCAGAGTTAGGACCACCTCCCTACTCCATCCTAGGGAGCTTGTGGGACTCAGGTGGCAGTCCAGCATGCTGAAAAACAGGAGGAAGTATCTAAAGAAGAGCATCCTACCATGAAGGGGCAGATGATGCCAACTGCTGTTTCCTCGTCTTCTCTGGATGAAGCACTGGTGCCTGCAACCCCCTGTCAACCTAACAATTATAAAAGTTTTCAAAACCTCCTCCTCTGAATAGTGAATTAATTTGAGATACCTATGGAGGGTGATACAGGATACATCTCAGAACTCCTAGATATCTTCCACGCCTCCATGCCTCATTGCCTGGTGATGCCAGTTAACAAAGCATTATCGGAGCTAGCGAAGAACATCTGGTAAACACCAATTTCTATTGCAGCAACTTCCAAGAATCCAGACAAATGATTCCAGATGACATTAGATGTTTTTGAGTACTACTATATTCATCCTGTACCAGGCTCCCCGGTGGTAGCAGTGGCCCACAAAAGAACTAGGCAACAGAATAAACAAAAAGTGACACCCTCGGACAAAAAACCCCCAAAGTGACTAGATTTATTTGTCAGGAAAAATATTCTTTGACTAACCGGTAATTATGAATAGCTAACTCTGAGTTCTTGTTAGTGTCATGACCGGGACGTGGACGGTTTGACCTTGTGGTCAGGAAAAACTATTCTTTGGCTAGCCTGTAATTACGAATAGCTAACTATCAGTCCTTGTTAGTGTCATGACTGGAATGTAGGCAGTCTGACCTATTGGTCGGAGCAGGAGTCAGGCTAGGTCAGATACCAGGAGGTCAGGGTCTGAGACTGGCCAGAGGTCAGACAGAGAGTCAGTCACAGGCAGGCAGGGTCAGGTTACCAGAAGATCTGCAGCAAGTTGTAGGAGCAGACATTGCAGGGGAAGCAATCCTGAGCAGGGAGAACCCAGTTGCATGAATAACTTCCTGTTCCTGGGTTAAGTAGAAACTTGGGACCAATCAGGACCCCCAGGTTCCACCAATCATATTCCAGGACTGGTATCCTTTGTTAGAATTCAGCTGCTGTTCAAGGGTGGCAGGTTGGGACTGCCTAGCTTGTAAGAGCCCTGTGGATCAGGGTTCAAGACCTATGGTCCCTGACATCTAGTAAGGTATGATTATTTAAATTAGTATAAGGTGTCAGACTTCCCAGACAAGATTCTTCAGGATAGCAGAAAGGCACTGAAGTCAGTAATCTCAGATGGGTAGCTGGTAGCATGAATGTCTTTCCAGGCAGCATTAGATGCCTCAGATATGTCTGCAATATCCATGGCTACATCTATCACCATGTGGAGAGCTTTCTTGTTACAGTCCTCAGGCATCCCAAAGGAAGTACATACAACAATAGAAGAGCTTCCCTTCAAGGGCTATAGCATTTTAGGCAAGATGGATGAGGCCCTGCATTAGTTAAAAGATTCTCACTGATTCTCTCTGGTATCTAGGATTTTACATACTATCTCCTACAAGGAAGCATATCAGACCTCTGATTTACAACATACTAGTTTCATCATCCAGGATCATCATGGGGTTACTATTTTCTTGGAGTCGCTGAGAAAGAGACCTACATCCTCTGCCTCACATCCTGCAACTTCCTTGAAGTAATCATTTTTAACACCTTAGTGAAGAGCAGTGTTACAGAATGCCTGGAAGATCTTTACTCCTTCCCACTCACATACAGACTTTGGGGATTGCTGTCGTTATTTTCAGTGATCACAGAACCTCATTACACTGGCTCACTGGGTTAAGGAGACCATCTCCGCGGGCTGTTCCCTGCAGTTCCACATGCTCCTTTCTTCCCCTTTCCCCATCTCTTTTCAAGGACCCTCCTCAGAAGAGTCTGTTATGACAAGAGGTGTATTCACTTCTGAATCTTGGAGCAGTGGAAGATGTGACTCTGGAAGGGGTTTTACACAAATTATTTCCTGATCCCAAGGAAAAAGGAGGGCTGGCACCCAGTTCTGGAGTTGAGATCACTCAATGCCGTCATCTGCCACTTCAATTTCAAGATAGTAACTCTGGTATCCATGATCCCATTCTTAGATCCCTAGGACTGGTTTATGACTCTCAACCTCCAGGATGCTTATTTTCATATCATGATCCACCCCATACACAGAAAATATTTACAATTCCAAGTAGGAGATTCCCACTGTTAATACAAGATCCTCCTCTTCAGACTATTGAAAGTGCCAAGAGATTTTACCAAATAATTGGCAGTAGTGACAGCCCACCTGAGAAATTAGGGAATACAGTTACACCCATACCTTGATGATTGGTTCACCTGAGGGAAGTCACTGCAGCAAGTGGGTGCTCCATGTATCAGATCCTTCACTGGATCCTTCATCTCTTTATCAGATTGGGCCTAAAGATCAACATGGCAAAAATCATTCCTGGCGCCAGCTAACCCTAACCTTGTACTAGATTCCACAACAGCAACTTTAACAACCACACATAACAATGCTGGCCAAAAAATAGTAGTCTCCAGCACACTGCCCAAGGAGTGGACATGTGAATACATGTGTACCAGGCAACACATTTTGAAGAACCACAGTTACTGTAAGGCAAGTAACTATTCTTTCTGTTAACTACAAGACTGATTAAATGGAACCTAAATGCAGTAAGTTCTGTTAAGATTTCTTTTCTCCCTACACTTCAAACTGCTAGAATTTCACTCCTCGTTTTTTTTGCTGATACAGACTAACACAGCTACTACTCTGAAACCAGTGACATAGCTGTGCAGGTGATCACATGTGTTCTACTTTTACCTAAATATCCTTAGCCTATATGTTATATATTCAGTCATCATCTATAATGATCAGTTTGACTCTAAAAGTAAAATTGAGGTATTGTTCTACCAGTACTACTGATCTCTTAATATTTTCTTCTTCTTAGTGATACTAAATTCTTATACTATTTGATTGTTTCAAATATATGTTCAGGAACCCTTAATTTTTTTTTTACTGTCTGAGTCATAAGACTGTAAGGACAATCACAAGTTGTTATTTTTCATCTGTATTGACTATATTTAGTATTTCACAGCACGTAAAATTGCAGAATTAATATTTGGAATAAAAATTGACATGCAGGTTTTTTCATAAGTATATTTCCTCATGAATCTATCTGTACAGCAATAAGAGGTCTCGGTAGTTAGGAGAACTATACATGCTATATACATTTTTCATTGCAAAAAGAGACTTTTACTAGAATTTATGGGAAAACAGCCACTTTGGTCAGCAAAAATGGATATATGTTGTGCCTGTGTCACACTGCATGGCAACTAGTTGAGGCCTGGCATTGTGCTCTACAGCCTGAAGAAATTGCAACTAACAAAAAACATTTGTGAGGACATTATGCCTCACCTACTGAGATGATGTTTCACCCCCACTCCATTCTACCATCCCCTGATTCTGTGAGGGGTTGCTGGGTTTCTTGTTGATAGGGTGGGAAATAATTATCCAGGCACTGGAAGTAGGCATTTAAAGCATAGGAGACTGGGGGAGTACACCCAGTTGTCCTCTGAAGAGGAGACCAAGTTATTGGAGGTGAAGCCTGCAACCCAAGAACACAACCTGTTTAGTGTCTGTTGGAGGAGTTATTTGGGGATTGACAAGTTAGTGCAGCGTAGCTGGGTGGATACGGCCTCAGTAGTATGGAAATGTTTAATAAGCTTCCAAGCTTTTGAATGTTAAATGAGCTCAAATTCCAAACCTACTGAGACTTCTACAAATTTAGTGTTAAGAGTCCCAAGGCCCTGAGTCATTCAGTGCAGGGGCGGAGGGGAGGCAGTTTGCACCTTCTAAATTCTGGGGCTGCTGAGTGGCCAGTTTGGCCCCTTGTGCAGGTTGAAGCAACCCTGAGCGCTGCCTTGAGTTGCTCCCTGGTTGCAATGGGCCATCTTGCTGCGGTGCAGAATTGTTGGCCCTTCACTTTCTTTCTCTCCTGCCCACCGCTTGCACTGTGAGTATTCTGCAGTGGACCCATGTGGATATTTCTGGCCCCTTTATATTGGCACAGCTGGCACAAAGGGGCTGCTGGGCAACTATGGATTGGTCCCCAAGAGTGAACGTGAACTGTATACATTGACTGTGAAATATAGCTATTAATTTGCTACATTATCAGTATCCAACTCACTGTTTGTATAATGATTTAGGTTACCATGAATATGAAAGATGATACAATGTATCCAACCAAATCTGATTTTATGTTATATTTGTGCTTACCAGTATATTTGCTTTTTTAAAATAGATTAATCCAGCAATAGCAATCTTTGTAACTGACAAACTGGGGAAGAAGTTTGTAGAGCCACCACCATTTGATCTAACAAAAAGTTACTTAGATTCAAATTCAACAATCCCACTAATCTTTGTGCTGTCTCCAGGAGCTGATCCCATGTCTAGTAAGTATCCACTATGGGATGTTTTCCTTACTAAATCTTTGAATCAGTGACAGATAAAGACCTGTCAAAATGTCTAGTTTTTCACATTAAGAGCCTGATTCTCCTCCTTTTTGCACCTTATGGAGTCATTTGCACCTGTGCCAAATGGGTATAAAACGCTACCAAATCAGATTTGTAGAATTTTGTCTTGCAGAATAAAAGGGATATGATTTTAAAATCAAATAGTTTAATGCGTTGTGAAAAAATTCTTTTAATTATTTTGAACTTTCAGATTTTAACAAAATAGTATTATAATTTTTTTTATATCAAATATAAAGCAGTCTTTTAAACTAACAAATGGTAAAAGATTGCATGTTTCATCCAAGGTCTCCTGAAATTTGCAAATGACAAACACATGGTTGGAAATAAGTTTCAAGCCATCTCGCTGGGACAGGGACAAGGACCTATAGCTGCAAAAATGATTAGAGAAGGAATGGAAGAAGGCACCTGGGTTTGTTTACAGAATTGTCATCTTGCTGTCTCCTGGATGCCGATGCTAGAGAAAATCTGTGAAGAATTTAATAGTGACACCTGCCATCCATTCTTCAGACTTTGGCTTACCAGTTATCCGTCACCCAAGGTACTTTTATTTCCAGTGGACCTAATTACACGTTTAATGATAAACCATTTTGTATTCCACAATAGGATAACCACACTGCAATTTTGGCTTGGATTTTCAAACTTGTACACGCAAAGTGGGTGTACATTTTAAAAAAAAATCTCTCTCTAATTAAAGGATTGTTGTGAATATACATATATAATCAAAATACAGTCAATATATATTAGAACAGAATGTAGACATGCTCTTCTCGTGAAGAAACAATGGTGTTTTCTGCCTTATAGATATGTTTTATTATCCACAAGTACCTTTGTTGTTTTTAAGAGGAGAAAGTTCCTAAAGTCTATTTAATTTTGCTCTAAATCCAGGTCCAGATTTTTGCTGTTGACTATGTTTGGATCAAATCCTGATGAAACACTCTGTGTCTCAGAAATGTACTGTTTTTAGTGAAAGCGCAGCTACTTGCTTTCATCTAATAGTGTAAATATCAACATTTTCAAATTTGAATTTTAAAATATATAACAATTAAAAGGTTATATATATACACATATATATAAAAAAATATTGTTAAATTGATTATGTAGTACCATAAATTTGCTTAGTGCTCTGCAAACATTTTAAGGCACATTCTTTCCTCTGAAAAGCCTACAAGCTAGGGCTCTGTACATGCAAACACATACTTATTGGGAAGGAGGAGAAGGTAGAAAATATTCTCGGAAAAAGCAGATCTTAAGGAGGATTTGAAGGAAGAGAGAACAGGCTCTTGGTGCATGAGATCAGAAAGACTTCCAGGTGTAGGAGGAAGTAATGATAAAAGGTGTAAAAATGAGAGAGGGAGCATACAAAGGGAAGAGTAATGTGAGAGGATACATAATTTCATCAACAAAGGACAATTGTTCTTTTCAATGATATTAGAAAATATAAAAATACAGAGCAGGCTTTTAAACATTTTTAGCATGAATGTAAGTCTGCTGAACAGAAGTGACTGTATTTTGGCTGTGGATACACATTCACACAGCTTTTATTGCTGTCCATGAGAAGCTGCACACCTGCATCCAAGGGCTGAATTTAGCCCATGTATATTTAATTTATAGGACTTTGAACATCAAGAAATTATTTAAAAAATACAAATATATTTATACTTTTACAGAAATATCTCACTTTATTATTTTTTTTACCATCGCCATACTCTCCTGTTGCAGTGTTGCTATTTATTTTGTCTAGTTTCCCGTAACCATTCTGCAGAATGGAGTAAAGATGACAAATGAATCACCTACAGGTCTCCGGTTAAATCTACTTCAGTCTTATCTCTCAGATCCAGTTTCTGATTCCATCTTCTTCTCCGGGTGCCCTGGAAAGGAGCAGGTAAGTTGCTCATTCTTCGACACTTTTGAAATATTTATTTACTCACTGTTATGTCCAGAAGGTTCTAATCTAAAGCATTCCCTAAAGTTATGAGCTAACATTTACACAGAGACTAAATGATTAGTGAATAAAATACTTCACACATGGTTATAGCTTAAATGAACATTTTGTCAGATGGAAATCCCCACACTAGTTACGCTGCAATAACATTAGCCAAACTTGGTTGATTCCTACATTAATGGCAATTATGGTTCCTCAGACTGAGAGCAACCCCACCGGGTTCTGCCCATGAAATATGGTTCTGAAATGAAATCCCCAACCCGTCCTATCCTTGTGAGAATGGGGCATGAATGAGCCATGCTTCACCATACCACTCATTTCAGCCTGTAGGCCACTCCTCCCAGCTCTTTACATGGGTTTGTGATAAGATATGTCCTCAGTGTGCACTATTAGTGCAGAGAACTTTCCTTCCTATAGAGCTACAATAGGTAAATGGAAACTGAAGAAAACAATGAAATAAGTTCCTTCCAGGCAAAACCTGAGAAAACAAACATCAGGCTCCCACTAGCCCATTAGTGAGACACACCTGCTAAACAAGTTGCAGAGAGGGAGGTGGGGGTCAAACCCAGCCATCATACCATTCTGAGGCATGGGAATGTTCCAGGGCAAAGATATAAAAGGGGTGTGGCACTCCAGAGGCCTCAGTTCCCTCCAACTGCAACCAGCTGAAAGAAGGTAGAGCTGCTCCAGAATTTTACCAGATCCATATATTTTATAATTATTTGGGTATAGTTAGGCTGGTTTGTTAGTGTTAGGTTTAGTTTAGAAATAAGTTCTTCAGTGCTGGGGGAAAAAAAGATGACACAGCTGAAGACCAAAAAGCTAGGATTTAAGAGGTACGTCTCATGCCTAGCTGTGTTTCTGGTGGCCAAAACACATGCATGGTGTTTATCATAATTGGTCGAAAAACATTCACCTTCAAAATACTTGATCTTCTCAACCTTCATGACATGAGCCCAGAATGAAAGACAGAACAGGCTTCAGACTGTCTTACTCCAGGAAGCTCTGTCAGCGAAATTGCCTGGAACCAAGAGAGAGCAAGCCTCTAGCAAATCTTAGAAGCTTGCATTGGCTCCAAGCAAGTCTGGAAGAAAGAAAATTAAATACTCGTCTTTGGTGCTGTGCGCTAAGAAATCTAGAAGTGTGAAGCGCCCAAGGATCAAAACTGCTCAACAGACCGTGGGATTGAACTCTGATTCTAGAGCAATCCACAAGAAAAGGACAAGGCGGTAATAGTGAGCACAAAGACTCCATCCTTGTTGGTGTTGGCCTCTTTTTATCAAGAACCAATCTGTGAGAAAAGATCCATCCGATCCAGTGGTATTTAAAGAACCTTCCCCAAATGATGATTCTCTGTCTAAAACCAAAAGATGCTCTTTGCATCTGAATGTTTCAGATCCAAAAGAGCCGGATTCGAGAGAGAAGATGAAAGAACCTGTTATGAAGGTTAAAAATAAGGATCTGACTACTGAGGGTTTGCGGTCTGGTTCCAGTACGGTACCACAATGGTTGGTGGTTATAGCACAGATTCATCAATCGGATCTGTCTCCTTCTCGGTCAGTAATGAATCCATGTGTGTCAATTGAATAGGAACTGAAGGTTATACTGGATAAATAGATAACCCTTCAGAGAATAGAAGGCAGATTGAAGAAGTTAGGATTTCTCCCATACCTGCACCACCTAAGACTCCTCTGGGTCTCCAGAAAAAGGTTTTTCTCTATTTATCTTTTATTCAGCCTAGCAGGTTATTAACTCTACTTCCCTCAGGACTGAGAATGGCTTGAGATTGGACAACAGATCTAAAGAAGAAATTTAAATCAAACTCAGTCAATTTAAGCAAACTCAGTCATTTCTCCCAGATCTGTATGGGCAGAGATATTTTCAGCCAGATCAGAGTATAGGGCTTTGACCAGATTGTCAGGCTTCACCTTGGTTTACGTCAGTGGTGGGCAACCTGTGGCTCACAGGCCACATGCGGCCCATCAGGGAAAACCACTGGCGGGCTGCCAGATCATTTGTTTACATTTGCATGGCCACCCGCAGCTCCCAGTGGCTGCGGTTCACCATGCCACTTCCCACAGCTCCCATTGGCTGGGAATGACTTTACGTGGTCTCACTGGCCTTCTCCTGTACCTTTTCAGGGTATTCCTAGATATAGTAATTGCCAATTCGATACTGAAGACATTCAAGCATCAGACCCAAAGGATATGGATTTGATGGTACATCAGAGTCCTGATAGGTCGTCTACAGTTGTAAGAGACATTTTATCTGAGGAAGAAGAATTGCTAGAGATCCAAGAGTCACATCCAGACTCTGTGAACTTTACTTCTCCTTACAGAAGTGTAGGAGTGATTGCTCCTTCGTCACATTCAGATGATGTGGTGTTCTTCCAAGGACATTAGAGATTCCCTTGATTCCTGTTGAGAAATCTTCACATTTTAGAAGCAGCAACTAGACAAATCCTTTATTGGAAGGATTGTCTCAACCAGTTTTAAGCAATTTGGAATGACCCTAATAGCTCAGCTTATGTTAAAAAAAGGCTGATGACCTTTTCCTGTTTTCCCAGGAGGGTCTTGCTGTGTTTCATATCTCCGTTCTCCTAATTCATTGATAGTAGAGGCTGCACTGCATAGATGAAAGCGTGCTCAGGCCTATTTTATCCCCTCTGATAAGGAAGGGAAAAGACTGGATGTTTTCCTCAGCCACTTCAGATATGAGAATAGTGAACCATTAAGATGTAATCGCAGGATATCAATGCCATCTTGTCAGGAAAAATGTTGTCTTTCATGAATACTCTCCCTGAGGAGCATAGGAGGTTAGCAAATGTTCTTTTGGTAGAAGGACAGAATGTTGCTATCAGTTAAGGACTTTTTATTGTTGGTTTCCATGTATGATATAGATCCATATACAGCTCTAATTACTTATATATTGGAGTACTTATTATATCTTAAAAGAGTGGATCTCTCTTTGTCATCAGTCAAAGTTAGGGTGACCAGATAGTAAGTGTGAAAAATCGGGACGGGGGTTGGGGGTAATTGGCACCTATATAAGAAAAAGCGCCAAATATCGGGACTGTCCCTATAAAATCAGGACATCTGGTCACCCTAGTCAAAGTTAATCTCTCAGTGATCTCAGCATACCATGTCTCTGGGGATAGTAAATTGGTTTTTATTCGTGGTGTAGTCAAAAGATTCTTGAAAGGTCTTAATAATCTATTTCCACCAGTTAGAGAGCCTATATCATCTTGGGATTTAGTGCTTACACTAAGTGCAACATCTGTTTGAATCTCTGGGGAGTTGTAAAATATCCTATTTATACATTAAGACAGTCATCTTGATACCTATCACTTGAGCAAGGTGCATAAGTGAATTACAAGCGGTGATGGCACACCCACTATTTACTGTCTTTAATAAAGATAAAATAATATTCTGTACATACCCAAGATTCTTGCCAAAAGTTCTGTTAGATATTCATATACCTCCATCTATAATGTTACCAGTATTTTTTTCCCAAATCTCACACTCAAGGTGGGGAGGCTAGATAACATCTACTAGATGTTAGAAGGGCTTTAGCTTTCTACTTTGCCTAAAATGGTTAGTTCTATCTATCTCCCAATTTGTTTATCACTTATGAAAAAAGGAATAAAAGGAGATTGGTCACTGTACATACTCTTTCAAGATAGATTAGGTTATGTATTAAGGATGTTTATAAGATGATGGGTCTCCCTCTTCCTGAAGGAATTAGAGCTCATTCTACTAGATGAAAAGCAGCTGCTATCGAATTCTTTGGACATATTCCTTAATAGAAATATGGTGAGCAGCAACATGGAGTACAGTCCACACTTTTACTAAGCACCAGACATTAGGCTTAGAATCTAGATCAGATGCAAAATTTGGCAAGGCAGTTTTGCCATCTTTTTTTTAATTAGGACTCCATGTTCCGACCATCCTGGGTCTGAGTTACTGCTTGTTAGTCTATCCCATAAATAGGAATATGCAGATGACACTCAAAGAAGAAATGAAGGTTATTTACGTGTAACCAGAATTCTCTGAGATAGACTCTGCATATTCATGCTCTCTGCCCACCTTTCCCTTTGCCTCTGAGTCCTATTTATCAAAAGACCTGGGGTTGCAGAGGAAGGAACTGAAGCAGCTGTGGTGCAATGCCCCTTTTATAACCTTGCCCGGGAACATTCTATGTTCCCTGAGGAGAAGGGCAAGAGAGACATGTGAGCACCCCAACAAACACTGCTAGATACAGTTCTACCATTCATGCTGCACCAGTCAGATGGGAGTATGCAGAGTCCATCTCGAAGAACTCCTGTTACAGGTAAGTAACCTTCATTTCCTTAGTTAATAAATAATGGTCCAGTCCTGCAAACCCTTAACTCAGTGTAGTGCACACATCCCCAAGTAGTCCCATAGCTTCAGTGTTACTACTCAGGGGTGTAAACATTATATCTACTAGTCACGGATTGCAGGAATAGGCTTTAACATATTAACTGTCAACTCCATATTGTTATCTAATAACATTTAAAAAAAAAACCAAAACCTCATGCTAGTCATAGTCTAACACTTTTATCCAAAACAGAGAATTTAAAATGTTAATAAAATGTTTTTCAAACTGCTTTTGTTGTTTCAGCCATCTGCATAAATTAAAGACCATACGCAGCCATGTCAGTTAATACTTTTTGTTGTTGTTTTCTTAAAGACATGGGAAAAACTGCTCTTTGGAGTTTGCTTTTTTCATGCTCTTGTTCAGGAGAGAAAGAAGTTTGGCCCTCTTGGTTGGAATATCCCATATGGATTTAATGAATCAGACTTGCGAATCAGTATCAGACAGCTGCAGGTAAAGTCTTTATTTACTGTTGCTTACACAATACAGAAATGGCCGTGTTAAATGCTCAAACACACAATCATAAACAGGTTTCCACAACTTTAGTTCAGGTTTCTTTGCTATTGAGACAAAGATAAATAACACAGACCACGTTATATTTATAAAAATAGGAAATTCTTCATTAGATTTAGATAAATTTTCTAAAAAAAAATTCACAGAGCCATTTGGAACTCAGTACAACAGAGTTAAAACTATATTTCAAAGGAGGTCTCACTATTGAGTAGATTCCATCAAACTAGTAGATACCATCAAACTGCTCACTGTTCTTAGTCAAAGGAAATTTTGATACACAGCAAGTGGCCAGGGCTGTCCTGTCTGACTAGCTCTATAGGACTCCTGAGAAAATTTTACCAATTGACCAATCTAGACAAGAGTCCAGAGAGTTTATGGTGGGAATTAGAAATGTTGAGTTTGAGCTGCTGGAAAAAACTATGATGAGTCACTGAAAGAGACAAACATTCTGAAGGTTAAAAGCAAGATACTCTGAGCATCCAAAGAGACTTGGTAAAAGAAAGAAACATGCCTTTGCTAGAAAAATCAGGCTTCAGAAGATGCACAATTGTAAATACTGTAAGAATGATTGGATGATTTGTTGATCCTGGGACAAATCTTTAGGTCTCTGCCCAGTTCTTACTCAATAAAACTCCCATTAACCTCAAATGGGAATTTTACCTGAGTGAAGACTTCAGAGTTCGAATTTGCTGCTGCACTAGGGGAAAACATTTACTATAGCTCTGTACGAGTTAGAGCATACTCTTCTCTCCACACTGTGTTCCACTATTGCTCTGTAGGCCTCTCCATGGAAGGGTCCATTGGGTTTGTGGGCTCATCTCTGCTCCTTTCCTATTTAATAATAAAAGGCAGATCACACTGTGTCTCTAATTAACTATAGGATTTGATTTACAAGCCTAATTGGGATTCAAGGTGGTGAAGTGTCTTAGATTTGTTTTCTTTGTTTCAGCTATTCATAAATGAATATGACCATGTTCCATTTGAAGCTATATCTTACCTTACGGGTGAATGTAACTATGGAGGACGAGTGACAGATGATTGGGACAGACGTTTACTAATGACTATGCTGGATGATTTTTATAATCCAGATATAATTGAAAACCCACGCTTCGCCTTTTCTCCCAGTGGCAACTACTATGCACCACCAAAAGGCACCTATGAGGACTACATTGAATTTATTAAGGTAACTTGGTTTCTTTGTAAAATGGAAGCTCACATAATATTTGGTCTAATTACATTAGTGAATGTTGCAAAAATAAAATATTTTCAGTGATGTGTCATTTTTAATTTGATATTCCATTAATGTTAAAAAATTACTTCTGCATGAATGTAACAAATTCATTTTCTAATATTAAAATGCTGGAACATCTAAAACAATAATGTTTAGCTCTTTTATAATGCCTTTGCTCCAAGGATCTTAAATTGTATTACAAAATAATAATTCTCTCAGTACCTCACATCACTGAAATACAGCCACTTCTGGGGTAGAGCACAGAAGCTATAGAACAGTCCACCATTAATTTTGAATAGGAAGTAAAGAATACATCTTATTGAAACCTCAAGGGAATTTAGGCAGCTCAAATGTAATTACTTTTAGTTGGAATTTGGCAGAACATTGGGGATAGCACTTCTGCTTTTGCAAAAGGTGCCTTAAGATGTTTAGTGAGCTCTAAGTCCATGCATTGCTTCAGTACGGTTCCAGGGAGAAGAATCCTATAACACTGAATCACAAATGTTACTCCCTGCTGTGCTAGGTGTTTTCTGAGACGTCTCCTTTCTAAGCACTGACCTCGCCAGACTCTCCTTAGACTGTGAAATAAGACAGCATCAAACCACAAACTGATCTGCGTGAAATATCAGGTGGTAATTTCATTTAGAGCATTTACTCCTTAGAACCGTACTTCAAATCTTGCTGTCTTGCGTTGAGGACAGGAGTTGGTTTTCTAGCAACAAGTTTCTGGAATTATGAATTGTGCAGAAGATGGATAACCTGGAAATGAGAAAGGGAAACAGTTTACCAAGATCCTATTGGTCATGCATGGGGCTATAATTTTTTCTTGGTAGTTTATGTAGGATTCACAGATCAACAAAAATTTCAAAGGTTAGTGGCAAAGCCTTGAGAGGTTACAAACATGATACACTAAGCAGACAACCCTCCTGGGTCTGAGCCTCTCGACATTTAAAAATAACGTTTTTATGTGTGCTTCATTTTTCATTTGATGCCCATCCTCTTTCCTTTCCTTGGCTCCTTTGCAGGTATGTTGTGATCTAAAGTGCTTTGTGATTTGAAACACCCTAGACTTTGTTGCACTCCAGAATTTGTACAACTTAATGAGGAGATCAACAGGTAGATAATAGGGCCTGGTATAAAGACTAGAAAGCCATTGTCAAAGGATTCACTGTAGGTGAGGTCATGGTTCTAGGCCTGATCCAATGTCCCCTGAAGCTAATGGAATCTTTCCATCAATAAGCTTAAGATCAGGCCCTTAATGAACTGATTTATCTAATTAAATATATTGTTTACTTAATATGTTTTGCCATAGAATCTTCCATTTAGTCAACAGCCAGAGGTGTTTGGGTTGCATGAAAATGTGGATATTTCAAAGGATCTCCAGCAAACAAAACTCCTCTTTGAATCTCTGATTCTAACACAAGGAGGAAGCACGCAGGGAGGCTCCTCGGGAGGTGGTGACAGCACTCTGTATGAAATTGCTGATGATATTCTCATTAAGGTAAAGTAGAAAGACAAATAGCATAATAATTGATTAGAATAACAAATACTCCCACCATTACCTGGCCAGCTTAATGTTCTTCCTTGAGAAAATGGTAATGGGCAACTGGACAGACGATTGGGCCACAAAGGGACCTGTGACCACAGAAATGCCTTTTTCACCTCCTTTTGGGATTGAAACAATGCTGTTGCAACAACACACTGTCTCAGCAACAAATATAGTTAGTGAGCAACTTGCAGCTCTACTCTCTCCACTGACTCCCCTAGAACATTGCATTAAGTTTGAGTTCTTGGTTCTTATTTTCAAAGCATTAAATGGCCTGGGCTCAGGATACCTAAAAGACTTTTCCTCAAGGACCATGACCACCTTTGACACCTACACTCCTCAGAAATAATGGAATTGTGCAAGGGCAAAGCTCATGTATGCAGGAGATAGGGCTCTTTTGGGGGCTAGCCCCATGCTGTGCCATGTTCCTCATTCTCCATAAGAACTACACCAAATCATACCAAGTTCCATTCCAAACATAAGATCATTTTTTCCTTAAGAAAAATACACATTAACTTACTCAGAAAACAAACAAAAACTCTCACAGATCTCATGCACAAGGGACGGGAGTGGAATAGAAAGTTAACCCTGTCCAATTAACCTAAATCTCCTTGTTTATTAGGAAGTACTCAGATACCATGGTGATGGGCATGGCATAATAACCTGAATAGAATAGTGATTTTTTAAAAATAAAACATTGACTTTGAAGTATGGGTCTCTCTTTCTCTCCCTATCCTTGTGCTACATCTCTGATTCCTAAGTTTCATTATGCATTGGGAAAAACTCAGCGGGGAGCATTAAGCTGTCCAACACAAAGTGAAAGTGAAGCGCTTATCAGACTGTGGGGAGCCACAGCCATATCTAAAGTGGGGGAAGTGTCGCTGAGCAGCTAAGAGTAGAAGGGAGAGAAATCAGAGCAAAGAACCTGGAGGAAAAGTCAATTCAATATTGTAAAGAACTTCACAATCGTTAAAACATTTACATTTATTTTTACATTTTCAATGATGTTCAAGATATTTTTATTGACCAACCAATATTCAGTAGGGTATTTTACTGAATATCAGTCGTTCACCATGGAGCTTATTTGGTTGCTTTGGGTCTCTTTGCTTTTAATATTGCTTTGAAACCATTGTAAATTAAAATGTGCACTTATCAAAATGTGTCCAAATATATTGACATTTGCAGCTTCCAAATGATTTTGACATTGAAGCTTCCCTACAGAAGTATCCTGTGAGATATGAGGAAAGTATGAACACCGTGTTGGTGCAAGAAATGGAGAGGTTTAACAAGTAAGGGAATTAATTAATTTAATTCAAATGTACTTTCAATCAACCCATTCACAGCAGATCCCTTTTCTGCCAGGCATCCAGTGTGGTCTCTTTATAGACTCTTTATTCTGAAGACCTTTTTTTTTATTATTATTATTTGCTTCAGTTCTAATTGCCTGCAGTAGTGTCTGCATTCTCAGAACTTTTCCTTTGTTAGGCAAGGCAGAATATAGGTTGGATTTAAGGAAAAATGTCTAAATGGCAAATGAATTGGAGGATAAGGTATGTAATGGGGGGAAGGTCCAAACAAAAGTTTGGTAATGGGTGATCTGCAGGGTTGTGCTTGTATTGCTTTATTTTTCACTTCCATTTCTTTATTCCATCCATCCTCTTCTTTTTGGTCTCATTTTTCGTGTGCTTGTATCATTTCCTTTTTTCCTCCTTTCTGACTATTTCTCTCTTTTTTATTATTTTCTCACCTGCTCCTATCTGTGCCCCATCACTTTCCTTCTCTCTTGCCCTGATTCCCCCTTTCTTCCTATACCCTCACTTCCTCTCTTTTTGCTGTCAACCATAATCCTCTACTCTTTTTTTTTCCTTTGGGTCCCCAGTCTCCATCCCACTTTGCCCAAATTCCTATTTTTTCTCCCATTTTCTCTCTGTCTGCTCCCTGTTTCTTCCTGCCACCCTTATTTTTCTCCTTCTTGACCTTCCCCCTCACTCTGCTCATCTTTCCCCCTGTTTCCCTTAATTCTCTCATAAAGCACTCCCATAATTCTATCCGATCCCTTCATTCACTCTCCAAACTCCCCTTATTTCTCACATACTCCTTTCCCCGCTCTTCTGTTATCTGAAACCTGCCTCCTCATCTACTCCATACACATATTGTACATTGTTCCAGCTAAGCACTGGAACCCATTGCCTAGGGAGGTTGTAGAATCTCCATCTCTGGAGGTTTTTCTAGAGTAGGTTAGACAAACAGCCATCAGTAATGGTCTAGTTATTATGTAGTCCTGCCTTGAGTGCAAGGGACTGGACTAGATGATCTACTGAGGTCCCTTCCAGTTCTACACTTCTGTGATTCTATTATTTTTAGGGTTGTGGTTTTAATTTCTTGCCAGGACAGTATAGGCTAGAGACTATGAAATTCAAAGTAATGCATAAAACAAAATGCCCCATTAGGTCTTCGACTATTTTAACAGAAATATTTTATTTTACATAAACAGAAAGAGATGAACTTACACAGCTGCCATTGGACCGTTATTTCCCCAAGAATATTCACTGCATAGTGTTCTATTTTTTTTTAAGCTAGAGGTGGACTTTGCACTGGAGCATTGGATCTCCCCATGAATTTTCACAAAGATTGGGGGATTCCAGACCAGGAATTTTGCCTTAGCCCATTAAAGTGACAGAGGCAAGCTGAAAAGTCTGGCTTTGGATTCAGGGATGCTTGGATCTAGGTTCTGGTTTGGACTCAACTATTTTTAACCAGATGAAAATAATTAGAATTTCTATATCACCTTCCATCTAGACATTTCAGGCTCTGTACAGTTCATAATGAGTAAGGTTAAGAGTTTGTCATGGATATTTTTAGTAAAAGTCATGGACAGGTCACAGGCAATAAACCAAAATTCATGGAAGTCTGCAACCTGACTTCTACTAAAAATACCCTGTGGTGTGACTAACAGTAAGAGCCCCCACTGGGGGCTACTCAGTGGCTGATCCTGTGGTGGTGGCCACTGCTCTGGCCCTGGGGATTGACCCAGCCCCAGCCACTGCTCCGGCTGCTGCTCCTGTGGCGAGGGCTGACTGACTGCTGCTCCGGTCCCTGGAAGCTGCTGTGGACCCGGATGCTGACCACCGACCACTGCTCCAGTCCTACCACAGCTCCTGGGTGGGGGCTGACAGCTGCTCCAGCCCTGCCACTGTGGCAGGCTGAAGCCAAAGAAGTCATGGAGGTCCATTAAAGTCACGGAATCTATGACCTCCATGACAGACTCCTATCCTTAATAATGAGTTAAACCTCACAGAACCCTTTGAAGCCAGGAAGATGGGATGGAGAAAATGAGTCACAAATTAACAGATTTGTCCCAGGCCACAGAGCAAGTCAGCGTCAGTATTTGGAATAGAACTCAGGTCCCCTGACAGTCACATGCTATAACCACTGGAGATGGTGCCTCAATGGACATTTAGATAAGCAGAAGAAAAGGTCTATTAAACGGCAACAGTATGGGCACAATCTGTAATTTTGCAAATATGGCAAGTTGTGAATGAGGAAAACCTGGTTATGTACTTTTTTCATAGTCATCACAATAATGTAATATTATTTCTTGAGATGGTGATTTCATGTCTGACAAACCATGTCAAACCTGTTGTATTTTAGTGATAGTTCTGTGATATTTTCTTTAATTCTAGTTTACTCCGAACTATACGTATTACCTTAATAAATCTGAAAAAGGCCATTAAAGGACTGGTCGTTATGGATTCTGAGCTGGAGGCCCTGAGCGGCAGTCTGCTTGTTGGAAAAGTTGCCGAGAACTGGGCTAACCGTTCATACCCAAGTCTTAAACCTTTGGGGAGCTATATCCTAGATTTTCTAGCGAGGCTGAAATTCTTGCAGGTAAAGCAAGAGGGATTGTGTTACTAATAATTCTGTTTGATTTAAAATTAAAGGATGATTTGGACATGGGTTGGTAAAAATTGACTCTTTATATCTAGACTTTCTAAACAAGGTTGTGTAGAATATGGCTAAATTTTTTGTGGAAAACTGCAAATACTACCTAGGCCTATACTGAATAGCAAAGATGGTTGACAGGTTTCAGAGTAACAGCCGTGTTAGTCTGTATTCGCAAAAAGAAAAGGAGTACTTGTGGCACCTTAGAGACTAACCAATTTATTTGAGCATAAGCTTTCGTGAGCTACAGCTCACTTCATCGGATGCATACTGTGGAAAGTGTAGAAGATCTTTTTATATACACACAAAGCATGAAAAAATACCTCCTCCCACCCCACTTTCCTGCTGGTAATAGCTTATCTAAAGTGATCACTCTCCTTACAATGTGTATGATAATCAAGTTGGGCCATTTCCAGCACAAATCCAGGTTCTCTCACCCCCCCCCGCACAAACCCACTCTCCTGCTGGTAATAGCTTATCTAAAGTGACCACTCTCCTTTCAATGTGTATGATAATCAAGGTGGGCCATTTCCAGCACAAATCCAGGGTTTAACAAGAACATCTGGGGGGGGGGGTAGGAAAAAACAAGGGGAAATAGGTTACCTTGCATAATGACTTAGCCACTCCCAGTCTCTATTCAAGCCTAAGTTAATTGTATCCAATTTGCAAATGAATTCCAATTGAACAGTTTCTCGCTGGAGTCTGGATTTGAAGTTTTTTTGTTGTAAGATAGCAACTTTCATGTCTGTAATCGCGTGACCAGAGAGATTGAAGTGTTCTCCGACTCGTTTATGAATGTTAAGAATGTTAATGTCAAGAATTATAACATTCATAAACCCAGTCGGAGAACACTTCAATCTCTCTGGTCACGCAATTACAGACATGAAGGTCTCTATTTTACAACAAAAAAACTTCAAATCCAGACTCCAGCGAGAAACTGCTGAATTGGAATTCATTTGCAAATTGGATACAATTAACTTAGGCTTGAATAGAGACTGGGAGTGGCTAAGTCATTATGCAAGGTAACCTATTTCCCCTCGTTTTTTCCTACCCCCCCCCAGACGTTCTTGTTAAACCCTGGATTTGTGCTGGAAATGGCCCACCTTGATTATCATACACATTGTAAGGAGAGTGATCACTTTAGATAAGCTATTACCAGCAGGAGAGTGGGGTGGGAGGAGGTATTTTTTCATGCTTTGTGTGTATATAAAAAGATCTTCTACACTTTCCACAGTATGCATCTGATGAAGTGAGCTGTAGCTCACGAAAGCTTATGCTCAAATAAATTGGTTAGTCTCTAAGGTGCCACAAGTACTCCTTTTCTTTTTGCAAAGATGGTTGAAAGTATCTCTCTCTTCCTCCTCCCAGGACTGGTATGAGTTAGGAAAGCCCAGTGTTTTTTGGCTATCAGGATTCTATTTTACTCAAGCTTTTTTAACTGGAGCCATGCAGAACTATGCCAGGAAGTACACCATTCCCATTGACCTGCTGGGATACGAATTTCAGGTATGGATAAGTGATAAAAATATATTTTACATATATGGGTCCTGATGTTTCCATGAGATATACCAGGTGGACCCTGTGCTTGATTGGATGGGTTCGCTTGCACATATCTTATTGCAGGATCGAGACCTTGATTAGCAATGGCATTGTAGATCTGCAACCATGTTGAATAGTAGTACATACTGTTTTCCACTTGATATCTGTAAAGGAATGCTATTAAAAGTATATTCCTCATTACACTTAATCACCTAATTAGGAAAACAAATCACTTGATAAACTTGAGTGTTCTAAGTATGATGATAAAGGATAATTCACAGTCACATAGAAAGCTGCCATCTTAACAGTTGATGATGTAAAGTAGTACTGAAAGAAGAGGCTTCACTATTTTATCCTGATTTGGGGTTGCTCTCTTGAAGATTGGCTTGTAGAGCTAATAGCTCTAAAACAAAACTACTCTGGAAATGTATTAACAAGTATTAACATGTATTTCTTTTTAGGTCATTCCTAAGGATACATCTGCTACTGCACCAGAAGATGGTGTTTATATCCATGGATTATTTTTAGATGGAGCTCGCTGGGACAGGACCAAGTCAGTAATTAAAATTTTAAAATAAATCTAAAACTTTCTTATGCGCTCATATTAGACTTGTTGAAATATTTTAACATCATTTCAACATTTCAATGCTATACTCTTAACTTAAAATCTTCTCCTTCCTCCAAAAGATCTTGACAAGAAAAAACACAATGAATCTGCGATACTGTAGTATTGGGAATGTTGCACTGTGCTTACTTGTAATAAAAATGCAGTTTTCTTTCATGAAATTGCCCTTCTACATGAGTCACAGAACCATTCAAAGCAGTAAGGCCAAGATTTTCAAAAGTGACTAGTGATTCTTTTCAGATTCTTGTTGCATCAGTTTCCGGGTGCCCAATTTGAGATACCTCAGAGGGACTTGATTTTTTGAAACAGGTTTTCGGGGCTATGTATCCCGCAAGTGAATAGTATAGTGTTTCCTCTCCAAACCTACAGCACTTACTATGTGAGTACAGAATGAATTTTTTACATTGGGTCCCCAGTCTATGAACAGCTCTCCTAGTCCCAGCCACAGAGCAGCTGGTGGAGCCCACCTATCCCTTTGCTGCAGCTGACCTGGCCATCCTCAGGGTGAGTCACCTAGCACACAGGCAGCTTAGATGAAGATAAGCACCAATTCACATCTTGGTCCCACACAAGAGAAGGGCAGGATTTGGCCCACTATGGTTTAACTGTTTGTATAGTCATTCAGATATGGTACTTGTTACTTTGTAAGGTTTCTAAATAGATGGGAAAGGGTACAGACCCTAACAGCCCTCAAAGTGGATATTTTAAAAGGGGCCTATGGAAAATCTCAGCTAATTTTTTTTTCCAATGGAGTGAAGCAGTGCATTTTGAAAAAAAAAAATTGAACCGATATGCAGAGTAGTCGGAACTAATTATCAGACAATCAGAAAAGTGCACATTGCAAATAGGACCATGTTTTCAGTCGACTTCAACTGTTCTTCAGTTTTGCATGCCTGATGTACATTAGGGCAGGCCTACACTACCACTTAAGTCAATGTAACTTACGTTGCTCAGGGGCGTGAAAAAGACACCCCCCTGAGAAAAGCAAATTACAGCGACTTAAGTGCTGTCCACACTGGTGCTGTCGGCGGGAAACGCTCTCCCACCAGCATAGCTTCCTCCTCTCACAGAGGTGGAGTAATTATGCTGATGGGAGAGCACTCTCCCATTGGCATAGAGGGCCTTCACCAGACGTGCTACAGCAGTGCAGCTGCACCAGTGTAGCGCTTCTAGTATAGACCTGCCCTCAGGGTACACAAATTTGGCACCCAAGCATCCAGCACCTCAATTTGTGCTGATAAAGCAGCTATATACCCACTTCTGCTTGCACAATTGTTTACACACATAAAAGTGGCTGTACAAAATCAAAATCTACAGTGGGTTTTAAATTTTCATTATACTATTACAAGTTAATGGACACTTTTAAAGGTAATGTAGTTCAGCAAGAAAAACTGCATGTTTTATTCCAAGAGTTTAAACAGCAAAGGTCAGAGCACAGTATGGCTTTTTATTTGTTATTGCCTAATCCTATCCCTTGTGTGGGATTATGAGAGAAGTGTTTTTGATATCTGATGATTTTACTGGACCCTTTGAGAAAGGTAAAGATAGGGAAGTCCACCAGCTCTGTTCTGCATCCCCCTCCTCTCTTCTTTTATTTCATTCTTGCTCTTGTTTATCTTTTTTCTCTCTTCTTCTCTTTCTTCCCTTGTTACATCTTTTCAGTTTGCTTCCATTCTCTGTATTTGTCCTGACATTTCTCTTTCTCTTGCTCTTCCTGTCATCTCCATTCCCCTTTCTCATCCCATCCCTTCCCTTTTTTCCTTCCTACCCAACAAACAAAGTAAAATACAAAAATATCTCTTTTAAAAATATACATTTTATAAAATTATGTTTTAATAGTTTCTTTGTTGTCTCACCAGGGGACTATTAGCTGAACAGCATCCCAAGTTGCTCTTTGACTCGATACCAATCATTTGGATAAAACCAAGTAAGTAAAGTGGTCTGGAACCAATGTTTCTTTGGATTCTAATGCAACAAGAGATTGCAGTAATGTACTTCTTTAACATTGCAAAAAGACCAGCCCTTCTCTCTCACCAAAAAATCCAAATGCACATAGGTCTCCATTCATCTGACATGATCAATGGCTTGCCTGTCAAACATTATGCCTTTTCACTGGCTGACCCAGTTTTTTATCTGAAATTTATCTGATCTGGGCCTCTTCCCCACCTGACCCCCCCCCAAAAAAGGTTTATTTAGCATGGATTGGACAAAGGAGGAGCCAGTCAGATAGACATTTTATATAAAGCAAATTTCACTGCCTCCAAATTGGATCTTCATGTATTTTTTGGGCATAAACTAGACTTGGTAAAAGAGAGCATGACTGTTGAAATCCAGACTCCATAAAAGTCAGTGGGATGTTTGCAACTGATTTAAATGTGGCCAATATTTCACCCCGTATGTGTTAAAATTAATGTTGCTCAAAGTTTCATTAACTGCTGCAGAAATACTGTCCATAGATGGCTAAACATTGATAATGTTTTCTTCTGACTGACCTTTACTGTTGTTTTCTGTCATTTGGTTCCTCCTTTCTTTGATCAGGAGCAATTTATTCCAAACATTCCTAATGGAGATATTTTTAAGATTCTCCACAGTGACTTAGTTTCTACTTAGTTATAACTAGCTGCAAGTCAGCCTCAGAAAGTATTCCATTCTGTCCGTTTACCCCTTCTATTGACATTGGAGGAATCTGTTAATTGAAGCTGACTGATGTCAAAATAACATGATTTAAACCTTTGTGCGAGTTATGTGTAAACAGTCTGGGCACATTACAGTTCCTCCAGAGCTGTAGCCTCGGAACTCAAACAACTTGAATCAAGATTAGATTCTCGAGCTGCTGAATCAAAGTTGCCCTGGTGCCCCAATTTTATATGAAAAGGAGTACTTGTGGCACCTTAGAGACTAACAAATTTATTTGAGCATAAGCTTTCGTGAGCTACAGCTCACTTCATCGGATGAAGAGCTCATGCACTTACTAACATGCTCTGAACTATAACCTGATGGTATATTAGTCAAATGCTTTGATTTTTATATAACTGTTTAGATTTGAACACCTCTTTGAAATATTTGAAAAGCAAGTTGTATAGGAAGGCATCTATTCCTGTAAGCAAACAATAGCAAATATACTTCCTCTAGTCTATTAGCCTATGTAAATCTCTAAATTAATTTTTAAAAGAAAATCAGAGCAAGGAGTGACTTCTTTTTAAGTTTTGCTGGATGAAAATAATTTGTCAAATTTTTATTTAGCTTTAAAAATAAATCAGAATGAATATTTGATTTTTACATTAGATTAGATTATTTCTATTCATCTAGTACATCTACAGTATATAATTCATTGCTTTGTTTGTTCTTTTTGAAGCTAAAAAATCAGACATAAAGAAATCTAGTGCCTATATTTGTCCACTCTACAAGACAAGTGAGCGTAAGGGAACCTTATCCACTACTGGACATTCTACTAATTTTGTCATTGCGCTATTGCTAGAGACTGATAAACCAGTCCAACACTGGATCAAGCGAGGTGTTGCTCTGCTCTGCCAGCTGGATGACTAACCCTGAAGAATTCAGAGGCAAACCTCATCAGACATATCTTTCTTTTCCTTCCTTTACTGAGGAATTGAAGCACGTTGTATCAGAGAAACATCTTGATATATTTATATTTGGAGGGGTCAGACTAAATTTTTCCTGATCTTGAAATGTTGCATTTAAGAATTGTATGATGTTATTACTATTTTTAAAATATATAATGATCTGGAGTGTTCATTTTATTATTTTGTAATATAGTGTCATGAGTAAGTATACAGATCTCTTTTGTCACTTATTAAAATACCACAAATGATATCTTGATTAAAAAAATGAAAGTTGTCTGAACTCCCATTTGGGAAGTATTATAGTAGACAACATTCAAGCACTGTAGGCCTGAACCACGAGAGGGCAAAGTCTGGATGTTCAGATCTGGTGTTTTGGTTTGGACCCATCTCTAATTTGTGTGCTGTCACATAGGTGGTGGTGGAAGAAATTGTTTACCCATGTGATAAAACTGAATTTAAGATGCACCTTTGTCTGCCTCACCTGTATACTTCCCAGCAATCCATCATTACTTGTACTGCTTCTAATATTGTAAACTCCTCAGCTCCTTTTGTATAGTTTCCATGAAAAATAAACAGCCCAAACAAACAAAACCCCCACAACTTGCCATAAAAACATTACCTCCTTTTGCATCCTGCTTACAAACACAGTTATATCACATAAAGTCCAAATTCACCACCCACATCTCTTTCTAGGATTTAGCTTTATTAAAAAGAAAACTATAATAAGATAAAGATCACCTCAAACCTTCTTTTAGGCTTGGCTGTTTCTAGAGTTCTTTTCTCAGGACTCCTAAAGCCTCTCTCCCAAAGAGCCATTCCCACCTCCTCTAATAACCAGGAAGGGTAAAGATTCCACAAAATAGACTTAACCTTTTCTCTGCATGTGTTCAGCTATAGTATGCCATTTGGAGGGGAGTTGAGACACAGCCATCTTTCCTCCCTCAGCAGGATCAGCAGGAGTGAATTTGGACCTTAGAAATTAGTGTGCCCCATATCTGCTTATTATGCAGAATCAAGAAGAGGGGTAAAATGGAACACAAAAAATTCAGTTCAAGTGGTTAAAATAGTTTCAATAGATACATTTTTCCATTCAATGTTAAAATTTCCCTTGTATGAGTCTAAAAACTCTACAAAGCTTTTTAATCCTTAGGAAACTGACAAGTTCCTAAGAGTTGAACACCTGAGTACTGGCTAATTTCTGGCCCCTGAGGTGCTCTGTGCTTGGGAGGAAAGAGTACTTTAGGTTGCTGCAAAGTGGGGCAACTCAAGACTCATGAAATGAGGAAGTCCAATCCTATCCTAACTTTGCCCCCACCCAAGGTCCCATGTCCCACCGTTCCCTGATGCTTGTGTGTTGGGGCTAGAGGAGTATCAGATACAGGCTTTTCTCCTCCCCTTACACACACACTCATACTCTTTCTCTCTCATGCATGCACACACACACACAGAGACAGAGTATGTGCTTTTCTTTGTCTGAATGTGAAAATTGTAATTACATATTGACATGTTGTGAGCAACTTCTGTCATAATATTGTCTTCTTTTAAAAACATAAACTTCCTTTTGTTTATGTATTATTTTATTTCTTTGTTTATATTTAACTGTATTGATTTATGTAAAACCTGAGTTTGATCTGCGCTCTGACATTTCCTTTAGGCAAGCTCCCAGTAATGAATCCTGGCCTTTAAATGTACTCTGTGTTGATAAAGCATGTGAAAACAGCAGGGATTTTTCTTTAAATCAGATGTAGAGAATGAACATATTACTTCTCTTAAGCATCAATTCTCACTAAAACAATTACATCTGGAATATTATATCAAGAAGTCTGGACTTTTAATCTCTTCTTTTACTGATGTATAATTCATCAGATCATGTCATCAGACACAAGCTAACCCACGTGTGTGAAATGTGGAGAAAGTCCTAGAGTATCTTATGATCAGATATTTATAGAGAGCTATTAATGGATCTGGACTCTTCAGAGATCATTTTTCAATATATGAAAATATCAGATTCAACTTAATAATCACTTGTTTAAAGCGTGAGGTCCTCTATGTTCTTTTCAAAAGCTAAAAAAGGTGAGAGAAAATCTTTTATTTTCTATTCTGAGTTTATGGTGAAATTTTGTGTTCTTAAATTTTCCCAAAAGCAATAATTAGACTTGAATTGTATGTATATAACTGATAGTATTTTGATCAATTTTGAGTTTGCCTGCAATACAAACATTTATTTGTTTACATGTTTTACTAATATATTTATCTAGCTACTGTACATATATAAGTTGGAGATATAAATGTAAATTGGATAATATATGTAAATTGGACTGGGTAACAAATTAAATGATTCAAGCTTGCTATGAATTCCTCTGCTCAACTTTAAAATGTTTCTAGAACATTTCCAAACTCTACAAGCGTTGTACTGACATTTTCTTTCATTTTGCCTTGTTTGTGGATAAATGGGAGCCAGTTCTGAAGTCCTTATTTAGGCTGACTCTCCCTGGAAGTCAATCATGAGAGATTTGTCTGAGTAAAAACAGACAATAGGATTTGGCCCTAACAGACTAACACTGATTTTATAAATATGATGGCACGTACTTCATTGTGCAAAGCAGCAATTAGTAAATTGTGCGCACATAAAATGGACCTCTACCAGCAATTGGATATACATTTTTATCCCTTTCTCTCTGCAGCCATCGGTTGCCATTGCAGTAGCTGCATGTTTTTTAATTTCAAAACGTTTTATTATGAAAGCTCTGCTAGAACTGATTTGTAACTTTCATTATTTCTTCTACCTTGCTTGTTTAATGGTTTCATTGTTTTGGTCATTAATGAGTATATTTCCATGAAATCATAAAATCAAAACCAATTGTCAAGTTTTAAAAGGAGAATCTTAGCTATTTTAATTTTTATTCTCCATTGTCTGTAATACAGTATTAAAAGGCTGAATATAATTTTCTGTACATAGTTTAACCCTTTCCATTTGGCAAACATTGATTTCCACTAAGCCCATTCCACCACATCTTTATGTAGATCAAATTAATATGGTGCTCTGTGTTTACTCCATTGTTTGTGCACAGGCCTTGTTGATTGCAGCTTTCATCTGGAATTAGTAGATCAAAAGTTTATGTCGGTCCTGTAGAACTATTGAGATTCACAGACATGTAGTGCTGTTCAGGACAGCTTTATTTTATTTTGCAAATTGGTCTTTTGGATGCCCACAATAACATGGATCAGAATTTCTGGCAGGTTTGAGGCACATACTTTGGTGTGGTTTTCACTGGAAGACTTAAAACATGAACTGCAGTGCTTTTCTGACAGTAAATGATGGCCTTAAATGCTCCTCGGTTGAAGCAAATCTTGAGCAAAAGCAGTGATCTACGAATTGATTCCCCACTGCCAAGCATCACGTGAGAAGAGTATGGGAAATTATAGCAAACACTTAGTGTACATCCTCTCCTCCTATAAAGGTACTCTAGAGTACCTATCATTATGGTGCCACTGAAGAGAAGAGGCAAAATGACTGAAGTGGGAGGGGCCATTTATACCAATTATTAATTAGGTTTTTTTGTTCTTCTTTTAGTAGTGTTCTTATGGGTGCACCACTTCAGGTGCACATGTGCCTGTCCACCTGAAGTTCTGCACCCTTAGGGGGGACACATTTTGAAGCAATCCAGTTCCTGCACCTGGTGAGTAACCTCTCCTTTTTTTGCCTTCTGGTAGGTGGTGCCATAACAATAGCTATTCTACATGTTTGCTCTCTAAGAGGGTGGAAAGAACTATGGCAAACCAATGTACTGGAACATATTTCCTACCCTGAAGAGAACAGTTGACTGTCTTTGCAGTGTTTAAATCAACGTACTGGCCGGGGGATTGTTTCTGATTTGTAACAATTCTTCATATTTCTTTCAGTACCTAAGTCCTCTGTGGCTTCTGCTGTTTCTGGAAATCCACAATTAACCAGAAGATTTAAAAAACTGCCTCCTATATAGAACTTTTTTTTCCTCGTTGCTTGTGATCCAAGTTATACAGATATAAAATGTCTGATTCTAAATATGTGAATGATGAAGACTTTGATGATGACATCCCCATCCAGAATGTTATTCAACAAAGCTTGCAGCATATCCATAGAAGTGAGACAGTTACAGATACTGCAGAGAGTGATAGGTAATACTTTGCTGTGGAATATATTCTGGCAGTGTAACTGGGAGCTATGTTACAAGCTATTAATATGTAATAGTCTATTTATGTTAGTATTTTTATATGTAACCCTGCACCATAATGCTTGCCATTGTAGACTGCTTGCTTAATGAAAAGGAGTACTTGTGGCACCTTAAAGACTAATCAATTTATTTGAGCATAAGCTTTCGTGAGCTACGGCTCACTTCATCGGATGCATTCAGTGGAAAATACAGTGAGGAGATTTATATACACACAGAACATGAAAAAATGGGTGTTATCATACACACTGTAAGGAGAGTGATCACTTAAGATGAGCTAATACCAGCAGGAGAGCGGGGGGGCGGAGGGGGAGAAAACCTTTTGTAGTGATAATCAAGGTGGGCCATTTCCAGCAGTTAACAAGAACGTCTGAGGAACGGTGGGCGGTGGGAGGAAATAAACATGGGGAAATAGTTTTACTTTGTGTAATGACCCATCCACTCCCAGTCTCTATTCAAGCCTAAGTTAATTGTATCCAGTTTGCAAATTAATTCCAATTCAGCAGTCTCTCGTTGGTGAATAATTCTTGACATCTGATTTGTGTCCATTGTGGCGTTCACTAGCCATCACCTTCAGCCCCCAACTAAAACCTCTCCAACACATCATCAAGGAACTACAACCTATCCTGAAGGATGACCCATCACTCTCACAAATCTTGGGAGACAGGCCAGTCCTTGCCTACAGACAGCCCCCCAACCTGAAGCAAATACTCACCAGCAACCACACACCACACAACAGAACCACTAACCCAGGAACCTATCCTTGCAACAAAGCCCGTTGCCAACTGTGTCCACATATCTATTCAGGGGACACCATCATAGGGCCTAATCACATCAGCCACACTATCAGAGGCTCGTTCACCTGCACATCTACCAATGTGATATATGCCATCATGTGCCAGCAATGCCCCTCTGCCATGTACATTGGTCAAACTGGACAGTCTCTACGTAAAAGAATAAATGGACACAAATCAGATGTCAAGAATTATAACATTCAAAAACCAGTCGGAGAACACTTCAATCTCTCTGGTCACTCATTACAGACCTAAAAGTTTCAATATTACAACAAAAAGACTTCAAAAACAGACTCCAACAAGAGACTGCTGAATTGGAATTAATTTGCAAACTAACAGACTAACACGGCTGCTACTCTGAAACCTGCTTGCTTAATGTTACTGAGGT
Source organism: Chelonia mydas (assembly GCF_015237465.2). NCBI lineage: Eukaryota > Metazoa > Chordata > Testudines > Cheloniidae > Chelonia > Chelonia mydas. Next base: position 24,740,782 of record NC_057853.1, read on the forward strand.
GCATGTATAAGCTGCCTCTCCTTTTATATGTACACATAATAGAGATGAACTGTTTGAAATATTCCCAAGTGAAATTTGAGAACACTTGAAACTTACTTGTTTGGGGGTTTCAGTGCACATTTACACCACATTCATCAAAAGGGGTGACTAAAGTTCACAAATCTTATATTTTTGTGCTTGTACAAACCTGGAACTTCCAAATAACTCTTGGGAGGGAAAGAGGTGTGAATCCATGTAGACTGAAATTGAAGAATGTATTTATATTGTACTCTTTGAAAATTATTATATATGTGCTAAGAGTTATGGTTTATACTGGTACAGGCTATAGCAAAAAAAAATACCCATGTTCTATGCAGCTATAACATGCAGTACAAACTATTTTTCTGTATTAAACTGAGTTCTAATTATATGCTTATCCTTCATCGGTGGGATTTTTGTTACAAAGATTAGGAACTGTGATCAAGAGAATGTGAAATTCAGCTTCCTTTTCAAAGTGAATGTGTTTCATTGAGTCACAATAGGTAACTAGTGCAAATTGGGAAACAGCAAATAAAATAAGTAAATGATGTGAATATCTACTATTTACAAAACAAATCAAAATGATTCTGGTCTGTTATTAAACAGCAGATAGAGCATTTACTTACTTATTTTTACTTTAATAGCATGCATATTTTTCCCTTAACTGATATAAATTATAATTATTTTGTTCTGTTTGTGCAGATTCCAGTTTGTTATGAGCAAAGAACATGGAAAGATAATCACAGCAATACGGGCAGTTAAGTACAAACACACAAATCATCAACACTCTATTCTAATTTGATGGGTGTAGGAAGTTTTGTTAAGGACTGAGTAGGTTGCATTCTTCCCCTCACTTTCTAAGAACTGAATACCCAGAATGATGTTTTGGGCGCTATGCTACTGGAGATTCCATCTTTCAGATGAGATGTAGAATTGAAGACCAGACCACTTATCATCAGTTAAAGATTCCGTGGCATTTTTAGCAAGAGTAGAGGTAGTAAAAGTAGCTTTTGTGTGTTACTCAAATTCTAGCTTAATTTTATTCTACATACCTGAAAATTCATATATAGTTTCAGTTGGACAAGTGTTAACTTCATGTTGCAAACTCTTGTGTAGAGTTCCTTTGAGCTGTTCAGTAGCTGTCATGTTCTATTTCAGAGGCAGCTGAATTTCAGATGTTTATACTATTTATTTCTTATTTGTATGTTTATACTATTTATTTACTATTTGTATTATTGTAGCATAGGAGGCCTATTAAGCGTTGATTATAAGCATATAATTCTGATATATGCAACTTCTGAAATGCTTTGGGAGGATTCCTCTAGAGAAAATGAGCCCAATAAATCACTATCATTAGCTCTACATTCATTTAACTCAACCTTAGCTAGAAAATTGTTTTGAGAAGCAAAGTTGCCAGTTCTGGCTATAGTAATGGAGTTGGTGATACTCAAAATATTCCTTGATGTAAGTGGAGTCTAGATTTCAATTGTCTTGAACTTTCTGTTTTATGCTAAATAGTGTGATATGATTCTGATTCTATATACTGCAGGCCAAGAAGCAGTCTTGCTGAAGTTGATGAGGCACTGTTCTGCTTTTAAGGAAGCTGATCAGCGAGGCTGGCTTCCTTTGCATGAAGCTGCAGCACAATTAAACAAGAACATCCTAGAAATAACTCTGAAAGGTAAAGAGTATTCTGTGCTCCTCATTTGAAAGTTTTACTAAGTCAGTTTTGATGATTAGTTCCATTGCCAATGTGTGCTGTTCTCCTGGGTATCTTTCAGCTTCAGACCCCATTGTGTGGGAGCAGACCAGTCTGAAAGGGGAAACTCCTCTCTTTGTAGCAGTAGACAAATGCTTCTTAGACAATGTCCACTTTCTCCTGCTCAGTGGCTGCAACCCTAATGTTAAGAATGAAGAAGGAGATTCTTCTTTAGTTATAGGTAAATCAAATAATTTTTATGGTGGGGGGGAAATTCTATTCATGTCTTTCATTGCATGAAAAATTTGTTTTGTATCTTGCAGTCTTTTGTTGTTGACTGTAAAGTCTGTAAAACTTTCAGTTTCCAGAATTTTATATATTTCCATTGGCCAAGAGAAAGACAGAGGAATACTTTGTCATTTATTTTTCTTTCCAGTTGATATCAATGCTTTAACTAAATCCCAATCCATTCTAAGGACTAACATCCACAAAAGACCAGAAATCCAGTTGAGGACCTGTCTATACTATTAAACAAGTTTCCTCAGACAGGTATGACTGTAGTGTATATGAGCCATAACTAAACAACATATTAGGAATGGTGAATCAGTTCAGGTAAAATAAGAATTTGCACAATCTTTCCCTCAAAACGTGAACCACACCTTTTTTTCCCCCCAAGTTCAAAGAAAGTTTAGTTAACTTTTTTTCAGAATCCCTCATTTGTGCTTGCTTTTGCACTTCTGGGGGCTGGCCAGGATTGGAAAATGAAGCGTTACTTATTGTGAGAGAGTCCGTTTACCCCTTTGGAGGTCTGAAAGTATCTCATAACTTTGGAGATTAACCACCTCATTTCTTCTAGTGATGAACAATAGATACTTCCTCTCTTCCAGCATCAGGGCTATTTGGTGATGTCAAGTGATTTTCTGCATATCAGGGACTTGTTGGCTACTAGAGCTCAGCTATTTCAGTCTCCAATAGACGGAGAGTCAATATCTTTGACAGCTAAGTAGAAAATTTAAAAAATGGAGTAGGCTACAAAGTCCTATGGGAATTTCTAGGTCCACACCAGCATATGAAATGTTGTGGACTCTTGCTCCTATGTGCAATGAGCTGTCCCTTGCAGAATCACAACAAAGCTAACTTCTGCAGGATCTCCAGTGTCGGGGATTGCCCAGGCTGCCAAGCTGTCACATGTAAAGCAGACCCTGCAACTACTTCTTACCCCCCATAAAGGGGTTGAGAGTGAGAGGTAAAATTTTAAAAAGGGAAAACATAAAGTTAAGAATTTCTTTCTCAAAGATCCCTCAAAAGCAAGGAGGTCCAGATGACCCTCCTCTTCCCAAGGCACTCTACATGGCAAGGGTTCAGCAGTCTAGGTGGAACAAGACAGGTCCTCTCCTCAAAAAGGATTCATATTGCCTTCTTCTGACTTGATCCTAGCTACCACGAACAAGCAATGACCCTGCTGAAGGGGTGCTGGAACAGTTTGTTTAGTGGTGGTCCCAAGAGCCATTGAACCAAACTGTAAATCCTGTATATCATAGAAACTACTTCAAGACAGGAGGTGCTGCCGCATCCCCAGCACCCCTACTGCCAGCACCTATGCCCTGCTGTCTGAACCTTAGAAGGGTGCTATGAATTTCTTGTGTGTGCTCAGAAATTCACATTGTTGGAGTGGCTGTTTTCCTGCACAAGGGCCAAGGAACGAGAAAAGTGAAGAAAAAACATTGTGTAACATCCAAATCCAAGTGGATAAGCCATATAGACAGGGAAACTTGCTTTCAAAGCCAACTACACTAGAGAGACAGTTGCATCCTTGGCTGAGAAGGTGTACACCTCTCTAATGCAGCCACATGGGTTACATGTTCTCCACTGTATAACCTGTAGTATTTAGAGTAACAGCCATGTTAGTCTGTATTCGCAAAAAGAAAAGGAGGACTTGTGGCACCTTAGAGTCTAACCAATTTATTTGAGCATGAGCTTTCGTGAGCTACAGCTCACTTCATCGGATGCATACTGTGGAAATTGCAGAAGACATTATATACACAGACACCATGAAACAATACCTCCTCCCACCCCACTCTCCTGCTGGTAATAGCTTATCTAAAGTGATCATCAAGTTGGGCCATTTCCAGCACAAATCCAGGTTTTCTCACCCTCCGCCCCCCCACAGACAAACTCACCAGCAAGAGAGTGAGTTTGTCTGTGGGGGGGCGGAGAGTGAGAAAACCTGGATTTGTGCTGGAAATGGCCCAACTTGATGATCACTTTAGATTAGCTATTACCAGCAGGAGAGTGGGGTGGGAGGAGGTATTGTTTCATGGTGTCTGTGTATATAATGTCTTCTGCAATTTCCACAGTATGCATCCGATGAAGTGAGCTGTAGCTCACGAAAGCTCATGCTCAAATAAATTGGTTAGTCTCTAAGGTGCCACAAGTCCTCCTTTTCTTTCTGTAGTATTTAGAGAATGTAACAGATCAGATACTGCATCATTTGGTAAAAGTGCTGCAAGCAACTGTGGGGCACTAACCTCCCTCCTCTGTATGACACTACTCTGCTTTTTAATGGTATAGAAGATCACAGAGATAGAGGGAAGTATTCCCCATCTATTAATGCTCTTTCTTAGATATCTCTGTGTATAAATAGAACAGCTGAAAGCAGAGTAGAGGCTTGCCTGGGCAATTGCACAACAGAAACAATAGTGTATAGAATATTGTTAAATAATATTTTTAAATAGCTGATGTTTCACCTATTATTTTACAGCAATTAAACATGATTTATATGAAATTGCCTCCCTGCTGATAAGGTTTGGAGCAAATGTAAACTTGCAGTGTGTCAATAAGAGGACAGCTTTACATGAAGCAGCCAGAGTAGGCAGGAAAGATATGGTGAACCTTCTGCTTTGTTCTGGAGCTGATCCTGATCCTCGCAGTGCGTATGGGCTGACTCCCCTAGCACTGGCTGCGCAGATTGGGCATACAGAAATTATGGAAATTTTACTGCGAAAAGGTGAGAATTTATATACAGTTTTTTTTACAGTTCATTATGTTGGTTTAATAACTGGTGGTTGTCAGAAAGATCCTACAAAGTTCTTTTATTCTTTAGACTAGATAAGGGGTTGAAATTGCACAGCCATGTGTGTTGGCAGAAAATTAATGATTTCAAAATGTGAAATTAATCCCCCTCCCATTAAGGGCATGAATAATTGTCTGTGCGGTGGCAAAGTAGAGTTGCTAGCTCCCCTGTCAGTACAATATTACCTTACCAAAATAAGGTTTTGAGTGGAAATAGAAGCCTTGTGACATTCTTACTACTAACATGGTGGACAGGTATTAATATATACAACCTAGTATATAAATTGATGGTTTTACGTGGAGTGTTGTAGAATGAATTACACTGGTCACTTTGTATGTTCAAGAGTATTCAAGTTAGCACATAGGAATGACTTTTTCGGCACAGTATCCTGTTTTGGTTTGCTCACTACAGTACCTCTTTAATCACCTGAAGAACTTAATTCTTACAAAATACAGGACAAGCACAGCAGTTAAGAATTGTTGGTGTCATTACATAATCTACTAAATTTCAATATTCTTCTAAGACATCCATACTACATTATCTTTTCAAATCATTATTATTTCTACCCAGATCCCTTAAGTCTTTCAAAAGTTTTGTGGTTAGAATGCTATTAAACTAATCATCATATGACATGAAATATAACATTTGTTACTAAAGGGATACCTCCAACTAAAGGAGTTTTGTGACCAAGCAACATAAATGCATAAACACAATACAATGGAATTTTTTAAATATATTCCTTCCCAAAGAGACCTGTAGGCTAAATCTACCAGGCCTTTGTTTACAGTTACAGAGACCATGTTCATTATGAGTTTACAGTCTTCAGCTAACACTTCAACCTGTACTGTGGCCTAGACTGTATTAAACTGAAGATGGGGGAAAAGAAGATAATTGCATTTTCTTTTCTTCTTGATTGCCATTAACTTTGCCATGAAAAAAGTGTAAATGTCATGTTAATGGCCACTTCACTTTGAATGGTCCCTTGCAATATTTATGCTAAACAATCTGTACCACGTGTATTTAGCTGTAGCACTCTGACTACATTTCCCAGACCTGAAGAAGAGTTCTGTGTAAGCTCAAAAGCTTGTCTCTCTCACCAGCAGAAATTGGTCCAATAAAAGATATTATCTCACCCACTCTGTCACTTTAAACATCAAGATTTTATTCTTAAGACAGTAACTTTTGTCTCTCCTTCATAATGTTGTTTCCACAGATCTACACTATAAAAGCATGTCTCTGGCCTTGTCTACTTGAGAAAATGTTGTAATATTTAAATTGAACCACTACAACAGAGATTTAACCATTACTAGCTGGCCTATGACTTGTGTTTGCATACACCAATCACAAAGTTGTGGTCAGCATTGTGTCAGCTAATGAAAGCATTTCCAATCATGCTTAAATAAAATAGTATTTACTCATGTAGACAAGCCGTCTCTGGAAGCGAGTGAGACACTTTGGGGTGGAGGATTTTATCCCCCTTCGTTCTGTAATACTGGAATGAAGGGGATGAATGCAGTCCCACACAGTCTAACTGCCTTGAAATGGGTTCCATCAGCATGTGACAGGGCACACACTATCACAGTGTGTATCTGCAGAGGCATGGGAGTTGTGGGGGGCAGAGGCCAGCAGAAGCTCTCTGTGAATGAGGGGGTGGAGTGGCAGGAGGGGGAACAAGGGGAGCTACTGAGACTCAGTGAGGAGGAGAGGTGAGGGGTCAGTTCCAAACTGTGAAGAGCATCTTTGCAGTTCTTCAGTGGCTGGTACCCTGTGCACTGAACACCCTCTCTGTCCCTGCCCACGTGCTGGTGCCCTGTCTCCCAGTCCACCCTGGCACATGTGACCCTGTCCCTTCCCTGGGCCAGGTGCCTCTGCTGGGAACTGCAGTGGCTGGAAGGCAAGGAGAGAAGAGCTGTTCCTACCTACTCCCCAGCAGCAGGCCTGATCTCCTGCACTGCAACAGCCACTCCAGCTCTTCCTCTGGATCTTGGTCTTACCACTGCCCCCAACCCCGGTGCCAACCAGGTCCCACTCTCACTTTTACAAGATACAGTGGTGGGTGGAAGCATACATAAGCCCCCCTCCCCAATATTTCCATTGCAGTGGCAATTCCCCCTCCCCCAAGTTCCTCAACCCCTGGCAGAGGTACTATATTCAAATAATAATATTTGGGAAGTGAGCCTTTTTCAGTTTATGGCCTCCATGTCTTTCTGTTGTAATGAAATGTATCTCACTCCATGTCAGGTCTCTATTCTGTTGCTTTGTACTTATTTAATTTACCCTTACATATGTTTGTTCTCTGCTGAATTAATTGCACTGTATTTAGTCCAAAAAACAACTACTCGTGTAACAGAATAACATGCAATGCAATCTTCTAATTATGGTGTTTCGTTATTATGAAGATTTATATTACAATAATGCATAAAGAGTTTGGGGCCTTACTGCGCTAGGCAATGTACAAACACATAGGAAGTTAAGGATGCTACCTCAAAGGATTTATAGTGAGAGAAAACACTGGCTATTGCTCTAACATTTATGTTTCATGAAGAGTAGAAGTCACAGTTCTAAAGCAATTGGAAAGTTAGAGATATTAGTTGTTACTGGATATTTACAGTAGCTGCTGTGAAAACCCTTGTTCCTTCTTCCCCTAGGTGCTGATGTCCTTTCACAGGCCGCTGATTGTGCTTCCATATTATTTGAAGCTGTTGGAGGAGGAAATCCAGATTCACTGTCTCTTTTATTAGAGTATGGAGCTGATGCCAATGTGCCAAAACACACAGGTCACTTGCCTATCCATAGAGCTGCATACAGAGGACACTTTCTGTGAGTTGAAATGAAATAAATATTTGAAAAGTAAGAATGAATAATGATAAATAGGTTCTGCAAAATATGTACATTTAAAGTTTATACAAAACTTCATGAGTCTTCAGTGCCTGAATTATCAGGCCAGTCCAGATAGGCTCTCCACTTGCTTCATTTGGGGAGAAACATTTAACCGCTTACATCTCCTCCTGCATTCTTCATAAAAATTCTTATTCTTCTTTGAATACTGGTCCCTATGCGTAGTCACTGTGGGGTGAACATGTGCTCCATGCACCACGATGGGAAATTCTTCAATATCAATGTCCATTTGGTCCGCACCTGTGCCACTTTGTGCTGTGAACTAAGGACATCAGGGGTGACACAGAAACAGCCACCACTCCGGTTCCTTTTCTACTGCTCACGCTCTGGAGCAGAGACCTCTTATGTCTACAGCCTTCTAGCTTCATCAGTCCATTCTCTGTAAATATTGTAAATGGTTGTATTAAGTTTTACTGGTTAGTTCGTAGATTCTTAAGTTGTAGTTAGTTAGCAGAGATCAGGGTCCCACCCCCACCATTTTTATTCCCCCAGTATTCGGGGCACTTATGCCCAAGGTCCCAGGCTTCAAGCCTGGCCTTGTCTGGCCTCCTGTCTTCCCAGTTAGCAATCTGCAGGAGAGTTGCCTCTACTGCCTAGGGGAATCTTACATCCTGTCAAAGTGTGAGATCTGCTACTCTGTCCCTGCTCATGCGAGTGCTCCACCACCACTGTCCTGTCTCCAGACCCAGCCATCTATCAAGAACTCATTTTGAAAGGATGATTGAGAGATGTCAGCCAGTCTTTGCAAAACGACTCTCTCCCCCCTTTTGGTAACTGACTAGCCCAGAGGTGGGCAAACTATGGCCTGTGGGCCACATCCAGCCCGGCCCGGGCCCTGAGCTCCTGGCCCGGCTCGCCCCCAGCCTCTCGCCTTCTGTTCCCCCTCTCCTGCAGCCTCAGCTCACTTCATCGCCAACGCAATGCTCTGGGTGGCCAGGCAGCGCAGCTGCAGAGCCATGGCCTGACCCGGTGCTCTGTGTTGCGTGGTGGCATGGCTGGCTTTAGCCGGGCGGCATGGCTACCTGTCCTGGTGCTCTGGGTGGCATAGCTGTAGCGCCACCAGACACTGGAGCTCCAGGCAGCACGGTAAGGAGACAGGGAGCAGGAGGGGTTGGATAGAGGGCAGGGGAGTTCGGGGTGGTGGTCAGAGGGCAGGGGTGTGGATAGGGGGTGCCGCAGTCAGAGGGCAGGGAACAGGAGGGTTGAATGGGGGCAGGGGTCCTGGGGGGGGGCAGTCAAGAAGGAGAGGGGGGTTGGATGGGGTGGCAGGGGGCAGTCAGGGGACAGGGAGAAGGTGTGGTTGGATGGGGCAGGGGTTCCGGGGGGCAGTCAGGAATGAGAGGAGGGGTTGGGCGGGGGTTCCAGGGGCAGTCAGGGGACAGGGAACAGGGGTGTGGTTGGATGGGGCTGGAGTCCCTGGGGGAACCGTCAGGGGGCAAGAAGCGGGGACCGGGGGGGGGGGGGGGTTGGATAGGGGGCGGGGGCCAGGCCACGCCTGGTTGTTTGGGGAGGCACAGCCTCCCCTAACCAGCCCTCCATACAATTTTGGAAACCTGATGTGGCCCTCAGGCCAAAAAGTTTGCCTGCTCCTGGTCTAGCCCATTTACTTCTGATGTGGCAGCATCTAATTTCAGGGAAATTAGTCTTAGACATCTCAGTAGGCTATACCATTGAGTTCCTGACTACCTCTTCTCCAAAACCTCGCTTCCTGTCCCTCTTCAGGGACCTCTCTCATAATAGGCTTCTCCAGGAGGAAGTGGACTCTCTAATCCACCTAGGTACCTCCTCAGCACCAGCGTAAGGGCTTTTACTCAGGTATTTCCTAACCCCAAGAAAGAAGGGGAGTTGCAGACCCATTCTGGACATCAGGCAATTGAAGTCTTCATCTGTCACTCAAGATTCAGGGTGATTACCCTGGCTTCTATGATCCGCTCCCTGAATGAAGGCTACTGGTTTGTGGCTCTTGATTTAAAGGGCTTTTATTTCCATATAGATATCTACGTGGTGCACAGGAGATCCCTGTGTCCCATGGTAGGCTCAAAGCACATCCAGTACAAGGTGCTGCCCTTTAGATTTTCAGCGACGCAAAGGATTTTTTAAAAGGTCATGATGGTAGTGGTAGCGTACTAAGGCTGGCAACACCACCGTATATTCACCTGTCTAAACGACGGGCTCCTCAAGGAATGGCCATATAAGGAGGTGCAAGTAGCAATTCTGCCCTGCTAGACCTATGCCACTCCTGAGAACTTCAAGTAAAGGTACGAAAGTCTGCGTAAACACCCACGACTAGAACAATTATTGGAGCAGTGCTAGACTTCCATGCAGCCAGAGCCTACTTCCCACAAGACAGATTCCTCATGATTAGAGACCTCAGTATCCAGCTTTGCCTCAGTCATCAGATGACAGTGCGATCATACTTGGTTTCCTAGGACTATGACGGCATCCATCTATGTGACTCCCTTTGCTGGGTTTCACCTATGCAGACTCCAGACTTGGCTACAAGGGTCTGTGTTGCAAACAAGGACTCCTTTGACAAAAGAATCAGACTTCCTCTCACTGTCTGAGCATCTCTCACCTACTGGGAAAAGAGGGACAATGTTTGTGTGGTGGTTCCCTTTACTCCCAGTCCACCCATAAAGGTAATCATGATTAAGGCTACGATTTGGTCACAGAGGTCGCAGAAGTCATGGAATCCGTGACTTCCGCGACCTCCATGACTTCAGCCAGGGTCCTGCCGGGACCCCCACCACCTGGAGTGGTGGGGGTCCCCCGCAGCTTCCCAGTCCCTATGGGCACCGGGGGATCTCTGGCAGCTCCTCAGCTACTGCTGCCAGTGGGGGAATCCCCCGGAGCTCCCCAGTCCCCATGGGCGGCGGGGCATCCCCAGCAGCTCTCCAGTCCCCACAGGTGGATGGATCCCCCGCCTGAGGGGGAATCCCCCAGAGCTTCCCAGTCCCAGCTCCCAGCCATGGGGCAGCTCAACCTTCCCGTTTTGTCATGGACATTTTTAGTAAAACTCATGGACAGGTCATGGCTTCTGTAAATTTTTGTTAATTGCCTGTGACCTGTCCATGACTTTTACTAAAAATGTCCATACAAAATCGTAGGCTTAATCATGATAGATGCATCCCTATTACGCTGGGGAGCAAACTTGAATGGATGTATAGCTCAGGGCTCTGGACTCCACAAGAGGCCACACATCATATTACCCTTCTCAAGCTTTGAGCATTCCACACAGTGTGCAAGCAGTTCCTGCACTTCAACCATTGCACTCATATCCAGCTCAGGTCAGACAACATGACCATGGTTTAATAAATAAACAAATGGGGGAAGCGAGGTCCACACCACTCTGCAACTCTGGAACTGGTTCACCCAGCATCAAACCTCCCTCTCTGCAGTGCACCTGCCGGGGTTTAGGAACTTCCTAGCAGACAGCCTAAGCAGGCAATGTCACAAAGATGTGAGTGGGAGCTCTAATTGTCAGTGATCCAATGGATTTTTAACCATTAGGGATTCCCATCTTGTGACCTCCGTGCAGCTCATGAAACCAAAGTCTCTAGTTTATTGCTCTCAGGATGCTTAAGGGTCCTGTTCCAGAAGGGATGCCTTCCTAGTGCAATGGTCAGACCTGTTGATGTTCAAGCCTCAGCTGAGGATGCTTCCTTCAGTCCAGCAATCCTGTGATCTGTGGCAAGAGTTCTTCCTTGCACCCACCTCCTCAACAAGTATTGCTTGGGAGTCTCCTACAGTGAATACCCATACGGACCAGCACTCATAGAAGAAAGGAGGGGAACTTACATTGTAGTAACTGGAGTACTTGGAGATGTGTGGTCCCTATGGATATTCACGACTCACCCTCCTTCCCTTCTGCTATGGATAACTCGTGGTAGACTAGGAACTGGAGAGGTGGTTGGACCCTACTGCCTCTTACGCCCTCAGCTTGCAGCATGAGCCCATGCAGGCATGGACCAGTGGACACTGCTGTTGAGGGACTTCTGGTCCTGGGTGCACCTACAGCAAATACCCACATCTCAACTCCAGTTACTGTAAGGTAAGTAACTTTCCCTTATTGTGCTCTAACTGGATAGTCAGGTGAGTTAGGCCAGAGCTGTTCCACATTCTCTCCTGATATACCTGCAGAGAGGAGGACCAGATTTAAAAACAATTGCACTTGGTGCTTTAAACACATTAAACTGTCACATATACCTCTGGAATAAGGATCACCTTCTGTAATAGAGCCGGACTCACCTGGTGGCGCCTCCTGCTGGTTGTCCTTGGGAATTAGCTCATCAGCCTCTGTAGCGCCCTCTGCCATCTGGTGATCTGCCTTACCGCCGGCCCCAGTCCCTCCCAGGACCCGGTGCTTCCTCCCACTGGGGTGCTGCCCCCTAGCAGTAAACCCCAACAATCCCTGAGGGTCTCCCCTCCCCGGGGAATCCCCACCCACTACCCCCACCTCGCCTCAGTCTTGGTTACTGCCAGTGATGAGCTGCCAAAATCTTAACAACGGGTTCCCTCCTCCCCCCACGAGGGGTTGTTGCCCACCCCTGCCCCTGGGACTCCTGCCCCATCCAACCCCCCCACATTCCTTGACGCCCCCCCAGGACCCCTGCCCCATCCACCCCCCCCACATTCCTTGACGCCCCGCCCAGGACCCCTGCCCCATTCACCCTCCTCCCCTGTCCCCTGACTGCCCCCAGAACCGGGCAGGAGGGTCTCGTGGGCCACCGTAGTGGGTGCCCACCCCACCCCTAAGAGCCAAAGGCACCTGCCGGGGGGGCAAGATGGGGAGTCCCGGAGGTGCTTACTGGGGGCAGCTCCCAGGAAGCATCCAGCAGGTCGCTCTGGCTCCTGGGGGCGGGGGAGCATAGCTGGGGGGGAGCAGGAGGAGCAGCCGCTCCCCCACTGATCACATCAAAAGTGGCGCCTTAGGTGCCGACTCCCTGGGTGCTCAAGGGCTGGAGCACCCACGGGGAAAATTTGGTGGGTGCAGAGCACCCACCGGCAGCTCCCCACCCTGCACCCGGCCCTAGATCACCTCACCTCCGCTCCACCTCCTCCGCTGAATGCGCTGCCCTGCTCTGCTTCTCCGACCCCCACCCCCGCTTCCCGTGAATCAGCTGTTCGGCAGGAAGCCGGGGAGGGCTGAGAAGCAGGCGGCGGCTTCACACTCAGGCCGAGGGTGGCGGAGGTGAGCTGGGGTGGGGAGCGGTTCCCCTTCGCCCACCCCCCCCAGTTACCTGTGCTGCGTGGGCAGCTGTCCTCGCGCCCCCCCGCCCCAGCTCACCTCCGCATCCCTGGGCCTGAGCGGGAAGCCGCGACCTGCTTCTCAGCCCGCCCCAGCTTCCCGCACGAACAGCTGATTCGCGGGAAGCCTGGGGGGGCGGAGAAGCAGAGCGGGGCGGCGCGTTCAGGGGAGGAGGCGGAGCGGAGGTGAGCTGGGGCTGGGGGCGGGGCGGGGAGTTGCTGGTGGGTGCTCTGCACCCACCAAATTTTCCCCTTGGGTGCTCCAGGGCTGGAGCACCCATGGAGTCGGCACCTAAGGCGCCACTTTTGGCCGGTTAAATTTAGAAGCCCTTTTAGAACCGGTTGTCCCTCATGGAACAACTGGTTCTAAAAGGGCTTCTAAATTTAACAACTGGTTCTAGTGAACCGGCTCCAGCTCACCACTGGCTACTGCCAGTCATCGCTTAGCCCCGCTCCCCGGGGCAGACTGCAGCCTGATTGGGGCTTCGCCCAGCTGTGGCCATTTCCCCAATCAGCCTAACTTTTCTTGCCCTCAGCCCTGGCTCTCTCCCAGGGCTGGCTTTTAAGCCCCACAGGGCAGGAGCGGGTAACCACCCTGCTACACCTTCATTTTACAGATTGGGAAACAGAGGCACTGGAAGGGTTGGGTTGCTTACAGTCATACAACTATTCAGTGCCCAAGTCAGGAATAGAACTTGATGTCTTAGGTCCCAGACCACAGCTTTTAGCTACTAGTAACGCTGCATTGTGGTCAACAAAATAGGGGCTCTCCCACTTTCTGTAGGTTACAGAAGAGTGGTCTCTACAGACTTCTCCAAACTGATGGGATGGAGAAGTTCTTCTCTAAGGGGTCATGATGTCATTCCATTAGCTAAAAAATGGTGAAATGGAATGGTCCTGAAAGACAAGAGGGAAAGACATAATATTTGATGCTTCATCCTGTAGTTTGGAAATCTGTAGGAGTCATAGCTGGTTATCATGTAATTGTCAGAGGTTAAGGCCAGTGCAGATGTGTAGTATGCCAGGGTACTAGTTTGGTAGTAAATGAACAAAACTGTAAGCAAAGCAGAACACAATTCTGTAACCCAGCTAAGATGCATGTGACAAAGACTGCAGCACTGAGAAACTCAAAGGTTGGTACCAGAGAATAGATATATATTCCTTCTTTTTTCTTTCTCCAGAGCTTTAAAGCAATTAGCTTCAGTTACTGATTATGCTGCCATTAAGGAGAGTGGGATAAGTCCAGTTCACTCAGCAGCAGCAGGAGCACATCCTCAGTGCCTTGAGTTTCTCCTCAAATCTGGGTTTGATGCCAATTTCATGTTGCATGAGAGGGTTTGCAAAGGCTATGATGATCAGAGGAAATCAGCTTTATATTTTGCTGTCTCAAATGGGGATATTTGCTCAACTCAGCTGCTTCTGGATGCTGGAGCCCTGCCAAATCAAGATCCCATTAAGTGCCTCCAGCTAGCCTTGAGAATGGGCAACTATGAGCTAATCAATCTACTGCTTCGGCATGGGGCCAACGTTAATTACTTCTGCAGAGTGAATACGACGCATTTCCCCTCAGCTCTGCAGTATTCTCTAAAAGATGAAATCATGTTACGAATGTTGCTGAATTATGGGTACGATGTGTACCGCTGCTTTGATTGTTTTCATGGAGACAACATTCATTCCCCATATGCCTTTGAAGGATGGACTCCTTCTGTTATCAAAGACAACATGGTAAGTACTTCCCTAGGAATTTTATTTCACTGTTTTGCTGCCACTATTCTTCTAGAAATTAAATAAATTTACTTTTTATTGATGTGTTATAATGAAATATAGTTTGCTACTATAGCATGTTTGGGATTAAAGTACTATATAGACTTTATATATAAAGGAAGTAGTAGGCAGAGTTCTGAAGACAAGTTGTTGTAGTAAATTTGAATGTGAAGCCTTGTTTATGATAACGAATTATTACAATAAAATAGTTTTAAAGGATCAAAGTCCAGACAATGTGAATTATGTGAACTGTATAAGTGAATGCCAGTCTGGCTACCATAAAAACAGCTTTTATCCATGAACTGATAGTAAAGAGCAGACAAGAATATAGTTCACACCTGATGATCCAATATGCAGATTAAAAACAAATATATGCAGAAAAGTCTATTTTAAACATGAATTGCAAAGAAAATATATTATTCTTTGAGTGATGGTCTCTGTGTATATTCCACTGGAGGTGTGCACATGCTCCAGGTGCCCGAGACCAGAATATTCTAGCTTGCAGTGTTGTCTGTGCCTGCACCCTTCTTCTCCTCATGTCCCAAACTGAGGGCATCAGAGGTGGTGCGTATGGACTGCCTTTCCAGTTGCTTCCTGCAGCCCGTGGTCTGAGGCAGAACTCTTTTGCTAGCTGTAGCATTAGTTAGCACTCTTCTGCTTCTATTTGTAATTATCTCTAAATAGGTATTAGATAAATAGTTTTTATACTTAGTGTAGTTTTAGGGCTTGTCTACAAAAGGACACTTCAAAAATTAATCTGAATGAACTAAAGGTATGAATTAAAAGTGGGTTAATTAAACTGCACTAACCGCCTGGGTGGAGATTCGCATTCAGAATTAAAGTGGCCTTATTTCATTTTAGCTTTGTTTTTTTTTTTACAATGAACATTTAGTTTGTGGGAAACTGAGGTGTGACTCTACCCCATACTAGCCTGCTGCAGGCTAACTGTCCATGTAGACTCTGCTGATGCTCATTAACAGTTTGTTAGCTTGCTTTGATCTAGTCCATTTCATAGAGGCCTAGATCAAAGTGAACTGATGGACTGTTAATGCACATCAGCAAGGTCCACATGAACAGCTAGGCCTTGTCTACACTGCTACTTTACAGCGCTGAAACTTTCTTGGTCAGGGATGTGAAAAAACAGACCCCTGAGCGATGCAAGTTTCAGTGCTGTAAAGTGGCAGACTAGAAAGTGCACCAGTGCTGGGAGAGAGCTCTTGGAGGGCGGGGAGAGGTTAACAGCGCTGGGGAGAGCTCTCTCTCAGCGCTGGAGCCATGACTACATGCTTTAATGTTGGTAGTGAAGACATACTCTTAGTCTGCAGCAAACTAGTGCAGGGTGGAGTCAAACCCCCGTTTGTCATTAACAAATTGTTCATGTAAACAAGTCCCAAATTCATTTTGGAAGTGAATTAACCTAAAACGAATTAAGGCCACTTGAATTCTCAATGGGAGTGTCTATATAGCGGTTTAATGCAATTTAGTCCACTTGTAATTCACACCTTTAGTTAATTCAGATGATCTTTCCTGAATGTCTCTGTGTAGACAAGCCCTTACCAGTTCAGGGCTTAGGGGGTCCTCTCCCTATTCAAACCACTTCTTCCTCCATAGTATCCTTAGGATCCCAAGATTCAAAAAGTGTGCATCTTGCCCTCAGGCCTTTCCAGTCAGTGATGACCACGTCAAGTGTCTCTACTTCCTCAGGGAAGCCCACATCCCTTTGAAGTACAGCGTTTGCTGATCCTTTCATAGCCAAACCTATCAAGCTCTTGAGTATATACTTTGAAGATTCGTAATGGATCATACTATGAGGCCCCAGTCTGATCCTGGCCTATCAGACCCCCCTGTACATTGGGCAGAGGAACCAAGAAGTGCCCTCTAAGTATGGTGGTTTCTGGCTTTGGGACTGATAGTAAATTAAAGGACTCTTCCAAAGAGGGACATGAAGAGAGTAGTAAACACTTGCTGAGAAATAAGAAGGCGTCTGACACCCTCCAAGTTGGGTGAGATTCTGTGCCTCAGTATGGAAGTCTGAGGAGCTCACAAGCACAGTACCATTCCCCGGGCTCTGAAGGGAAAAAAACACCCCAAAACAGATGCTAACTGTAGGAGTAGGACCATCCCTGGTACTGACTAGGGAAAAACAACAGTGGACACCTTGTACACTGATGCTACTGATGCACCGTGAAAAGGAGATGCCAGAACCAAAGACTGCAATGAGACTGATACCACTGATGCCATGGAAAGAAAGAAGCTCTGTCCACTCTCTTGCTTCAGGGGATAGATAGCAATGTCCACAGGGGCAGTGTATCTACATGGACCCAGAATCCCTGATTCTACTGGAACCGATCCTGACAAAGGAGGTCCCTACACCATTGGTCCAGGACATGCATGAAACAGAGGGCCACTCACCAGTACGATCTGCAAACTGGGACATAATAAGGCCCATAGAACCAGCTCCTCTCCAGTACAGGGGGAAATAATTTTATTCAAAATCATTCCCAAGAGGAGAGGAGGCTTGAGACCCATTCTGGATCTCAAACAGTTGAACATTTTAATCTCTCCCATGAGGTTCAGGATATTTATGCTGCCTCCATAGTTCCCGCACTGAACAAAGGCAATTGGCTTGATTTTAATTCACACATCTTGATTTAAAAGATGCTTATTTCCACATAGACGTTGCCTTGTGCACAGGAGATTCCTGAGATTCACCATGGGCGCGGACCACTACCAATACAGCGTGCTCTTGGCCTCACAACAGTGCCAGGGGTATTCACAAAGAGGCTATTGGTAGTGGCAGCCTGCCTCTGCCGCCAGGGCTCATCAGTGTTCCCCTTCCTCAATGATTGGTTACTCTCATCAAATGGTACAGATGGCAACCATATCTCTACTTAGTCTCCTACGGTAATTGGGGCTTCAAGTAAAAATAGAAACATCCATTTTAATTCCCACTTCGCAGGCTATAGACTTTATTGGGGTGACCCTGGACTTTATCAGTGCCAGAGCATACCTACCTCATGGTTACAGTCAGTTCAGGAAGCCTGCCACTATTTCCTACCCTTCATTCAGACCTTGCATATCCAAATCACACCTGACAACAGAGTACTACATCAACAAGGGGGAGCAAGGTCCACTGCTCTTTGCACAGAAACAGTCAATCTGTAGAACAGGTGTATCTGCCACCATATCACCATTTCAGCAGTGCACCTCCCAGAGGTATACAGCATGTTAACAGACAGTCCCAGCAGACACTCCTCTAGGGATCACAAATGGGAGCTACATGAGTTGGTAGCACAGAACGTATTTCAGCAGTGGGGTTTCCTAACCTCTTTGCATCTGAGAAAAACAGGAAATGTCTGACCTACTGCTCCAGAGGGGACACATTTCTAGTTCAATGTTTGGGCCCACTGACATACGCCTTCCCACCCATTCCCTTCTTACCTTGAGTTCTGAGGAATATCAAGCAAGAGGGAGCATTGGTAATATTGCTTTCTCCCAAGTGGCCAAGACAATTCTGGCTTGCCAGCATTCTCCAGATGTCAGCATGTCCATCTGTATCCCACTCTTCCTGGACCTGTTGACCCAGGACAGAGACAAGCTCAAACATCCCAAGCCAGCATCCCTCCACCTAACAGCCTGGCATTTGAATGGATGACAAACCTAGAAAAGGCATATTTGGAGACAGTACAGTCCATCCTTAGGATTCCACAGGGAAGTGCTGCATAGCAAAGTGGGAAATATTTTCAAATCTGGTGCCAACGCCGCCTGATAACCCCAGAGAGTTATCAGATGATAATCCCTGCCATTTTGGACTACCTTCTCTCCTTAAAAACTTCACTCCCTGCAGGTGCATTTAGCAGCTGTCAGCGCACCTTTCACCCATCCTGTTATAGTATGCGTTCTAAAAGATCGTCAGAACCTGTCTTCCAAGAATGAAACTACCTCGATATGGTAGTCCTAAATGTAGCCCTATCAGCATTAAAAAAGGCTCTGTTTGAACATTCACCTTCATGCTCCTTAGTCCACCTATCAATGCAGGTTGCCTTTCTGGTTGCCATCGCCTCAGAGGGTAAACGGGGCGGGGTGGGGGCCCTTATTGCTGATCTGCCGTATGCAATCTACCAGAGGGACAAAGTTTCCCTGAGATTATGCCCAAAATTCACCCCCAAAGTAATCTCGGAATTCCATTTTAAGCAGCTTGCTCACTTGCTCGTTTTCATCCCCTAGGCAAATGCCACCAGGGAAAACTTGATTCTCTGGACGTCCATCAAGCTTTGGCATTCCACCTGCAAAGGACTAAATCCTTTAGGAGATCACCTAGGCCAGTGGTTTTCAAACTTTTTTCCTGGGGACCCAGTTGAAGAAATTGTTGATGTTCACGACCCAATGGAGCTGGGCAGAGGGGGTGATGGCTGCGGGGTGGGGCTGGGAATGAGGGGTTTAGGGTGTGGGAGGGAGTTCTGGGTAGGGAGTTTGGGTGGGGGGGGTCAGGGCTCTGGGCTGGGGATAAGGGGTTTGGGGTGCAGGAGGGGCTCTGGGTTTGTGGGGGGGTCTGGGACCAGGGATGAGGCATTTGGGGTGAAGGAGGGGCTCTGGGTTTGGGGGGGTCTCAGGACTGGGGCAGGGGGCTGGGGTGCAAACTTAGCTCCGGTAGCTCCCGGTCAGCAGCGCAGCCGGGGTGCAGAGGCAGGCTTCCCGTCTGCCCTGGCACCGTGGACCGCGCTGCGCCCCGGATGCGGCCAGCAGCAGGTCCAGCTCCTAGGTGGAGGTGTGCAAGCAGCTCCGTGCGGCTCTTGCCCGCAGACATCACCCCCCCCCGCATTGGTTCCTGGGCAATGGGAGTGGAGAGCCAGTTCTCGGGGGCAGGGGGAGGCAGGACACGGAGCCCTGTGGCCCCCTGCCTAGAAGCTGTACCTGCTGCTGGCTGCTTCTGGGGCGCAGTGTGGTGTCAGAACAGGTAGGCACTAGCTGCCTTAGCTGGGCAGCACTGCCGACGGCACTCTTAACGTCCCGGTCAGGGGTGCTGACCAGAGCTGCTAGGGTCCCTGGGTGCTAAGCAAGGCGACCCAGTGCCACAACCCAGTATTGCAGTGGTTCCCAAACTAAGGACGCTGCTTGTTCAGGGAAAGCCCCCAGTGGGCCAGGCCGGTTTGTTTGCCTGCCACATCTGCAGGTTCAGCCGATTGCAGCTCCCCGTGGCCGTGGTTTGTTGTTCTCGGCCAATGGGGGCTGCGGGAAGCGGCGCAGGCCGAGGGACATGCTGGCCGCCACCTCCCGCAGCCCCCATTGGCCTGGAGCAGTGAACTGCAGCCAGTGGGAGCCGCGATCGACTGAACCTGCGGACACAACAGGTAAACAAACCGGCTCGGCCCGCCAGGGGCTTTCCCTGAACAAGCAGCGCCCCTAGTTTGGGAACCACTGCAGTTATTGGGTCATGACCTGACCTTTGAAAAACACTGACCTAGGCTGTGTATATCCTTTATGGAATGTATGAGAGGGGAAGCAATCTCTTCTCAGCCTTTCCAAATGGATTTTGGGCTACATACTGTTTTGTTACAAGTTAATTGCAATTCCTCCCTCACAAGGTGTGATGGCTCTCTCGACTAGTGCCCAGTCTGTATTGGTAACCTCACTTTGAGAAGTCCAGCTCTTGGAATTCTGTGAGGCTCTGTTCACAAATGGGACTCTGTTCACTCCTTCAGGAGATCATTAAGCCATGATGCAAACTGCTACAGCTGATGGATCCTTCAACAGGGCAGTCCTCCAATTGGTGGTAAGCAAGGGTCCTTGCATCCTCCTCCTCAATGAATGCTGTTTTTGAGTCACCCATAGTGGAATACACATAGGGACCATGTGTACACATAGGGACTGTGTACACTTTGGAATAGACATAGGAACCATCACTTGGAGAAAAAAGAAACATTATTTACCCACAGTTCTTTGAGTTCTTCAAGATATGTAGTCTTTATGTGTTGTGACAGGGTCCGGCCAGATGGCTACAAGAGAGTGGTCAAAGGTTAGTTCCAGGTTAAGCAGGTCCCATATCCCTGGGTAAGATAACAGGGACTATTCCAGAAAACTCAGGAACTTTTTAGATCTAATTAAGGCAGGCAGGCTAATTAGGACACCTGTAGCCAATTGGGAAGCTGCTAGAATTAATTAAAGCTAATCAGGACACCTGGTTTTAAAAGGCTGTCACTCCAGTTAGTGAGGTGTGCGCGTAAGGAGCTGGGAGTGAGAGGATGTGCTGCTGGAGGACTGAGGAGTACAAGCGTTAACAGGTGTCAGGAGGAAGGTTCTGTGGTGAGGACAAAGAAGGTGTTGGGAGGAGGCCAAGGGGAAGTAGCCCAGGGAATTGTAGCTGTCGCACAGCTGTTCCAGGAGGCACTCTAGACAGCTGCAGTCCACAGGGCCCTGGGCTGAAACCCGGGGTAGAGGGCGGGCCTGGGTTCCTCCCAACTCCTGACCCAACACAGGAGCTTCTACCAGAGGTGAAGGTCTCTGAGCTGGTCCCTGCCCCACATGGTGGATCAGCAGAAACTGCGGGGATTGTTCTTACTCTTTTTTCCCCATGCTGGCCAGTGATGAGGTTATCTGAGTGAACAGCAGATTTGAGCCATGACAGTGGCCAAACTGAGGGCTGCTGTGAACCTCTGAGGCAAGTAAAATCCGCCAATAAGCGCAGGACCCACCAAGGTAGAGGAGGAACTTTGTCACAGTGTATTCCACTACCTGGCCTCCTTCCCCTCTGCTGTAGCTCCTTACATTAGGGCCACTCATAGTCGAGAGGCAATCGGTCCGCACCACTCCATATGCCCTCATTTCAAAGCACAAAGAGGAGAGGGACACAGGAATGGATCAACAGGCACTTCTGGCAAGAATCTTTTGGTTTCAGACACACGGCGCGCACGCACACCCAGGGTGGAATACAGTTAGGGACCATACAGCTAGAAGAATTCCATTTACTGTACACGTTTTCTCTCTGCCCTTTACTACTTATTTATAGTTGTTTTACATTAGAAGTATTAGGGCTTTCTTTGCTGAAAGACTTCAATGAAAACCATGATCTCACTTGCCATGGAATGCCATAAAGCTGTAGCCTAAGCTGCCCCTGCTCCTGCATCCAAACATGGTACGATTTAGGAGGGAGGAAGACCTGCAGCAGAGGCAACTGCTTTATCTGACATTACAATTCAGGCCTTGCAACGATCATGCCAAAGGCAGCCTCTAACAAACAGAACAAACCGTGAACTGGCAGTTTTTGCTATTCAAATACCGGTTAAAAATACACACACTTGATGTAATCTTTATGAATTGTAAAGGACTAAAACAAAAACATTTTTTCTAGCTTCACAGCTCATCTTTACATTTTTCAGTATAATACAAATGTAACATCTCACACCTACAAGTGTGGGTGCACAGTTACCACATGTGCAGTTGTTCTAAACCCTTTTCCTTATTCTGTTGTAACAAACGCATGCACTGACATGCACATTTTAAACCCGCTGGTTGAACCTTCGCTTCCATGTAACTTTCACGATGGCTTTAAACTAGTTGAGACTGAAAACTTATGCTCAAATAAATTGGTTAGTCTCTAAGGTGCCACAAGTACTCCTTTTCTTTTTGTGAAAATTTAAAGTGACTAGCCATCAGTTTTTCACATTCTGTTTGAAGCTTATTATACCCAATCCAACCTCTGAGTGATTCAGCACTCACTCACTCCTGGCTTTTCTTTGGGAATTTATGTATGTCCTGCAGAGGAATTTGAAAAAGGGAAATGAGTCACAGAAATGTTGAATGCTATACTCTTAAATATGCTGTTTTTTCCTCTCTCAGTTCTGTGAAGTGATAACTCTATCGTGGCTGAAGCACATAGCTGGGAAAGTAGTGCGAGTGATGCTAGATTATGTTGATCATGTTAGCATCTGCTGTAAGCTGAAAGCAGTTCTCGAGGAACAGACACTATGGCCAGAAATCAATTCCATTTTGAGTAAGTGTCCGGTGTTTAGAGTTTTGAAACATCCAAAATGCTAGATGACACTACTTTTTGGCTTGTTTATTTTCTATATTATCTTGGCATCATTGGACCAGATCCTCAAAGGTATTTAGGTGTCTAACTTTTATTGATTCAATGGGAGGTAGGCACTGACTTACCTTGGAGAATCTGAGCCAGCGTTGTCTTATCCTGCCCATCCTTATAACAAAAATCAATTAAACTTCAGCCTGAAGTAAAATTTCCAAATACAGTAGGCCTTGGAAGAGTTTGTGATAAAAATATTACTAAGTCGCATCAGTAAGAATGTGTATCATTTTGTGTATCATTTTGTGTGGTTTGGGAGTTCCCTAATTACAAAGCAGCAGTAGAATATACCTACTGTAACTTAAATGCATGCACAGGGAGTCCACAGAAACATATACTTATACTTTATGTTGCTCAGGACTAAAAGTTTTTTCCTATACTATCGCTGTTGCAATAAATTCAGGTCTTTATATAAAGTAATTCAGTAAACTGGCTGTTTCTTTCAGATTAGATTATTTTCCTCTAGTCACATAGAGCTGTTAGCTCGTCTGGCCTGGTCATTTTTTTCCCCTAGTAGCTGCAAGTGCAGTTAAAAAAATAAATGGGCAAGGATGACTACTGTGTAATAGGGAAAAGTTAACACACACTAACCACTCCTTGTAGTCTCTTTATTGCTCTCCCACCTCGTGCCTTACCGAGGCAATAGACAACTCTTTTATGCTTTAGGCCTAAATTACCCTCTGCCAAACTTTTTCTTCAATTAATTTGTGTTTCAAGCTTAGATTCACCAAAACTAGACTGATGCCTCAGTTGATTACACTTGCAAATGTTACTGCTTGGTGATCACTTACAAAAGGCCAGATCCTGATACCCCCATGCATGTTGGGTAGAAGCTTACTTCAAGGAAGCACCTGTGATTTCAGTGTGTGTGTTCAGAATTAATATACTATGCAACAAGTGTTCAAGTGTTAGGATATCAAAATCTGACTAAAGTTTCTCAAATGTTGCTTGGGGCTATCATGCAAAAGTGAGTATGTTGTTTGATTGGTAAAAGACAAATTCTCTTTTTTTTTTTTAATAGCAAATCCACGTTCTTTGAAACATCTTTGTCGTCTGAAGATTCGGAAATGCATGGGTCATTTGCATCTGCGTTGTCCTGTCTTCATGACATTCCTTCCACTGCCCAATCGGTTGAAAGAATATATACTGTACAAAGAATATGATCTTTACGGACAAGGAAACTTGCTAGGAACCCACTAACCCAACTGCATAGAATCATAGTCCTGTATTTTTGAGAGAGGATGCAAGTGGACAAAGACTATATTGTGTGCAATTCTTTTTCTCTACTGAGATTTTAGCTTCTAAAAACCAACAAGTCACTTTGGTGAAAATTTTTCTGGATAAAAATAAAGAAGTATAGTACAGAATAAGTATTAGAAACCCAACATGTAGCCCTCATAGCAGAAAAAGCATCCAGAATTTAACAGAAGCAATTACAGGTAATGGCAATATAATTTTAAAGTTATCTAGCATCAACGCTTAAGTCAGCATTTTCAAACAACATATAGAATGGGAAGTGTCCTTCAAGACAGGTGGATCAGGTTGTAACTAGGAGTTCAAATTCTTCTCCCAACTTCTTTGGGCTGCAACTCTTGTTATATTTCTACATTCTGCTTCTGGTTGGAGCAAAGTACTGTCCTAACAACCTACATGGTGGTATTTCAATTTCTGACTAGAACCAGCGAGAGGCAGAGGCTTTCTTCTCCCCCCACTCCCAACCAAGAAGAGCTGGAAGGAAGATGAAGTTGTTTGACAAGGTTTTGACTTTTCAAGGTTTGTTATTTCATCCAATTAGCCAATCCCCAGTTTTAAACAGTGAAATGGGGTTAATGGCCATGGAATTCTTTTTATAAACAGAACGTCAGTCAGTAGTGAAACATTAGCGGGTTTTTTTTTTTTATTAGATGTCTGCTTTCCTGCTAGATAGGGTAGTTCCACATCTCATTCTTGGTATTTAAATGTCTTGTTACCATAGTAATTAAGTGCTGGTCTACATATAATATGATCTAGAGCAATCTTATTTTTTCTTCTGAAAAGTTATTTAGAAGGATGTCCACAGATGTTTGGAGTATATTTTGGCCCAGCTCCCTCAATTTCCCACCTATTGCCATATTTGGGGGACAAGTTTAAAGAGTATTGGTTGAATTTACTTTGTATCACGTGTGGCATTTGAGTACCATCCAATGAAATGTTAATGCAGAACTTGGAAATGTAAAATGTGAATTATGATTAGGCCCTGTGGGTGATAAAATGGAGACCCTTTCCCTGGTGGGACTTGAACATTTCAAAAGGGCACATTATTGGATACTGTTGTCTGGTAAGGTAATGCCACTATGCACTGAATAATGCTTTGTATATACTTATGTATTAATTATGAATTTGTACTCTAATACAGTATAGTACATAGCTAAACATTTACAAACCCTTAAATTTCTCCAAGCTAGGAACAGTTTCAGGTGTACAAAATACTGCAGAAGAAACAGATATATAAAAATGAGCAGTTCAATAAACATGACAGGCATTAATAATATTTATTTTTTCATAATCAAGTTTATGTTCAGGTAAGTACAGATTTTTATTTATACATGCATCTGTATCACTTAAGTTACATAATTCAAAAGTCTATTTTCCCCTCAAAAAAATCTATAAACTTTATAAAATACAGATTGGACTAGTATGTTATGACTCATTACTTCTTACAGGGTGCCTACTCAAGTACTGAACAAAACTAATAAGCAGGTGGGAAATATGCATTAGTATCTGTATTAATGGGTCTGAACCGATCAGGTTGTGCTGGTATAACTTCTGTACCCATCAATTCTGTTCATTAACATAACCACAGTTCTTTAAAAAGTACTATGCATGCATGTGACAAAACAAACAAGATGTGAATTAAAACACCAGCTAATCTAACAAGGATGTTTTCTTTGACTGTTCAGACTTTGATAGTTGCAAAAATAAATCAGCATAATTCCCCTCCGTTTTGATTAAATAAAGTGTTTCATTGAATATAGCTGGGTAACATTCCTGAATTACTGACAGAATCAAAATACATTTTGACAACATCAGGCTTTAGCTAATTGTATATTTAGTAGGGAAAAAACAAAGCCATATTAGTAATGTGATTTTTTTATTTTTGGAAGCAAGCATTAGAAAAGAGAGTCAATTTTTTTTAAAGTAAGTCTAATTCAAATAAAGATTGTACAAAGCAAACTTTGAACCTTTTATTAGTGAACTCAAATTAACTGAAGCCCTAGCTAACACATTTAATATCTATATTTCTGAGTTTAAACCAACTATCAAATTGATACTAGGCATACCCATTTGAGATGATTGCTTTAATACAAATATTCAGGGAAATTTTTATAAGACTCTTAAAAACATTGAAAAATTACTTATACATCACTAGAACAGGACCAATCTAGTACGTTACGGTAAGATTTTGACCAATCCACTACATTATAAAATCATCTGACTATATTTTACTAAATCCCAGGTTTGCATATAAACATTATGGAACACCAATGCAGGCACAATGGCATAGTGACAATATTTTCATGCCCAATTAGACATCACTGTAAGCACAAGAAAATTACCTTACTGCCTGTAAAGAAACTTTGGGGGTTCTAGTAAACAAGAGAGATATTGTGAAAAAGAGCAAGGTAGGAAAGACAAAGTAAGAAAGGTCAATTATTACAATGGACAATGTGTCTTTCCTGAATTCACTGAATACATGAAAAAGTTCTCTTAAAAAAGCTGAGTAAGATGCAGGCAATGACTGTCTTTTTGTTTGTGTGTGAATTAAAACGGAATTCACTTGTAGGAGCTGTGATTAAAGAAAGATTACAGATTTATTATTCTCACTTATAACAAATGTTTGAGGGTTTTTTTCCAGGGGAGAGCGTTGGAATACAGTGCGTACTGTGAGATGCGGAATCATTAAAACAAACAACTCCGTAAATCTATCTTCAAATTACGCAAAAGTGAAAAACAGACTACCAGCAGGTCAGGAGAGACGTTTTGTTTAATGTTTCAGATGAGATTATTAATCACAAATTAAACAACCCTACCTTCTTCTTAAACTCTGTGCAAACGTCAATTCTAATTTATAAAAACTAAACATACACATAGGGCCAAGTCCTGCTTATTTATATGCAAGCATATCTAGAGTAAATTCACTGAATGCTCTATCTCTAGAATTACTCTGAATTTACACTCATGTAATTGAGCACAATCGACTAGATTTCAGAAGAGGAATAAATCAGCTAATGCCTATTGTTAAAACATAGGCTGGCACTGACTCCCATGATTACTGACAATGTTTCATCTGATTTTCTCTTCCAGACCTCAGAAACAATGTAATAGACTACATGAGTTTATCTTAACTGACTGTGTTCAGTTCCTGAGGGGACAAAAAACCGTGGACCTTTTAAACTTGATTAGAATGGCAGTGTCAAAAGAAAAATTTTTCATGACTATGATGGGGATATACACACAGTATAACACAATGCATTACATAACCATAAACACCCATCCTTACATACATGAAGAATGTATGTAACAATACCAAGGTTACCCTGAGACGTGATCATCAGGATTTACTGTTGTCTGTCATATTTACCTCTTACATGAATAAAACTGGATATTCACCTGAATAAAATTTAAATCTACACTATGCAACAAGCATACTAACCAATTATTTTTTAGTTAAGTGGTGATAACTATGAGGATACAATTTAGCAATAAAAAGACGATTAATTCTAACCAACACTGTTGCCACAATGTATGTGTGTTAAATGGTGTTTTTAAACTCTTATTTCTACATAACTGAGCTTTTAAAAGGCCAAACATACTGGTTTCACATGCTGTAGGACCATGACTTCAGGTGCTATAGATAATATAATTCACCCAGTAGCAGAAAGATGGGCAGGCAAAGTATTTAACTAGAAGTGAAAACCAAATGAAGAGTTTCTAATCAATATTTCAATCTTATTCCAACGTCGCACTTTGATAGCAATCTACCAACCATAGCCAAACATTAATGTAGGAAAAGCCATGCCAAATTAGCTAAAACTTAAGAACATGGAGCTTATATGTTTAAAAAAAAAAGTACTACTTATTAGAGTCTCTGCACTCCACTCAAACATTGGCATTTATTAAAAATAAAAAAAAAAATCTTGGCAAAAACACTTTCCCCTAATGATTGACTTACAAATTTTACACAAAATATGGTTCCAAAGTCTGTTATATATGGAAAAATCACCTCCTACAGCCCCCAGAAACTAACCTGAAACCCCGGTTTAAAAGAAGCAATTACATATGGAAACACACACACATTCACACAAGTTCTGCTGGGTAAAATCCACTCTACATGGCCAAACAGCTACTTTGACATAGGCTATGTAACAATAAAGGTCAAAGGTAATACTACCCTTCATGAGAGTGGGATGGTACCTTATTAATCTGCTTTATACCACAGAGCTGATCTATCCTTCAACTACTGTCTACTAGTAATTGGCCTAGTTCTTCATCCTTCCATCTCCCTTAGCAGTGATCCCTTCCAGACTAGATTTAGATCCCTTCCAGACTACATGTCAAAAGGCTCACTAGCCCTACCTGCTTACTCACTGCACAGGCTAGTCTACCTGAACTAGCTTGAATCCCGATAGCGTGGATAACAGTAGAAATGAAGACAGCACAATGAGGGTTCAGTGCAAGTAGTACAAGCCCAGCACAGACCTTGTGTATATACTCTGCTTGCTCACGCATGGCACGCTGTTTTCACTGCTACTGTACTCACGCTAGCTAGACTCAAACTAAGTCAAGTAGGCTAGGCCCGGAATAGCTTTTGCTGAGTAGATACCTTAAATGAGACTAGTGCGCTGTCGTGGCCCAGTGCAATGAGAACTCATAATTCAGAGGAAAAAATGGTCACTCCTAGTTACTATGAGGGCAAGGGATACATGCATAAAGGGGAAGGCAGGCAATACAGGGTCTTGTAAAAAATTACCAGTACATGCCCCATATATGAGAGGCTTGGGTAGTTCTACCAGGGGTAACTGGGGCAAACCCCTCTCAGCTTTGAAGTAGTTCTAGGTCACAGATCCAGGCACCCCATCTCTCAAGCACTGCAAACTAAGTATTCCTGACCTCTCTCGCTACTGGCCTCACCTCCACCTCTTCACTTTAGCCCCCTAATCTCCTTCAGCATGCACTCTACTTGTGCTACCTCCACTTCCTTCAGTGCTCTCTCTGGATCGCCTTACATCTGTTTTTAATCCCCTGTAGGCAATGCAACTGTTCTACCAAGTATAAGGACCTCTCTTCTCATTCACTTCAATTACATCACCCACTTTATTCAGTTCCTTTCTTAAGATACTTCTAAGATCAAGAAATGGGTTTGCAGCTTCTTTTTAGTAGCTGAAAGAATCATTCTAAGATGCTAGAAAAAGAGATGCTTCTTGCTCCTCAACTATCAGGCTCAAACTATCTATCTATCACAGGGGTGGGCAAACTTTTTGGCCTGAGGGCCACATCGGGTTTCCAAAATTGTATGGAGGGCCGCTTAGGGGAGGCTGTCTCTCCCCAAACAGCCAGGCATGGCCTGGCCCCTGCCTCCTATCTGACCCTCCTCCCCCACTTCTCACCCCCTGACAGCCCCCCCGGGACTCCTGCCCCATCCAGCCCCCCACATCCCCTGATGGCCCCCCCCGGGACTCCTACCCCATCTGCCGTCCCCTGACCGCCCCTGGAACCCCTGCCCCTGACTGCCCCCCGCTGCCCCATCCAACCCTCCCTCTCCTTCCTGACTGCCCTCCCGGGACCCCTGCCCCCATTCAACCCCCTTGTTCCCTGCCCCCTATCCACACCCCCGCCCCCTGACCACCACCCCCAACTCCCCTGCCTTCTATCCAACCCCCCCCCCCACTCCCTTACCGCACTGCCTGAAGCGCCAGTGGCTGGTGGTGGTACAGCTGCGCCACCCAGAGCACCGGGTCAGGCCGCGGCTCTGCAACTGTGTTGCCTGGCCGCCCAGAGCATTGCACCAGCAGTGCAGCGCACTGAAGCTGCGGGGAAGGGGGGGGACAGCAGGGGAGTGGTCGGGGGTGAGCCTCCCGGGCCAGGAGCTCAGGGGCCAGGTAGGAGGGTCCCATGGGCTGGATGTGGCCCGCACTTTGCCCACCTCTGATCTAACATGACATTAAATGCAGAAACTAAGAAACAAATGGAAGAGATACAATAATATCAGGTCACATCTTAAAGACCTACATACCATAATAAATTTTACACACACACACACACACACACACACACACCCCTCTTATTCCTTGTAGAGCCTTTCCAAGTTTAAGTAAGTCTAATATTTATGCTAGGGTAATTTAACAAGAGATGAAATAGTCTAAATATCTATGGCTCCCTGTGAGCCCTGGACAGCTAGACTCAGGATAACTAAGCCAGCTGGCTTTAAATCTAAGGGATAAGAAAAAATAATCCCAAAATGTTTTTGGAAACTCTTAAAAAACATTCCCCTAAAATGGTTTCTGTGAAATATGTAGAAAAAGATTAGGCTTTGACTATCATGACTGAAGTGTCTTGTTTAATTTACAGAAAGGTTGAGAATGAATTAAACAAAGCTGATAATCAAAAATTAAATGGCTAATTTCCAAGGCTTTTAATGGCCCCTCTGGTAGATCATGAGTCAGGCAGGATAGAGGAGCTGGGAAAATTCAAAACCCTTGAATGGAGCAAGACCCACCCTATTTTGCTTGCTACTTGCTGGCATCACACCAGGATCTCTCCTGTCCTGTAAACATGGCATGCTGAAGAATGGACAGAAGGGTTTGGGGGCATGGGCCTGCTCCCTAGTCTCCTCCAGGTTGGGTCCCGTATTTCCTGGTACAGCATATTTTCCAGGTGCTGCTGCTGCCTTGACCTAATCTGGATGCATTTGAGTTCTGTAGGCTTCCAAAAAGGATATAAAGATTATGATGTATATTTCTTTCTAGGTCCAGGGTGCCATCTCATTTCATTGACAATCACATCAGGTAAGGTACCTGAGATCTATTATAGTCATTCCAAAGGATCTAAATTTGAGAGGCTTAGTTTTGTTTCCAGCTGTATTGTTTGTTTTGTTTCCTGCTGTGACTGGATGTTTGCGCTACAATTTTGAGAATCAAGATACCAATTCAATGCTATTTGTCATCTAAAGACCAATGGGAACCCTATCCTGGCCAAACTGGTAAACTGTGGCCATTTGCCAGGTTGCAGGCAAGTTTAAGGATTAGTGCAGTCAGTTAATGGGAATCCTGTATTACAAAATCTTCAAATAGATGGGAGTCCAACAACAGTTCCTTTTTGGCAAATAATTTGTCTCTAGCTCTAGTAAAAATCTCAACTAAAAGAAGATCTGTAATTCAAAGATATTTATCTAGGTTAGAACACAGCCTTCTGAACACAATTTGTGCATCTCCCCTACAATACCATGTCAGGAGGGTTGAAATTACCCCAGCAAAAGGATACTGGCAGAACAGCCATGTAACAAGCTATACTAATTCTATGTAGTGTTCAGATAAGCTCTTTGATTGGTATGAAAGTCCCAACAGCAAAGGGAGCAAACAATCCCAATTCTCTGAAATATCCCTTCAATGAGAATAATGCAATAAAGCTTAAGGAAAATTTTAAATTGAATATCAAGAAAACTTCAAGTTGATACTGTCTCCCACATGAAGTGTGGTGGGTGTTACACTTAAATTGGCCAACCCACTACGCAATCCTGCACAGGGAGATAACGAGATCACTTAATAAACTAGAAACTGAAAAGACATGATTTCATACTCTTTCTGTGGGTTTTTGGAAATTTTTAGCTGGATTTTAAGCAGGTAGAGGAGGCAGATTGCAAGATACAATAAGTGTGAAGTAGGCGGTCACCTGGTCTGCAAGAAGGTGATGCTGGTGAAAGAAATATAAGTGAGAAAAGTCAGTCAGAAATGTAAGCAGCCAGTGCAAACTGCAGAGATAGAAAGTCCAAAACTCCTGGTGCCAACCATCCTTTTATAAGCCTAGGATCGGGAACAGGGAGAAAAATCTGCATATGCTCCCTTCGGATCTTCAAGTTGGCAGGAATAAATGGGCAGTCTTCTAGATTGGAGGATAGCTGTTCATGGGAATGGCTGTATACAGTAACTTGTATAATGAATAAGAAATGACATTTAGGACAAGTAGAAAGCCTTATATAAACTGGAAAATATATATAAGTTGAAACCGACCCAGAGGTACAGCTGTATTTTCATGTTTAGTACATTTCCTTGCATTACTGTACTACACTAGATTTTCCCTGACACTGATACATAAATGTATCTTCTGTTCATTGGACTTCACTATATACAGTAATCAGTGCAAAAATAAATAAATTCTCTTACATTAACTGGTTTCCTATTCAGGATGAAAAAGGTCAAAGCACATTTGATATAGTACAAAATAAGTTATGTACATCATGCAGTAGTACGGAGATCAGGCTTAAGAGCTGTAAGCAGACACCTGTGAAAGATGCTTCAAGCAGTTTAGATAGGAAGTATGATTTGTATGCTTGCACCCTATTGCTATTAAATATTTTTTGAAAAATACATTTACATGCAATGACCCAAACCCCTCCCCCCCCAACCTCTTTCTAGTAAATTTAGTGAACTGGTTCCAAGGCATGTGGGTATTTAGAAGATCTTCAAACAGCTGGTTCAATCCAACATTTTCACAATGTTAACATACTTTTTATTATAAAGTAAACCCCAAGTACTGAACAGTTACTACAGTCCTATGACAGAGAACTGAGAATGTGGTACTTTTATTTTCAGGGGTATACACACTGTATTCTCATCTTGAAGCGAAAGGGTTTATAACACAATTCCCCATGCACCAAGATGCAAATACATCCCTCTAAGTCTTATCTAGGTTAAATGGAGTAAAATCTTTTTTACCATCCAATAAAGTGTCCTAAGTTATATTAAAAAGGAAACAGAGACAGTACCATCCAATTCGACATAAAACAAAAATTATAATCTCTCTCTCTCTCATCTATCTAAAACTATTGCACATTCATCTGGTGTTATTGAGGATTAATTTTTTTTTATAAACCCAGAAAATTCTCTGCAACAGTATTTAGATACAGCTTAGCACTGTTTCAGTTCAAAGCCCACTTTTGTTCCACGCGAAGTGTTCTGTGTACAGCAATTTAAAGAACAATATTTCAGTGTACTGTTGAAGCCCAATCAGAAGATGAATTTTTGTTTCAAAACAGTCAGCTGCATAACCAGGTAAGTGAAAAAAAGTTTCCATATTTAAGAGAAGTCGAAGATGTAATTCTGTAGCAAACATGGCAAGTCACCATGCCTCTTTCTGACACATGGAAGAAGGTATATATTTACATTAAAAGGCAAAGTTAGTTAATGAATGTTTAAAAGAAAAAACAACAAAGTATAATCTGGTCAGCATATTGTTAAGTGTTCTATATAATAAGCAGACCCTCCACCTCCATTCTCTCTTCTTGTGTAATTTGTGCCATTTCACCACAAATACGTCCAAAGATTCCAGTTTTAACAAGATCAGTAACCTCATGCTTCGGACTCTCTTTTCTTCTTCCCATCTTCTCCCAAATCACTGTCTTCTGACTGGCTACTGCTAAGGAGTACAAATTGTCCCTCTCCACTGCTCTGACTGGGTCTACTGGAAGCAGCTATCAATCGGCTCTGCTCCTCCAAGTCCTAATATGGGAGGCAGGGAGGAAGGAAGAGAAGGGGAAAAAATATTCACTTCAGAACTTTCCATAGTGAAAAGGAATTCCAGTGCTGCTCTGCAAGAGTGGAAATTATCTTATTTAGAGCTATGCAGTGGCAACTTGTAGAGAAGAATTTAAAAGATTCTATGGGAAACCAAGAACAATAACTTCAGTGACCAGCGCAGACGGATTTAAAATCACGATTTAAAGCAGAAAGCAAATCTTGATTTAAATAATCAATTTTAATCTTGTCTTGCATTTATACTTTTTAGTTATTTCCCTAAAAGAGGTTGATGTGTCGATTGGTAGCAGTAACCATTACAAAGTGTTAATTTGCAACTAAATTCAGTTTTTAGGCTAAATTTGGTGCTTAGTTTTGCTAATCAAGAGGATATAGTATATCTACAAACATTTATTTAAGCGATTATGTACCTTAAAATTTACCTTTATTCAGATTCTTAATTTGTATATTTATTATTTTAGAAAATAGTGAATGATGCATTTCTGATTTACTAGATGAATATTAATTTTTTTACTTGTGATGTATCACATTCTATGTGGATGGAAATTCAAATTCAATTAAATGCACAGAAACGGTATTTAATTTTTTTAAAATTAACTACCTTAACTATACTGGATACATAAAAAAAGTTCATCAAAACATTTTGCATTTAAAATTAACTGGATTTATTGAAGTATTATCTTTAGTGAGTGAACTGAACTGATGGTGACCAGAGTGTCCTTCAAGATTTTCGAACTAGTAGACTTCATTCTCTCACATCCAGTTTTTATTCATAGACCTAAAGAGGAAAACAAACTTTTCTGCTTTTTCAACTCCCACTGGTTTCTGAACTTTGAATGAACTAGTAATTGAACTGAACTGGTTGAATAAACTGAAATGCAGAAAATATTCTTTGCACCTGCGGAAGAGGTGACTGCTGTCAAACACTGGATCGATATGACTTCCACCAGTTAAGTGGTTTGACTTTTTAAAAAAAAAAAATCTTGCAGCAAACATATACTGCTTAATTTTCTTTAAAAAAATTATTTTAATAGGCCTTAACATAGGCAATCGTGATTTAAAATACAATTTTAATACATGTTTTTAATTAATCTAGATTTAATTTAAATTAAAAATTATTTTTAATCATCAGTTTTATCTACCTGGGCAGCAGCTAGCTCTAGGTGAACAACTAATAAGGAAACATTTTATTCTAAGTAATGTATTCCTATTCCCAGCAAACTCAATTCTACACGGACGAGCAGGACTGCAGAAGAACTCAAACTTTGAAATACAATATGACATTTATGATCTCTGATGTATAAAATTTCATAATAGACCATTTGGTTTTGGAGTTTTATTGTTTGTTAATTTTTTTTAAAGTCAGTAAAACAACGCAATAGTAACAGGGGAGGAGAGGAGGTGGATTAGGTTAACAATATTTTTAGAGTTACAGTTTGAGTCTGCCCCATTTGCAAGTAAAAGTCAATCATTTTTCGAAAGGCTAAACTTTTAAAAGCAGTTTCTATCGAAGATGAGTTCGAATACATCATCTGTTGTATCTTATATGCATGTTTTCTCAGGTTGCTTCAGTCAGGATCTAGACTAAAATTTAAAATATTAAAGCTTACTTACAGCATCAGATCAAGGGGTCCACTGCTGTGGTAGCAAGGTACGCTCAATGCTTAGAGGGAGGCATGAATTTGCAAAGCTGACTATCAGCACTGAAAATATGAGGCCTTTAGCCTACAGACTGACACACCATCATCATCCACAAAGAGCTTGATTATAAGGACGCTGCCAACCACATGGAAATTTTTTAAAAAGTTTAACCTTCACTAAAGTTTAGATTCAGGAAGTGAAGCAGAAATAAAATTGTTCAGATTTAATCCTAAAATGTTTCCATAGTCTAAAACATACTAAGATCCCAAAATCCAAAATTTACTACATTTAGCAAATTAAAAAAAAAATCCAATTGACAGAGTTACCAGGTAAAATCAAGCCCACCGTGTTTTTTCTACTAATGAATGTAATGTAGTCTGGGGTAAAGAGCCATGAAAGACAGCATGAAGGTTAATGAATAAGAAAATATTAGTACTATAAGTAATCATGAGACATACCTTTTCAATTTGCTTTTGTTTACTGAGTTCTTTCTGTTGTTTCTCCTTTACTTTGTCTATTTCTTTTTGTTTTTCAGATGCTCTGCGATCCTAAAGAAGTAAAGATATAAATAAGGCTAATCTTTGTAAATTGGGATATATAAAACGCTGCCACTTTGTATGAGTTTCCTTAAGATAGTTATATCAATGTTTGATTTAACGAAGTATGTATACCATTATTCTTACCTTAAAAGACTTATCTCTGCTGAAATGAACAAAAAATTTATCTGCAATACCCTTTTCCAATCAGTCTTAGTATGAAACCTATTAAATCTTTATCACTTCTTGACAAGTTTAAATATCACCTAGATACTATGCAATAGACTCTTTAGAAATTCTTCATCTGCATATTGCTGCCAGACACAGTGCTATTATCTACATACTTCGCATACTGCATTTTGCACACACACACACACACACCCACACCCACCCTTTTTTTCCCTACTTAAGAATCTTACCAATTCTGCATGAAAAGCAATCTGTTTTGCCAGTCCAACAGAGTCGCAAATCTAAATAGAAACAAATTGAATATTCAGAAAGTATGAAAAATAAATATTCCTTTAAAATTAAGAAAAATTTCCACAACTTCAAATAGACTGAGTATTAAAGCACTTTCAGATCCTTGGACTGACAGCCTAACATACCAAAAAAAAAAAAAAAACCTTCTAAAAATTTCTTCATACAACTTGAATGAGAGCTAAGACCTTGAAATCCACATCAAATTTGAAACAAGATAAAAGTGTAAGTAACATAGTACTATAATACCTTTTCCCCTTCATTGTTTGATTCAAATATATAACAGACAGATGTTGTATGGCTCTCAACTCTCCCTCCTGAGGACCGAAGCACAAATCCAAAAAGGCGTTTATTCTCCTGGTGTGTAGCATACAAGACTACACTTGGCAAAGGAAACTGCCAAAAAAAGGATGAAATAATGGGAATTTAAAGTTTGGTCTATACATCTTTGAATACTAGATATCGATATACTATAGCTTACTAAAACAACAAAATAAATGGACATGATCAGCAGAAAGAATTTTATTATACCTGATCAAATTGCTGGATAATGCTTTTGGCATTGCAGCAAACTGAAACAGGTTATCAAAAACATTCAGTGACCAAACACATGCAGATCTTTCAAAAACATACATTGTTCAGAGAGTAGTATAGCATTTGCATACAACAAATGTTACAGTGAAGTCTGAGTTCCTGTTTCCTTTCTAGGCATATGCACGCACACACTTTTTCAGATACTCAGCTCTCTCATACAAATTCCTTCTGGGACTAAATTTTCAATATGTGGTCTCAGTCGAAGGATGGACTGTTTTTGAAAACTATGACCTGAATACATTCACGAATTTTGAGTTGTGCATGCATGCACACACACACACTTTTTGTATTATGTTCAGTTGACATTTTTGCACTCCCATAATTAAAAAAAGGCTGAAGATTGAAATTTCAAACTTGGGTTCTTTTCAAAACTTCACAAAAAATGGAAAACAACCCAAGATTGAAGAAAATAGTTTAAATTAGTTTTAAAATTATGACAACTCAAAGTTAAAACAGTTACACCATAATAATTTTTTTTATTTAGGTTTTTTTTTGGAGCCCTCACACTAAAATAGTTTAGAGCACTGGGCACATGATGAATTGCCTTAGTTCACATTTAACAGCTTACAGCCCTAAGACAGCTCTGCACTTTAGGCCTTAGAGTTCATGAATGCACAGCTGCTTTTAGCATTGAGAAGTTTTATATGCTTCATTTATTAAGGAGTCCTTAAGACACTTAACACAATTAATTCTCTTCAGCTCTCTAAAAAAGACCCAGTGATCAAATGTAAAGCATTATTGTTCCTGCAATACAGACTAAAAAAATTAAGCAAACAAATCAAAAATAAAAAAGTTAAGGTTGTAACTGAAGGTTAACATGGCCATACTGAATATATTGTGTCAAGTATTCCCTTGATTTCTTTTAGAATGCAAGACATTACTCTGTATTATTAATTTTTAGAGAAAGTTGACCATAAGACATGTCACATACAAGACATGCAACATGGCCAATTTAATAATGCATTAGAGCCATCGCCTTTCGAATTTCCTGACTCGTGTAACTGACATCCCAACCTTAATGTTAACGTCTGACTTTGTACTTACTACTCACTACAAAAACCTATTATGCTCTTGCCATTTCAAATAATGAAAAAGGCACTGTTTGAAATGTTTACTTAATCAAATTAATTCATCACCCAAAACAGTCTTTCACTTAGACATTTTAATACATAATTCAGTAAACTGATAACTTAAGTTTTGTGGGAAATCGTTTAGAAATCTCATTACACAGTATCGTTGATATTTAAGAGAATGAAAATTGTATTCAAACAAAATTAGACATAAAAATCAGAAAAAAAGAATTGGTTGCTTTAACATTAGCACTTAAATTACTTACCCTGAGCCTTGTAACTTGCGTCTGTGGATCTATTAACCTAAAATGTTAATTAAACAAACAAATCACACAGTAAATTTTCTAAATTGAAGGATCATTTGAAAATATACTTGTGAAAGTCAACTTCAGTAAAATTCAGGAAGGATACTTACTTTAAACAGTCACAACTGACTAATAAATGTGATTCTGTCATCCTGAAAATATTATGGATAGCCCGGGCTGCTAGTATTTGGCGCATTGTTTCATAAACAACATCTGGACTTTCATCAGATTTAACCTCCATGGAGCCAAGGAATCTTACAATAAATAACTGGTGAAGAATGGAATCTAAGACAGATAAAAGTATTCAATAAGCAGTACCAAACCATTTCTGGGTTTTCCTATTTAAACATTACTGTTTCCATGACTAATCACAGAAGAAGGATTTCTAAGTTAGTAAAATATTATAAACAAAATCCCAACCCACACTCTAACTAAAAATTATACTTCCAATATTTGTTTATGAATGACAGATGCAGTTACTGAAACAGCAAGATACACATCTGTCTACTAAGTTTTTCACTTAGGTGTAGTGAACATGAAAGACTCAACTAGTTAGACTTCCAGACTGTAGTCTCACCTGACTCATCTGATGCAGTATGTGCTAATGCAATCCACCAGTCCAGCAACAGGTGCTGAGCTAATTATCTTAGACACATCTGCTGTAGATGAAGAAAGCACTCAAGTATGCTTTAACTGAATACTAGCATACAAGTCTTAATTTTATAGCTTCTATAAAAAGCAAATTAGTTTTGAAGAGTATCTCAATCAAGAATATCTTGTACTTAAATGAAATCCTGTTTTACCTTCTGTTTCAGATTTTTTGCCTCCAGATTCACCAAATGGGTTTGTACGTCTATTAAAAAATTAAAACATTAAACCAGGAGTCAGAGTGCAAGAGCCCTTGACATATAACCTAGACTCATTCTACATCAAATAAAGCAACGTAGTAATTTCACCGATTGGGATCAAAATACATAGCCCACCTATGAGTCACAAGGACAGACTTACTAGATGTGGGTTTAAGACACAAGCTGCTGCATTTGAGTGGAGAGCGCAGGATCTGGGGAGTGGGGAGGAAATATCAGGTGCTATCTGTCCCACTGTTGTGGTAGGAATGCAATTTGAGCTGGTTGTCTGCACATAAATACAACCCCAATGAATCACTTAATCTTGTTAATTTTTGAAAAGACAGAGTTTTATTTCAAGTCTCATTGAACAGCTTCAGGAAGCGCAGCCAAAAGCTAGTCCTCTAAGAGATTAATTGAAAACAGCACACCTTTCCCCACTTTTTCAAGCTGCTGAATTACTCGCTACAGGGAAGTCACTGGTTTTGTCTCAAATGCAGCTCTCTGAAAACATCCCTGGGGTTTTACTCCTAGAGGGTCAAGAGAAATGTGGCTATTTCTGACTCTCAGAAGAGACATAATTACTCTCAATTATAATAAAGTGAAAATACTCTAGGCTTCCAGTCTGCATTTTTCAAGAGAAGGAAAGTAATGTAAAAAGAAAATTTCGAGCTGGGGAACTAGCTGAAGCTCTCAAGGAGAAAGGAAAGATATTTTCTTGGCTAATTGGCATTGCTGAAAACTCTCAATGAGGACAGCTGATAATAAGAGTTAAATTTCATATCAGCTTTTACCAGGA
This sequence comes from Chelonia mydas, assembly GCF_015237465.2. Lineage (NCBI taxonomy): Eukaryota > Metazoa > Chordata > Testudines > Cheloniidae > Chelonia > Chelonia mydas. The sequence continues at coordinate 24,780,618 of NC_057853.1, forward strand.
AAAAAGTGAAGGTGTCACTTTTTCCAAATGTCTGATATGGTCCTAAAATTCATTTTTAGAATAAATCCAACATCTGCCTTGATATGTAATACAGAATAAGTCCGTCTTCTTTATTTGTGTGGCCTATGAGATGGGATCGTTAATCTTTAAATTAATAATGAAATGTTAACTTAAACTAATCAAAAGTAGTGTGTGAACTTTGGATTATCATTGAACTAAATAATTAAACTCTGAACTAAAGTTTGCATGGCAAAAAATGTACAGAAGAATGGCGAGTCCCAAAAAAAGATTGTTCATCTGTTCAAATATACCTAGGAAAATTCCCACAACCAGATTTTGTTGGTGCTCAGACATTTGCAGTCCCTCAGAATCAGAACAGTATGGAGAGAATAAATTCTAAGCTTTTTGTGGTCTAATCAAATGCAAAAAATCACCTAACAGATGTACTTCATATTTGTACCTGAAACGCAGTGACGATTTTTAAAAAAGTATTGTGATAATGGTACTAAGACAAGTACAGCACGTTTCCAATCTATACCAAATGGAGTAGTGGTTTTTTAAAAATCTTTTTAGGGAAATATTGACTGCATCTCTATATAATCTCTCCCACCTGAGACAAAATCATGAATATATACGATAGAAAAAATATCTTGGTTGACATGAGTTTTTGGTACACTATTATATGCTTTTCATTGCCTAGAATCCAGTTCAGGTCTTATCAACCTATTTTAATCAATATGTTGTACTTAATTTGATGCACTGTTTAACAGTCTCATTATTCTTCTAACAAAAAGGAAAAATGAGTTGAGTTGAATACTGTACATCACACGATTTAAATATTTTTCTTCTGTGTGAACTCTAAGGTTCTTCTCTCTGGTAACAGACACTCCAACATGGGGTCAAACTCACAAATCAAATAGTTTTTGTAAGACGACACCCATAAGTCACGAGACTTAAGTCAAAAAAGACTTAAGTCACAAAACAGTTTTCAGTTTCCCTCAGATGAATGGGATCTACTATCAACAACAAAGATTAATTAACTTGAATTCTGTACAAACAGTTCTGTAAAGGCAATGCACGATATCTTATCAGGCATCTTATTTTGAATGGGAAAATAAAACAAACAAAAACAAGCAGAAGAAAGAAGTTGTTTTATATTTTGGGAGAACTGTAAGGCAATTCTCAACCTGTCTGTATAAGATTGCTCTAGAAGCCTAGATCATTTTCACTCACCTTTTAGTTTAGGAAGAGTGTCATCAGTATGCCATCACCACTTGGAGGCAGGGCTACCAAATTTCTCTTGAGTTTCCAAGAGGAAATACCCAAGGTGCTGAGCGAGCAAGCAATAGGAAAGGAAAATATACTTTTTAAAACCAAATGATTATGAAGCATAAGCTGTTAAACAGGGTGAGAAAAGCTGCTGCAAAACTGAAAAACTACATCTTGAATTTACAGTAAATACTTGGCAGTTTCACAATTATGTGTGAAAAAGATACTGTTTTGCAGGCCTGCTCTCTGCATACTTGTCACAAAAAACGTCAAAGCAAAGAAAATACACATGATGGAGTTACTGGCTGGATTCACTTTCCTTACTTTAGTTTCTGTAATTGTAAAACAGACAAATACAAGGATTTTTCTTCCATTGCTTCTCCTACCTGCCCGATTGCCCTGAGGCTTTTGCCTGACCAGGCTGATCTTCACTAACTGGAGAAATTATGTCAAATTGTATCGGTGTGTCAGGGGCAACAAGGGAATCCAAGGAAAGTGCTGATAAAGCTGCTGATTCAGATCCCAAAGACCCAGAGCTATTAGTACGAGCTGTTGGAGGCCGAGATTGTCTAAAACAAAACAAAGAGCAATGTAAGCTTATGGATAACAAATGAAACTCCATGGTGGACACAAATATAATATTATGAAACTTGGGAAAAATAAAACAAGACAAATATTAGAAGAAATTTAAGAGAAACAATACTATCATTACAAAGTATAAAGAAATGCAGTCTAGATTCAATTTCAATCATTACTACTTTCTCTCATCACTGATACAGCATTCACATACTAGAATGTGAAATATCCTACAGCTAGAAGTCTGATGCTAATTGTTAGAAATATTGAGAAAATTGAATCAAGATTGTCAAAAGCCAACAAATTAGTCACATGGCTTAAATGGTAAAGTACCAAAACTGGATACAGTGCTGGATCATTTATTTCTTAAGGTACATCATAGAACATTAAAATATTTATCAAAAATGCATTTGCTACATTATTCAAGAACTTGTTTTTATCCTGTTAAAGGTTTTAAAAGTCACTGTAGACAACTGAAACCTTTTCTGCAAATCATGTTATTTTAGAAGCCTTCACCAGACACCCATTAGAAATGTGCTCTTAAAATGACCAACTGTTCCATAATGTACATTGTTGGCCGCATGCTCTCATGTCTCTGTTGGAAGGATGGAGAGGGGGTGACAGCCTCCAGAGCGGATTGATTTACACGTGCAGCAATTTCCTACGTAATTAAAAGAAAAAAGGTAACTGAAAACATTCTCTTCAAATTCAATTTAGAATGTTCAGTTTAAATTTTACATGCAATAGGAGAAACTATAAATTAAATCTATGCTGGAACCACATGTTCCTATCCATGGCAACACCTATTAATACCAGGATGATATATGGCCCCAACTCTGTATTCATCAAAATATACATGTATGTAACTCACATTTGTTTCATTGATGTTAGTGACTGCATAGTAGGGACAACAAAAACCTTTAGTTTCCTATTTACAGTTTAGTTAATTTAGACATTGTCACACAAATAGCTTTGCTATTATCCACAAACTCATTATTAGTCCAAAAATTGAAAACTGGTATCACAAGCAACGTTTTTGTTTCACATTGAACTGGCAGATCTACACTTGTCAAGTTTCCAGGACTTAATGAGGAGCTTATATTTCATGGTTCCATAGTGGATTCATGTACAATTTGATATAGTGCCTGTATATTATGCTTCCAATAGTTCTCAACTCTAGAATATGATCAATGGAAGGTTACCATTCTGGTACTTCACAACACTGCACCTGCCAAAGGCCTGAGGCAGAAGAGTATCTTATTTGATTTATATTCATACCCCACAGGACTAGCAGAAAGCAGGAACATCACCTGTGAGAATGGCTTAGCAGTTGCAAGTAAGAAGTCTGAGCATTTATTCAACCAATTACCCTAATTTACTAAGATTTTGGGTGTCCTCCAAGACCTCTGAATAACCGGAGTTATATTTTGCCACCTACTGAATGATCAAGACCACTTTGATTAGCTCCATGCATGGCCTCCTTCCTACACAAACTGTTACTATGTTAATTTTGTCATAGATAAGGCCCTACCAAATTCACAGTCCATTTTGGTCAATTTCATGGTCATAGGATTTTAAAAATCATAAATTTCATGGATTTCAGCTATTTAAATCTGAAATGTCACACTGTTGTAATCTTAGGAGTCCTGACCCATGAAAGGAGTTGTCGTGGGGTCACATGGTTATTGTAGGTGGGGCTGTGGTACTTCTACCCTTATTTCTGCACTGCTGCTGATGGTGATGCTGCCTTCAGAACAGCTGGAGAACAGCGGCTGCTGGCTGGGAGCCCAGCTCTGAAGGCAGCTCAGAAATAAGGGCAGCAATACTGCGACCCCCCTGAAACAACATTGTGACCCCTCTGCAACTCCCTTTTGGGTCAGCACCCCAATTTGAGAAATGCTGGTCTCCCCTGTGAAATCTGGTCTCTTGTGTGCTTTTACCCTATAATATACAGATTTCACAGTCCAAGATGCGTTTTTCATGGCTGTGAATTTGGTAGGGCCCTATTCACAGGATTATTTGACAGTCAGCTCGATTAGAAAGTAAAGTTTTCCATTGCTCACCACAATGATTTGTGGTAAGCAAAATACAGACACAAGTTCTTGAAAACCAATTTTTAGAATGTTATTTACATTTTCAGTAATGTTAGTTTTTAATGTGCCCTCTTTTCAGCATTCAGGTGGAAGAAATGTATATTACTTGCTTATAAAAGTTTATAGTGCTGCCAATACACGCACTGCTTTACAAAACAAAGTTACATTTCCTGCCATGAAAAATTTCTAGTCTGAGATGTAAGACACATTCAAATTAATTTCATACTATAAAATTAGGTCGAGCAGATCTCTTAAAATGAATACACATCTAAATTTAAATGTATTCCTTTGGGTTAGTTTTGGATATTATAAAACAAATGATCAAAGTTACCTCAGGGTTTTCACTTAGGTATATCTGTTTAGAGATGTTGTTTATTGTACATATCCACTAAAAGAGAAAGAAAAAAAAAGCAGCATTAATAAGTATATTGTAGTTTTAAAAACCTGTTTAAATATTTTAGCTGATTTTTCTTTCCACTACGTTCCTGCCGTGAAAGTCACACCGTACAGCAGAATTTACCTCCAGAATATTGCAGCCAGCACCCAATATTTTGTTTTCTATCTCCCTGCCTTACTGAAACTTGCTTGCAGCTGCCTCTTGTTTGTCAACTTTTCCTTGTTCCATGGAGCCCAAGCTAGAATTCAGCTTGTAGCCAGAAGTTTGTAGGCTAGCCAGCTGTTCTACTTGGAGAACAGTGCAGCAACAGAGGCCCAAAGAGTTTGGGAGGTGAGCTGCTGAAGCTGGCTACAAGCTCCCCCACATTCTCTGGCACGCATGAGAAAAGGAGGTTATGAGCTGGCCTTCTGGACAATGTGATGGGAGCTGAGGCCCAGGGATCAGAGCTGGATCAATTGGGCATCTTAGCGAAAAAAACATTCTCAAAAACAATCACTGTCAAAAATAACTGAATGGTTTTACAAGTGAGTATTTTCAGCTATGTTTCATAGTTGTGTGGGTGGGGGTGGGGAAGGGACGATGGGAATGAAGGGTATATCCAGGTGAGAAAACTATCACAGGAATTTAGGGGTCCTTGTAAAAGTGCATGGGGCCCTGATTGCACTGTATATTCAGCAACAACACAGAGCAGCATGATTTTGCATATATCCCCCTTTAACTGCCTGCTCATACTTGCATTATAGAAATCTAAAAGCTTACAAATGTTAAGTTTTTATTCTTGATGCAAGAAAGTCTATATTAAAAATGAAAGCAAGGTAATAAACATTTTTATTTAGCAAATATTTAAAGGTGTTTAACAGATTTGCTCTACAGAGTTTCTGGAAAACCCTAAATAGATTCAAGAATTTAGTGAAATGTGTCTGGTCAATAGGCTTTATCTGAGCAGTTTGCTAACAGATCCTTTTCAGTCTTCAGCTCTAGAGGAAGAATGATGCCCAAATGAAGTTTAAATTGTATCATGGAATACCTCCTTTGTTAGCTCATAACAATTACATTTTAAGAATGTAGTAAACCACAACTAAACTATTTCTATTTTCACATTTTAAAAGCCCCCCTCTAAATTGAAACGTTTAGGGAAAAGATTACGTGAACTTCTACTCTTTGTCTTCATTCTCTCTGCATTTATACTTGACAACACCCGAAGATGTTGGCACTGAGTATAAACACTGACCAATTTTCCAGCTGATATCCACTTGCATAGGCAACTACAGTGCATGCTAGATTTACCCTCCATTTTGAAAGAAGAGTTGTTTGAAAGTGTCACAGGGTGTCTGGTCCCTTCAAGAGGGAATGGGACCAGTCCTCTGAGACTCATTAGCTGCCTCCGAGTGGAGCAGTAGTTCTCAAACTTTTGTACTGGTGACCCCTTTCACTTAGGAAGCCTCTGAGTATGACCCCCTTATAAATTAAGAACACTTTAAAATATATTTAACACCATTATAAATGCTGGAGGCAAAGTGGGGTTTGGGGTAGAGACTGACAGCTCGCGAACCCCCATGTAATACCCTCATGTCACGGCTGAATCCCCACTCTGTCACTCCGAGTGCAGAAGGTGGGGGCCTGCAAGGATTCTAAATATTAACACTGGCCACTCCAGGCTTGTATTAAACTCCCAAGGTTACAGCTTTTCTCTGACCTTGGCTTGGTAAACGCTGCCACCACCCAAATGCAAAAAGAAAAAACCCTTGGACCCAGGAAGGAGCACTTGGGAATTCCTCCCTGTGGGGTACCCTCAAACCCTTTCACTTTACCCCACCCCGCTCCCTGGGGAAGAGCCGAGAAAGAAAAAGGAAATTAGCTGTTGCCACCAGCAAATCAAACAGCATATGCACAAACCTCTGAGGACACCAAAAATCCAATCCTGTTCTTAAAAAAGGTAAATTTTATTAAAAACAAAAAGGAAGAAACTACATCTGGAACTTAGACTTCTGCTAGATTTTAAAAGAGCAATTCCAAAAATTAAGCACCCAAAATAGCTTTCTTGGGGGGTTAGCTTAAAGGATACAAGCAAACAAAAGCATCTGGGGTTAGCACAGATCCACAAGCCAAAATAATAATATAAACCAAATCGCCTCTTCCTAAACATTCCTAATTTACTTACATATTTGGGTTGTAGTTCTAGGTATGATCTGATGGTTTTCATATCTGGTTCAAACTTTACACAGAATTCCTGCTTATAGATTGCTGTTCCATGTCTCCGGAGAACAACAGACAAAGGGAAAGTTTTTTTCACATTTTAAAAAGTTCTAGCCTTTCCATTGGCTCTTTTGATCAGGTGCCCACTTCCTTTTCTTTACCTGGGGGCTTTTAACCCTTTACAGGTAAAGCAAGCAGAGAACAGCTGATTTTACAGCTAGCTGCCTTTTCATCAAAGGGAGCTCCCCGCCCCGCAAGTCATTTATCACACCTTGCAACCCCCTGAGGGGTCCCAACCCCCAGTTTGAGAACCCCTGGAGTAGAGGCTATTTAGCTCACCTGGTTCCACTTGAGGGCAAATCAATTATCTATCAATCATAATTGGGGAGTGACTCAGAGCTTCTCACAAAGGAGTTCAGAGTAGTGGGAGGAAGCTGCAGGGAGGAAAGACACATTCTCTGCAGGCCCTCTCTAGGCCAGAGCGGGGGAGCTGCCTAGAGTAAGAAAGTTCAGGCAGGGGCAACCAGTGAGGTCTGCCAAATTCCCCAGATGAAGAAAAAGACAGGAGCAAGCTGTTGGAAGTTTCCTGGGGAGGGCTGAAAGTCCCCTGATAAGGAAGGAAAGAAGTGCTGCTTAAAGCCTGAGAAAAGAAGGGCTCGGGAATTACCTCAGTGTAGATTCTGAAAGAGCTGGGAGGGGTTGGTGGAGGTTCAGGGACACTGGGGAAAGCCCTGATTGGACTTAAAGAGAGAAGCCTGGGAGGGATGGACACGAAGTATGTGGCACGACTGTTTAATCCCAGGATGGGGACATTGGCGAAATCTGGTTGTCTTCCACCTACAGTGTGAGCTGCACTAGATGTAAGAAGAGTCTGGGCAGAGAGCAGATGAGAAGAGTCAGCTAAGAACCTTTACATTGTGACCTTTTGACTATAACTGGGTCGGTCTGACGCTTGTATGTAAATAAATCACTCTCAACAAGAGTGGTTCTTCATTGAAAGAGTGATCAGTGGCACCGGGATAGGTGCATTCTTGCTGCAAGGTGGATCTAGGGACCTCAACCCTTACACAAGAATGAGTGTCGAATGCAACCAGAAAGCAAACAAACATTTGGTTTTTGTTTGAAACGTATTTGTTTCTTTGATCACCCAGCAGTGGGCAGTGAGACATGCAGTCTTCCTAACAGATACTGAAAGCATTAAATGCCTTTCAATACTCAGCCTCTGAGCTTCTTGCCAAGAATGCATGGTCCTGTGCTTGCTTCTTAACTCGGTTCTAAAGCTACCATCAAAAATAACTATAGCAATGCCACTAAGACAGCATGATTTTTACAACATTAATTCTATGATCTTTTGACTGAACGCTTTTCAAACAAAGTTTGGATGTGGTTTTCCTCTTGTTTTGCAAGATGGCACTCAGGATATTTCATTTTGGGCTTTCTTTTGCTTTCTATAGCTGGCTGACTCAAAGGAAAAAAGCATACAGTATACACCCCCGCTACTGCCCCCAAAAAGGTGTGCAGTGTTTGTTTCCCTTATTGCCAATGACTATGCTGGCTATTTTTCCTCCAAGTTAAACCTATAGGTCCCCACTGACAGTCACTTTTGCTGGCACAGATTTTTTTTTCCAGGGTAGAAATAAAGGGACACCTTCTTGACATGTCAGTATGGGTAGAAGAAATCTTCAGGTCACTATTCACTTTGATAACCTAAGAAATATTTCTTATGTGTAATGAATTATCAGAAAAAGCATCTGAACAACTACGCACTTGCTGTAAGCTTACCTCTTCATAATCTTTTTTACTGTCTGCCTGTAAGATTGAAGATCTGAAAGAAGAGAGAATAAAAAAAAATTCTCAGGCTCACTTATTTGAAAGAAAAAGATCCTTTCAGTAACTTTTTGTCTTGAAGTAAATTTTCCCTTTGACATATAAATGTAACTTGTACTAACACTGGGAGCTATGCACACATACTAAATGGAAGCTAGATTTAACTGAAGATGCAAGCAATCTTATTTCTATGCAAAAATCAGGCAAAGGTGCTAGCTGTGCGCACATAGCAACTGAACAGTCATTTAGTCTGAAACAGGCAAGACAGTTTCACATCCATGGGTATGTTTACACAGAAACTAGATACAGTGACTGGCCTCTATCAGCTGACTCGGACTCGGGGCTGTTTCATTGCTGTGTAGAGGGTCAGGCTGGATCCTGGGCGCTAGGACCCTGTGAGGTGAGGGTCCCAGAGCTTGGGTTCCAGGTGGAATCCAAAAGTCTACACAGCAATGAAACAGCCCCACCGCCTATGCCCCACAAGCACTAGTCAGCTCACTATCTCATACCCAAAACAATGACAGGGCTTTGCAAGTGTCCAAACAGAAGAAAAAAGTATTAATGTAGATGGCGCCAACCTTTTTTCTCCAGGATCTAGATCTTATTGCACAAAGTAAAGAACTGAATATTGAATCTTCCTTTCTAGAAGAAAACATAAGAAGCTGTGCTGCACCCTCTAAATTTGGAGCTTCTCATGAAAAAGCAATACTTATTTTGGTATAACCTCAGTTTTAAAATTGCTGGGAAGGGTAAGAATCAAAGATACCCAAGCTATGGATGATTTTGTTGATAGAGATACAAAAACATTGTTTTAAAAAACTTTTTATAAAGGATTTTGAAAAGCACTTCATATTTTCTACGTATATAAAGTCATTATTCAGATCACTTTCACATCCATGCATACAAAACTAACAGTTTTTTAGAAAATATCAACAGAAAAACATCAAGGCAAGTTATTATGCACGTTTGTTAAAAAAATTAGGCTATTATAAATACGTATAATAATTTTGTAAGTGGTCTCATAGGCGATCAGAGTGTGCTATAGCACAATCAAGATCTTTTTGTGTTCAAATGGCAATGGGAATTCAGCCCTAACAACATGCTATAAACACCAGATAGTTCTAAGGCTGAATGTTAGGTTGCAATGGTAGGGAATGCAAGAGTACTTATACTTGATTATCTCAAAACACCAATTTATAGCAGAATATTTACATTTCTAATACAATACACCATCTACCTGTAGAATGGATTTTTGTTATAAGTTATGGTTAAATAGGTCAAGAGAGTTATGTGATCTTTAGAATGAAATTGCATTACAAACAGCTAAGGCTGTGTTCAAATCTTATTTAAAAGTATCTTCAAGCTCAGGTACATACTTAGTTCACAGATATCATACATAAATCAACAGCTCATTTTCTACGAGTCCAGGACTGCATTTCATGCCTGAAAGTCTAGTCTATGGACATCAGAAGTAAGAGGTTACAGTTAAAGCTGTATGGAAGGATTCTGGTGTTTGTAGTGAATGCTAAATGTTTGAACGGGACTATCGCTCAGCAAAACTTGCAAGAATTACACTGAATTTTATCTGGTTGATCTCTCAGTTATTTAGAACTGGACAAACCTAAGTAATAATAATAAATGTATTTACTGTGGTACACTGTATTTATACTAATAAACATCTTGTTAATAAAGTAAATTTGAGGGTTAAAACCCAGAAACATTGCTCCAACAACAAATGGAAAGCTATCCCACATGCTAGCACTCTGAGTCTCACTTAATACATATTCAGATTTCAGTGCAAATGTTTTGGAATTATCCAAATAAAAAGTGACGTTCATACAGTTTAAATTAATATAGATTACAGCTTGTTCAACATGCAATATAACCATTTATGGTTATGGAACTGTTGTGGGCTTTGATTATTCCAACCTGTTATCAGCAGCTCCATGTGGCTGTTTAGGATATGGTGAAGGAAAAAAAGGCAGAGTTTTAAACAACAAAACAAAAACCCCTGTTCAAATTTTCACCAGCCAAAACTGAAATTTGTCTTTTTTTTTTTTTCCAGTTAGTTAATGAATATAGCGTCATTTACAGATAACACTATCATAAGAATGAATACTAACTTTTTGCCATCAAAAGATGTTATCTGAAAGCAGTATCTTCTGTCCTCACAGTCCACAGCCATCACAGAACAGTTGTCTATGTCCATGACAAGTCCTCCAGCTACGTCACCTCTTGCCTGACTCATTAGGTTTCCACCCTGAGTAAAGTAAAACTGTCTGTCCCAACTGGAAGACACCAGCCCAGTCTTACTAAAACAAGAAGGGAGACACTGATTTAGTGGATTGCATATTTAAGTCAGACCCCTAAATTAGAAAAATACAAAAGAAATCAGAAAAACAAGACCTCCAAGTCTTCTTAAGAAAATAAAACCCAATAGATTTTCACTAAGTCCTAGATTAATTTACACAACATAGTTGGTTTCTTCACTATTTGTACCATTTTACTTTAAGCTAAACTGGTTTAAATATCCTAGTTATATGATAAACCATGTAAAAGTAATATGCTAGCCAACTGTTACAGCTATAAGAAACTTAATTAGAAGTAAAGGTTAAACCAATTGTGTTTTAACCAGTGGTGTTTAGAGCGTTGCTTTATGGGTCACAAAAATCAAAGGGTCTTCTTTTTTCCTTACCCCTTTGGTGGTAGGATCAAGAGTTCTTTAACAAAAACAATGCATTTTGTTTTAATCCACTGAGAAGACTTAATTTAGATGTCAAGTATTAATATCAACATAGCCAACTAAAGATCCATCACTTTCCACCCAAAGTATTTATTTGATTCACAGGAAGAGACTGCAGGAGCTATGGACCACAGCATACAGCCTCTGCAGATCTATATAAGAGGAATTTCATGATAAATAAATTGGGGTATTGCACTGAGAATACCCAACACTGGAACTTCATCTTTGTTTTTGTACATGTCTTCTCACTTCAACATTAGCTACTAAAGTTGAACTCTTTAAATAATTCATAGTTCAAGGTCAGGAAAGTACTTTTCCTCTAGGTTGTTGTTGTAACAGACTGATTTTTACGAAGTTCTCCATGTATGCAGAACATGGTATAAACTGGGAACACACACACTAAACTTTATAGCTTTCATTCGTTTTTAACCAATTGTAAAACCAATAGGTTGCCTTTACATATGTGGAATAATGTCTCCCTCTAGTGGGCCAAAGAGCACTCCTTTAAATTGCCATGCATGTTCACAAAAGTCTGTTTAGTATAATGCATAATGTGTTTTCCTTATATTTCAAAAGTACAAACTCTTATTCTACTGTAACCCAAACTTTTTATCCTAAAGTTGTATTTTACATAGAAAATGAGCAACATAATATAGTATTAATCCTTCAAATACTGGCTTTTTCAGAGATTACAACCCAATTAATATTGAATAAATACATATATCTCCATATTTCTTTTGTAGGCACAAATATCCAGGGGATTAAGTTTTATTAACAAAAGAGCATAATTTCTCTAACCACTAGGTGGAAATCAGGTCTGTCTCTATTCCTGACTGCTAGGTTCTTGTGACTATGAGGAAGTCACCTGATCTCTCTGTTTCAGTGTCTCTGTCTTATGGCATTAACAATACTTACTTTTCCTTTAAGATCACTGAATGAATAATGCAAAGTATTAATAGGTGGGCCAATTACTAAAATCCAAAAATTAATGCTAAATAATCCACAACTCAATCTATCGTGAGGAGAATACAAAGAAAGGAAGCATATCAAGCTTCACTGTGGCTAGTTCAATTTGACCAATTAAATGTTTAGGTACAATCCAATATAACTGTTTTTATAAACATCACTTCCTTATCCAACGTGCCTTTTTTTTTAAATGAGTAAAATTCTTCTGACTTTTTAAAATAATAGTAGGTAGCTTACTTCCTTGCATTAAGATAGCCAGCTTTCCGTGTTAGATTTCTATGGACAGGAAATTTTGTTGTGTCAGGATCAGGTAAATATAATGGATCACTGGCTACTTCCAAGTCCTCTATGGTCTGCTGCATGGTTTCTACCTCAGAATCCATTTCCCTGCGAACACTAAAATAGCATAAAATACAATGCGTTATTAACAGAGATGATGTAGCAGTAGGCAGATTCAAAAAAGAAAATTAGTGAAGGCAAAATTAGGCATTAAGGATACAATTAAACAAATAAGAACAAAAACTTACTTCTGTACACTTGTGCCAATATTGGTTAAAAATTCTTCCAGTTGCTCAGTAAGATTTTCTGAACCCATTTTAAAGAAACTTATCTTAAAAGAGAGAGAGAAACCATTCATTTAACAAACCAAACAAAACCCATCTATTTCTGTTCTTTTAAAACCCTAGTAATAGATCCAATAGTAGGAACTCTAAAATCATTGTGATTGTTGGTCTATCCGTCCCACTAAATCTAAAGATTTTGGAACATGTCCTTCACGCCTCACAACACCGCTCAGATAAGACGTAAACAGAATGCAGCTGTATTGTTCGGCTTTACAGCAGAAGATATTCAAATTTAGTTTCTACTTCTATGCTGGAGCTGTAGACGAGAAGCAGTAGTACTCACACTGAAGAAGAACATGGAAACATTTCAATCACAATATGGGGATAAAATAATCCTTTTATGAAGGGAAAGAAGAGGAGGCTAAGTTCTCTGGTAATGACATGTTCTCACAAGGTCTCTATATTAGCTTGTTTTTTATTATAAAATTTTGATCTGTTTGAGCAAAAATAATTTTCATTGCGACTTCACTTTAAGAGACACTTAAACTATTCTTATGGGTAGTTCTGCATAAAAACGAAGTAGGAGATTGGTGTATTCCTGGCTCCAGTGACATCTATGGGAAATTTGCTATTGATTTGAATGAGGTCAGAGTTTCACCAAATATACTCACATAGCAAAGAAAATGAATGATGACTCAAGTTCTGTAGCCTGATCCATAGATTATGTATTAATTATATTGATTACCTAAGAATTCCAGTTATCACTTTGAGGGTTGACAGGTTCTTGCCCCAAGATCAGGCCCAGTATTATTAAAATTACTATATAGTTGGGAACCCCGATGTGCACAATTGCAACACTCACACTATAGGAACGCCTCTATATTTCCAAGTAGTTTATTAATACATTTAGCAAAAAATCACAAACACTAACTCAGTGAGGTAGACAGAGACACTACAGAAGTACATCTGCATGTCCATATACTCAGATCACCCTTTGCAGGGAAATCTGAAATGTTAGTCATTATCTTCCTCATCACCATCACTTTCCTCCTCATTACCAGTGGCCATCATTCTGGCCCCTTTCAAGGGCTACATCTCTCTCTTAGCCCCACAGGCTGGGATGCAACTTCTATGTTATGCTGAGGCCACTAAATCTAATGCATTATTCAGTAGGGGTTTTTGCCATTTTCCTTTTTTGTATTTCCTCATCCTACTAATGTTGAGGTGTCCTTCTTCTATAGGTGTAACTACCATTTGTGGTTACTACTTCCATGTTTCTTGTGGTAGCACTTACTGGAACATTCTACCTCCTACTAGTGAGCAAGCTCTTCTTTGTTCCTAAAATCAAAAAAGGTAATCGTTGATCTATGCCAAGGGTTACGGCCTACTTAACCGCACTTGTGCTAGCTTAGGCTTCAGCTAATGTCTTACAGGATACAGTAGGTTTCTTGTGCTACAGCTGAATATAATGAAAGCAGCTAAGTATAATGAAGGCAAGGCAGTGACTATAGTAAAGGCAAGCCTGTGGGCTACAGTTTCTTTTTAAAACTTAGCGACAGAGGCAGAAAGTGATTTGTCATATTCTCTCTGAACATATATGTAAAAAGAAATTTGAATTGTCAACAATTCTCTTATTAAGTTAGCTACTAAACTGAGCCAGAATGATTGTGAACACCATTCCAGTGCCTCCAGCATTCCAGCTGTGATGAGACTGCAATGATTGACTCTAGGGCTAGGTCTACATTGTGCCACAGTGAGAACTATGGGGGGCATCAGTTGCAGAGTGCACCAAACTGTTACAATCTTAACTGCCTCACATGGACGCTGCTGGCTTGAACAAAAAGGTACCTAGTTTGCATGAACATAGTCCTCTTTCAAACAGGACTACGTTAACACAAATTCAGTACCTTTCAGTTCACACCAGCAGCGTTCACATGGGACAGTTAGATCACAAGACTTCAGTGAGCTCTACAATCTACACCCCCGCATAGTCTTCACTGCAGTGCAGTGTAGACAAGCCCTAAGTCTTCTTCAGAACAGCTGCCAAAGGAGAGTAAAAGTACAAGCTTCCCCATATCATTCCCTCAGAATGTGCTTCAATACTGAACTGCAGAAACCCTTCTTCTGGAGGTGAGAAGACCATACCATTGCTATAGTCATTTAATTCTTACCTTCTCTGCATACTTGTCAGTGCCAAAGATTTACTCAACAGTCACCAGCAATGCCGTGAGAAAGTTCCTACCAGCAGTGCTGTGAAAGGTACTCTCCAACATTATTTCAAAGCTACAACTTTCAGTGTTTGACATATTCACCTGAGCTTGCATATATCCTAGCAAGGGTTCCAGCATGGCTATTTTCTTCTTGTACTGAAGAGTATTTAATGCACAGAAATAATGCATCATGGTCTGATGCTGTTTCTTCTTGGAAGTATACACATCTTCTGTAACTTCATACTTGACCTAAAGAGAAAAAAAAAGTCACAAAGTTTGTGACTCGTTGTTTTGCATATCCTTTCTGTACAGGTTTATTTACAACCAGCACTGAAACATTACTATTAAAAAAAAATTCACCATATATCAGAAATGGCACTTTTTGCCCCATGACTCCTTTTCCAAAGATTATGGAGGAGGTTTCCATGGTAACCAAACCCTGCATTTTGTCTTTCCAGCACTGAGTTCTCTCTTTAACCAAATGTACCTGAATATAATATTGCATCCTTAGACTCACAGCATTTTAAAAATATTACATGCCACTCTTACAATGCAAAAGCAGCTTTTGTCTGCTGTACAAAGTTGTCTCAACTATTAGAACCTTAACTATCAGACTTTAAGTAAAGTCTACTCTGTTGCATATTATTTGCTATCATTGGAGATTATGTCTATTCTATAATATTTTGGTTTATCTCCTCTAAAGAGGCTGCTTAAAAGTACGTCTCACAAACCTTTTCATTCTCTCTTCTTTTTGACAGCCGACTGTATCTGTTAATGGCAGTATCATGATCTAAATAATAAAATATTTAATATCTTATAGTCATTTAATAAATTAAGCAAATATATAAACATAGAAAAGATACAGTAATGGACAATATTTAAATTCAATGAAACAAAATAAAACCACTTAGATTTTTAATGGTTTCTTTCACTGACACTTGGAACACAAAGCTCTCCAAAATTAAAACCTCAAACTTTTAAAAAATGAAATCTCATGAATAAGAGAAGGTTACTCACCCTGTGCAGTAACTGACGTTCTTCGAGATGCGTGTCCCTGTGGGTGCTCCACTCCAGGTGTTGGTGCATCCCTGCGCCTTTGCTTGGAGATTTTTACAGCCATATTCGTACCAGTCACGCACGCGCAGAGCCTGTCCCCCGCTCTGAGTGTACCTTAATAGTGTGCGTGCGCGACCGGTCTCCTCAGTTCCTTATCTACAATGGAGGCTACCCCGACTCCAAAGTAGAGGGGAGGAGGGTGGGAGTGGAGCACTCACAGGGACACTCATCTCTAAGAACGTCAGTTACTGCACAGGGTGAGTAACCTCCTCTTCGAGAGAGAGATGTCCCTGTGGGTGTTCCACTCCAGGTGCCTTAAAACCAGTGTCTCTCAAGGACGTAGGGAGTTTGGATTTGGTAGGAATGCAGTAGATAATACAGCTCTGCCTAATCGTGTATCAGAGAGAGGGCCTTGAGTAAGGGCATAATGCTTAACAAATGTGTGTTCAGAAGTCCAAATGGCTGCTTTACGGATGTCAGCCAGAGGAACTTTGCGTAGAAAAGCCACGGAGGTAGCCACAGATCTACTGGAGCGAGTTCTGATGCTGGCTGGAGGCGTAACTTTCTTTATTTGATAGCACAGTCGGATACAGTCAGAAATCCAGTTTGAAAGTCTCTGGATAGAAATAGGTGTCTCTTTGGGGCACTCTGCAATGGAGACAAAGAGTCTAGAAGAGTTTTTAAAGGGCTTGGTTCTATCCAAATATAAGGACAAAGCCCTGTGTACATCTAACGTATGCATTGTGGATTCAAGAGAGTTTGCATGTGGTTTAGGAAAGAAGGTTGGTAGGTGTATCGGCTCATTGATGTGGAATGACGAACGCATCTTTGGAAGAAATTTGGGGTGTAGTCGGAGGGTAACCTGGTCCTTAAAAAATAGTGTGTACGGTGGGTCCGCCATGAGAGCTGCTATTTCTCCTGCACGTCTGGAGGAGGTGATTGCCACTAAGAATCCTGTTTGCATAGAGAGGTGTAAGAGGGAGCAAGTGGCTAGGGGCTCAAACGGTTGTTTAGTTAAGCAGGATAATACCAAGTGAAGGTCCCACGGAGGGGTAGGAGATTTAATGTCTGGGTCTAGGGATTGGATCCCTTTGAGAAAACACTTGGTGACTGGATGAGCAAAAACAGAGGTATCATCGATCTTGTCATGAAAAGTTGTAATAGCAGCTAAATGGACCTTGATGGAGCTGAAAGAAAGGCCAGATTGCTCAAGGTCTAATAGGTAGTCAAGTATGGGCAGAAGAGGTGCAGAAGTTGTTTAGCTGAGCACCACTGTGTGAATCGCTTCCAATTTCGGAGACAGGTGATGCGAGTAGATTGTGTTCTGCTATGTAGGAGCACTCTTTGAACCTGCTCAGAGCATGCTAGTTCTTTTGGGAGAACCATGTAGGAACCAAGCTTTGAGGTGAAGCATGGACAGGTTGGGGGGCAAAGAAATTGGCCGTGTTGCTGCAACAGGAGGTTCGAAGTGAGGGGCAATGAAATCGGTGGGCGAATTAACATTATGGTGATGAACGGAAACCATGGCTGTCTGGGCCATGACGGGGCAATCAGAATTACTGTGGCACGATCTGTTGGTAACTTTGTCAGAACTCTGTGGAGAACCAGTCTTGGGGGAAAAAATCACACATTAAGTGTTGGGGCCCATGAGATCAGGAATGCATCTCCTAGGGAATGTTTACCCAATCCCGCTCTGGAGCAAAATCTGGGACATTTCTTGTTCTTCGCAGTCGTGAAGAGGTCCAGGGTTGGATAGCCCCAAACGCTGAACATACTGCGAATGATCATGTTGTTTATCTCCCATTCATGATCCCAGGGAAAACGTCTGCTTAGTTCGTCTGCAGCGGTATTCAGGGCCCTGGGAAGACAGGCAGCTGATATCCGGATGTTGTTCATGAGGCACCAATTCCAGAGCTTCATGGCTCCTGTACATAGTGAGTGAGATCGAGCCCCTTCCTGCCTGTTGACATAGAACATGCAAGCGATGTTGTCTGTCATTATCCGAACATGTTGGTTCTGAATAAATAGGAAGAAGTGACGGCAGGCATTGCGTATGGCTCGCAGTTCTAGGATGTTTATGTGTATGGAGACTTCGGTGGAAGACCACAGCCCCTGGGCTGTGTGGTGGGAAATGTGCGCTCCCCATCCCTTGACGGATGCATCGGTAGTCATTATGAGTGATGGAGAGTCCTGGAGAAAAGGGACTCCTGGGCAGAGGTTAAAGGGAACTGTCCACCATCGGAGGGAGTCTTTGACTCTGAAGGGTATGGATAGAGGCTTGTTTAGAGCGTGTACATTCGGTCTGTAAACCGTGGCCAACCAAGCTTGGAAGCACCTCATGTATAGGCGTGCATTTTTTACCACGAAAGTACACAAGGCCATGTGGCCTAAAAGTTGCAGGCAGTCTTGTGCAGTGACCTGGGGACTGTTGCGAAGTTTTGTAACCAGGAGTTTTATGGTGTTGAAACGATTCAGTGGGAGAGACGCTTTTCCCGTTTGGAAATCCAGGTGCACTCCTATGAATTCCATTTGTTGGGTAGGAGATAAGGTGAATTTGTTTTTGTTTATTTGCAGGCCAAGGGAAAGGAAGCAAGCGACAGTAAGCTGCATGGATCAAAGAGCTTCGTCGAACATTGAGGCTTTGAGGAGACAATCGTTGAGGTAAGGAAATATTATAACCTCGTTTCCTGAGGGGGGCCGTAACCATGGTTAGGAGTTTGGAGAAAACTAGGGGGGGCGGTATATAGGCCGAAGGGCAACACTCTGTATTGAAAATGTGTAGAACCGAGGGTAAAACCAAGAAAACATCTGTGGGCTGGGTGAATAGTCACATGAAAATAAGCGTCCTGTATGTCGAGGGCTGAAAACCAATCGCCCTGCTCCAGGGCTGGGATTATGGTGTTGAGGGTAACCCTTTTGAACTTTTGCTTTTTGATAAATTAGTTTAGCTGCCTGAGGTTGAGGATCGGTAGCCATCCCCCCTTTTTTTTTTTCTGTTAAGAAGAAATGGGAGTAGAAACATTTCCCTCTGTGTTGTTCAGGCACGATTTCCACTGCCCCCAATTGAAGGAGATGTTGTAATTCTTGGAGGAGCAGTTGCTTGTGAGAGGGGTCCCTGAAGAGGGACGGGGAGGGTGGGTGGATGGGAGGTGGGGAGAGGAAAGGGATAGAACAGCCAACTGTGACAACCTCTAAAGCCCACTTGTCGGTGGTAATATTGCTCCATTGATCGGAGAATGGGCGTAGGCTGTGACCAAAAATAGGGGCAGGCGGTGTAAGCGCTGAGGTGGGAATATTGTTTTCTATACCCTTGACCAAGGCTTCAAATTTGCTTATTGGTTGGAGGGGGTTGAGATGCTGCCGAGAAGTTGGGACGGTGGCGTTGGTACCTGGATCTCTGGCGCTGCTGTTGCTTGTGAGATCTATAGAATTGCTGGGTGTATGTGGGGTAGCGTGGTCGCTGGTAAGGCTGATATCTATTCTGGTCATAGGTGTCAAATATAAAGGGAAGGGTAACAAATCTTCCTGTATACAGTACTATAAAATCCCTCCTGGCCGAGGCACAAAATCCTTTTACCTGTAAAGGATTAAGAAGCTCAGGTAACCTGGCTGGCACTTGACCAAAAGGACCAATAAGGGGGCAAGATACTTTCAAATCGGGGGGGGGGGGGGGGGGGGGGGGGGAGGAGAAGGGAGAAGGTTTTGGTCTGTCTGTTCTGTGTGCTTGCCAGACACAGATCAAGGAAGCAAGCAATCCAACTCCATTAGAATTAGTAAGTACTAGCAAGGGAATGCATTAGATTATTTTTGTTTTGGTTTGTGATTTTCTCTGTGCTGAGAGGAAGGTGTAGTCCTGGTTTTCTTTCTGTAACTTTAAAGTTTGGCCCAGAGGAAAATTCTCTGTGTTTTGAATTGATTGCCCTGTAAGATTATCTTCCATTCTAATTTTACAGAGGTGCTTCTTTTACCTTTTTTCTTTATTATAAAGTTCTGTTTTAGAATCCGATTGGGTTTTTTTTTAGTGTCCTAAAAAAAACCAAAAACCCAAGGTTGGTCTGTGCTCATCTTGTTTATTCTCAAGCCTCCCCAGGAAAGGGGGTATGGGGACTTGGGAGATATTGGGGGGAGTAGGAACTCCAAGTGGTCCTTTCCCTGAGTGTGTCTAAGTCACTTGCTGGTGGCAGAGTTACCTAATCCAAGGTACAAGGGAGAATTTGTGCCTTGAAGAGTTTTTAACCTAAGCTGGTAGAAATAGAATCATAGAATATCAGGGTTGGAAGGGACCCCAGAAGGTCATCTAGTCCAACCCCCTGCTCAAAGCAGGACCAAGTCAGTTAAATCATCCCAGCCAGGGCTTTGTCAAGCCTGACCTTAAAAACCTCTAAGGAAGGAGATTCTACCACCTCCCTAGGTAACGCATTCCAGTGTTTCACCACCCTCTTAGTGAAAAAGTTTTTCCTAATATCCAATCTAAACCTCCCCCATTGCAACTTGAGACCATTACTCCTCGTTCTGTCATCTGCTACCATTGAGAACAGTCTAGAGCCATCCTCTTTGGAACCCCCTTTCAGGTAGTTGAAAGCAGCTATCAAATCCCCCCTCATTCTTCTCTTCTGCAGACTAAACAATCCCAGCTCCCTCAGCCTCTCCTCATAAGTCATGTGCTCTAGACCCCTAATCATTTTTGTTGCCCTTCGCTGGACTCTTTCCAATTTATCCACATCCTTCTTGTAGTGTGGGGCCCAAAACTGGACACAGTACTCCAGATGAGGCCTCACCAGTGTCGAATAGAGGGGAACGATCACGTCCCTCGATCTGCTCGCTATGCCCCTACTTATACAATAAGCTTAGGGGGTCTTTCATGCGGGGCCCCACATCTGTACCCTAGAGTTCAGAGTGGGAAGGGAACCCTGACATAGGGGTTTGAATCCCTAGAGACCGGAGAGTTGCCTTGGAGTCCTTCACGGAGTGGAGTACGTCATTTGTGATGGAGGCGAATAGTTTGTCACCGAAGGGAAGATCCTCAATGGTCCTCTGGACCTCCCTGGGAAAGGAAGAGTAGGAGAGCTACGACCCTCAGTGCATCACGACTGCTGCGGCAGTGGACCGTGCCGCAGTATTGGCCACATCAAGGGCAGCTTGAAGAGTAGTGCGGGAGATGATTTGTCCCTCGGAAACTACAGCTGTAAATTGTTGTTTCTTTTCTTCTGGAATGTGATCAATAAAGTCCATGAATTTATTGTAATTTTTGTGGTTGTACTTTGCTAGACCGGCTGTATAATTAGCAATGCAAAACTGCAGCGTGGAAGAAGCGTATACCTTACGTCCAAGCAGATCTAATCACTTACTGTCCTTGTCGGAAAGGATGGAGCGGGGAAACTGGTGTTTGTTCTTTTGATTAACTGCGTCTACTACCAGCAAGTTTGGCCCTGCGTGAATAAAAAGGAATTCTGAGCCCTTAGAAGGAATAAAGTACTTTCGGTCTACTCTCTTACAGGTAGGTAGGCTTGCAGCCGGGGTTTGCTAAATGGCCGTGGCAGATTCTAAAAGGACAGCATTGATAGGTAATGCAATTCTAGAAGAAGACGAGGGCAGCAGGATGTCAGTTAGCTCATGCTGCTGTTCAGGAACTTCCTCCAGGTTAATTCGTAGCTCATTGGCAACTTTTTTAAACAGGTCTTGAAATTTTGAGAAGTTGTCCGAAGACATCAGAGGAGGAGGGAGGAAGCAATGCTTCATCAGGCAGAACAACTGGTCTCACACCTGGCTGCACTGGTATAATGAGTGTGGTCCTGAGTATAAGGAGCCCAATATTGCCACTGTGGTGGGAAGGGCCTGGGTGGTGCCATCCAGGGGTTCACACACCATGGGGCAGGACCCTCGGAGTAGGACGAGGCAGCTTTTCTATGGCCTCTCTTGAGTGGGGTCTGTGGACAGGAGATCTGATAAGGTGAAAATTCTCCCCGCAACCCAGATTCCTCATCACTGGAGGAAAGCTGTGTGGACCTTGCCTGAGGGTCTAGAGAGAAGTAGGTGTTAAGTAGGGGTGACTCAAGTTAGGTGACACCAGGAGTCCCCTTGTGTGTGTGAACTGCAGTGCCACAGTGCCTCTGTGAGGGGAGGGCTGACCGAGAGGAATTTGTTGTGAGGAGGGATTCCTCTGTTCTGTCACTGCCAGCTAACTCAAAGGCTGACGGTGCCGGGAGAGCGAGAGGAGCCTGTGGCAGGTCAGGCAGGCTAGTATACATCGGCACTGCTTCCACTGTGGTGCTGAACAGTGCCGTGTGAGAGGCCGGCAACTGAAAGCCTGAAGCCTCGGCACCGGAGGTTAGTGTGACCGCCGCAGCCACAAGCGGGTTTCACGCAGCGCCAGAGGAGCCCGGCGCATCAAAGGTACTCAGCTGGGGGAGCACGGAGAGGGAAGCAGTCCCGGAGAAAGGCTTGTCCCTGCAAATACCCTTTGCAGGTAAGAGAGACTGATTTTTTTTTTAAGTTTTCTTTTGGCTCTTTGAAGTGGGGGGGCTGCAGTGTACAGCAGAGTCAGAGCCCGGATCTGAGACTGGTCCGAGAGATTTTTGCAGCAGGAGCAGTTTTAGCCGCAGCTCCCTGTCTTTGTGAGCCCTGGATTTCAACTTGCTGCAGTGGGCACATTTTTGGGGGATGTGGGACTCCCCCAAACATTTAACACATTTAGAATGGCCATCTGAAAGAGGGATGGCATCATTACAGTTAGAGCAGCACTTAAAACCTGGAGAGCCATGCATCTCAGAAGCGGCTGCACTGACAGGAACAAATTTTTTTTTTTATATGAAGAGAAGAGAAGGGAAAGGGTACTTTACTATTACTGGTAAGCTAAACTAAGAGGGAAAACAAGTTGAACAAGGAAGAGAAGAAATTCTCTAATGAGTCTGCTGAGCTCCGGACGGGGACGGTAGAGAAAGAACTGAGGAGACCAGTCGTGCACGCGCACTATTAAGGTACACTCAGAGCGGGGAGGCAGGCTCTGTGCTTGCATGACCGGTACGAGTACTGCTGTAAAAATCTCTGAGCTAAGGCTCAGGGACGCACCAACACCTGGAGTGGAGCACTCACAGGGACATCTCTTGAAGAAGAATTTTTGTTCTCTTGACTATCATTCTACTACTCTAGCTACCTAAACTGGAGACAAATTCTAAACAGCTGTGCAAGTATCTTCACAAAAATTAGAAACAGGAACTGTCAGGAAAACTTTCCCTAAATACCTATTATTCTTCAAAGTGGTCAAGTGACAGTTTCTGAAATGGGGAAGCACTTTTATTAATAAAATCATTTGCATATTCTATTCTGTAAAGAAAATAGATTCCATCTAAAGCTTGTCCCCTTTATTAGCATATACGAAAAGGGTTAACATTAAAGAAATTGGTTAGTCTCTAAGGTGCCACAAGTACTCCTTTTCTTTTTGCGAATACAGACTAATACGGCTGTTACTCTGAAACCTGACTAAATAGTGCATTCTCCCCTCTCCAACAAACACCAACTACATTTTTAAACCAACATTACCACACCCAACACAGAAAAAATAAATATGAAATAGCAATTTTAGGGAACTAAACTTCCATTAATTAAGTAAATCCCTGTTTCATAGAGCACAGAAATTCATAAACCAACTAAGACCTAAATAACAATACGCTGTCATTCTAATTTTACTATATTTAGTGTTTTGTTTCCATCAGTTAGTAGTAACTGCATTAATTTTCAGTTATGTTTTCATTAAGGTATTATAAGTAAGTTGTCACAGGCTGACTGGCCCTTTAAAGGGAGTCAGGACCAGCTTTGCCTGTGACAGAACAGCTACTCTCCCAGCTGATCCTGATCATCTAGGAATCAGATAGCTCTGCTCAATTATTAGACCTAGCTAGGAAGGGGTCATTGAATGACTACAAAGGGCAAGAGAGCTAAGTTGGAGTAGAAAGCTGTAGAAGGGCAGTTGGCGCTTCTAGTAAGCCCTGGAGAAGGGTAATCCCCAGGTTAATAGGTTGAAGAAGGATTGAGGGAAGCTGCTCCTGTGCCTGGCCCTGGAAAATAGGAGACTCCCAGAGGAAAAAAAAGCCCTGAAAGTCAGTGCTTTGTAGGAGAGCAGAAAAGAAATGAGACCTGGGCCCAGGAGAAGCAGAAGATTCTTTTGTTTATGTAGCATTCAGAACTATTGTCTAAGTTTGTTACTAATACCTTGCCATGTGGTGCTAAGAGAGATTACTATCTGTGAGTTTCCTGGGAAGTGGGTGGTGGAGGGGACTGAGGCAGGGTGAGCAGTATCAGGGCACGGCTATGGAGGCTCACCTTGCCACCAAACAAACTAATTTTATGACTCCAGTTTTCCGTAAACCTTTGAGACTCAAGACTGGGATTTTCAAAGAAAGCTAGGAAAGTTATGTTCATTGAAAATCCCTTTTAAATCCCCACCCTACCTCCTGATGTTATATTCTGTCATACAAACATTCACAGGAAAATTAAACTTTTAAGGTGTACTTACCATTGCTGGCAATTTGGAAAACTTCTTTTAAAGTCAATATCTCTGCAAAGAATATTATATTTGAATAAGAGACCAATATCAGAAGAAAATATAACATTATTATAATGTGAATATTTGATAATGTTTTAGTTTTCTTTTTAAAAGATTGAAGAAAAGTGGCCTCTATCTCTGGGTCCATGAGAACTTTAAGCACTTCCACAGCTAGGTAACTGACGTAAACGGAAAGTGTTTGTAGAATATATAAAAGAGGAGCATGGTCTCATTAGATGTTAAATACAATCTCAGTTGCAGGTTTTGCACTTTTGTAATGAGCAAATTTTCAGCTGCGAGTATGGCATCAGGAACCATTTTCAATAACCACTACATAGTTAATGGCCACCCTTGAGGACTATGAAAAGTAATTTTAGACTTGACTGGAAAAATACCATTGCTTTCTTGTTCTGAAAAATAACATTGTCTACTTTGTTCCATAATCACTTCTGCAACCTGGCATCGCACCTACAGAAAAGGAAAATAATCTTTTCTGAAATCCACAAAGAGTTATCCGGATTATGACAGAGCCATTGTTTTTCCTTCAGTGTAGTGTCCACATTATTAGTATGGAATGTCTTACGTTAGGAATTTTAATTAGTTATTTTTTAAAAACTTCATCGTATTTTACATACTTGAAACCAGTATTCAATAGTCTAGTAAATTTAGTATGCAAATAAAATCTACCATAATTACCCACTTCACATTATTAAAGTAGTGCATCTTATTTTGTTTAATATAAAATAAAGTGCTCACAAACTGTAAGCATTTGCTAAAGCCAACTATTTCACCAGCAGTGTCAGGCAAACCACCTTACAAATCCAGACCTATTATACTGTTGATCTACTCCGAATAGAGACTGCCAGTCATTACAAGTTTATATGGTGGCATTGGATGTGGACAAACATCCTTGGGAAATAGGCTACAACCTACAAATTATTTATATCTTTTAACTGAAACCTGATTTTTACTGGGATCACCTATGTGCAAGGCTATTGCAAAAATTAGATCTTGAACAGAACTGTTTATTTGCAGAAAGAAATTACCATGTTTGTTGACATGACATAGGGTTAATTCCTTTAAACATGGACAAAGTTTTTTAAAATATTTGTTTAGTAGTTCTAATGTCAATGATTTACATTAAAAATATACAAGTTTGAGACAGCTGGAGTATATTCCAGTGTAAATTAAGTGATGTAGCCTGTAATTAGGTAGAGCAAGAGCCATGGATAAAAACTACTATATGAACCAGTTTGACTACTCTACCTTTCAGATCCCTTTCTTTAAATTGAGTAATGGGAAACATCATGGCATCAGCTAGTTGAGTTGAAAGTACTGCATGACAAGAACTGAGCTGTAAGGGGAAAAAAACAAAAGAGCAAATAGTCAGCTATGTAAGTAGTTTTTGGAAAATATTACTAACTGCAGTTCCGCTTGGCTTTAATAGCCTCCATGAACAAAGTTGCTTTGGTATAAATTTCACTTACAGATGACAAGCAAGTCGTTAAAATGTCTTTCCCGAGCTTCAGCCATGTTTGCAAACTACTTCAAGCTAAAAAGGACATTCAATACAGAGTTTTAATTTTAAATGTATGTGTTAAAAAGTAACTGAGTCCCCCTCAGCCTTGCAGCTAACAGCATGAAGTACATGTTGCAGTAACGGAAGGATTTTTTTATTCAACTTTTGTAGGTCACCTTTAGGAGAACTTAAGTTTACACACTGTAGATAGATATTAAAAAATATAGTCTTTGTATCTATGTGGAGGAATGCCAAAGCACACTGAGATCCTGCAGATGTGTGTTATAATAAAATAGGTCAGTATGGAAAAGACTTAATTATGTATGGAAACTGAATAAGCATATAGCTTTTTAGCTGATAATTATACCTTTCTTGAAAACTTGTCCTCTCTTGGTTTTCAATAGAGCTGATTGAAAAAAAAAAATCACAATTTCTGTTCCAGGGGAAATTTAGAAATGTCTAGTTTTTGTTTAGGAATAGAACTAAGCAAACAAACAAAATTGACATTGGAAGCTCCAACCCTGAGGCTCCTGGTTCAGCCATGGCTCGCAGGACCTGTGAGCTCCCGGTCAGCAGCGGACTGATAGGGAGCCAGAAGCTTAGATGCCCTGGCAGCCAGAGCTGTAGCTGACCTGAGGGCTTCGGAAACGGGTGCTTCCATCTCTATAGCAGAAAGCCTAGAAACCCTGGGACTAGCTGCATGTCAAGGCTACCTAGAGCCATGGACTCTGGGGCCTCCAGCCCCAGGGCAGCCTGCCTATTTGGGCTGCCCCAGACCCTGGAAGCCCAGATTCCCCAGCGGCCTTTCAGGCAAACTGTGAGGCAGTTAGGCTTGGTTTTATCATAACCTTGCCTGTTGTTCATTGGAGGACTGAACCACACATTTCTGCAAAACATTTTGGGTCCGACGAATCTGCATTTTCCAACAAAACCATGTGAGATGCTGTATGGAATATAGGTGACCATTTATAATATTATAGATACCAATATTACAAAATTGCAATGAATCTTACACAAGATATGCCATGTAAGATAACAGTGGAAGAGTTATGATTTGCTAAATAGGATAAGCTTGTTTGTATGTATGTATCATCTTTGAGTTATGAACGTGTGGTATACCTGATATCTCAAACTTGTGCTGTGTATCTGGGTGATACCCAGACAGATTGGCATCAGCATTATCCAGCCTGCTCTATGGCCTATCAAAGGCAATCAGCTGTACAATGAACCCAATGAGAGAAGCCAGGGACTAAGCCTATGAGTCAGCAGGACCTGAAGGGACAAGCCTGTGGACAGAGGACTCCAAGAGCTTTTCCCAATGTTGCCAACTTAGGACTTTGTCACCAAATTTAGTGACTTTGTGGTTTCCCTAGTGAGAAAATAAGTGTCAAAGTGACCAGTGACAAATCTAGTGACTTTCACTGCCAATAACAGTGACATTCAGAGAAAGAAGGTACCAATATCTATAGTCACAAAATCATTCACAAGCAGCTCAATAATGTTAATAGAATCCATTCCATGCTCTTCTTACTACATTCTATTGCATACCAAGTCAATGTAGTTACATCTCAATTGACCATGTCCTCAGAAGGAATCACATTCCACTCTTTCTTGGGCTGAGATCACTATAATCTGCAGGCGAGGAAAAGAAGTTTGTGGCAGCTAATTAAATACTTTGCTAAACCCAGGTGCATTTTGGAGAGAGCAGCACATTAACCAGGGCTTGTTTTTACCCAGATGTGTTCTTTCTCACCGCTCCACAGTAGGTAGCACACCCTGCGATGCAGGGAAAGATGGCTAATGAAGTGGGCAGGGCGGGTGAAGGCAGTTGAGCCAGCGAGGAGAGCCGGGAAGGTGAGGTGAGATGAGACAGGGCCATGTGCCCCAATGGGGTGGGGGGCACTGTGCCTCCCTGAATGAAGCCCTTACTACAGGATCAAAGGTAGAGCTGGCTTGATTTCAGTTCCCCTTTACTCCTTGCCCTGGCTTGGCCTCGGGTTAGCTGCCCAGCTGTTTTCAGAAATGAAACCTGGAAGCAGGGGGAAGGGGTCCAGCTAGCAGATTTTTGTTTTTAAATCTATTTTCTTGGCTCCCTGTGCCAAGCTCAGGTCAGGTGAATGTCCTCTTCTCTCTGGTTCTGGACTTTCCCTTTCACTAACCTGTCAGCTCAAATCCAGGCTCGCAAGAAAGGGAAGCTCAGCTGAAATTAACCAACCCCAGCCAACCTGGGCTGCAGTGTACAGAGTGCACTTCCCAGTGAGCAGACGGCTACAGTTTCCTTCCTAATGAGCAGAGGCACCCTCCTGATGATGACCGTGTATTTTTGTAGTTGCTTCTGTTGTGCAACAGAATATAGTACAAAGAGCATGGAATGGATTTTATTAACACTATTGAGCTGCTTGTGAATGATTTTGTGACTACACTTGCGCGCGTGTGTGTATATATATATATATATATGAAATTCTCTGTTGAATTCTCTGGAAATTTTGTTCAGTGACATTTTTAACTCCTTTTGAGTGCTTAAACAGCTACAGCTAGTGACTTTTCAGGGTTTGTCTGGTGACTTCCTGCTATGTGGAGTTGGCAACACTGGTTTTCCATGCCCATGTGCTGTGAGCTTGTGTTTGGGGCAAAGGATGTACAAGCCACATGGCAAAGGAGATAAAAAGGCAACTGCATAATCTCCATTTTATCTTCAACCCTGCTTCTCACCTCTGGAGTAACTTCTCTACAAACTGAAGCTTTGAACAAAGGACTCATAAACCCATCCAAGTTTTGGATGTGTTGCAGAGGGATTTTACAAGCAAGCAAATTCACCAATGCTGCTAAGGACCTGACATATGGACTCTGAAGTCATATGTGTGTATCTGATTGCTTTGATCATTTAACAACTCTCTTCTCATTCTTTTCTTTTCTAATAAACCTTTGGTTTTAGATGCTAAAGGATTGGCTGGCAGCATGGTATTTTGGGTAAGATCCAAACTAGTATTGATCTGGTAATGCAGCTGGCCCTTTGGGGATCAGAAGAACATCTTGTAGAGTAAACAGAGATTTAAGTAACTTCTCACTTTACTGGATCTATTTGCTGATTCAGAGCCAGAGAGTGGAATGCAATAAAGGGGGTTATGTGATTTCTTTTCTTTCAGCTTCTTGATAACGAGTGCGGTGGATCAAGAGCAGAGTTTGTGACTGGTTGATGAATCTAACTACAGTTTTAACGACCAGTTTTGGGGAAATCATCTCTCTTTTTTGCAGCCTTCCCTGTCGTTGGCATTTCCAGTGTGGGATACTCTAGGCACCTTGGGTTACACCCTGATTCATCAGAAAAATTCCTGTCCAGCTGAAGTTTTCAGGACTCCATCCTCTCATGGTTCTCCCTTCTCCCTGACTTCTTCAGCATGTACTTATCTCATCAACAACTTTCTGTGGGAGTTCTACAGAGCTCTGTTCTTGGCCCATTCTTCTTCTCCCTTTATATATTTTCACTCTCTCGGTTATCTGATAGCAACTGAATCTTTATCTAAATCTAATCTTTATCTATCTTTATGCTAATGACTCCCAGATCTACCTCTCAAATTTTGATCTGTCTTCCATCATCCAATCCCACATCACAACCTCTCTGTCTCTTCATCAATGTAAACTTAATGTGGCTAAAAGAGAATTCCTTACTTATCCCTCCCAAGTCCTTCCCATCCCCCCCATTTTCTGTCAATGTTGATGACACCACCATCTTCTCTACAGCCCTGGCCTATAATCTTTGGGGTGGGTAACCTTTGACTCCTCCCTTTTTTGGCCCTAACACCCAGGCCATGTGCAAATTCCATGGCTTCTTCTTCAATAACATTTTCTCTTTGTCCACATAGATAAAATTCTCATCAACATCTCATCATTTCCAACATTTAATGCTGTAACCTACATCACCCTTCTCTAGTCCAATAAAGGCATGTCCCTGTGATTCTCACCATATCGTCCCTCTTTGAATCCGTCCACTGTCTGCCATTTACACTGCATCCAAGTGAAGCTTCTTGTTCACACCTTTAATACCTCACAATTATGACCTTACCTACTTTCTGCTCTTCTACCTTATCAAGCCACTTTTCCATCATGACAACTATGCCAACCTTGATTGTCACTTAACCCCTCAAGCACCATTACAGTTACTGCCATGCTACTCTTCATGGAGCATGGAGCATCTTCGCCAAATGAATGTGTAAAGTCTCAACTGCCTTGTCCTCCTTCAAATCCCTCCTCAAGATCCATTGTTGTTGTGATGCCCACATAAAATAGCAAAATGATCATGGCTGGATAGAGAGCCAATAAGAGTTCCTGATAAAAGCTTTTTAAATAAAGAGAAGTAAGTTATGGAACTACCAATGCACAAACCTCATATTAAGTGTGTAAAATTACTGTTACCCTTTTTTCCCTATCCCTTCCAATTTCCTTCCTATTATGTTTTTATATTCACTTGCTTCATCATGTCTTAAATTGGTCTGCACTGGTTTGACCAAGAATGGCATCTTCAAATGTCTAGTACAATGGGTCCCCTATTTTAACTGCAGTTTTGGGGCGCTACCTCAACATTAATTATAAATGATAGTGTATATTTGAAATTTCCCTTGATTTAAAAAGAGTTTATTCACTTTGGTGTGAACAGATATTGAAGAAAGGGGAATCAATTTATGTCTACAATTAATACTTATACTATAAATCCGCTACCTTCTAGTTCTGTGGTGTAACAATTTTTATGGCAGATGCCTACATAAAGTTACAGGACATAAAAAGTACATTGTTTAGAAACAATGTAATCTTACTTCACTGAATTGATTCTCTATCTTCAGGCCACACAATTTTATACTGTGTCAAGGGCAAGTAATTAAAGTGTTACCATCATGAATAAATAAAAGCAAGCTATTTCTGAATGCTCATTCTAAAAAAAAGCCAAGAATGATAGTCAGTTGAGAAGTCTATAGATGACTAAGAAAAGGTTAAAGGTAGCCAAACACATTCAACACTTGCCTCATCTATCACTTTTGCAAACTGTTGTAGGGTAGAGCTCATAACTTCATCATCGCCCCCTAATGGAAAACGCTATAAAAATAAAAAAGAAAATGTTGACACATCCTTGTGGATGACAGAAGAAAGCTGTAACCTAATAACATACTGGTTGTTTAATTATTTTGAAAGGAAAAAATATAGGAACTTAAAATACCCATGTTTAGAGTCAGTAACTGTAATTACTTCGTAGGACATTTTGCAGAGTAGCTTATTTCTTTCATGTTAACAAAGAATATTTATGACAACTACATAAATAGTTACCTCTTTTAAAAATCTCTCTGTCAGATTAGTTCTAGTATTGGGAAAGATTCAAGCTTGACTTCTCTGGATAATGACATTATTATTCCAGTTTTGTCAACTCTCTCAATTTTAGATTTGGTGTTTTCCTTAAACCCCCAGACCTCTCAATCATGTGATTAAAAAAAATGTCTTAAGGAGAGCAAAACTTCTAGCCTTCATGATTATGGAAAGAAGCTTGAAAGTAGGATCCTGAAGGTTCAAAATCCAGAATGCAAATAAAAAATCCCAAATTTATTGCTGAAAATGTCATACTTTAAACTAATCATGTTTTTTTGGTAGGGTGATTCCCTCCCTCCCTCACCATTTTTGAATATATGAGGTTGGCAATACTATTTTCCACCCTTTATTATCTTTGATTAGAAAATGCATGTGAATCCTCAAGTTTTAACATGTTAATTTTGTTTTAGGTTGTTTTGTGGTGCATTTTAAGCATTTCTCTTCTTCACAGTGGTGTCAGCAATTTTCTAAACTATCAGAAAGTCTAAGAATAAACAACCTAGCCTTCCATCGTAATAGAAAAGTAAACCAAAAAATAAAATACAGGGCTCAATTCTATTGAATTCTGATACTTAATTCTTAGCAATTATATATACACACTTAATGAGTTTTGCCTCAGTAAAGACTGCAAGACTGAGAGATTTATACCTTATATCCATTGAAAGACCATCAAAGCTGTAACTAAAACCTAACTGAAATGAGGAAATTCACATACCGGTAGGATCTAGCACGTCAGAATATCATTCCCATGCCATCTCTAAAATGTATCTCATTATATTCAATATTGAAAGTCATTATGTCCTTGTGTCAACACATTATTATTTTCAGGTTTTATTGAGGAAAAGCAACTTTGAAGATAGCAGGCTTTTTGATAGAGATTTTGTTTTAGTTATATTTAATGCAAAGCACTGAGCAGATATGCTACAATTATTAAAATGGGAAAATTTAGTACACATTTTAGATACTTATCTGATAAACATGTAATTAAACAATGTTAATTACAAATTATGCCAGACAGCTTATTATTGAGCATATCAAAATTTGCAGGCATGGAATTTATATTTACTGTAATTATCATGACAAAATTCATAGAAGCATGAGTTGCTTGGTTATACTATGTTTCAGGATACCATTCTGTCCCGGAGGTCACATGTTCTGTGACATCCCGGGATCTCTGACTTCTTCTGGGGCAGAGTGGCCTGCTGGAGCAGCAGCCAGGGTTGGGTCAGCCCTCCGTGGGGCTGCAGCAGCTGGGCTCAGCACCTGCCGCAGAAGCAGCAGCAGGGCTGGAGCAGCTGCAAGCCCTGGGAGTGCTCTGTTTGTTGTCCCTCCCATGTCAGGGTATTTTTTAGTAAAAGTCAGAGACAGGTTGGAGGCTTCCAGGAATTTTTGTTTATTGCCCACAACCTGTCCTTGACTTTTACTAAAAATATCTGTGACAGAATCTTAACCTTAGCTATGTTGCAATAAAAACTACTGTGGTACAGAGCTACTGTTTCCTTATAACAAGAAACTGCAAAATTAACTGATCCTAATTTTAAGTATACAGTGTAGTTGTAGCTATGTTGGTCCCAGGATATTAGGGAGACAAGGTCGGTGAGGTAATACCTTGTATTGGACCAACTTCTGTTGGTGAGAGAGAGAAGCTTTCGAGCCACACAGAGCTCTTTTTCACATCTGGGAAGGGAATGCCCAGGATCACTGCAAAATGTTCCACCTTGCATTTTGCTGTGATGTTGGGAGTTCCCATCCCAGACCTGAAGAAGAGCACTGTGTGGCTCGGAAGTCTGTCTCTCTCACCAACAGAAGTTGGTCCAATACAAGATATTACCTTATCCACCTTGTCTCCCTAATTTTAAGGACTGTCTTGAGAGTTTTGATTTTCTAACAAAGCCATTGGTGATAAGAAAGCAAAATAACCAAAATTCACTACATTTCTAATTAGTGATTTTTTATAATTCCAAATTTGTTGGCTTTTAAATAGTAATATTGAAAAAAATTCCACACAGACATTACAGCTACTTTAAAAATAAATTAAAATAGGACTTAAAGATAATTTCTTGCTGCAATTTTAATTAAACAAGGACATTGTTAGTAGCATTCATATTTATGGACTTTAAAATGTGGATTTGAAATGTAAAATTCCACATTTAGTCTCTTTTAATAAGAAAAACAAACTAATTTAAATTAACATTGCAAACAAAAAACCTCTACAAATGTCACATTTTCAAAAGACTAATCTGTATAATCAACAAATAGTAATACTGTCATGACTTATACTACTATTACAGAGCAGTAGTGGGAGACCATAAGGACGGTCTTACGACATCAAAGGTCCCTCTAGCCCAGTATCCTGTCTTCTGACAGCAGCCAATGCCAGGTGCCCCAGAGAGAATGAACAGAACAGGCAGTCACCAAGTTATCCATCCCCTACCACCAACACCCAAACCCTGGCAATCAGAGGCTAGGGACACCATCCCTGCCCATCTTGGCTAATAGCCATTGATGGACCTATCCTTCATGAATTCATCTAGTTCTTTTTTGAACCCTGTTATAGTCTTGGCCTTCACAATATCCTCTGGCAAAGAGTTCCACAGGTTGACTGTGCATTGTGTGAAGAAATACTTTTTTGTTTGTTTTAAACCTGCTGCCTATTAATTTCATTTGGTGACCCCTAGTTATTGTATTATGAAAAGGAATAAATACTTTCTTCACACCCGTCATTTTATAGACCTCAATCATATTCCCCTTAGTCGTCTCTTTTCCAAGCTGAAAAGTCCCAGTCTTATTAATCTCTCCTCATATGGAAGCTGTCCCATACCCTAATCATTTTCTGTATCTTTTCCAATTCCAATATATATTTTTTTGAGATGGGGCAACCACATCTGCATACTGTATTCAAGATATGGGCATACCATGGATTTATATAGAGGCAATACGATATTTTCTGTCTTATTATCTATCCCTTTCTTAATGATTCTGGAACACCTAGGGACTTGATTAAACATTATAACTGACTTGACAAGAACAAGCTGTGAAAGTTATGATGCTGGCTCCATCTAGGGGAAGGTTTGAAACTAAAATTCCCAGCTTCACACCAGCAAATTATGCAACAACTTGGAATCTCAAACAGGGGTGAGGAAAAAATGGAGGAAAAAGAATCAAGTTCATATAAATGATCTTCCCACTGCTGCATTCCACAGAAGATGGAAGGAGAGAGTGTAAGGGCTGACTACTTCTGATTTACGGTACTATGACAGGGTGAAAAACCCCTCATTGGACGGGAAGGGGTTAAGGAGCAACTCTGGGCTAAGGAAGCCCCACCTCTCCACCCCTGTGGAGCGTGCTTGGTTTGGAGGCGGGGTTTAAAAGGCAGCCAGACGCTGGTGGGCCAGAGGGAAGGGTGTGCCCTGAGAGCTCCAGGGAAAGACATGAGCTGTGCCAAAACCAAGCCTGGGAACTGGGGAGCCACAGCACTTGGAGACTGTGACCAGGGCTAGAAGCCCAGAAGGTGGTGCTCTGCAAGAACAGATGGTGGCTGGATAGGATGCACAGGAAGATAGTTTCCTTGGGTCACTTCCTGACTTGATACTGATGCAAGGTACCATGAGGTAAGCAAAGCCAAACCAGCCTGCCAAGGCCCTGGGTTGGAAGCTGGTAGAGTACGAAGGCCTACGCTCCAGTAGCCTGCCCCACCCCATTAGCTGCAGCCCCAAGGTAGGGTGGCTGCCCACAGAGACCATTCAAAAATAACAAGTTTCCTCACATTTCCCTTACTGGCACTACTGTGCATGTGAAATATAACTCTTCTTTCAGTGGGGAAGCAAATTATGGGCTTCATGATTTATAAAATCTGCTAATTTGGGGGTGGGGATTTCTCCTCCCAATCACTGGAGATTTTTGTGGCTGGGTACAGGCTCCATTCCTCCTCGCTTGTTGGGTTGCTGGGGCATGGTACATCTTCAGGCTACACAATCTCTTCTTATGACTACTAGAATTAAAGCTGCCATCTAGCAAGGCTCACTGCTTTTGGGCTACAGTCCCTTTAAAATGTCTCTAGATGATTGATGGTCAGCCAAAGAAGTTCCCTTTCCTAATATTATTCATGGTTGTGGACTTGAGCTGAGCCTAAAGATGCTTCCCTGTGAAAAAATCGCAGCAAGTCTAGTTTAGCATTCTGCAGGTTCTATGGATTGGGTATCTTCAACACAGAATAGAAAGCAACCCCTGTAGCTGGTGAATTTCTTGTGATCCAGCAGCTGCAATGGTTCATTTTGTCTGGATCAGACCTGTAGAGTTTTGCACTTTGCTGTGTGGGAAGAAAAAGAATTGCACCTTTTTTAATGTACAAAAGCATGTATTCTGAACTATTTCGAAGAGAAACGGATTTATACTGTACCTGCTTCTCATACTCCTTTAGAAGTTTTGAAGTTAGATGAGTTGCTGCACTTAATTCATTCTGTTGTTTTTTTTAAAAAAAAGGGAAACAGTTTAATCCTATTTTCTTTCCAACGAATATATACTGTGAGCATCACATTTATGAAGAGGAAACATAGAAATACAGAACAAAAGGTTAAAATGGGAATCACCTCGAAACACACAGCCAGATTTTTCAGAGGAGCTGAGACCCACAACTCCCACTGAAATTAATTAATTGGAGTGGCAGATGCAGAGTATTTCTGAAAGTCAATGCAACAATACATATCATGCACACTGTAGAGTTATCAGACCGATGAAAATTGGGACTTGCATTCAAATTTGCAATTGTCTTGCAATTTGCAGACAACACAATATTTAGTTCACATCAGCCACCTTAATTACTGAGTATTAACTACATGTGGGGATGAAAACTGTTAGAACAAACCATTCCATTAACTGGTTACAAACTTCTTAAAATAACTGTGTAGACAGGGACTCAGGAAAGCGCTGCATAAGCAGTTTCATACATCTGAACAGCAGACAGTGCAGAAATAAACAGCAAAAAAAGGAAGGTAACACAATGAAGCAACATGCAGATAACAAACAGGTAGGTCATGAAAAGAACCCCCCCCCCACACACACACAAACACACCACCACCATATTCAAGTGAAGATGGAAACAAGGCAAAATACAAGCTACAGGAACTAATGTTAACAAGATTAAGTGACTACAACAAGAAACTGTCCAAATGTATTTATAAACTAATACTACAGCCACAATGGCAATTGTTCAGAAAAAAATCATTTAGACATCTAAAGGTGTGTTAAGTACAAAGAGAACACAACTCTTCCAACTGACAAATCTTGTTTCAAAACCAGCAGACCTTGGCAAACATGGCATTTTCCAGTTTTATAGCTAATTTTTAACCTATAGTTTAAAAAAATACGGTTTACCCATGTTCATATAAGTAGTTAAAATGTTTTTTTATAAGCTTTCTAAATGTAGAGAGGAACAGCTATAATTTTAACCTGTGCATCGTAAATTCGGCGCATGGCTTGATACAACTGGTTGATGTAACTGGAAATTGCTGCAGCATCTTCTTCAAATACACCCAGCAAAGAACGTGTCTGTCAAAAATAGAAAACACAGTGAATTTGTATTACTCTTTTAAAAATCAACTTAGCAAAGAATGTCATGGTATTTCAAAGACATTAAATGTGATTTAATGAATTAGACAGTAAAACAGATTTCCTTTTCCAAGTGAGAGCAGAAAGACTTCAAAACTAGTAAAAATAGGGTTTAAGAAAACATGTTTCTTAGTCATAATTTAGATGCTCATTTTTCTAAAGTTTACAAAAGTTTCAAATTACTTTAAGTGTCTTTATATGTTTCTCACTTGATAGAAGTAGATATGTCAGAGTGAGCAGTCCCTTTTAAGGGAACTGGGCTCAGTCTCGTATGTGCCTGGTTAGCCCATCTCCCAGATGACAGGACTGAGACTCTAGAGTCAGATGACAGTTATGTGAGGTGCAGGGCCACAGAATATAATAAGCCTGAACTCTATCAGGAAGAATTTGGGGGCAGGCTCTCCCAAATCTAGATCCAACAGAGAAAGACCTACAGAAACCTGGGTAAGAGAGAGACAATAGGTTGGGCGCTCCACAGCACGCCCAAGATGTAGGATAGGCCTGAGGACAGGCCAATGGAAAAAAAAACTAAAGGGAGAGAAGTAGACTTTAGGTAGGAAGTGGTCTAGGGAAGTGAAACAAGCATTCTATGAAGTGACAATGGATTGGAGCTGTGGTCAGTCACTGCTTACTAAGGGATCCCTAGACCAAAACCCCAAGTAGAGAGAGAACCTGAGCGCACCACCTGGAGCAAATGGTGCATACGTGCCTTAAGCTTTTCAGTAGCATTACCACCAGAATGGACAGCCTGACTATTTTGCCAGAAAGGGAGAAGGTCTATTGCACCTGAGGATCTGGTGAGAGGCAGCAAGAAGGCATGGCGAGCCTGGACTGGGGTAGTAAAGAAAAGCTATTTTTGTTGATCCCTGAGACCGGAAGGACTCGCAGGTGTGGCTGGAAAGCTAAACTCTAACAGACACCAAATCACTGGGTTGCCAAAAGGAAAACTGTGAAAGACCATGTCTCCACATCTGGGAAGGTATGCCATATTAAAATTCCATTATGCCCATGTATATTAAGCTTTGCTACATCTTGTTCTAAAATAATTTTTAAAATAAATACATTCCACAGGCACCAAAAGCATGTTATTATAATCAAAACAAACAGGCCTATCATAAACAGCTGAAAATAACACCTACAGCAAATGCTTAAATTACAAGAGAATGAGATAGCTGATAACTTGTTTGCACTGGAGTGGCAATGAATTTCCTCCAGCAAAAGGCAGATAGTGGTATGTCCAGTAGCTTCAGGCCTATTTATTCCAAAAGGCCAAAATCCCACATGGGGGAAGAGCAAAGAATTAAGTTTGACTCCATTTGGGGCTGTATCAGACCTTCTTCATGGATATAAGATGACTTTACAATAAGGTGCTTTCAAATGCCTAGATATTGCAATACACAAGCAATGCCTTCCACATTCTAGCCACCCCTTGATTTTACCAGCAGTGACTGCACAAGGTTACTATAGTTTGGGGAAAGTCTTCAGCTAAAATCCAACTGAACCTCCGAATCTACTTAATTACGGATGAAAGTTTAAATTCTGGAGTATAATTCTGTTGCATCTTAAAGGGCAACTGCACAGCTGAATAATCTTTATACACCAGAATACGTTCTGGAACATCTCCTTAGCAGACAGGAAACGTTTGTGAAGCTCACTTAAATTGAGAGCTAAGAAACAAGCCTCAGCAACAATGGTTTCTTGCAAAGCAGAATTTTTTTTCTGTGTTTCTCCTTATCAAACTTTTGCTAACAAGGCAATTCAGTGACACTTGAGAAGATCAGTAAAATGCCCTATTTACACAAACATTCTTGAACCTAGCAGTGAACTACTTACAGTTCTATTACATACTCCATTTCTAGAGTGTAGGGTTTTGGCTTAACTACTTTAATATAATCTAGCTCACAATACAGAAGCGTGTACTCTCTCATTCTACAGCGGAAGAAATTATCCTAAAATGTATTATGGAGATGTGCAAAGAAACTACAGTATGTATGTTTGTTATAGAAATGCTATTGTCAGATACCCAAATCCCTTAATAAGAACATACCCCAAATGACTAAGAAATAAGGAAATAGCTTCCACATCATTCTTTTATTTAACCTGAAACATCCACTTGGCTGTCTGCATAGTAGAACTACAAGCCTGATTAGAAGAGCATCATTCATAGTGTGTAACTTTTTTCATAATTTATCCTGTTTCTAACTTCTTGAATAAGCAGAGGATGTGTAAAATCCGAAGTTATCAAGTTAACCTGCTGTACCCCGACAGCCTTATACTTATGAAACCTTTAATGTTTTCCAATGGAGACAAGGGAAACCATAAGACAGAAACTCTAAGTGCAGAATGGCAGACTCAATACCCTCAAAACAGAATACTAACAGTAGTAGCTGACAGTTTTGAAAGGAAAGGAAATACTAATTTGGGGGAGGGGGGCAGAATTTACCATTATTTTGAAATAAAATAATACCCCTACATTTAGTGGTATTTCCTATTAACATGAAGACTGTTACTGCAATCTAAAACCCTGTGGTGCAGGGTTCAAATATTCAAGGAAGTGAAAATATGTGTATCAACTAAGTTGCACTGATGTATATTTAAAGTTAAACATTATTACGTTCATTAATTGGATTTCTATTTGTGATGTGTTTGTTACCCTGAACATATCCACTCAGCAACAGAGTATGATAAAACACAGGCCTGTTGCTTAGTCTAAAAAGCTGAAGCTCAGTTACTTTGGATAGGGAGCTTGGCTTAAACTTAAGCTTCCAGCAAAAAATCTAATTGATATTGCTCTCTGGGACAAACTTTTTGTCTTTCTGTATATGTAGAATGTGCTTACCACATTGCAGAAGCTACCAGAATACAGTAAACAGTAATCAACATTATCTGGTGTCAAAAAAATAAAGCCACCCTGTCTAGTGAGCGTGATTTACAGGATGCTAGATTTTTTTTTTTAATTTCATTGTACAGGTCTTAAAATAGTACTACTAATGTAGAAGTCCTTTTGTAGTCTATCACCATGGTTTTTGGCTATCCTATAGCACAACAGGCTCTTGCAGTAATGAACTAATGGATATGACTAACTGAACTTTAAATATTACATGTAGCACAGTTTTGCTAAACTGCATAAAGAATTGATTGTGCTTTTTGATAATCTTATCTCGATCTTCCTTTTAAGATAATCTAAAGCCAACACCAAGTGTTTAAAGTTTCTGACATTCCAGAGACAAAAGGTAGCTTTTTCCGCATTAAAAAACATTGATAGCTTTAAGACTTAATAGAATTTGCAGTACTACAAGCTAAAGTTAGGGCAAACAAATCTTATGCTTCAGATTTGTAAACTGCGCTCACATATGGCTCAAGAAGGCATTTCCCTGCCTAACTCCAGCACTGCACAACTGTCTAGGTCAGTAGTCCTCAACCTCTTCCATACCATGATCTATGTTACACCAGAAAAGTTTCAGGATCCACCTAGTCATAAAGACATGGAATGGTCGTGACATTCTGATTGAGAATTCATGGTCTATGTATATTACACTTTGTGTCTTACTCCCTCTCCCCTATCCCTCTGAAGAATGAGATATCAAATGCTACAATGTGATCCAGTAAAACAAACTGTTCCACTTTGCGGTCTTGTACTGCTATGTACTTCTGAAATAATGGAACCAGACTGTAAAATGAGACCATAGTTGTTTTTATTTACTTAGCGATGGTCAGAAGTAGGATTCAGGACAGAGCATGGAAAAATGTAGGGAATAAAATTACTTGGTCTCTAATAGGTTTTGGTTCAGCCAGCATTTTCTACCCAAACTAATTATGTTTTAAGTAGACACAACTTTACCCTTAAAAAATCAAAAAATTAAGACCTGTGCCATATGAAAGCATGTAGGCAAATCTAGCAGGTAAAAAGTGCAGGCTCAATAGTGAGTAATGATCTCTATCTAACTCAAAATAGACTAGACTAGCTAAAGCCTGCCACAAAACCTCCACTGAAGGACTTTCTTGAGAATCAACACATCTGAAAGACTGTAAAGGGATTAAAACAAATTAACTGTATTTTGAATTGGTGTCTATAAACTAACAAGCCATCCTTACATACAGTGAGTATTTCCAACAGCAACTTTGTTTCCTCAAGACTAGTGAAAAAGTATATTTAACAGAAGGGGGCAAAAACTGTTTACTCTGGATGCTAAATTATCTTGCATTTGATATCCTGAGTAAAGAATCTCTGGCTCTGAATACTCTGTGTGGAGAGCAGAGATTCATCTGTTAAACTCGGTTTAAAAAAAACTGGTATATGAAAGAAAAAGCTTCAAAGTGACGGAACAGGTCAATATTAATTCTTTTTAGGATCAGAGGTAGTAATCTTTTGAAGGGTCAGTCTTTCAGAGAAGACTTAAACCTCAGAGCTTGAACACTTGGTCATTAAACAACATGTGGGACTTTTCACAAGAGCAGTGGCTTAAGGCCTAGCTTCCTGGACAAATCCCAAACAGGTAATTATATTTTGCCTACCTGAATTCCTCTACAATTTCAAGTGAATAAGGTATTTTTTTCTTTTCACCCTAAAATATTCAGTAGTCGTATACTCAAACAACTGTTGCCAGAGATAGCTATATTTCAGTGGTGGGTGAACTGATCCTAATAGATTCTGTAAAATATTATTAGTGCATTTTTGTATCTTTGGACAGAAAGCAGTATATAAAGTAATAAAAATACTAAATTCATTTGACTAATTATCATCATGCATACCATTCTAAAAATATTTGAAGCACTTTGATTAAAATTCTTTATTTCAGTATTTAGAATACTAAACACAGGATTGTTCTTGGAGTTTATTTTTTCCTTCCACAGCTCCCATGAGTAACAACATTTTAAATCTTAAGTGATGATCTAGGGGTCAAAGTTCCTCTGGAAACTTCTCTGCTTTCTAGCCCACTCCCTTCTTCTGCACTTATTCCTAGATCAATACTGCTAATAAGCAGTAATATGGTATCATGATTTCAAAATGTAGGGTAGTCAAATCCTTTATGGTTTTCCCCTTCACATTTTAAAAAGTCCCTATAACCATTTTATTTTAGTTATGTGTTTTAAAATTAGTCGTGTTTAATAAAAATTTTCATTTTACATAAGTAGCACTACATAATTTAGGATTTTTAGCAAGGTGGTGAGTCTTAAGCTCAGAAATAGCAATATGTGCACACTGTTAAATTACAAATCATCCTCAGTTACACTAATACATCAGAGTAGCAGCTGTGTTAGTCTGTTCCACAAAAAGAAAATACAGTATTTTCCACTGCATGCATCTGATGAAGTGAGCTGTAGCTCACGAAAGTTTATGCTCAAATAAATTTGTCAGGCTCTAAGGTGCCACAAGTACTCCTTTTCTTTTTATTAATATATCAGATAGTCAGTGTCAGTCAACGTTGTTCTATCGGATGACATTTGCCAGCTGATAGTGTAATGAGAGCAATGTTCACTTAACATGAAATATTATACATTAGTGTTATATTATTCAGTGTCAAGAGGCAGATTACAAAACACTATCTGGTTAACTCTAGTGACAGCTGGCAGCATTTATGGATATCCTGCCTTCTTAATATCAAGCAGCGAGTGATTAACTAAACAGCAAAAACTGAGTGAAGAAATTAGAGTAATTAAAAAGCTGTAAATCAATAGCATGTATTGCCAGTCTGGGCACAGCTTTCAGAAAAACTTCATGAAGCCAAGCTATCCTAATTTTTTGGTCTTCAGTGTAAAAGTTTTGGCTAAAACATAGCCACAGGATTCAGATTAACAAAAACTTTTCTCAGACTGACAATGTGAATGAGGAATATTTAATCTTAAAATACAGGCCATTTTATTTTGAATCTCCTGGGAACAGGAGACACTCACATTAAGCATCACACAGCTGCAGTGCTGTTTAACTAACAGCGCGGCCTTTAGTATCATCTAACTAATCACTACTCGGAGCACACCTGCAAGGTAGGGATGACGTGAGGGGGGGAAAACTGACTCACACTGAGTGACTTCCTCCCTCCCCCCAGCTTACACACATTTACACTACGGCGAAGTTGCGGGGGAAGCTCGGAGCCTATTTATGGCTTGACACGGCTGCGGCTCACAGCATCAGAGACACCCGCCCCCAGCAAGACCAAGCCTGAAACTACAAGCGGACCCTGCGGGGAGCTCCTGTACCCCATGCCAGGGATCGGTCAACAGAGCCCTGGGGGCTCGCCCCGGACACCTCAGCCTCGGCTGCCTGCCCCTTCACCGCACCCAGCCACCTAACCCGCCTCTCGACATCCCCTCGAGCTACAGCGCCCGCGGGCCACTACCTGGGGGTACCGCCCGGGCGCAGAGCCCCTGGGCCCTGGCTCCGAGCTGCGGCAGCCCTGTCCCCGCGCAGAACCCCAGGGCCCGACCCGACGGGGCCCCTCTCCTCTCACCTGGGGGCTGTCCTCCAACGTCTCCTCAATGGGCAGCTTGTCAATCCCGGGCATGGCGGTGGCTGGGTCTCTACGGGCCGACGCGCCCACAAGCCCTCCCGTGCACCCAACACTGGACCCCTCCCCCTTCGTCAGCACAGCCACAACCCTGCCCCCCAGTCCAGCCCCGCCCCGGAAATCCGGCCGCCGCCGCCGCCGCCTTCTCATTGCTCAACGGAGGCGTCACTCTAAGCGCGTGAGGCGGGGCCGACCTCGGAGAGAGGGCGTCGAGTGACGTCTGGCGTGACTCGGTTGGCGACGCCACCGCCGCACGCCCTCTTCTGGGCTGGGAGTGGTTGAGGCAGCTGCGTCCGCCGACGGTCTCCCAGCCCAGCCCAGCCTAGCCTAGCCCAGCGCAGCGGGAACCAGGCCTAGGTCCCTGCGGCGCGCGCAGGCTCCTAGCGAGGTCTCGTCAATGCAGCTCCGCCGTTACCCGGGGCGACTCCTTCCCGCAAGGGAGCGGCCTCCTCATCGCCCCGCGCGGTGTGCCTGCGAGTCCGCGCCCCAGT
Source organism: Chelonia mydas (assembly GCF_015237465.2). NCBI lineage: Eukaryota > Metazoa > Chordata > Testudines > Cheloniidae > Chelonia > Chelonia mydas. Next base: position 24,824,531 of record NC_057853.1, read on the forward strand.
ATATAAGCACACCTCTAACCAGCGTGGGTTTACAGGTACAAAAGCTGCGCAGAGCAGGTCTTAGATGTTTCTGAGGGAGAGACGCGCGTTGGGGCTTCACTTTCCCCCTTAAGGTGCTGGATGGTGGTTGTGCTTTTCTCCTGCTCTGGCATTTAGAATTTCACATGGTTCTGACCCTTTCTTAAACTGTCAGCACGCTGTGATAGCCGTCCTGTGAGGAATTAGTTATCCCCCACCCCCTTCCACGCTACCTCTTCTGTTTAACACGTGTTGAATACAGTGACTCCCCAGCATAGCTTATGCTCAAACAAACGTGTTAGTCTCTAAGGTGCCACAGATATTCCTGTTCCTTTTGTGGATACAGACTAACACAGCTGCTACTCTGAAACATGTTACAATTGTGTTCAGAAACCCTATTTGCATCCTGCTATGGGAGTTAACATATTTTTGAATGTCAAAGTTTGTAATAATTCCTTTTAACTCTGTTTGGACAGGGTTTTAAAGCCATGTTCTGCTTCGTGTAGCACGACAGAATTAGAAAACCCTTTTGAAACGTGCTTGTAGCTAACCCCAGTTGTTTACTAGAAAGACACATTGGCCTTAGATAAAATATGCTGTCCTGTTCCCCTCCCCTTCCCCCCGCGTGCGAGCATACACACAAATCATTCTTCAAAGCCTCTTTTTATAGCTTTGTGACTAGAACATCTTGACCTTGAGAACTGTATTTGTGTGGTTCCTCTAGATGTTAAAATGGATATCTGAGAGGTATATGATATTCATATCCTAATTGCTAAACATTTTAATTTCAGTTGCATTCAAAACACAGGAAACAATGTGTGTGAAATGAAATACAGCAAAAATATAAATTCAGACATTTGAAAGGCTAGTGACAGAAAAAAACAAAGAGTTAAAATACATTTTAAGTTGTAAAATAATAGTTTTTAAAAAAGAAATTACTTGTTGTCATTGATGGGGAATAAAAAGACCACAAGAACATTTGATGGAAAACCAGTAACGTTTGAGTAAATTGGTTATTATTAGGGGGTGAAAAGAAAAGAAAGGGAACTGCTTCTCCTTCTCAAGAGAAAGAGAGACAGTATATGTCAGGCAAGAAAAGAAGGGTAGGAGAATTTACATTGTTAAATAAACTCCAGTGAGTGCAGTGCAAAAGCTAGGTTAGAAAGTGTGATAAGTCTGTTAGTGGAGCAAATGATTAACTAATGTACGGTATTTTCATTGCGATAAGAATGTGTTTATCATTATTTATATAAGATTCCATACTCTAAAAAAATTAGATGAGATGTAGACATTAAATTGTTTAGTGGTTGGGGGAGGAAACTCGAAGTAAGAACTCGGTTCAACTGGTTTAATTCCCAGTTTAGCCACTGACTCACTGTGTGGCCTGAGGCATGTCACTTAATCTCTTTTCCTCTCTTTCCCTATCTGTAATTTGTGATTAGTCTTGCCTATCTCACAAGGATGTTTTGAGGATTAAGATTTGCAGTAACATTCTTATCTGTCTGGTTCTCCAAATTCAAATTTTATGGATATGCCACACACTAATTCACAATCTATAAATGTCATGAATAGCTTTTCTTTTTTGAAATCGGTCAACTAGTGACCATTTAGTACAGCTGTCAAATCGTGGGGATTTTTTTTTACTGGCAGCAGTTTGTATATTTTGTACAATGTGTAAGATTGAGGACATGTTCCCTTAGCAAAATCATAGATAGTAGTACGTGGGATTTAGGAAGTGGAGTTTCTGTTGCTTCTCCCATCTATACACCTCTTTAGATGGCAACAGACAACATTTATTTTCTTTTAGTTGCCATGAACTGAAAATAATACATCTTAAATTAGCACTGAAGAGATGAAAGTATATTACAACAAAACTACAACAGATTTGACATTAAAATGTAGAAATTTGACTTGGCATGCAGAATAATCTCAACAGGCACATGAAAAAAGGGTTCAGTCCTGCTCCTGTTGAAGTTAGCAGTAAAACGCCAATTGACTTCAAGATGGGTTCTTTTTTTATTATACCCTGCAACATAAGGGGACTTAGTTGTTTGAAATGGATCCCTTATAATAAAAAAATAATAATTTTAAAAATCTTTTAGCAATGTTATTTGTATTTTTGCAGTTTTTAGAAGGCAATATTATGCATGTATCTTTAGCAAGTAATTTGTTGAATGGGAATCTATGAACCCTAGATGGCAGTATTACTTTAGTTTCAGTTCTTCACACACCAGCTGAGTTCAACTAAGACTGAATGGCTGAATGCTGGCCTTCTTTCTAAAAATACTCCTGGGAGCTACCACATCTTTTTTTCTTACCTGGCAAGGCCATTATGGACCCAGTCCTGCAAGTTGCGGAGTACATCCTACTGGGAGTTGAGGGCATTCAACCCCTAGAAACTTCCCATGGTTGTAGGAAGCTCTGCATCGCTGTGGGGGGAGGGTGAAGCTCAGTGGGGTGGGGGGTTCAGGTGCAGGGGGGTCCAGATTTACAGGGGTTGGGCTGACAGGGGTAGCTGCTCCCAGTACAGTGACCCCTTCCCCCAAGCCCTCCTCCGCATCAGGAGACCCCCCCCCCCGAACCCATATCTTGCTGACCCAAACCCCCTGCATTGGGAGACACACACCCTGACACCCCCCCCACTGAGCCCCAACCAGCCACACCCTGATCCCCTAGCCCACCAAGCCCCCCTCCCCCCGAGTCCTAACCACCTTCACATGGGCTCCCTTGCGGAGTCCTAGTCCACCTGCACCCAGAACCCCCCACTGAGCTGTCCGCACCCAGTTTGCACCACACAGAACCTTGGTACTCTTGAGGGAATTCTGCAGCAAACAATTAAAAAAATTTAAATTCTGCAAAGTTCTGCATATTTTATTTGTAAAATTAATACAGTAACACAATAACAATATAATCACACCATTTTCAATTATTTTTACAATTTATTTCAAAATACTTGTCAGCAAATAATTAAAAATGGTGTAATTATATTGTGTTACTTTGACAAATAAAATATGCAGAATTTTAAAATATTATGCACAGAATTTTTAACTGTTTGGCGCAGAATTCCCTCAGGAGTAAACTACATAGACCTTTTTGCAGTTGGTTTTGAGGTGATAAGGAGCATATAATTAAATGTTCCTCATCACTACTGACACTTATCTTTCTGGAAAGTTCTTTAGTAGCCCTTTAAAGAGAAATAAGATTTCATTACATAATTTATTTATATAAAGCCAGTTACCATATTTTGAACTTCTTACAATTCATGTTTCTAAGATGATCCCATCAAGCCAGCATTGTAAATGAGATATTTACTTCCTTATAGGTCCTTGTCCATATTTTTTTTAACTTGCCATAGGTATAAATAATGAGCTATGTTTGAAGGCCGCCATTATTTGTATTATAGTCATTAATGGTTTTCTACACTCGGAAAAAATCTGACCCATAACTCTCCATGCGTGCAGCAGTATATAATTTTTGGTCAGATTGATATACTGAGCCTCTCATTACATTTTTTATGTTGTTATATTTTAAAAAGAATAACAGTGCCTTCTGCATTAGTAGGCAGTGTTGTGAACTCCAGAGATTTTTATCCCAAATCTCATAATATTTGGTGATTTTCCTAATGCTTCAGTTCCCAGGCATGAGATTATATGAAAATCTCAGCTTTCTTTAAAAAAAAAAAAAAAAGCTTCTAGCCCTTATGATTATGGAAAAAAGCTTGAAAACATGAACTCTAGAGGTCAGAAACCAAAAGGCAAATGAAAAGAACCCAACATTTACTTATTTTAAAAACTGCATAATTTTTAAGTCATTCTCGTGGTCTTTTGAGGCCTGAAATGATTTTTGAACTCTCGGCTTGGCAATACTGGGTAAACTCTTTGAACTATACTTACAAAATTATGAAAAATGTTCTCCATGTAGCATTACTGTTTCACAGCTCTCTGGATACTCAAGCCATTTTATTCAGCAAGGATAAAAGTCACCCCTGTGTAGAGGGCCAATATAAGGCCTATGCCTAACTTAAATCCAACATAAGTGCTCAAAATTGAGCTGTGTGCTCACAGGACATGTATCGTGGTATAAATAAAAGTCCATCCTGAATACATTTATTCTTCAAAGATTTATGTTCTTCATAATCTAGTGTAATAGGTACACTGTAAATTAGCATAGATGAGTTGTCTCGCATCTTTATTTTAATTTTTTAATTTTTATTAAACCTTCAGCACATGTTTTTGTGAATTGATATAGATACTTTGTGTATGCTTCCTTGTGCTGTCTCATCAGCTCCTATCTCATCTCTCAAGGTTAGCAGGGTCTGGATGGGTCACTCCTTGGATAGGCAAGACCTTCATTTAATAGATCATGTGGTCAACGGTGTTGGAAATCATGGTTCAGTAAGTTGGAACTCAATACCTTAAGTTAGTACTGAAGCAATACCTTATCATGGTGTTAGGGAGCACCATGCTTCAATAGCTGCTGTCTTACAGTATTAACATTGCCAAGAGCAATAGGGTGAATATACAGTTCATGAATGATCTTTTCAGATATGCTTGAAATGACAGGTGTATCATATAGATCTTTAATTTCCCAGAATTTCATGGTATCCTTAACTGTATCAGAATAACGGTTGCATGTTTCCATATGGTAGGTATTTATTAGATTTATATCCAACTATATTTTTATACAGGAAGGTGACAGAGCAGGGATAAATGCCAACAAGAAGTCCTGATTCTGCCCTTGAATGCACATGGCTCCAGTTGGCGTGCATCAGAGGTCAGAACTTGAATTAAAGGTTGCAAACTCTGAATTTTTCTACCCTTACATTTAAAATTCTGTTTAATTTTTGCCGCTTTTTTCAAATAAAGTTTTAGAATAAGAAAAAGCACGGAAATATGTAGGGAGATGGTCCAGAACCAAAACCTTGATCCAAATACCCCTGAGCTTTGATAGTGTTTGAGACCTGAACCTGCATCCAGATATGAATTTTATATATGTCACTTTCCTTATAATGGGCCAAACCACAACTCTGGATTCAAACAACTGTGAATTTTATAAAAATGCTTGAACTCATCTCCAATTCTCTATTTTTGATTATTTTAAATATTAGCACTGGTGACTGAAGTAAACACCCATTGATTTAAAACAAATGCACGAGATTACGATGAAAGGCTGGTAGAAAAAAGTGTTCTGATTTTAATTTTAAAATACAGTGATTCTATTCCTTTTAAAATGTTTTATACAAATGTTTTAAAGAATGCTTTGAGACTTTCACATTGCTATCTTTTGAGAAAGCTGCACCAAGATTATTTTAATAGAAAAATGAAGCAAGTGAATGCGTGAATTATTTATTTAAATACTTGGTGCAACTGTGCCTGTTAACTAATCCAGGCACTTGGAAGGCAATTACACTGAGCTTTGACAACATTGCCAACCCACTGCAGTGTGCCTTGTGCCAAACACTATTGTTGTTTTATTGACCACGTTCACCATTACATATGCATATGAAAAAACAGAGGCATTTTCATCAGGATTACCCTAATAGCATTAAGAGATTATTTTTAAAATTTCCTTGGAAGAAAATTCACTTAAATGAGATTACTTATTACTTGACTGGTTTCCTATCATGCTGCTATGTTTAGGTAAGTGGAGTCCATTAGACTATAAAGTTTTTTTAAAAACTGATTTTATACATTAATGATTTCAAATAAAAGGGAAGTACTATATTTGTGCATAGCTTCTTTTGAGAAAGTTAAGTCGATGTTCTGGTTAGGAGAGATAACACTTTTTGTCCCTCTTGGTGGCCCCCCTAGTGTCGCCATTAGTTGCTAATTACTTGCAAACAAATAAACAATTAACTCCTCGTGCCTCTTGGTGGGAGAGTCTTCATTGACATGCTAAAACTTTCTAATAAAAGATTTTAATTAATGACGTTGCAAATCCAACCCCCTTGCCAACACAGCTATAAGGAGGACCTGCAAGAAAATGCAAGTACAATTCATGTTGTGCATAGACTGAAGGTGAAAGAATGGCAAATACATCATTATGTGCTTCTGATATAGCAGTGTCTCAAAATCTTCAGAAAGTATCCAGTTTTGTGGAAACTAAAACCACGCATTGCTCATTTTCCATTGAAAGCATTTTGGGATTAGAACAGAAAAAAGATGGCATTCCAGCTGCGAAACCTCACAGACCATGGATGGATACATGCAACAATTTAGGTATGTTGTCAGCTTTAGTTGTGTATTGTCTTAACTTTTTACCCTATGTTAAGTTTTATGTATTATCAAGGATATGTTTCCATAAGCACCTCAGTACGATTAGACCTATACTTAAAACATTAGATTATCACTTATTTTGTTACAGGCTTGCATTTTAATATAACTGTCTCATTCAAAAATTGGCAAATACAGATCTATGAATTTAAATTCTATATTTTTATGTTTTTAGGAGAAGACACTAATCAGTGTCTGCAGACCCCTGTTATTTCCTGTGAAGGGCCATTATTTCATGTTAACAGTTACCCGATACTGGACAAAAGAGTTTTGAAATGTGAAAAATATTTTTCAGCCACTGAAAGGCTATCTTACAAAAGGGAACTGAGCTGGTACAGGGGTAGGAGACCAAGAACTGCTTTCACTAGAAACCAGGTAGGGATTCAGTTACCTATTTATAAATTAAGTAATGTATGTTTTGCTATATTCATTTGTTGAGTAAAATGCATTCAACAATAGGAAGCATGTAATAATTAGTTGATAAAATGTTGTATACCTACTGCATAAAGAGGCAGAGGTGTACATATGTGGTTAAGGACTGGTGTTAACCAAGAGTAATTTCACTAATTTCATTTGATTTATACTGGTATAAATGAGATTGGAGTCTGGCCCAAAAAATTGTTGGGAAAGTCTTTTACTTGAACTGACTCACTTTTTCTCTTTTTCCTACAATGTAACATTTTAAATTGTTTGCTTATTCTCCTCAGATTGACGTGCTGGAAAATGTTTTTAGAGTGAACTCCTATCCTGGCATTGACGTTAGAGAAGAACTAGCTCACAAACTAGATTTAGATGAAGACAGGATCCAGGTAACTTAATTTAAAAATATATATATTCTGCGATCACATGATGTCTGCTCAGCAATGATGTAAGTGGGTGGATCGGATAACCATCTGAAAGTTGCATTTATTCTTAATGATCCTTAGTAATTAGTGCATTATTAGATAGCTACTGTATTGACAGTAATTTGTAGTGGAGAAACCAGTGAAATTTCTCTTTCTTCTCAGTCTCCCCTTCTCTCTGGCACTGATATGACATTCATCGCTGTAATACTTCAGTGTCATCCTCCTTGACCATCACAAAGCTTTCCCCCTACCAAACTCTCAGATTTAAATCCAGGTCCCATTGAAGTCTATGGGAATTTTTTCATTGACTTCAGTGGGGCCAGGATTTCGTTCTCTGATCCCAGGTTTGAAAACCTTTTCTACAATGGGTTTGGAACCATGTTTGAAAACTAAATAAATATAGTTAAGCAAATGGATAAATACATTTCAGGCAGGGTTTGGCTAGCCAATTTAGACAGGACAAAACTGTTTTAAAGTCACATTTGAGACTCCGTCTCATTTGGTTCAAAGCTCAGTACTCACAGGGATTTTAAGGCCTGATCCAAAACACATCAAAGTCAATAGAAGGGCTCCCACTGACTTCTTTGGACTTTGGGTCAGGCCCTTAATGTTCATTAAAGGTTTGATCAACTTCCATTGAAGTCAGTTGGAGGCTTTTTCATAAAAGTAGGATCAGGCCCTACTGACTTATACTGCAAGGGTTTAAGCACTTCTGGGAGTTATTGAGCATCCTGAACTTCCACTGACTCCTCCGGAAGTTCAGGATGCTCAGCATCTTCCTGGATCAAGCCCTAGGGGTCCAGTCCTGTTCCGTTGAAGTCTATGAAAGTTTTGCAGTTAACTTCAGTGGGAACAAAGCAGGTCCTTACTTTTCAATTCAGCTAGGAAATGCAATGAGTCCTTTGTCTATAATTTTCTCTGCCTTACATTATTATTTATTAAAATTATTACAGCTCACCATATACCTTCATCTGTAGCTTTGAAACTTCCAAGCTGCTTCAGCTTCCAAAAGATCAGAATTTCACAAATTATTTTACTGTATGGTTGTACTGATATTCTTTATTAACTTCAGACCTGGCCTGCATACGATGTTGCTTTTAAAAGGAAAAATTACCCATTTCTAAGAAATGTGCATTTTATTTCAATTATAGATCTGGTTCCAGAATCGCCGTGCAAAGCTGAAAAGATCCCACAGAGAATCTCAGTTTATAATGGTGAAAAACACTTTAACCTCTAACCTTCTGGAATAGGAAGAAGCCAGCTAGTTCACCATTATTCTACCACAGTAGAACATGAAGAATTATTGGAACTTCATAATTTGCATTATTAAGCAATGATAATGTGATATTTGTACTTTGATATTTGCATCTAGTTTTGAAAGATGATCATGATTTTCATTAGAATAAACTGTAAATACTTCATTATGACATGCCTCATATTATAATTGCACTTTTTGTAAAAAAATGTTTTCCATATATTTTAATAAATATTTTCAGAAACATTGTAAGATATTTTTGCAGATAACAAACTATGATACACTAGATCCTGAGCTGATGTAAATCTGAATAATTTACTTGATGACAATGGAGCTACACCGGTTTATACCAGCTGAGGATTTGGTCCTGTGTGGTTACTGATTTCAGAAAAATCATCAGGAATACATGGAAAAAAATGACTGAATTTTTTTGTTTTGTTTAATAAAGCTTCAGATATTTTAAAGGTAGAAGTAAAAAATCATCTAAAGTACACAATTATGCAAAAATGCTACTGCTGTTACAGCATATTTAGCTTAGGTATTTTACTGGAATTAAATAGCTTTTCAATGTTAGCAATATGGAGCTGAAATTTTAAAAAATGGTACTAAATTATACTTGTTTTTATGAGACATATGTGCTAGCTATTTACAAATGAAAAACCTAGAGAACAGTAACAATGTGTGGCATTTGTATTTTAGCTAAACCAATTAAACTGAAAAGCAGTTTAAAATGTCATTCTTATCGACTTTATATTTTCTCATCTTTTAATGTAAATTTAGCAAATATTTGCCCAGTTAATATTACCAGCTTAACTATGTTACATCCAAATGGTTTTGTACTGACAAAACCATTTGGATGTAACATAGTTAAGCTGGTAATATTAACTGGGCAAATTAATTATAAATTATAAATATTAACTGGGAAAATTAATGATACAGTATTGTGAAGTACTGAGTGCCCCCAGTATCTCATGAGAAAATTCAGCACTTCTCAGGATCAAACCCATTTGAGATTAGATATATTGTTTCCTTGTTTATTCATTCTCTTATCCAATAATACTGTGAAACATTTTCCACAAAGTTTATAGTGGTAAAGATTTTTATCAGATGATATATGAAAACCAAGCATCGTGACATTTGATATTGAATCAACCCAAAGTCAATGTATATAGTCCCATCAACAAAGTAAAACCTTTAATTTACTTCACGTGGCCCTGATTCAGGAAATCTAGTCATCTGTGTTGAGCAACACATTAACATACCTAACTGTTAGTATATGGTGAAGTCTCATTGCTTTCAATGGGATGTCAGCTGATGCTTAAGTGCTTTGCTGAATAGAGGTGCTTTCGTGAATTGGGGCCTAACAGTATACAAGGAAACTCCATTTCAGATGGCAGAATTCAGTGTCTTCCGTTGTTGTATGCAGTGTCGTAGGTGTGTTGGTTCCAGGATATTAGAGCAACAAGGTGGGGTGAGGCAATATTTTTTTATTGAACCAACTTCTGTTGGTCAGAGAGAGAAGCTTTCGAGCTTACAAGCTTTCTTGCCTGAGTGGCAAGATAGAAATGCCAGAGACAACTGTCTGTGATTCCATGGTAAAACTATTATAGTGCTTTAGGAATTCAACTTGTAATTGGATTGTTGAAATCTATAACACATAACCAATTTGGGGTCTCTGCCTTGCTTCTTGACAGTCTGCCCTGAGTTTGTCACTCACGGTCACAAACCACTCTGTTTAAGCTTGAAAGCTTGTCTCTCTCATCAAGAACTTGGTCCAGTAAGGTCCAGCTTGGTCACCCACCTTGTGTCTCTACAAGAAAACTGATTTTCTGAGTTTGGGGATTCATCCATTAGTCCAATAAAAGTACCAATTCCTTTAACTGGCCTTTTCCATTTTTTGTAACCATTTTTTTTAAACTGCACATATCTGTAGACCTTAAAGCGGAGAGTTATGATTTACTATATGTAGCCAGAAGATTTCTCCAGGTAGTTATTCAAGAACATGCATTCTAATTTTGAAGGCTTTGTTGTGTGCTGAATTATATTGAAAACTCTGCGAGCACATGTAGAATCTTTGAAAAGTGAGTGTCAAAACTGTTATGCCTTAAGACATATTCCTTAACATATCTGACTTCGATGAGCTTAATGGATGACCGTGATTATCCTATCCAGTTTGTATGATGGCAGTAGTCCTCCAACTTCATTTTTATCTACAAAGCCTTGAAACTGTCACTCTTTAATCAATATTCTTTTCTGTTCTTAAAATTGAATGTTGCTTATAATAGGAAAAATAACCATACTAGGTGCTAAGACTTCTTATTGGACAAAAGCTGCAATTGACAAAAACTGCTTTTCTCCCCACTCGGTAAATTCATTTTGCTGATTCAGGGACCAATCCTGCAAACATTTACTCTCTCAAGTAATTTCACTGATGTATGAGACAATTTGCTTAAGTAAGGATTTGCTGTATTGGTCTCTTATTTTTAAAGTAGTATGTTCGTTAAAATAAACCATCTGATTTTCAGATGAGATTAAGCACTGAAGCTCTTCTTGAATTCAGTGGGAGCTGAGTGTGTGCTGCACCTCTGAAAAATTAGGCTGTACACTTCAGTGACTCGGAGCAAACAGTTTTTGTTCATTGCAGCCATAGTACAATGGGAAGAGATAAATCTAAGATATATGTTTATTTTATGTGGAAACTAACTGCAACAGGAGTGTATTGGGCACAAACAGGCCTTGTTAGGACAATGCAAGGAGGAGGAAAAAGTGCTAGTTTCCTTAAATTCTTTAATTACTTAGCTGGGTTTTGGTTTTTTGTTTTTTTTAGAAAGCAAAAACAAAACCAGATGCAGTACTTTATTTAAATTCATCACATTTCTGTTTTCATTATTGGATTAGTATGAACACAATAAATCCCAAAGAATGATAGTTCCTCATTGTTTGCTTTTGTCAAAGTCTTAGAAGACACAGAAGAAAAACACTAGCAAGCCAGCCTCTTGTGTCCTACTCCATGAGACAACTAACTTAAGTAAAGTTACTCACATGTCCAACTTGTGTTTGTAGGATTAATCCCTTAGTTACTGCATTGTGCAGGGAGATAGATACTCAGAGGGCTGTATCCCCAGGTGGTGAACATTGATGTATTTGTCACACCAATTTACACCAGCTGAGCATCTGGCTCAAAATCTTTGTCCTCTTTACTGTGTATGATGCTCACGTCATATGGAATTAGTTTCTTAAAACCTCTGAATACAGCATGTTGTCAGTAATACAGGTCAGCTGTAAATAGCAAAAAGTGAGAGAACTGGAGAAAAATGGAGAAATTCCACTGTCTTCTCCAGTCGCAATATAGTTCTGTTTGTAATTAAATGTTCTCTGTATCTTATTTCCTTTGCTAATTAAATAACTATATGAATAGACAAAATTTAACCTTCCCAGGTACATTATTTTCAAATTAGTGTATTCTTGAAAGAGATAAGGGTTGAATTTTGAACCCTTGTTTCTTTCTATTACTGGAGAGTGGTTGTTTTTTGGTAAGCTGCACTAACATTTCTAGAGGAAGGACTTTCTTTCAGTGCTGGGAAGTGCTGACTTCACAAATATAGTGAATAGGAAAGATGGAATAGCAGGTGGCTGTGTTTTACATTTACATTAATGGAGAATTCACTGAAGTTGAGTCTTGCTAGATGTTTTGGAATCTATTTGGAAACCCATCTGATTCAGAAATTTACCAGTCTTGTTTTCCTAGTAGTTTCATGGGCAAAGAGAAAACAATTGTTTTTATTGCTTGAAGTTGTACCCATGCTATTGGTTGGTCTGCAGAATGGAAGGTCAATGTTTATTTGTGTGCTTTTTTTATTGCTGAAGTGTGTGTTTTATAGTGCCTGGCATTTGCAAGGAGTCTGTGGTAGGTACATTGGGAATGAACTACATCTCCAAATATTGACCAAGAGCATTCAGTTGTGATTTATGTGAAGGCGCCAGAGACTAAGCAAAAATCCCTGATAATTGCCACAAATAAGATAAAAGACCTCCTTAACTCAGTGTAGATAGTTTTCCTTAATATACTCCGATATGTAGCTTCATTGATGAATTATCTGTAATCTTTATGGGTTCCATACAAAATGGAAAGTTATTTGACCTCACTGTTGAAAAAAGACTTTTAATATGGAAAAAGAAAAGGAGTACTTTTGGCACCTTAGAGACTAACAAATTTATTTGAGCATAAGCTTTCGTGAGCTACAGGTCACTTCATCGTATGCATTTGTCTCTAAGGTGCCTTTTCTTTTTGCGGATACAGACTAACATGGCTGCTACTCTGAATCCTGTCATTAATCTGGAAAGATTACTTCAGTATGGAGAGAGGTTATCAAAGTTAGTAATTCATACTTTATTTTGAGAACTGAATTTGAAAGTTGTAACCATGTTAAAAAATATCACTGAGAGACTTTCATCAAACCCAACTAATCAGAATGCAGTAAATGAAAAGTAATCTAAAGAGATATATACTGTATTGATATAACTAAATTAAGATCTAAATATTCATTAACATGAAATTCTTAATACTCCAAAATTCTAGATCTATAATACATTGATATATAATAAGGCAGCAAACAAAAGGTATTAAAACAAACAAAACTTTCAAATAAAAGGGTTCATTAAGGAAAACCAACAAATCCCAAAAGCATGGCGAATTCACACACTAGCAGAAAAGTATCTACAATGGGGGTAGACTCAGAGAATGCAAGAATTTGGATACCTCCCTGATTTGGATAGCGAAGATGGTACTAGAGATGCAGGAGTAATTTCTCTCCCTCCCAACATACAAGATCTATTCCACAGTTTAACCTGTTCCAGGTAATTTGAAGCTATTGTCTACCTTAATGCTGGAAACAAAGTTTACAACAGCAATAAATCACACTAAGCCAGTCAGGTTAATGCCTACAAGCCTCACTCTATTATCTGACAAAACACCTAAATAAGGTTACTGTCTCTCATAATGGAATTTTTTTCTCACAAGAGAAGACTGACAAAGCAATTTACAACACAGGACTAGTTACATAATAATAGCAACAGCTCTGGTGGTCAGCTTTCAATTAGTGAATGTTAACAATGGGATGCTTTCCATTCATATCATACCAATGGTGTTGCACAAAGTCTCTTTAGCATAATTGTTATCAGCTTTTTCTCCGTTACAGTGCTGTTGGTTTCATGAGATGTTAACAGCACAGAAGGGCCACTAACTTCACATTTGTTTCATGATACACATTGCTTTACATCAGGGATCTCATATTATCCAGTTAAGGCAAATACTCCATTCTCATCTTTCAATGTTAGTCTGCTCTTCATAGGACACATACAGTATCTTAGACTTAATTGCTGCTGATTGCTTAGTATCTTGCATTACAACAGCAACATAAAAACAACTTTCTTTATTATAACTGGAGCAATACACCTGAGGCATGTTCCGATGGAACATTTACATTACTTGGATTGTCTGTGCCTAAACAGTTGAATATAGCATGCTAAATTGTTTATATCTACCACTAATACTGTAATTTAATCCAGTACCAATTCTACATCTTTTGAGTCTTATTCATGTAAAGCTTTTGTTCATATACCACCCACTGGGGGTATGGGGGGAAAGCAAGGTGTTACATTCAGATATACTTCCAAGAAGCCAGGAACTTCTCAATTTTAATCCTGGTTCTGCCACAGAGTTGCTCTGTGAAATCACAACTTCAGTGTCTGTTTCCCCATCTATAAAATGTAGATAATAAGCCTAGACCACGGAGTGATGCTGATGAGCAGCTGCCAGTGCAGCTGCTATTTCAGCCCATTCCATAGGACTTAAGTTGCAGGTAGTGTTGGCTTCAAGGGGCTTAAAGTTAAATTTGGCCTTAAGTGCTATCCTGATTAGGGTTGCTTTCCTGAGTTAGGGTCTAGGTTCCCTGCCAGAAAATTAAAATTACTGGCCCACTTCCTCAGTTGTTGTAAATTGTTATATCTCCATTAACTTAATCCTTCAATATTCTAAGAACCTCCTCCATCCATAAACCTTAGTCATCCCCAGATGACAATAGAAAAAGATGGCCTTTGTACATTGGCCTGAAGGTTTCAAAAGAGTTCTCAAGTAAAATTCAAAGCTCTAGAAGTGGGGCACCCGTGAGAATTCTCTACCACCAACTCCCTCACCTATAAACCAAGAAAGCTCCTAGTAAGGAGATATATGTGGATGTAGTTTTTCTATGTAGGATTTTAAACAAAGTTAATTCCCTATCAGTATTAGTATGTAGTCAATCAGTGTCCCATATCACCAGAGAAACCTCCTGTAGAAAATGGGCTGGACTGGAGATAAAGCTATGTAACTAAAACATGTAGTTGATAATTATTACTTTATAAAAAGAAAAGGAGTACTTGTGGCACCTTAGAGACTAACAAATTTATTTGAGCATAAGCTTTTGTGAGCTACAGCTCACTTCATCGGATGCATTTTCACTTCATCAGATGCATTGATTGAATGCATCCGATGAAGTGAGCTGTAGCTCACGAAAGCTTATGCTCAAATAAATTTGTTAGTCACTAAGGTGCCACAAGTACTCCTTTTCTTTTTGTGAATACAGACTAACACGGCTGCTACTCTGAAACCTACTTTATAAAAGTTAACCATGTGCACAGGATTTTGATGTAACTAATAAAAATGTTAATCTCTGTCTCTAACAGGTATTTTCAATATGTACATTAAACTTAACATACGTGCCAATATAGTATAATGTAATGGCAACACTGAGACCACATTATGGAGCAATAATACAATACAAAATTCTCTTGAATATATGTAGCTGTTTGTATGGAGCTGAGAGATGGGAGAAGTAGGGGGCAATTAAGAACAAATGGTTGACATAGTTATGCAATGATTGATAGAAATATTTCCATGATTGTTTAAATTGCAGTGGAAGCAATTTAAGAGAAAAATAAATGTAATATTTGCAATACAGACATTGTAGCACGGTCTAGTTGTGAGAACCTTAAAGTAAAAATGTCCACATACTGAGCATAAACCTTAGTGAAACTTACAAGTCTGTTTTCCCTTTCCTTTAAAGGAAAGATGTAAATTATATTTAAAATATTCCTTCAGTTTTAATAACATTAGCTGCTATTTGTAACATGTAAGTACATATAATTTTCAAATTGAGTGTCCCTTTAAGAGCCACAATTAGCCACTAAGCTTCCAATACCATACCATTAGCAGTTCAATACCACACTTTACTAGTTGTCCAAAGTTTGGAATTGAAAATTCGCTGAAGTAATAAAAATTAGAACAGGAATTTGTTCTATTGTGTATAAGAAGCTTAATGCAGTATTGATCTGAAGGTCTACTAATAAAAGGAAATATGACTCCTAAAACAAATTAAAAAGTTTATTTTACTAGTCTCAACAAAAGTCATGCACAAAAACCAGGTAACATCATTTGCAAACATCCTTATTTTGCCCAGTGTGGAATGAGACAGTTCTAGGTCACTAAGTTCAGACCTTTGAGATTATCTCATAGATAATTAATGATCACCAATCAGGATTGCTTAGAAACCAATTGTGTCATGTTTTGATTCAATGGATTAACTTGGTTTTTGTAACTATTGTTTGGTTGATCTTATTTGCATTTTTCATTTTATAGGACTAATTATTATGTAATTGGATGAGGGCTCTAAGACTTTCTAGTTTTGTTTTTGTTGAAAAAATCAGTATGGAAAGTGATGAAATGACAGCAACTGAGCCAAACCAATATTTGATGTCCTGCAGTTAATGTAATGGAATATCTTGCATTATAGCAGGATGCCCTCCTCTGCTACTGTTTAGATTAAAACCAGGTTTCTGTTTAAAGCTTGACTCTTCTAAGTGTTCATCAACATAGTTACTGAAATTGCCTTGAATAAAAACAAAACTATGAATGCCAATAGTGCTTATTTGGTATATCCAAGTTTACGTATATCCACTGAACCATGATGGAATAATCATAAAGAAAACAGTAGAAGACTTATCCTGACTTGAATGGGTGCTGGGGCCACTCAGTACCTTGCAAAATTGGGTTCTATATTACTGAATTATGCCCAGATCCTTGGCAACAGCTCTGGTGCTTTCCATGCTGAGGCAGCACAAAGCACCTGGAAAACTTCCCTTAAGGAGTAGCTGAGGATTCTTTGAGAGAGAGAAGTCTGCAGGTGGTTTAGAGCCACTCTTCACTCATTGTAGGAGGGGAGACAGGGTGGGATGAAGAAGAGGTATGCTAAAGGGTGGGAAAGGGCAGGGCAGAGCACATGGAACAGCACCGTGGTGGATCATACCCATGCTCTTTTGAGCTCGGGAGTGGATTCTGTCTTTTTGGGTGCCCCACAATAGTGTGGTGCACTGCAGATGATAAGGTTGTTACTGTATATAACTGAAGTAATTTTCTTACACTAAACAGGAAAGCATTGAGTAACTGCTGGCATATATGGCATAATGTTAGCTTTCCTTTTCACCTGCGGTAGATTGATGTATGAATGAATAATTAGAAAAGAAATCATTGTGGCTTGGCAAGATTACCAGAAGCAGTAAATTGATTTTTTTCTAATCTGTGTGGATGCAGGACACTTGTTTTTTGGCAGTGAGATACTAGAAACATCATCATGAGGACTGTGGTCTGTCTTGTCTGATACACACATAGCTGGTGTAACTTCCTATAAATTTTACATGAGCTTGTCTTTTTTTCATTTAGTCAGACGATTCATAGATTCATAGATATTAAGGTCAGAAGGGACCATTATGATCATCAAGTCTGACCTCCGGCACAATGATCTTGGAATGCTCCTTGCCTTGGAATAATGGAACAAGTTTGGGCACTGAATATGCTATAATATAAAATAGCAAATAAGAAACAATAAACAGTGCTATATTGTGTAACTAGAGTATGTTTGTTAAATGTCAAAATCACAAAGCTCAAGACCCAATTACTTTAGCCATCTCTAAGCAATAACCTTGTAACTTCTCTTGAATGATTGGAAGGGAGTCCATGTGCCCAGTCATAATCCACAGTCTCAAGAGGCATAATCTTCTGCTTTGAGAGATGGTCATGACTTGAATGGGTGGTCTGCGTGTATGCTGCAGTCCACAGGACACCATGTGATGGGAAGGGGAAGTAAGTGTTGCTTCTTTTTAGAGCTACAGGAAAATGCCTTTTAGAGTATATCTTCTCAGATCCAGTCTTCTTTCTGACAGCAGACTGGCCTGAGGACCCACTACATATATGGTGCCACTTCTCTCTTTCACCTTGTGCAGCTTGCAAAGATAAGGTAGGGGCAAAAGTTTGCTGATAGCTCTAAAAGCTCTTTGCCAACTTTCAAAGAAAGGTGTTCTATAAATGAGAATATTTAGCGTCATTGTCATTAATAATCACTCAGAAAATATCAAGTGTGAAGTTTGCAGTTTCTGCTGTGAAATGGAATTTATACACATACTGTTGCTAACTCTCAAGCTTTTATTGTGAATTTCATAGTATTTGGGTTTTTTCCTTAAAGTCCCCAACCCCTGGAGTCATGTGATTCCGTGAGAATTTTATCTTTCTTTTCAAAGTAAGTTTCTGGCCCTCATGGCTGCAGAGAAAAGCTTGAAAATGTGAACCCTGGAGGCTTAAACATCAGAAACCAAATTAGGAGACAATTGAAAGGTGACTTTTTTACAATCTCATGATTTTTTCGGTCATCACCCATGATTTTTGAATGGCTGGGGTTAGCAATGCTATATACACAGCTCCCTTTCCAACACCCCCAACCAGGAATCTCAGACTTTCTGATTTTCTGGTCATTATGCTGAATGACACAAAAACACTCGTTGTTGTACCAATAAAATAAAAACCAGCAGGATCTTATTAAAGGGAAAAAGGCAAAATACCACATTTATTGTGAATACAGAAAGAATCATAGTAAGCAGTTAGTTACAGCTATAACATTCCATTCAATCTCATATTTATTCACACATTCATTCACACACACACACACACACACAGGTTCTGCAAAGTTGTTATCATAGTAAGCAATTAGTTATAGCTATAACTTTCCATTCAATCTCATATTTATTCACACACACACACACACACACACACACACACACACACAGGTTCTGCAAAGTTGTTATCATAGTTACCAGCCTTAGAGTTGCTCATGCCAAGCCACTGGCCAGGTGGCCTGGACATGAGGAGGGAGCAGGGCCTTGTCAGATGCTCATCTGATGCTCCTGGAAGTTGGTTTGCAGAATCAGACCCCAAAGTTCTCACTTTTTAGAGTCTATTTTTATAGGAATTTCTTCCTATGCCAGTCTATGGGAATTGCTGCATCATGCTGTTGCTGAATCAATCAGCAGATGGCACATTCCTGACGGCTCCAAGATGTTATCTTGTTCTTTGGTTCTCCCATTCTTGAGGCTGTTGGGTGGATTCCAGTCTGCCCTCCGGGGGTCCTCTGGTTATTTCCACTTGACGCCTTCTTCAGCCGATGGACACTGGATTCTTAGGCTGGCACCTCCCTGATCATTCAGTTATTATCCACACCAAGCATCCATCCACATACATCCTCTATCTCTATTTTAATCACAATTGTTAATACAACAAAAGGGCGGGGAGTCTCTGGGTGCTGTTTCTGTTGTTAGAGTATTGCTTTGAGTCTCTGTGAATTGCTTTGAGAACAGACTCTGTCTTAGAATGTACTAACACAATTAGTAGCTTGCAAGTTTCATACACAGAGGGAGAGAAACAGTACCAAAAACCAAGAGACCTCTTAATTAGTAATACCCTGGAATTTAAACTATGGGGAATCAAACTCATTTGTGATTTTAATACAGAACTTCTTTAATATGATCCAACATAATCCCCCTTTTGACACTAAGATATATAATCGTCAGTGTCACTTTCTATGTAGCCTATTCAAGAGAAGGTACTGTGAGGCAATTTGAGTTTGTGATTCCAATTCATGCCACATACACGATCCTAGTTATGTATTTTTACTACAAGGTTCTGGGGCAACAGGCAAGGTGAGGCACACCCACTTTTGAGGAGTCCATTCGGTACAACCTCTAGTGTCCAATAGCTTCCCTCCCTCCCCAGCCCACTGGCTCGAGGTCCAGGGTAGCCAGAAGGATCCCATGTGTAATATGGGGAGTGGGCTAACCTTCAATACCTTTGCCTCCAGGGACTGTTGGTATGCAATTTTGACAACAATTTCTCCCATTAACAAGTCTGGTTTTACAATACTGGAAACATATTGCATCCATTCATATTGATAAGTGTCAAACAATGATCTCTTTCTTTTTTAACAAAGGCATCAAACCCTTAATATTTCCCAATATGACCCAGAACATTTTGTGTTCCAAAGTAGCTAGTGCAAGTGTCTGCATTTCAGTGCATCCCAGAGCTATGGCTGTGTAGTTTCCTATTTCTAATATATATATATATTTTTTTATGGATAAGCCATGTGATAGTATTAAGCCATTACTAAAGATTCCATCGGCCTTTTAGGTTACCCAGACCAATTTGGACCAAGTCTACATTGGCATGTACTTGTTTTTGTATCAGGCTGTCCTGTAGCTGGGACAGAAAGCTTAATTTATTTTTAAGTTTCTGCAGGTCTTCAGTATTTTTTTTTTTTTAAACACACAACAGTGCTAGCAACAAGACAAAACACAAGACAAAACACAGAACACAAAACACAATTTCTGTTGTGACAGTAGATTCATGGTATTGGGTTCTTTTCAGCTGGCATCAGCTTTTCCTGATTTTCTGAAAGACAAAAAGAACATGTTTCTACCCCTTTTGGGGTGGCAGATTATTGCTTAAAATATTTCTTTTACAAATACCCTTGCTGATTGCAGGCAAAACAGAGGAATTGCCCCCACATTTTCCTGTTTTTGTTCTATAGGCAGGCCAGGTTTCAATGGCTTTTATCTTTTAAGGGTTATGGGGAAATTATCCCACTGTTTAGTCATTAAATCCCTGAGTTTTCCTTCTTATTCACCAGACCAAGTTTATAATGTTTTTCCTGCTGTGTTAAGCTTTAAGTTTTATTTACAGGTAATAACTGAGAAGCATCATTACCATACGACCTTAAAGGGTTTTCCCAAAAATCATACACACTATACGTTGTTACAGGGATACTTATTATCATTAAATTTATTAAAATTATCTTGTTATCCCATGCCTTTTATTTAGACAATTTGTTTGCTGACCAGGTATGTCCTTTATCTGCAGCTTCTTTGTGCTGCTAGTTCTTTCCTTCCTTTATCATTTAGGTAATTTGCATTTTCACAGAGGCTTCCTGCTTTTGGATTTAAAGCCATCAGCAGCTCAGAGACTCTATCTTAAAAGGGACACAATCAACTTTCACCAGAGTTTTGATTACTTTTAACTTCTGCTTCCAAAACACACAGCAATCTGAAAAAGAAAACCCAACCTATTGTGGCTCCCTTTGGAGCCCTAATAGCATTTTAATTAAGTAGCATGGTATTTTTGCATTTCTTTTGCCCCTTCTACAATATACCCTGCACATGTTCTGGGGCAAATGCACATTCCTTCCATAGTTTAACTTCTATAACATTATCCAAATCCATTTTTACATAAGGTGTCACTATTTCTTTTTTTTTGCTTACAGAGTTTTCATGTACCTTTATCAAAGTGACAGTCTGATTACTCAGAGCCATTTTAAGACTCAGTGTTTCTAACATTGCTTCTTCTTGTTTTGTGCACCTCACCCCTGCTGTTGCTTCAGAGAGGCACTGTCTTTTTTTTTAATTTTTTTTTTTTTACTACAACTCTCATCTGCTATTTTGTTACAAAAACAAACAAACAAAAAACAAACAAACAAAAAGAATCCAGAATTTTTTTTTTTTATATTCTCCTGATTTTGACTGCCCTGCTGCAGCCACAACTTAAAAACATTTTAAATTTTGTAAAGCATTGAGTTACCTTTTAAGGGTTAAATGCCAAATCCCAAAGCCAAACAACACTAATTACCTGTGTCTAGCAAAAAGGTCTGTCAGTTTTGCAACTTTGAATTAAAGAGTCAAATGGATTTTTAGTGGCATTATTTAAAACAAAAACAAAACCAACTGGTCCTTAGAACTTTACATATTTACACACACACAGACAGATACATACACATTTTCTTTTCCTTAACATCCCTTCCACGCTGCTCTGTTTTTTTTTTTTTACAGCTTACATTCCCTTTATACATTTGAGGCAATTAATTTCCAATAGAAGCCTCTTATGTTCTTTTAGCAAATTTGACTAAATTGTCCAGTCAAATGATTTTAATCAGATAGTTTATTTTTGCCTGGCTAATTTACAGACATTCCTTTGGAAAAGGGCCCATTTTTCTTTCAGAATGGCTGCAAAGAAACCAAGAATGCTCTTTCTCTAACACTTTTTTCCTTTTTAACATTTTCGCAAAGTTTAGCTGCTTAATTCCCTCCAGCCTCTGCAGAGTTAACTTTTTTTTTTTTTACTCTCTTTTCTCTTTGTAATTATGCCTGGGGGTGCCATACATAGGACCTTCTCCCCCTTTACCTGCCTCCCTTCAGCCTCTGCAGAGTTAACTTTTTCACTCTTTTTGTATTCCTGGAGTGCCTCTTTCACTATTTTCAGCTGGCTTTGGGTATTTGTAGCCAGCACCTTCCAATTGTCTGCTCCCTTTTCCATTTGTGCCTTTTCCTCTTTACATGAAGACAAGCGGAGGGAAGAATCCTTACATGCCTCCCACAACAACCAAATTGCTGCTGCATCTCTTTTGGCAGCACTAGAAGGTTTGTATATGAGGATATACTGAGCCAATCTATCCTCTAGGTCCGAAATAGTGCAGACATCAGCTAGGGCTTGTTTAGTCCAAGGACTGTGGCCAAATTTTTGAAGGATTTGTTTAAAAGGTGTAATTTCTTTAACAAAAGGTGAGGTTGGAGTTCCTTCTGACTCCATTCCTCCCTCTGGTACTGGCTTACCCTGTTTTCTTTTAAACATCTTAACATGGATATTTCAATCTCTTTGTCACTGATGGTATTACTTAGCAAGTGACACAGCCTAGATTCTGAAATCATAGCTTAATCTATGCGTTTTTCTCCTGCTACCTTCCCGGAGGCCAGCAGGTTCCCTGCTACCTTCCCGGAGGCCAGCAGGTCCGGTTAACCTATTTCTCCCTGCTACCTTCTCGGAGGCCAGCAGGTCTGGTTAACCTATTTCTTCCCTGCTACCTTCTCGGAGGCCAGCAGGTCCCCTGCTACCTTCTCGGAGGCCAGCAGGTCTGGTTTAATCTGTTTTCCCTGCTACCTTCTCGGAGGCCAGCAGGTCCCCTGCTACCTTCTCGGAGGCCAGCAGGTCTAGTTTAATCTGTTCTTCCCTGCTACCTTCTCGGAGGCCAGCAGGTCCCCTGCTACCTTCTTGGAGGCCAGCAGGTCCCCTGCTACCTTCTCGGAGGCCAGCAGGTCTGGTTTAATCTGTTTTCCCTGCTACCTTCTCGGAGGCCAGCAGGTCCCCTGCTACCTTCTCGGAGGCCAGCAGGTCTGGTTTAATCTGTTTTTCCTGCTACCTTCTCGGAGGCCAGCAGGTCCCCTGCTACCTTCTCGGAGGCCAGCAGGTCTGGTTAACCTAATAGAAATGCCTAGCTCACTAGAGCTGGCGGTGTGCACACCAATATTTACAATAACTGAGGTTTTTTACCAATATTCCCCCTTTCGCAATTCTCCACCAAAATGTTGTACCAATAAAATAAAAACCAGCAGGATCTTATTAAAGGGAAAAAGGCAAAATACCACATTTATTGTGAATACAGAAAGAATCATAGTAAGCAGTTAGTTACAGCTATAACATTCCATTCAATCTCATATTTATTCACACATTCATTCACACACACACACACACACACAGGTTCTGCAAAGTTGTTATCATAGTAAGCAATTAGTTATAGCTATAACTTTCCATTCAATCTCATATTTATTCACACACACACACACACACACACACACACACACACACAGGTTCTGCAAAGTTGTTATCATAGTTACCAGCCTTAGAGTTGCTCATGCCAAGCCACTGGCCAGGTGGCCTGGACATGAGGAGGGAGCAGGGCCTTGTCAGATGCTCATCTGATGCTCCTGGAAGTTGGTTTGCAGAATCAGACCCCAAAGTTCTCACTTTTTAGAGTCTATTTTTATAGGAATTTCTTCCTATGCCAGTCTATGGGAATTGCTGCATCATGCTGTTGCTGAATCAATCAGCAGATGGCACATTCCTGACGGCTCCAAGATGTTATCTTGTTCTTTGGTTCTCCCATTCTTGAGGCTGTTGGGTGGATTCCAGTCTGCCCTCCGGGGGTCCTCTGGTTATTTCCACTTGACGCCTTCTTCAGCCGATGGACACTGGATTCTTAGGCTGGCACCTCCCTGATCATTCAGTTATTATCCACACCAAGCATCCATCCACATACATCCTCTATCTCTATTTTAATCACAATTGTTAATACAACAAAAGGGCGGGGAGTCTCTGGGTGCTGTTTCTGTTGTTAGAGTATTGCTTTGAGTCTCTGTGAATTGCTTTGAGAACAGACTCTGTCTTAGAATGTACTAACACAATTAGTAGCTTGCAAGTTTCATACACAGAGGGAGAGAAACAGTACCAAAAACCAAGAGACCTCTTAATTAGTAATACCCTGGAATTTAAACTATGGGGAATCAAACTCATTTGTGATTTTAATACAGAACTTCTTTAATATGATCCAACATCGTTACCAATCAGAAACCTCTCTACACTTCTCAGTTCTAAAACCATTTAATATTTACTGAGAGATTTGGTCTTGATGCTGGATTCATTGGATTATTTTCTGTACATCAGTAAAATGACTTTATAGTAATGTAATTTTTTCTTGAGAAGAGGAATAGTCAGATAAACCTGTTGCTTCATCCCAGCCACTCAGATAATATTCTAATGCTCCCACATAAACACCTAGATAAAGAGAGCTTTTTTTTTGTTAAATATTTAAGAACATAAGTTCTACTCTTAGGCCAAAGAAATATACAACTCTGAACATAGAGCTCTATCATTTCTCAACTCAGACTTCCTTTTTGCATCCTGTGTCTGTAACCTTGGCATCTTTTCTCTGAAATCTTCCCTTTTCTGGGAAGGAGATTTCAGACGGAAATCTACAATATGTGTAAATCCACTCAGCATTGTTATGGGATGTCACTGCCTGAGCTCCATCTTTTCTGATATCCTTATCTGTACTTTTATCTCCTCTGCTTTCCTGCATATAGCTTTCCCAAGCCAAAACTCTTTGGACTGCAGGATGTGGAGAATGCTACTGTCCGACTTCTCCCAAACATAAAGAAGTACAGCCACCTCACTCTCATGTTCAAACAAGGCCAGGGCACCTCCATTCATTTCAGTAATGCTATTCTTGCTTATAAAGCCATCCATCAGTAGCCTTGCCCCAATCTGTGTCTTGGACTTTATTTCTATATGCTCTCTGTTCCCTCTGTTCCTCGAGAACTCATTTCCTGCTTTTCTTTCCACATAATTGCATTATTTGGATGCAATAGCCTTTTCATCTGTAGCTCCCAGTGTCTGTAAAAGATTTACTGACTCTCTCTGCACCATTGACTTATGTCTCAGTTTCATATTTCAGATGAAAATGTATCTTAACTCCTGGTCTTTACCTATTAATTTCTTTCTCCATCTACTAATATTTAGCTCTTTCATTGTATTATTCACAGTAAAATTGTAAAGTGTTTTGAGATGCAGTATGTATGAAAGATGCCAAACAAAATAAAATCAAGGAAAATAAGAGGACATGAAATAGAGAACTCTCTAATTAAGGAGAATATATTTGTGCTGTGTTACATTTTCCAAATGTTAAACAATTTACTTTTCAAATTAAATCAAACTTTTAAGTTCAGTTATGTCTCACAGCTAATGTTTTATACTCTCAGCTCTTTACTTAAAGCAAAACAAAATAAACAAACAAACAAAAAATAGTGAATCTAAATGAAGCTTTGGGCCAGACAGAGATAGGCTGTCTTTAACAATGGCTTTGTATAACAAGGGACATAAAGTCAACAGATAGTAGCCCCTTTTAATCATGGTACAAGAAAACTATCTAAACTATTAAAAAAAAAAAACAATGGAATGCTATTGAGTTGGATAATTAGGTACTATATTTACTGCGAACTAGTTACTGATATTTAAAAGTGTGGTTCTGAATAAACTTCAGTAGATTCAGTTGTTTAATAAAAATTACTATGAGAAATATTTTGCATTAAAAATATTAATGATGATGTTCTTCTGTGCCGGCTGCTGGGCCCTCACCATAGTTCTGAAACTGCTTGGGACTGGTACACAGCGCTCCTTCATTCCCTGCTGGTAATGCTGAGCGGAGAGGGGACTGCTGCAAGATGATGCATCAAAAGAAAAAGACTTCGAGAAAAGAGAAGAAAGAGAAGAGGGGTAGAAAGCAACAGAGTGAGAAAGAGAAGAGAGAGGCAGAGTATGAGCAGGGAGAGAAAAGCTTCTAGATGTCACAGAGGAAGAGGAGTGAGAACACAGGAGTAGAGGAATGGAGGAAAGAGACAGCCCAAAAAGGTACAGTTGCCACCTTGTAAACTTTGTTCTCGTAATTGCACAAGAATTAGATGTTACTGAGTTGTGACACTCCGATGTAGTATTGCTACATCATGATGCAGCTGTCAGCATCTGATGATGGCATTAGCCACTGTGAGACTTTAGGACGATCATAAGGAATAAATGGCGATGGAGTCTCGTGATATCAATCTACAGGGATTCAGCAAATACTACAAGTGAACGTGTATATACAAGGTCAGATTAATGCAAGAATTGCAAACATCGTTACATGTGGGACACACAAGATTGTACATGACCTTTGCAGGCTATTGTATCCTTGCTTTGTACTGTTCATATTTTTCACATAAGGTGTTAATAAGCCTCGCTTCAATGCATTTAACGGTAACATGACAAATCTGCCACAACCTTGCTCTGTCATGGGCTGTTGCTTCCCAGTGGCTGGGGTCAATGTGACATGCTTTCAGGTTTGACTTCCATGAATCTTTATATCATTTGTATGGGCACCATGAGAATGGGTACCTTGCTTTAGCTGACCATAAAATATGTCCTTGGGTATTCTCGAGTCGGCCATATCAGTGAGATGCCCAGGTTAGCACAGTTCAGCATTTATGAGCATGCTTTGAATGTCAGACATCCAACAGTAAATAAGGATTTCAGTATTGGGAATCTTGGCCCACTATCTGCAAACAAAATAAAGACAGCACATATAGAACTGATCAAATTTCCTAATGTGGCAGTGATATGTTGTCCATCTCCCATAACCATATAGAAGTGTAGTAAGCTCGACTGCCTGATAGACATTTAGCTTTGTGCTTATTTTGACTCCGCTAGTGTTCCGTATGTGGTATGAAAGCATTCCAAATGTAGAGCTGGCCGTAGCTATGTGATGGGTAATATCATCATCAGTTGTGGCATTCTGCCACTGTATACTCCCTAGGTAGCAAAACATCTTTACAGACTTGAGAGAAGTGTTGTTGATCTTAATAATTAGGTAGACATGGGCATCCCCCAGCACAAGTTGGTATAGTACGTTGGTTTTCTTTAGGCAGATTGTGAAACCAAAACAATAGACAGCACAAATGAAGTGATCAGTTATGAACTGAATGTCATCAATCAAGTAAGCAACCAGTGCACAGTCATCAGCAAATAAAAATTCTTTAATAAGTAATTCTGCTACTTTCATATGAGCATTGAAGTGTTGCAAATTGAACAAATTCCCATCAGTGCAGAACTGTATAAATACTCCCCTGTCAATGTCATGAAATGTATCCATTAACATAGCTGAAAAAAGGATGGAAAAGAGTGTGGGAGCCAGCACACAACCTTGTTTAGTGCAAGTGGTGACATTCCATTTTTCACCACTCTGGCCATCATCCCATCATGGAAATATTGTTATGTTGGAAGGTGTTAATGATGGCCATCAATTTCAGACCCGGTAAAAGTTGATGAGGGTAGAGCTTAATAAAGTCTTCCAAAGAAGTATAAATTTACCTCATGATTAGTAAAGAGCAGCATCATATTCATAAGCAACCTGAAGCACAAATATCATAAAAACCATCACAGCTATAGACTTTGCTGGTTTTCATAATATGTACACCACCCAGGTTGGTCATGAACAATATCACAATTATACATCGTAAACAATAAGAGCTGTTTATTGGAACATGATATTTGGACAGTAATATTTAGTTTTAGAAAGCGAGGTGTTGAATTTTGCTAATTGTCCCTTTAAAAATAGCATTTGATTTTTATTATTCATTTTTCTCTTTCCCTCCAATGTCTCAATGGTACTTCTGTTCTTTTCACTTTCCTATGTAAACTCGTTGTTGATTGGGGACTGGTTATTTAGGAAGTAATTCTTCTACTCTCCTTTCTGAACCCTTTTCTCCCCACCTAATCTGTCTGCTGCTGCCTTCTGCACTCTTTGATTGTTGAATGGTGGGACTGTCTGACATCTTCCCCAGTGGGACTGGGATTTTGGAGGTAAATCAATTGTACTTTCTTTCCCCTTCTTCTCTTCCTCCTCTTTGTCCAGTAGGAAGGTGCTTGGGTGGGGTTGTGACAGAAGTAAATTACTTCTGTTCTTCTTTCTTTCTCTCCCACTGGGGAATAACTAGGTGGGATTGTGACATCTGAGTCAGCTCAGCCTTTGAACAGCTCAGGCTGGTTGTTGGGATGAGAATTGAAGTAACCATATCGCTGTTTCTAATAGTTGAATGCCAGTTGACTAAATAACAAAATAAAAACACAAGACCTTGTGAACACTGGCTTTCCAGGGACATGATCCTTATCAAAATCATCAGAGAAACAGATGAGCCGTGCACAAAGGATTTCATATTTCTAATCAGACAGATTTGGGGAAAAATTATAATAGAGATATGAAAGAGAGACGGATACTTAAATTCCTGTTTTAAAAAGCAGATTGGACCCAGTCCTGTAATCTGTTCATTTGCAGAATCCCCATCAAGTCAATGGTAGTTCTGCACACAGAGTATGTGCAAGCACAGGACCTTTATGACTTACTTTAAACTACAATGGGACTAATCCTGCAAACACAGTCTGAGGAGTCCTGACTTGGGCCAAGATTTTTTTAAAATGTAGGGGACTAAAGTTAGGCCCCTAAATCTACTTGGGCATCTCAGTATTTGGGCCTGACTTCTGAAAGTACTGAGAACTCAAGAAATCTCACTGAAGTCAAGAAACTGTTAGGTGTTCAGCGCTTTTGAAAATCTGGCACTTGTTTAGGGGCTTAAATATGAATTTAGGAACCTAACTTTAGGCAGCCATTTTAAAAAATCTTGATTTTGAAGTCAAGGGAACTACTCAGTTGAGTAAGCACTATTCACATGAGTGTGTTCAGAGCTGCCCAAAGGTGGGGACAAAAAGACCACTTTGCCCTATGCCTCCCATTTGAGAGGGCCCCCAAACCAAGGGGTGTTATGGCCTGGTGCATGGGTTCACAGCACTACTCAAGTTTGGCCCAGCTGCCATTCTGTCATAATGGAGAGGCTGCTGGGCCAAACCTAAGTGGTGTTGCAACTTTGTGTACCAGATCACAATGCCCAGAATGAGGAGAGGGCCCAGGTCTGTGAGACAGGAGCCGGCGCTGCAAGGTGAGTGCTTGCTCTCCAATCCCCTCACCCCCACCCGTGGCCTCCCTTCAGTGGTAATTATTTTGGAAAGGAGCGGGAGCCTCCGTTTCACATTTTGCCCAGTTTTTTCAAGCAGTTTATTCTAATGGACTATTTATACATGCAATATTCAATTTGAGAAAATTGAGTGTATGATTTTTAGAACTGGCCATTTTAAAATCAAACTTGAATTAATTCTGCTAATACATCTACTAATACAATTCTCCTTTGATAACAAATGTAATGTTGACAGTTCCAATGTTTGTCATACAGGACTCATTGGCGCCAGCCACTTCTTTTATCATTAATAGTTTTATCATATTAATAGCATATACATTACTTTGTGATATTTAAATGTTGCACATTTATTGGCAGATTCTGGCATATATATCAAAATGTCCACTGAGTATAAAATATTTCTAAATGTAAAGCCGTGCTCACATTACAGTATCTTTTTTTCCAAAGTTTGTTTCCTACTATTAAAATATTTGCATATTTGTCATTGGCCAAATGTTTGAGTAAGGGGCCCATAGCAAAATGCACTTGACTTACTTCAAAGTTGGAACGGTATCTCATTTATAGTTACAGTACAAGGTCACCTGACAACCTAATTGCTAACTGCTTCAGCTCTTTGTAAAAGATAAATAAAAAATCAGCAAGGGGAAACACTCTGATAGGGCATTAGCCTCACCATCAGAGTGCAGCTGGCAGTGGCTAGATGCCTTTGTGAAAACATATCCCTGAATGAAGTGGAGTTTTAATAGTGCTTAGGGATTTTCCAGTGATTTTTACTATTATTATCTAAATATTCATTAGTAGTTAATTTCCCTAGGTTTTTAACTTTTTATTTTATTATTATTAACATGTATGAACTTTTAAAGTATTAACAAATTTTATTCATAACTTTTATTTGTTTCCTCTGTTTGTGCTTGATCAACCTCTCATCTTCTGTGAATTTATTTTCTTCAAATTCCAAAGAAAATCTGTTTATTTCCCTCCCAAATACTATTAACTTAGGGCCTTTCTGAGGAGGGCGGGTTGTGAGTTGTTTGGTTGGTTGACAGGGAGGCTGGGTCAGGGAAGAAGTTGGCACAATGGAATGAGAAGTGTTGTTTGGAGCTGGGAAGAGTTTGTGAAATATCCTAGTTTTCTTTAAGATGCATAAGTGTGTTCAGGCTACATTTTGGCACTTTGTTTTGCACTTTTAATCAGTGATGAAGAGAGCACACTTAAGTTTAGAAAAAATGTCTTTCTTTTCTTTTTCTTTTTATAAGAAGCAGTATTCAAAAAATTATGGTGCAAAAATGGCCAAATATTGAAAGACATATAATTGTGAGAACCACTGACAGATCTGAGGGGTTATTAGTAACACAACAATTCTGTAATAAAAAGTATTTTCCTCTGTGAAATTTATAATTTTCTGTGCATCATAAATCCACTTTTCTCTAAGAAGCCTGAGCCCCACTACTCACTTACCATATGCAAACAATGATGAACAATGGCCTAGGCACCTAACTAAACAACAAGGCAGAGCCAGCTCAAAGAGTCCAAAATTGTTTTAGTACAGTTTAAATAGGGAGAAGCAAAATAAGGATATGTTGTGGTGGCCTTTCAGATTAGACAATCACAATAACCCCGCCATGTGCATATGATTTAGAAGGTGGAATACACTTTAAGGATCTCCTCATAAATGGTAATAATACTTAATACTTGAGGCAGAAATCTTGCCCTTGTGTAGTGTCATTTATATAAGGTTCCCAAAGTGCTTACAAACATTAATCACTGTAATTAACCCTCACAATATCTTTGTGAGAAAGGGAAGTATTACCTCAGTTTTGCAGATGAGAAAACAGAGGCATGGAAAGTAAGGCAAAGTCTTGCAAATGTGGATGCCTTAAGTTATGAGTCCATGTTTAGACACCTAAATATAACTGTCCTGATTTCTAGAGATGTAAAACACTTGCAATTCCCTCTGACTTCCGTAGAAGCTCTGCTGCTAAATCCTGTTTTGAAACGATGGGCATTACTACAATATGTTAATCAGGCGTATAAGTATCATAAATGGCGCTTTGGGGGCATGGTGAAAATGTATGTCCACATCTGATCATCAAAAATTATCCATGAATATAAAGCAGATATCCCTGGATTTGCAGGGCTGTATCTATTTGGCCAATTTGATGGCGGCCTGAGCCTTAAAAAACAAAAGAAGTAAGGAAGCAGTGCTCCTATCTCCCTCTTTTCGGTTGTTCCTTGAAATTAACTAGCTTAGTTAGTAGATCTTTTGCAGCCCTACAACATTCTGCTCTCTGCAGCCTGTCACTCATACTACTAATCCAGCATGCAATAGTATCTTCTGTTTATGAGTAGC
Organism: Chelonia mydas; assembly: GCF_015237465.2. Classification (NCBI taxonomy): domain Eukaryota; kingdom Metazoa; phylum Chordata; order Testudines; family Cheloniidae; genus Chelonia; species Chelonia mydas. Next base: position 24,856,064 of record NC_057853.1, read on the forward strand.
TCTGTTTGGTTTGCATATGTGTAACTGTGTGGCTCAGATGACTCTTTTTCTAATCGACAGTACTACTAGGTTTCAGGTCCCAGTAAGTGAGCTGGTTCATGCTGCACAGTCCCTTCTGCTTTCTGCATGTCACTGTTGTAGCCAGCTGCTGCTGGACAACCCTTTTTTGGTATTCTGCCACCTAGCCAATGTAAGTGTTTGTTCTAGTCCAGTGGTTCCCAAACTTCTTCCGCCGCTTGTGCAGGGAAAGCCCCTGGCGGGGCCGGCCAGTTTGTTTACCTGCCGCGTCCGCAGGTTCGGCCGATCGCGGCTCCCAGTGGCCGCGGTTCGCTGCTCCAGGCCAATTGGAGCTTCTGGAAGCGGTGCAGGCCGAGGGACGTACTGGCCGCCACTTCTGTTCTGTTTTTTGCAGCAGCGTTACACTGTTCACTCATATTCAGCTTGTGATCCACTATGACCCCCAGATCCCTTCCTAGGAAGTCATTTCCCATTTTGTTTGCGTGCAGCTTGTTATCATTCACAAACTTTATAATTGTACTCTCTATGCCATTATCTCAATCAATGGCATGCGGAAAAACACTAAGGGCTAGGTTGAGAGGCAAAACAACAGTTGCAAAAATGCAATCCCCATTGGTGGATTGACTCAAAACAAAGTTTTGACACTAGGCCAAAAATTCAGTCAGCTCTAAAATGAAAAGAAAAAATTAAATTTAAAAATTCAGGGAATCCCAGCAGCAGATAAGACAACTTGGGAAACTGCTAGGAGACTCTATGAAATCAGATACAGTGATAAGGGATTCTTTGTTTCTGCTGGGATATATGTAAAATGTTTCACTGAATTAAGTCTCAGGGATTATCTACACTGGCAAGTTAAAGCGCTCTAACTTGCTGGCTCAGGGGTGTGAAAAATCACCCCCTCCCCCCCCCCCCCCCCCCGAGTGCAGCAAGTTTGACTGCTTTAAAGCACTAGTGCTGACAGGCTTGGCCCAGTGCTCAGAGCTAATCCCCTCGTCGAGGTGGATTACCAGGAGCACTGGCACCTGCGGCAGCGCTTTGTACTTCGTAGTGTAGACATAGCCAGTAGGTTAGATCAGACAAAGAGGAGTTGCATTGACGAGGCATTGGGATGCCTGTGCCTTTAAGAACCCAGCCCTGGGCCTGTGCCTTTAAGAACCCAGCCCTGGGAAGCCGATGCTGAGAGGTGCTGTCTGTGAGAGGGGAAATAAAAAAAGCCCCTTTGCCCCCCACCATTTTTGCAAACACAGGTGTCTCAGTCCCTCTGGGGTAACAGTTACTCACTGTGCCCCTGCCTGTGCCAGGTTTTTCCCTCTGTCACCCTCTGCCAGCGCCTCACCCTGAGCTTAACTCCTGCTCCTCCCCTCTAGCCCTGATTTTGTCCTTTAGCCCCTCTCCTAATCCTGCCTCCAGCTGCTTGACCCTCCAACCAGTCAATTTCCGCCCCCTGCTCAGACCCTGGCCAAGGGAGCTTATGGTTTCCCCGTCATTGGAGGTTTTTAAGAACCTGTTAAGGATGGTCGAGGTAAACTTGGTCCTGCATCTTTGTGGGAAGATGGATTAGGTGACCTCTTCGGGTTCCTTCCAGCCCTACATTTCCGTGATTTTATGATTCTATAAAACAGGAACCTTCTCATTCCCTATTAATAATAATCCCCTCAAATAAATGTTCCAGCCTTTCTCCCACTCCTTTGTTTGTATCTCGCTGGTTTTTTTAGACTGTAAGCTCTGTGGGGTAGTGACCTATCTTTATACCTTTGTAAATCATGTAGTTGACTCTTAGATCATATATAAATAAAATAACAATACAATGATACGTTTATGCTGTTGTAAATGCAAGGGTTTGCCATGCACAAAATCTCAAGAAGACAAGTATTCTTGCAGGTTAAATCCCATGGGAGCATTTATTTTTTGCAATATTTTACTGACATAATGTATGTTCCTGATTTATACTCTGCCACAAAAAGAGGGAGTCTGTACTGCCCCAGTGATTTGATGGCATCATTAAAAGAGGCATCTTTTGTGAAATGGAAAAGGGACACAACACATACTTACATGCTAAAAACTGGCAAAGCAAAAGGCAGTGCTAGCTTTCCAGTCTGTCTTTCTACAACATACTAATTTCTGATCTTGTCTTTCCTGCAAATTTACCTTAAAGAGCTGTCCAAAGCTTGCAGAGCATCAAACTTATTGGATGTTGAGCGAGCCAGACCCTCAGTTAGTGTAAATGAACTCCATTAAAGGCAGTAGAACTATGCGGATTTACACAGGCTGAATCCTCAGCTGGTATAAATCTGCATAGCTCCTATTGAAGGCAGTGGACTTATACCAATTTACACCAGTTAACAGAGTTCATCTATCTGTAGAAATAGTGTGGGGCTAGTCCAGTTATCTGTTAATAGCATAACTTTCTACAATGTTGGGGAACTAAATTTAGCCCCTCACTTGTAGAATGACAGCAGTTGAGAGCATTGTAGAGACAGTGCAGAGTCCCTGGAGCAGAATGCATGTCTCTGCCTCCTTTGGCTGATGGGCTCCAAAGGGAGATGTATCCAACCATAGGTGACCAAAAAGAATGTTGTTATAACAACAGCCCTTTATGGTTGGCAAAGGTAAGTAAAAACAAAAACGGGGTGGGGGGTGCCTTGGAAAAAACACCAACCTCATCCTGGGGTGGAAAAGAAGAAATGTGAAACAAAGAGAAATACATAACAAGAGTGCCCTCATATGGAAAGTACTATAATTGCAAGTCCTTATGGCTTGGAAATTTACTACTAACAAAGGATGTGTGCTATATACCAGGGGTGGCCAAACTTATTTACCCTCCAAGCCGCATAGGACAATCTTCAGAAGTTTGAGAGCCAGGGCACACCTGCCGGGGTTTCAACTGCGCAGCAGGAGCCTGCTGGGGCTTGGGGCTTCAGCCCCACTACTGTTGAAGCCCCAAGCTCTGACAGGCGCGCCCTATGAGGCTGAAGTCCCAAGAAACCCTCCCCACTGGGCAGAAGCCTGGGACAAAGGGGAGGGGGTGCATGTGGGATCATGTGCCCATCCCCACCAATTTTTGCCAGGTTTTGCTGCCAGGCCCCACTCAGTCACATGGTGTCGCCGGGCTCCCTCCTTGTATGGCAGCTGCTGGAGCCAACAAGCTTGGAGCTGTTGTCTGAGAGGAGAAGCAGTGGCTAACAGCTGGGAGCTGCAGGGAGTGCTGCTGTTTTTGCTGCTGCCTCTTCTCCCCGAGCTAAAGCAGCAGCCCCGGCTTACAGCTCCCATCTGTTTACTACTGCCTCTCCTTGTGGAGCTAACACCTGGGAGCTGTGAGAAGGGGTTGCTGAGGGTAAGGGGGCATGCCTGGGCTATGTGACTGAAAATGTTGGGGGGGATGAACCTTTAAATTGTGCCCCCAACTCTCAGCAGGCACCAGTTGTCTTTGGCAGAAGACCCTAGCCCCACCACCCCACTGCAGGGCAGAAGCCCTGAGCTCCCCTCCCCCCCCCTCCCCCCGCCCCTGAGCCTGGTAGGTGGAGAATAGGGGGAAAGTGGGGGACTCTGCAAGCCATACTTTACTGTAAAAGAGCTGCATGTGGCTTGCAAGCCACAGTTTAGCCACCCGGCCCCTGCTCTATGCAGATCTCATGCAAGTTTCTGGGACAAACTAAAATATTGCATAAAATCTGTGGAATTAACCCCTCTTACACCAGGTCTGACTTTGTCTCTATATCTGTGTTAGTCTGCTTAAAGTGATGTTTAGCACTGCAGCATCCAATTAATATTGCATTAAACATAAGAATTCAGACGAGTAAGATGACATGAAATTTTAAAGACATCTGTATTCTCAGCGACAGTATCGATGGCCATGTAGGACTTCACAGGTGTCACTGTGCTGTACGCCATGGCTAATTGGAACTTCGCAGCACTCAAATAATTCTACCGCAAAGGCACACACTCCTACTGCTTGAGCCAAAGAAGAGATTCTGTTTTCTGTTAGCCGTATAGGGCCTCTGAAAGATTTGAGCATTTCTGGTTCTGTTGATTGGAGGGCAGTGATACACTTATATTCTAGACAGCTCATTGCAATATTACTTTATATTGTTGTATATATGTCATATGATCATGTAAGGGGAGACCCAACTGTAATGCCTCCATGCAAGCTGACAGGGTTAAGTTTGCTATGCGAAGTTGAGGTAGTCCCTTTTTTCTTGGGAGTGTTCAATTACATGCTCTAATGTAGAGAGACATGCTTGACAGAGTTGCACTTTCTTTTACCATGAAGTATTCCATTTACTCCAGCCAAATCCCCATAGATAATATATGGAGAAGAATATTTTGAGTATAAAAACTTAAATTAATTGTGTAAGAGGAAAAGAAAATAAGAAAGGGGACTGTAAAAAGATTAAGGAAAATGAGAAAATCTCTGCTTGATAATTATACTTTATTTAAAAAAAAACCTCTGTTGTAACTATTACAAGAATATACATATGCAGAATGCTTTCCTTTTGTTTTCAATAACATACCTAAATATAAGTGAGTGGCCTTATCCTATATAATATTAAATAGAGACAAAGCCATATGATAAGGGTAAGTCTATGTTATTTATTTTTGAAATAAGTGATTTCTGTTTCACATATCCTTTCAAACTCATCCAAGTTCTGGGTCATTCTTGCTGTGACTTGCTCCATTACAGTTTTTATTCTGATCAGGTTGAGCCATGTAGTCCAGGGGTAGGCAAGCTATGGCACGCGTGCCAAACGCGACACGCAAGCTGATTTTCAGTGGCACTTACACTGCTGGGATCCCGGCCACCAGTCTGGGGGGCTCTGCATTTTAATTTAATTTTAAGTGAAGCTTCTTAAACATTTTAAAAACCTTATTTACTTTACATACAACAATAGTTATATATTCAAGACTTATAGAAAGAGACCTTGTAAAAACATTAAAATGTATTACTGGCATGCAAAACCTTAAATTAGAGTGAATAAATGAAAACTCCGCACACCACTTCTGAAAGGTTGCCAACCCCTGATGATAGTCCTTTATGGATCCTGCTGGGTTCATTCGTGTCATCATCAGGATTGTGGGCAGTGTTAACAATAGTAAAATTATCAAAAGTCATTGGAGCTAAGTGACTTAGAAGCCTAAGTTCCATTTATGTTCAATAAAACTTAGGCTCCTATGTCACTTTAGATGCTTTTGAAAATTTTACCGACAGTGCATTTGTCTGTTTTAGGTTAACTATTGTAGGAACAACAATCTCCAGTGTGTCCATAAGGGTGTGTGTTTCTTCTGCTCAAAAAGTTTTTGTTAGTTGACATGACAAGAATACATCAAAATAAGATGCTGTTGTAATTTATATTTATTAGAAACACTATGTTGTTTTTTAAAATAAATTTAGTTTTGGTCAAAGTTTGCAGTATAGCAGTCAGTACAAAAAAGGGTAAAATAAACATAAATTCAAATAATTTCTATTGCTTTCTCTACCTTTAAATGTATTGGATTGCATTTACTTTTGGTTTGTCTTTTTTGAAATGTTATCATTTATTCTTTCATTGCAAAATTCTCAGTGTTTTGTAGGCTATAGCCCCAATCCTCTGTGTAGACGTGAGTAACTTTACTCATGACATCACCAGCACTGCCCCGGTGAGTAAAGTTATATATGTGCTTACATGTTTGCAAGAGTGGGGACAAAATCCATATATTGACATTGAAATATACCCACCTCTGGACAAAGTTTAGTAGATGGGTGAACAACAGATGGGGAGAAGACAAGGAAAAATGGTTAGCCACGGAACAAACCCCCTATTCTTTAGAAAAATACCATATGATTTTTAATGTCCACGAAGAGGGGACAGGACACGGACAGTTAAAGGCCCATGGGAAACGACACGCGCAACACAAACAATTGCGTGCAAGTCTTGCTAACTTTCCTTTTTGGAGCTGTGATGTTCCTGAGTAACCTCGCCTTCCTTCGATGCAAAGACTTTGAAGAAGCATCTCTTTTCATTGCCAAAAAAATAGTACATGAACTAACAGGGGCCTGGGGAGGAGGGACAACGATTGCCTTCTGCGCCAGACACAGTTGTTATAGTTCTCTTCAAAGGGACCAGCCCCCCTGCCACCAGCAGTGATGGGGGGGGGGAAGGGGGGGCAGGGCAGCAGCTGCACATTCTCTCGCGCATGCACGCAGCTAAACTGCCCCCCCTCCCCTCCCCTCCCCTCCTCTCCTGTTGCTTCTGCTCAGACTCCAGTCTCCGTGCGCTGCCGCTGCAGACCATGGCACCTTTGCTCCAGCTCAGCTCCTTTTTCTTCACTCTGATCGCCTGCTTCAAAGGTCACCAGCTGGCTGGGGCTGCTGGAGGACCCAGCAGCAGGCGGGGGCCCGCGGCTGACACGTGTGGATGGAGGGTGAGTGGACGGAAGCTTTGTTTCTACGCACAGTCGGGCAGATTCGTGCGCTGAAAGGGGTTTTGCACACTTGCAGGATTTGGCGGCGTGGCGTGGGGAGATGCCAGAGTTTCCTAGCTAAGCCTGGCAAGCGCTGTCCCATGAGCAGCGGACTCTTTGCAGCCCAGCCCATCTGAGCAGTGCAGGTGTGGTGTCCACCTGTCTGTTCGACTTGCTGCTTCTCCCGAATATGCAAGGAGAGCTCGCTGGGCAGTGTTCATGGGGGAGTAAAGCCTCTTCTGCAACTCCTCTGCTGCTGCTCCAAGGCTCTGCAGCTGGTAATTTGCGGCCAGGAGGAAAGGTGGCATTTCTAGAGAAGGGATAGTTACTGGTTTCTCGCCCTGGGGGAGAGGGGCAGCCTTTAACCAGCGAGTGTGAAGAAATCACTCAACAGGTCCTTTATCCGCAGCTCTCTCCTTCCTTAACTCGACCTGCCCTGCCAGCAGGATAAAAAGGCGATCATTTGGGCTTTGTTATTTTAATGATTCGAGGCCGGCTTGGGGTCTTAGCTTCAGGGCTGATCATCAGACAGAGGATGTAGGAAAAGTAAATTGCTGGGGCGAGAGCTGGAAGGTGAAACATTTCTTTATTGGTCTTTACCTTTTGTTCCTGCTCCTGGTGCGTTAGCTTCAGACTTCTTGCTGCGTTTTTCTGTGTGTTTTTCAAAAATCACCTTTCAGTGTTTTCTCCCCATAAAGTCTAGCGAGAATTGTAGTTAAATTTTGGAGTCCCAAGGACAATAGGAAGGAAAAGACTGACTTTCATTGCCTTTCTTTTTTTGTTTAGTTTCAGATCATAACATTTGAAAAAGTTACTGCAAGGCACAAGTCAGGGATATGGAGGGAATAGTGTAATTCACTGGAAGTTAGAAAACAATGGAAACTATGTAAGAGAGAGAAAAATTTCACATATTGCATTTTAAATCACAGTTTACTAGCAAAATATATTTTACTACAATATTAATGTTTCACAAGATGTAAGCAGTGTGTGCCACATATTTTAAACTACCAGGATACATATTTCTGTCAGGTTCAGCAGCAGCTATTAAATATACTGTCACTACCTATTAGGAGTTATAATGCTTGATTAATTTTGCTTTTCTTGACATCTAGAGGAATGTGCAGTATATATATTGATATGATTTTTTCTTACGTAATGAATTATGTATATTAAATTAATTATAGCTGGGTCTGTTTAATGTAAAGCTTTTAAAATGCTCCCCTCTAATAAATCTGATAAAAACATAACCTTTCAAGTTACTGTGTAGAAAACCTTGTATCACATACAACAAATTTAAGGTTTTAATTTCCTAAACAAAGATTGCAGTCAGTTAGTCTGTGTTACCAATATATTTTTTATTTCCAGTGAGCAGATTTGCCTGACTAGTTTTTTAGATACTGAATCTGATTCTGTAGTACAATTCTTAATTGGGAAAACTCCTATTGACTTCAGTGGGAGTTTTGCCAGAGGATTGACTGCAGGAAGGGATCCATTGTCTTGGTTGTGTGGTATTTATCTTGGACTGCATGTAAGTTTTGAATAGACTTGACATACTATTAAATGACTGATGGCCCCTGTAACACATTGTCTGCTCTGGGGCAGGGCTGCCTTTGAAGTGCTACCCTGTAGGAAGTAAAGAGACTATTTGCTCTATTAAAATTCCTTGGTATTTCCTCTGTTTAACCACAGGCCACTTCCCCTCTGCCACTCTAAAAACTGCAGGGACACTGACTGATTGAAAAGACATAAACCCTGAAGTAATTGTACCTTATTCAAATAGATATTCTTATTGTAGCTTTTTTATAAATGGTTTCTAACCTATAGGTTAAGGGCAGGAACCCTAAATCTAAAAACTTTATATAGAGAGATGAATAGTAAGCATGTCTAATGTGTTTTGAGTAAAACAATGCTTGTTCAGCTAATTTTCGCTGGTATAGTATTGAAAAAATATTGGTTAACTGTTGATATTTGAGTAATTAAACGAGAGATAAAATATTACTATTATCTGTCTGTGTGTGTGGACATTTTTCTTATCACTGGTAGAATTGTGTGCCTATGTCACACTTTTCTCACAACTGCGGGGGGGGGGGGAAATCTGGATCTTATTTCTCCCCTCCTTCCCCCCCAATTTGAGCACTTTTATTTATTTTCCCCAAATTCATGCTCATTTACCTCTTATGTGAAATTTTCATGTCATATTCTGCTTAGGTTTGCTTAATTTATTTAAAACAAAAAAAATCTGAGTTTGTCTATGAAATACTATAATATTTTTGCTTTTAATCTAATGTAAATATTTTAAATTTGTCTTTGTTTTATTGCAGTAAAAACTTCATTTGGTAAAGGAATAGCGTAGATTTGTGTTGGTAAGAATTTATATTTGCTGTTTTAATTCAGAGATCCTCAGCTTATTCTTAAAAATCATTTGAATTTGCAAAATCTTTAAATATGGACCAGGTCCTGACAACTTTAGTTGCAAAATGTGTGAATTCTTGCAATGTGTTCTTTTGTAGTAGTTTGGTCCCAGTCCTGCAAGACCAACATGGCTCTCTGAACAAGCAAAACAGTTAAGCATATGTGTAACTTATGAGCACATGAGTAGTCTCGCTGAGTGAAATCCTCCTGGCCCCACTAATGTCAATGGCAGAACTTCCTTTGATTTCAGCGGGGCCTGGGTTTGACTCATTGACTTCAGTGAGAATTTCAAGGTTTGTCTACACTTGCAGGTTGTATAGGTTTGAGGAAGGATGGAAATTTAAAGCAGAATAGCTATTCTGGAATATCTCCCTGAGTGGACACTTATTCTGAAATAACTATTTGGTTAATTTCCCCATGTAGGTATTGTAAGGAATGAAGGACTGAGCTTTAAAATTTAGTTGTACATATTTGGGGCCCAGTCCTGCAAACAGTGAAGCACATGGGTAACTTTATTCACATAATTAATTTTGTTGACTCCGAAGGGGCTACTCATGTGAGTAAAAACAACAAGGAGTCCGGTGGCACCTTAAAGACTAACAGATTTATTTGAGCATAAGCTTTCGTGGGTAAAAACCCCACTTCTTCAGATGCATGGAGTGAGTAAAGTTTTCCACAGTCTTAACTCTGCAGGATCAGGCCCTTGACTCTGTTCAGACTAAAACATAAGATCAGTGAGACATATTGACTGAGAGAAAATACAGCATTTGGCATATTTTAAAGCAAAAAAACAAAAAGAGTATTGTACGTTGCACACAATAGGGGCTCCTTGCGTTCCTCCATTCTCCCCCAGAAGCTTCCTGTGTGCCACCCTCCCATCCGCTTCTATTTCAGGGATTTTCTGCAGTTTTTATCATCGTGTCCCTCATGCCATGGGCTCCTGTGTGTCCCCCTGTTCCCTCATGCTAGGATTCCTCATTCCCTTCCCAATGCCAGGTGCTCTGTGTGCAATCCATTCTACCCATGTCTCCCCCCACCATCTTTCTTTCTTTTCTTTCTTTGTCAACATTTTAAAACTGTATTAGGAGGAAAGGCAGAGCACAGATGGGGTGTTGTTATGCTGGTTGGTGTTAATGGCTACCATCAACCAGTTCTTTCATTTGTAGACAATTAGAAGTGGTTAAAGGTGCTAGCTCTGCTAACTAGATGCCAGGGGCTCCTTGTGTCTCCTCCTTTCAGTTTTCCAATTTTCACTAAAATCAACAGGATTTTGTGCATGGATGCCTAGAACATTCTCTGAAATTTTGGAATTGGTTGGCTGTGGTGTTAAAAGTTCCTGTTACATTCACACAGCTAGAGAAATGTTGAGTGTAAGGTCTCACAAACTCAACCAATTATCTAGTCCAGACAACTGGATTAACTACTTTAAGATCTAGGGTTTCACTTATCAGCTGGTATAGTAAAAAATCTGACTATTTTTTTCTCTGTTTAAAAATAACTGTGTTTATGACCTGGTCTACACTTAAGTTATACTGGCATAGCTGTGATAAGCAGGGATGTGAAAAAACACACCCCTGACATAGGTAGGTTGACAAAACCCCCCCTATAGATGCAGCTATGCTGACAGAAGAGTGCTTCTGTCTGCACAGTTAACATTGTTCAGGAAAGTGGTGTTTCTACACCAACAAAAGGAGTTTGCGTCCAGACTTGGGGGCTGTGCTGGCATAGCTATGCCAACATAACTATTCTGGCTTAGGCTCTGAATTGTAGACCTAGCCTCTTAACTACATTTTCATAAAAAACATGCTAACTACAGCATGTCTACTGCGTTATGTTTATTTAAAAACCAACAACACAATTTAAGTATATACACTACTCGAACAGGAAGATGAGTCTCTTCATTACATTTGTTTTATATTGGGTCTGAGCCTTTCTTCCATAAAAAGCATTTAGTCTAAATATTGCAAGTAATATATTTTCAGAGTTGGCTTTCAAATGCACAAAACATTCAGAGAAGAAAAATGATGTAAACATATTCCAATTTACTTGTTCTGAATATTGACAATAAAATGCATCTTTAATCTTTTACATGTATTTTATTGTGTAATTGTGTACTTTGACTATTCAGGCCATTCACAAGGCTCATGACCTAACAAGCATTTCTGTAGTTGACGGTCCCCCCAGGAATATTATGGACTGGATTTGTTCCCTCTTTATAATGCATACCATGGTTTAGATTTCAACCAACAGAAGTTGCCTCTTAACTTGAAACAAATTGATCAGTCAGGCTAATTTCAAAATTTAGATTATTTATTTAAGGGGCAAAACAAATACTTAATTCATTTAATAGATTTAAATATTTTCTTGTCCACTGGTGGAAAAAAGTTAAGCCATCATTAGATGACTCTAGCTTTTCTTTAGTTAATTACTTGATAATGTTAGTGTAATGTGGATGTTAGTTCATTAAAGCTGCAACATTTTAAATGGGTGTTTAATAAGGACCAGCTGTCTTTTCCAACAGGTCCCTCCAAAGACGATGAAACACAGCTTTGATGTGAATTTGCCCATTTAATTCTGCTGAGAGGCTGAAGTTTGCCAATTAATTTGGCATTTTATTAGGATACTATAAAAATGACAGGAGTGCGAAGTCTTATTGGTGAACAATAAGACTAAAATTGGTCTTCAATCTTTAAATGTGAAAATAATTTCTCTTTACTCGTGCTTGTAAAATATTAAGTACAATGCTCCCAATAGTGTTAAATGGTGCTTGAAGGAGGAAACTCCAAAAGTTTTATTTTTGTTTTTCTGAAAGTTAACGATTTACCTTGAAGTTTTATGCTGTATTTATGTTTTGTTTATCTGTTTAACATAAAACTGAACATTGTGTAAAAACTGATACATAAAGCATAGCACAATTTGAAAAAATACATATAATTTACATCTCTCGTTGTAGAGTAGCAGCTGTGAAGTGAGCTGTAGCTCACGAAAGCTTATGCTCAAATAAATTTGTTAGTCTCTAAGGTGCCACAAGTACTCCTTTTCTTTTATCTCTGGTTATATAGCTCCGTTAATTTTGTGATGTTCCCTTGTTCTTCCCTCCCCATAAAACTATATTAATTTTGACAAACAATTTTGTGAAAGAAGGGCAAGTCATAGGAGCTTCTAATTGCTACTTTTTAAAACTTTCAAGTGGACATTCAGATTTATTTATTTTAAATCCATATATTTTTGAAACCCTATTTCGAGATTAGAATTTAAATATAAACTGTTAAACTGGAAAAAAGATTTTATCCTATCACACATGTTTTTTCCAACTGTAAATTAATCCAGCTATTTACCTTTCCAAGCTTTTTTGACAATTATAGCCACCATTGTTTACACTTGTACCTTTGCCTCTGTATGAGTTTCCACAAGAGATTAAAATCAGAGATAATGATTACTTTACAGCATGTAGCAGTTTACTACAGTAATGGATGGTTTCCTGCAGCTGTTTTGATGTGCAATATTTATTTAACAAAAATATATGGTTTTGACTTTAGTGACAATCTTAAATCCTGCTAGCTGAGCCATATATTTAAAACATCTTCTGTATGCTTCCTTTTCCAGCATGTTAGGCCTTATGTTACCTTAGCAATATGTTGTGCATTCAATAGCATTCTGAAAACATCTCTTCCTGGTTTCAGAGTAGCAGCTGTGTTAGTCTGTATCCGCAAAAAGAAAAGGAGTACAAGGTGCTACAAGTACTCCATCTCTTCCTGGGTTTCACAATAACTGTCATCAGTCTGTAGAATAAGTGACCCCAGAATTCCACAGTGATGTGAAAAGTGTAATATTGACCTATGTAATCTAGGGGGTCTCTCTCTCTCTCTTTTTTTTTTTTAAAGATAAATAGTCTTGGAAGGATTAGTTTTTATCAGTCAATTGGGTAAAGTCATTATCACCATACACACCCAAAAATATGTGAAAAAATATATCTGTGGATAATTGAAATTTACAGATAGACAAAGTAAGAAAAATGCTGCTGGAGCACTTATTAGACTTTGATTTAGGGATAGTTACTTTGAATATTTTCACATTTTATATTGGCAATTTGTGTTTTAACCGTTATATAGCTTTAACTTGCTGAATGTCAATGTCTGCTGTCATTAAATAATTATTGTCTGACCCCTCCCATAATTTCCCAGGAAAGTGAACATTTAAATGGATAAAAATAGAAAAAATATTAAAAATAAACTAGTACTATCAGTTGAAATGATAAAATAATCTATAATGTTGTTTGTTTCTGCAATTGAATGTGGCATCTGTATCAAGTGTATATAACGATACAAAATGTACTTCCAAAAGTTAATTCTTGGACATATGCCATGAACTTAAATGAATGTGGTCAGCAGATATTGAGCAATGTAGGGAAGTCAAGTGCATATTGTTTAACATTAGCTATAACAAGTTTCCATGTTACAGATGTTTTTTAGTAAATCTGACTGATCTTTAAACTCCACTGGAACGGTTTCTAATAACCAGTTTTCAAATTGTAGGTATTGCTTTGTAAAACTCTTAGAAATAAATGATCTGACAAACACTCTGATAGAAGGAGTTGATAGTACCACTATAATGGCTTACTATTTAACAGATGATTTTTCAAAAGTGCTCTAAAATCCACAGGCTTATTTGGATTGTCTTGAAAATTGCTGTGCCTCCTGGGACCCAGGGTAAAATTCATGGTGGTTTGAGCAACGGGTTTCCAAGATATAGCCCACTCCTCTCCACCTCAAAATGGAATCCAAATGTTACAGTTCTTGTAACTTTATTTTGCCTATTGTGGCTCTGATCCTCCCCAAATTGATATCATCCACTCAGGATTGATCTCAGCTAGTGTCTGGTACCCACTCCTACTCTGAGAAACCAAGATTAAAAAAATTATTCAAGGTAAAAGTTGGATCTACAATATGGCTTGAACCAAGTGACATGTCAGAGGAAGAAATTTGCCCATGTGCATCAGGCCAAAGTTTAGTTGCAAACCAGAATGGTTGCGGACAGCCTGACATCAGATTAATTGGGGGCTAAAAGATGACATACTGTGGCTCGTGAACCTGAGCACTACCCATATACTGTGAATTAGTTCACGTCCTACACTTGGGAGTTTTCTGAGGCTGTCTTGTGCACATTATTTGCATCGTGCAGGGTCTTCTGGAAGTTTTGCCTACAATCTTTATGCATTCTCAGATTTTGCTTTAGAGGAATTGTCAAGAAAAATAGTATTAATTAAATAAATAGAGGGAAGATTAAAGATTCTAGTAAGCAGCAGCATTAGGATAATGTAACCATGCCACATGCTCCTGACACATTTTCTGAACAGTGGGTCTGAGTGTGAGATATGTATAGCAAAGGAAGTAGCTGTGACTCTCATCAATGTCAGTATGATCAAAGTGATTATTGAGCATCAGGAAACTACCCATAGTTGAGAGCCCTGTTCTAAAAACTCGTGTGAAGTCAACATTGACTAATGCACTGTCAGAATATTGTTATAAATCAAATCAGTAACCATCGACACAAACCAAAGGTTCAGACCTTTTGATTTTCCCCTTCAAAATGTTGAGGTTCCTTAGAAAAATTGTAGTTCTTTTAAACAAAAAGACCAAAAAAAAACCTCAAATGACATTCCCTCGTCACAAAGGGTTATAAAAAAATCAAGCAATCCACAAATGGCAATAAATATTTTAAATGATAGTCCAACATAAAAGCTAGAATTTATGTAGAACCTTTTTCATTCTGTTAAAATGAAAATTTGGTGCAGTTTTAACTGTGGTAGCACTGCTGCTCCACCGTAATATTGCTGTGCCACGTTAGAGCCAGAGGTAGATTTAGTTGTGCAAGTTGGGATCATTTGCTCAAGGGTTTCTCAGATACCGTCCCCAAATAAGGAGCCTTTTTAATAATCAAAGTACGAAAGTACACACACATAGGGTGATTGTCTTGAAAATAGGTATGCTGTAAGAGAGACTGGGATAGCATTTGCAGTGCAAATTTGGGGTCATTTGAACAAGGGATTCTCAATATAAGGCCCCTCCCATACTGTCAGCTTCTTTTAATTTTCACTAATATCTATGTGAACAGTATGATTATTTTGAATATTGCATACCACAACAGAAACAGGGGTATGCTTCTGCATACAAATTTGAAGTCATTTGCTCAAGGAGTTCTTCAGATTCAGCCCCCAATAAAGAGATTATTTTAATATTAAAGTTGCTCTAAAACCTACATGCATGGTGAGATTGTCCTGAAAACTGATATTTCGTAACAGGGGATGGGGTAGACTTGGGGAGGTGGTGAGAAGATCACCCATGGAGATGAACAGGCCACTTCAAACCTCAGCGATCCTTATAGACTTCAGAGTGTTGTGCAGGGCACCTTCCCCAACATTAGCCCTGAATGGAGTATGGAATCTGGGTCTTCCCTACATGCCCCTTTGCTGCCTCCAGCTGGTAGATGTGCTCCTCACAGCCCATTGGTTTATCACCTACCTTCCTCCTCATTGCCCCTACACTCATACTGGGGACATTCAGGGTCCAGGAGGAGGCCAGAGATTGCAACAGCTTGCCAGTAATGTGTTCCCAGGAAACTTTCTTGTGCCCCTGCATAGGTACTCCCTAGTCATACCCCATCATTACCACCACTTACTGAAAAAACAAGTGTCATTCACTGCCCAAAAACTTTATTGTTAGCGGTTAAGGTTGACTGGCAGTGCCACATACCCTTTCAGAATGTCAACTGCACTTGTCCTTTAAATCTCCAAAACCAGGAAAAGGTGAGTTACGGTGCACATCAGCCCCACTCTATAACCTTAACTCTGCCCTCTTTGAATGATGCTCCAACCTGCTCTGACAGACATCATAAAACACTATTTTTCCATATGATATGGGATACTGTGGGGATGCAGCACATGCCTATGGTAGAAGAAACTGTCACACTGTGTCCTGAGTAAGGCAAAAGTTGCGTTTGGGGCATGCTTCATGAATACCAGCTGGGTAGGCCTGGCCTATACTTGATTATTTTACCTACTCTGCATAAACCACCTGTGAAGAGGCTCCCCCTTCAGCTCCTGGAACTACTGGCTACACTCTCTGTGAACACTTTCTGTGAATTAAGCACCACACATGGTCCAGCAGGGTACAAAGTGTCTTTATTGTAGTTTGTGCTCCAATATATCACAACATAGCAGCAGTTATCTGGAACCCTCTTCCTGCTCTCTGGCTCAGCCTTTTGTACTACTTGCTTTCTTCTCAGAGCTACCCAGCTGGCAAGCTAATTGCCTCATTAGTTCATCAGGCTCCCTACAGGTGCAAATGATCCCTTCTACTCTTCCAAACCCAAACTACCTAAGCCTCTCCTACTCTAACTACACCCAGTGCTCTGGGTGTTCTAAGTGACCAGGATGCTGGCTTACAAAGGCTCAGTTTATAGCTGCTAACAGCACCCTGTCACACCAGATGTTACCACCCTTTGACTCTTGTCCTCAGGATTCCCCTTGCAACACCACCAGCATCTCTGCCCTGTAGTGCACATGTTTACAGTCAGACTGTTACAATTTACAAATCCCTCAACAAGAATATTGTGCTCCTCTATTTGCATAACCCGCATAATTCAGCACAGAAATCCGGGGTCCCAGATCCATTGGGTACAGATGCATCACTCTTCGTATCACAGTGTAAGCTGCAGCTACTTGTTGCAATTAATCCCAGAATTGACTACCTAAGCCTCTCCTACTCAAACTACACCCAGTGTTCTTGGTGTTTTATGTGGTGTGGTGTGACCCACAGAATTGTATTCTCCCATTTATCTGCATGCCCTCCAACTGTCCTTCACTTTGTTAGGGACAGTTGGAGGGCATGCAGCTAAATGGGAGAATACAATTCTGTGGGTCACACCACACCACATAAAGTGGTACACTCCTCATGTCCGTTGATTATAGGGCAGTCCTGGGCAAAACATACTATCCCCAGTTTATCATATTAGTTGCAGGGGGCAGAGTTAAGGTTGTGAGGAGGACTGTTGTGTGTAACAGCTGGATTCAAGAGATTTAAGAGTAGGTGCATTCGATGTTCTGGGAGGATACCTGGCACAGCTAGTCAGCTTTAATCCATGTGTTAATAAAGATTTTGAGTAGTGAATATTCTATAATGGCTTCCAAACTGAGGGTACTCAGCACCAGCTTTTCCAAGGTGCTGAGTCCTCTCAACCCGCATGGAGTTCAATGGGTGTCAGCACCTGACAGGATCAAACTTGTAAGATTCTAGCCTAGCATATAGTTTTAAATACTTAGCTAAAACCAAGTTCCTTAGGAAGAAGTCATTTGAATACATTTAATTTATGAATGGCACTGCATTTTAAAAATGTACTCTTTACTGGACATACATCTCTATTATGATATTTTTTGAAGAACAATTGCTAAAAATTGTCTGTATCAATATTCCTAATTCATTTGATTTTTCCTAAGTGATTTAAAGTTATGCTTCGTATTTTACTTTCACTGAGGTTTTAAATGGTAATGTGAACTAGTCAGTTTTGATCATTCTTGGTGAGCAGACTTGGATTTTCATTTCTGACCCCCCCACCCACTCCAGTGGGAGGAACTAAATATTTCTTACTTCTGATCATATTCAAATCCAACCAAGCAATCAGTGACTTCCCTGACTTTTTTTGTATAAGGCTGTGGGAAAATTCCTGGTTGGCTGGCTATGAATTAATGAAAATCCTTAGAATGCTTCACTAATGATAGCTCCTGTGGCTTTAAAAAAGTGCTATTCCCTTTTTTAATTTGAAGGAGGTCATGGGGGTTTACAGAAACTAAGAAAA
Organism: Chelonia mydas; assembly: GCF_015237465.2. Classification (NCBI taxonomy): domain Eukaryota; kingdom Metazoa; phylum Chordata; order Testudines; family Cheloniidae; genus Chelonia; species Chelonia mydas. The sequence goes on from NC_057853.1 coordinate 24,873,785, forward strand.
GAAAGCGTAACATCTGGTTGTGCTCTGCTGATGACTGCTTTTGTGTAAAGAAAAGTTATGGAGTCTCCTCAGCATCAAACGCATTCAAGGTGATCCTTCATAAGAAGTCCTTTCAAGAATACATTTCACTAAAACTGTGTTTTCTAATTGCTTTTACTCTGTATTTTGAAATGCTGTTTTTTTTCTGTTAACCAGGACACCTTTGAAAACCTAAATTTGTAATATTTTCACTTAAATATATACCTTAACTTTATTTTCTTCTTTGTCAAATATTCTTTTGCTTAACTCAGTTATATTCCCATTACTTTTCGTAAAGGCTTTGAGTCCAACATTAAAAAAAGATCTTAGGTGAAACCCTGACCCTAATGAAATTGATGGAAGTTTTGCTTTCCGAGGTTTATATCCATATAGATAGCTATTTTCAACTACTTGGTTATAAAGTAGTTTGAGTTTTTGAAATCACTTTTTATAATTTATACACACATATTAATATATAATATGTATTAATATATATTAACTACATTAATATATAATAGCTATTTTGGATAATAATAAATTTTATCTTTTTTCTATCATGCTGGGGGTTCTTTGTTACCTTTCACTTAACCATGTTTGATAAGTTGAAAAGCCTGTCCTGTAAATGTTTTGATCCAAACTGCCAATATTATAAATGATTAGGACTAGAAACTGCTGGCTGTTCGTTTACAATTACAAGTGGATATTCTGTGCATGGTTTATATGGCTATCAGAAAATATAATAGGAAATATATACAGTTTTTAACAGTAACGTGTTTACAATATCTTATCCGTTTTTGAAAATACGTTTGGGTTTTATAAAGTGATTCAAATTAACAGTCAGGGCCTGTGCTTATCACTTATAAGTGGCCTGGTCTGCACCTAAAATTTATACTGGCATAACTATATTGGTCAGGGGTGTGAAAAAACCATACCCCCTAGCAACATAGCTATGCTCACAAAACTCCCAAGTGTAGATGCAGCTATGCCAACAGAAGACGACTTCTGTTGAGCTAATGTTGTTTGGAGAAGTGGTGTTCCTGTACGAGTAGAGAAAGCTTCTCCTTCTGTCAGTGTATGCTACATCTACGCCAGAAGGCAAAGCATAGGCTCTGTAGTGTAGACATAGCCCATGAGTTAGAAGCAAGGGTCAAGATTTTTAAAAAGGGGGTCAAAATCCTGTCTCCCTGAAGTCGGTGGTAAAACTCATTTAGTTAATTGAATTTCTCTTTGCATGCCAAGAGTTTGGCTTCTACGTCTATATTTAGGTGCCTAAATAAGAGGCCTGATTTTCAAAAGTGCCTAGCACGTAGCCCCTCATCTTGGCTTTAGTGGGGGCACTGGGTTCTCAGCGCTTTTGAAAATCAGGCCACTTATTTAGGCCTGCATCTAAATAAGGACTCGGGGATGGGATTTTCAAAAGCACCTAAATGACTTCGGAGTACAGGATGGGACTTTCAAAGTGCCTAAGAAGTTAGGCACAGAACTTCCATTAATTTTCAATGGAACTTGCTCTCATAAGTCACTTAGCTCTTCTGAAAATTCCATCCAAAGAATGTAATTTTAGGCACCTGTTTTTTTACAATCTGGCCAAAAAAGATGGAGGAAAATTTCCATTTGTGTCTGTGAAAATCTCTCACTAGATTAGGAAATGCACCACTTATAAAACAGCACCATTCTAAATGATTTACAATATTTAATTTTTTGATTGTGCTTGAGGATTTCAAAATGATGAGCACTTCACCAGCATTAACAAAGACTTACAATCTTGTGAAGAAGACAGGATATATAGGAACCTCTTCAGCTTCCTCTGAAAAGCAATTACCTCTGTGATGGAACGCAGCAATTATTTAACAGTGCATTGTAATGCTGTACATTTTCTGACAAGAAATGAAGAATAGTATAACTCTAAGGGGAATTTTGACAGGCAGACTATAATTTCAAAAAGTATACTAAAATTACAAAACAGAACCATAGGGTCTTTTATGACCATAAGTGGTCAAGGATCTCTGTTTCACATCTCATCCTAAAGACAACACCTCTGTCAGCACATAACAAATGTGCTGGAGTGTTGGTACCCTACTGACTTGGATTTAAGGGGCCTTTTGAATTGCTAAATCTTTGATTTAGTTTACAGCATCACATCTTTTTCTGAAGCCTCTCTGTCATTACACAGGACATGTATTAACAGCTCAAGACAACATGGGGGGCAGATCCTCAGCTGTGTAAACTAGTGTAGCTCCACTAAAATCAATGAAACTAAATTGATTTATGTCAATTGAGAGTCTGGCCCTTATATCCTTGATGTTTTTGTCATGAATTAGTTTTTAGTGTCAGATTTTTTTGTTTGTTTAATAATAGAAAAATGTTTAATAAGTGAAATAAATATTGAAGACTATCAGGATTGTAAAAGCTGTTGCATCATAGTTAAAGCTCAATTATTACACTTATGTCAGTTATCATATCCCTAGATTAAAGGCTGAGTTGTTAATATTCTGTAATTAACTTTGTGGTTTATCTATCTTTTGACTGGAATTAAATGTTAATCTCTCTCTCTCTCACCCCCCCCACCCTCCCTTACACACTCGTAAGTCAAAATATCAACAAAACTTGACCCTTAACAGGTGACAAGTTATTATTCTATGCTGTTCCAGAACAGCAATGGAAACAAAACCTCTATCTTTTATTCATAAGTTAGGGATAATACAAGTCGGTATAGCTTAGGTTTTTCCATATAGTTGCATTTGTAAGAGTAATTCACTAATCATGCCATTCATTTTTGGGGTTCTTTTCGAGTAATGACCGCTAGCCGTGAAATGTCATGCAGAGATTTTAAAATGGGACATTCAGCTCACTAAAGAATGAGCTGCAAAGACAGAATTTTCTTTTTATTACTTTTTTGGCAGTAAAGGCAAGAATAGAAGCCACAAAATAAATGAGGCTAAAACCCAGTATAATCCAACAATGCTGATAGGTATGAATAATTATTTTTCAGGTTAGCTGTATTATATTTGATACGAACATTTTGGTTAGTGGCTATTGTGTTCCACTCACATGCAGAACTTCACTATTGCAAATTCAGTGTGATAGTTTATTAGTTTACTTTTCTTTTGGCTTGATGAGTTTTGGTTACAACAGAGAAAATAATTGTTTCAATATTTATGTTTCATATTTATTCCAAGTAGCTTTGTTGTTGTTGTGAGTTAATATTTACAATGGAAGTGGAAGCTTACAGCAGTGTTAGGACCCACTTCTCAAGTTAGTACAATAACAGGAAATTTTCTGTGTAGTAGATGAAGGCTTTAACTGGAAGTGTTTTATATATCATATTTATCTTCCTGTTAAGTGTTCAAGGATTAGCTTTTTATACATTCATGTTAGCTCTGACAAAAGGAAGCCTGGTAAAGATTGTAAGAACTACTGCTTTGATTTAACTTGCTAATCTTTATAGTTGAATGTTTAAACTCTTAAATCTTATGCTGCAATTCTGACTTCCTGTGTGTGTTGTTTAACTGAAATGGCTGGCAGGAGAAAACCTGTGCATAGCATTAACTTTATCCAAAGTCTTGTTTGTTCGGAGTAATTTTTTCATATAGTAAAATGCTCAGTGTACTATATGGGGCTCATATTTAAAAAAAAGTTTGTAAATCTTTTTCACATATTGTCAAATTCAAAAGACTTTTTTTTTTTTTTTTTTTCAAAATTTGATCAAAGTAGCATAACCTGTGCCTCCGTTTTTGTTACACACACTGAAGGTCTGTGGATAACATTACATTTTTTCAGCATGAAACTGAACACTTCAAATCCCTAAAGCAGTCTCAAATTTATGGTTAATAAAAGAATTTATTGTACTCGATGTCATCTGTTATATCACTCTGGGAACAGAAACTGGCAGTGAGTGGACAGGAAATATTTCCATTTCAAATCGCTTCAATCTTATGGTCTAGGGCAAAAGTTTCTGATTTCAGCAAAGTCACTGTGAATAGCAATGTAATTAAGCACTTTTAGTTGATTAAATGTGTATTATATCTTTTCAAACAATATTAGTTTCTTTTTGATTATGGCATTTAACATAAATATATTATTTAAAAGATTACATGTCTTATATTTGCTGTATTTCTGCATAGATTATTTAAATCTATTTTTAAAATCAATCTTTTTTATTGTCAGAAGGAATAGTAATTGTGTGTTTCCGGTAAATGTCTGTATATGCCAAGAGAACAGCAGTAAGATGAGTTAGTGTATCATGGCCAAGCTACTTCAAAGTTTCAGACCTTTGTATTTGTAATCAGTTACTTTCTGAATAAAGAAAAAGCTCCTGTCTGGTGATTAGGTCCTTCTAGTTTAATGGATTTCTTACACTTGAAAAAGTTAAACAGTTTATTTTGAAGTGTGCTATCTATAGTGTGTGACTTTTATTAATGGAAACTGCTTGCTGTCAGATTTGAGTTTCTATACATATTCACACATTAAATAGTTTTTAAAATGTTTTCAATCGTTTAAAACATAAAACTGTGCAAATAGTAAAATGGAAATGCAAATTTTGAGAAAGATGGTGACCAGGGGAAAGGACACTTTGTTCTCTTACTTTAAAAAGTTAACAAATAAATTATTGTCCTAAAACATCTTTTCATTGTTGCCTGTGAATACATATGTTGCAAAAGGTAGTGTCTGCTTGTCTGATAAAATTTGTATTTAATCCTTATAGACAAAGAAAAAAAATGCAGAACAAGCTTCTTGCAGATTCCATACTGACTTTATTGTCAGCTTATTGGGAAAAGTAAAATAAAACAAAACAGAAAAACAGAAGTGTTTTGAAGTAAGGGTGACAGTTTAACTCTCCACTTTTCATTGCAGACCAGGTTACTTCCCATTATTTTAAGGAAAATTTGGAGAGGGAAGCGGTGGGTGAGCTGAGGGGGGCTGGGAGAGGGTATAGAAGAGAGGACTCCCATCAGATGGTGTCCATGTGGATAATGTTTGTCACTTCAGAACTCGCTTCCTGATAATATACAAAATAAAAGCTAGAAGGGGTTGCTATCCTTTGGAAGAAATCTGCATGTTAGTGCCCTTTTGTCACACTGACATATAGAATACAGGGAAATCAGTTATCACTAGCAAAACAGGTGTTTGAAAAAGTAGACAAGTATCCTACTTGTATTGTTAAGAACTGTCTTATGCAGGGATTGTGTAGGACGCTTAGCAATAAGCGCTAAATAAAAACCATGCACAGATAGGTAAGACCTAATTTATTAAAGTAGTTCTAAGGAATACATTCCTAAACAGGAAAATAAATGTTTTTGTTTAAGAACAACTTACCCCTTTGAAAAAATAATTGCTGTGAAATAATACAGTATACAGATTCCACTATAGCAGTAGTTCCCAAACTTGTTCCACCACTTGTACAGGGAAAGCCCCTGCCAGGCCAGGCCAGTTTGTTTACCTGCCGCATCCGCAGGTTCGGCCGATCGCGGCTCCCAGTGGCTGCAGTTTGCTGCTCCAGGCCAATGGGAGCTGCTGGAAGTGGCGCGGGCCAAGGGACATACTGGCTGCCACTTCCAGCAGCTCCCATTGGCCTGGAGCAGCGAACCGCGGCCACTGGGAGCCACGATCGGCTGAACCTGCGGACACGGCAGGTAAACAAACCGGCCCGGTGCGCCAGGGGCTTTCCCTGCACAAGCAGTGGAACAAGTTTGGGAACCACTGCACTATAGGTTTGTTACAAATTATTTGTATTATAGTATCACCTGAAGACCCCAGCTGAGATTGTGTCCCATTGTGCTAGGAGCTGTACATGCACAAGATAAGTCCCTGTTTTGAAGAGTTTACAGTCTAATTAGATCTGACAGAGAAAGGTTTGGAGAAAGGAAATATTATTAATCTGAATTTACATATGGAGAGCTGAGGTTTCTAGAGACGAAGTGATTTGCCCAAAGTCACACAGGGACTCTCTGACCAAGTCAGGAAATGAACCCACAAAAGCTCAACTTCTAACCCTGCATCTGACTGTTTTCTTTGCAGCACACCCAGTCCTTGTCAGCCCAAGAAATGAGGAAGTGGACCTAAGTATGAAATCCGGTCCTCATTTGGGATGTTTGGTCAGACTCTTGTTGTTCTTCTATGGGATTATTTCACATTATTGATTATTTATATGAAAGCTGTTTTAAATTCAGAATAAAGAAAATCTGAATCTCATTTGTAACTTTATTTATTTATTTATTTATTTTTGCACCACTTCAGTTTTTAAACTGGCCAATCCAGTTTTAACCAAATGTGGAATATAAGAAAAAGTTACTCCCCAACTGAGACTTTTATGTACCAAGATTTGGGTCAGAGCAAGTCTTTGTCAAAAGGGGCGTACAATGGAAATACTGCCAGATCTGAACTGTAGCAACGCAAATGGCAACACTATAGTAACATAAGGTCCTGGCAAGTTGTTATGGCCTGTGTGAGATGGTGAATTTGACTGCAAATATCACATTTCATGTCAGGTAATATAACAGTACGAAAATAACAATTAGTAACCAGCGTCTTACTTTATGGATAGAACATGTAACCTTTGCTTTGGCCTGCTTTCAAATGTACTTAACATTACATTTTGTAGGAAAAATGGAACTCTTAAACTGTTTCACTTATTCAAGTGTATTGTAAAGTGTGGTATCCAGAGGGTGTAACTTTTATTAGTGGAAACTGAATGCAGTCAGACTAGAGTTTAAATAATATTTAAAACATTAAAATAAATTTTTGTATTTAGATTCCCTTTTGTAATAGTTAAAAAATTACAGGAATTGATAGCATATAACAGCTCTAAAGGAATAGAAGTAAGCATTTGGTACTGCAGGCACAACATGCTGAAGAATCAGAGAGGGCAGTGCAGAACAGGGAAGAAAATTGGCAGCATATGACCTCCAGAAGAAGAAAGAGGAGAACCCATGTACCCCCAATGCAGATAGAGATAAGAAACTATTGTCAGGCTCTCTGCACAGGTACTACAGTAGAGAATGGTTTGGAAGAGTCATCAGAGGGAAGGGATCAGAAGGAGACCCCATTGACTGGAAGGCATGGGATGCATTGTCCTAGGGATGGGGGTTCCACGACCACCATTCCCAAGAGGAGGAGATCCCTCTTAAGGGGACAGAGTCATCCATCTGCCGTCCAGACCGGGAGACTCGAGAAGCGTGCTGCTTGCCTGGAGCTAGAATTCAGGATGTAATGGAGTGTCTGCCAAGACTGATGGAGCCCTCGGACTGCTGCCCCTTCCTACTTCTCCACGTGGGCACCAGTGTTACCGCCAAGAATGACCTTGAATGGGTCACTGCAGACTACGTGGCTCTGGGAAGAAGGATAAATGAGTTTGAAGCGCAAGTCATGTTCTCGTCCATTCCTCCTGTTGAAGGAAAAGGCCCAGGTAGGGGCCATCTAACAGTGGAGGTAAATGCATGGTTATGCAGGTGGTATTGGAGAGAGGGCTTTGGATTCTCTGACCATGGGATGTTGTTCTAGGAAGAAGGATTGCTAGGAAGAGATGGTATCCAACTAACTAAGAGAGGGAAGAGCATCTTCACAGGCAGGCTTGCTAATCTAGTTAGGAGGGCTTTAAAGTAGGTTCACTGGTGGATGGTGGCCTAAGCCCAGAGGTAAGTGGGATACTGGGAAGAAACACAAGGAGGGGGGTGCAACAGGGGAGGCCTCCTGATTCATACTGAGAAAGTAGGGCAATTGGCTAGTTATCTTAGGTGCCTGTATATGAACCCAAGAAGCCTGGGAAACAAGCAGGAAGAATTGGAAGTCCTGGCACAGTCAAGGAACTATGATGTGATTGGAATAACAGAGACTTGGTGGGGTAATTCACATGACTGGAGCAGTGTCATGGATGGGTATAAATTGGTCAGGAAGGACAGGAGAGGGAGAAAAGGTGGAGGAGTTGCACTGTATGTAAGAGAAAAGTATGATTGCTGAGAGCTTCAGTATGAAACTGGAGAAAAGCTTGTTGAGAGTCTTTGGGTTAAGTTTAGATGTGAGAGCAACAAGGGTGATGTCATGGTGGGTATCTGCTCAAGACCACCAGACCAGGAGGATGAGGTAAATGAGGCTTTCTTCAGACAACTAACAACAGTTTCCAGATCACAGGCCCTGGTTTTTATGACATCTGCTGGGAGAGCAGTACAGCTATGCACAAACAATCCAGGAAGTTTTTGGAGAGTGTTTGGGACAACTTCCTGGTGCAAGTGCTGGAGGAACCAATTGGGGCCATGCTCCTCTTGACCTGCTGCTCACAAACAGGGAAGAATTGGCAGGGGAAGAAGAAGTGGGTGGCTACCTGGGCAGCAGTGACCATGAGATGGTCAAGTTCAGGATCCCAACAAAAGGAAGAAAGAGCAGCAGAATATGGACCTGGACTTCAGAAAAACAGACTTTGACTCCCTCAGGGAAGTGATGGGCAAAATCCCTTTGGAGGCTAATCTGAGGGGGAAAGGAGTCTAGGAGAGCTGGCTGTATTTTAAAGAAGCCTTACTGAGGGCATAGGAACAAACCATCCCGATGTCCAGAAAGAATAGTAAATATGGCAGGCAACCAGCTTGGCTTAACAGAGAAATCTTCAGTGGGCTTAAATACAAAAAAGGAAGCTTACAAGAAGTGGAAACTTGGACAGATGACTAGGGAGGAGTATAAAAATATTGCTCAAGCATGCAGGGATGTAATTAGGAAGGTCAAAGCACGATTGGAGTTGCAGCTAGCAACGGATGTGAAGGGTAACAAGAAGGGTTTCTACAGGTATGTTAGCAACAAGAAGGCGGCCAGGGAAAGTGTGGGACCCTTACTGAATGGGGGAGGCAACCTAGTGACAGATGATGTGGAAAAAGCTGAAGTACTCCATGCTTTTTTTGCCTCGGTCTTCACAGACAAGGTCAGCCCCCAGACTTCTGCACTAGACAGCATAGTATGGGGAGGAGGTGAGCAGCCCTCAGTAGTGACAGAACAGGTTAAGGACTATTTAGAAAAGCTGGAGATGCACAAGTCCACGGGTCCGGATCTAATGCATCCGAGGTTCCTGAGGGAGTTGGCTGATGTGACTGCAGAGCCATTGGCCATTATCCTTGAAAACTCATGGTGATTGGGGGAGGTACTAGACAATTGGAAAAAGGCAAATATAGTGCCCATCTTTAAAAAAGGGAAGAAGGAGAATCCGGGGAACTACAGACCAGTCAGCCTCACCTCAGTCCGTGGAGAAATCGTGGACCAGGTCCTCAAGGAATCCATTTTGAAGCACTTGGAGGAGAGGAAGGTGATCAGGAACAGTCAACATGGATTCACCAAGGGCAAGTCATGCCTGACCAACCTGATTGCTTTCTATGAGGAGATAACTGGCTCTGTGGATATGGGGAAAGCGGTGGACGTGATATACCTTGACTTTAGCAAAGCTTTTGATACAGTCTTCCACAGTATTCTTGCCAGCAAATTAAAAAAATATGTATTGGATGAATGGACTATAAGGTGGATAGAAAACTGGCTAGATCGTCTGGCTCAACGGATAGTGATCAACGGCTTGATGTCTAGTTGACAGCCGGTATCAAGTGGAGTGCCCCTGGTGTCAGTCCTGGGGCCGGTTTTGTTCAGCATCTTAATTAATGATATGGATGATGGGATGGATTGCACCCTCAGCAATTTTGCGGATGACACTAACATAGGGGGAGAGGGAGATATGTTGGATGGTAAGGATAGGGTCCAGAGTGACATAGACAAATTGGAGGATTGAGCCAAAAGAAATCTGATGAGGTTCGACAAGGACAAGTGCAGAGTCCTGCACTGAGGACGGAAGAATCTCATGCATTGCTACAGGCTGGGGACAGACGGGCTAAGCAGCAGTTCTGCAGAAAACGACCTGGGGATTACAGTGGACGAAAAGCAGGATATGAGTCAAGAGTGTGCCCTTGTTGCCAAGAAGGTTAATGGCATTAGTAGGAGCATTGCCAGCAGATCGAGGGAAGTGATTATTCCCCTCTATTCCCTCTATTCAGCACTGGTGAGGCCACATCTGGAGTACTGTGTCTAATCTTGGGCCCCCCACTACAGAAAGGATGTGGACAAGTTGGAGACAGTCCAGCGGAGGGCAACGAAAATGTTTGGGGGCTGGGGCACATGATTTATGAGGAGAGGCTGAGGGAACTGGTCTTTTTTAGTCTGCAGAAGAGAAGAGTGAGGTGGGATTTGATAGCAGCCTTCAACCACCTGAAGGGGGGTTCCAGAGAAGATGGAGCTCTGCTGTTCTCAGTGGTGGCAGATGACAGAACAAGAAGCAGTGGTCTCAAGTTGCAGTTGGGATGTGTAGGTTGGATATTAGGAAAAACTGTTTCACTAGGAAGGTGGTGAGGCACTGGAATGGGTTACCTAGGGAGGTGATGGAATCTCCATTCTTGGAGGTTTTTAAGGCCCGGCTTGACAAAGCTCTGGCTGGGATGATTTAGTTGGTGTTGATCCTGCTTTGAGTAGGGGGTTGGACTAGATAATCTCCTGAGGTCTCTTCCAAGCCTAATCTTCTATGATTCTATGAGTTTGCCAATACAGATGTATTTAAAAAACACACATTATTTGCTTTATTGTTGTAAACTCTAATAGGATTTAGCAATATTTTTTAAAAAATTCAATTGTTTGAGCTAGATGAATACATAGCAGTATCTGAATACATTGTTCTTCTTTCCTCTTCCCACTATAACAGTTGAAGTCATAAAGAAAAGCCACAGTCTTGAAGGCAGACACAGCTATGGACGTCTAAATAGGTGCTTGGATAACATGGCGATAGACTCAAAATAAAGACTTAGTTCGATTGAAACAAAACTCCTGAGGGAGACACTCAGCTTTGACAATTGATTCTCTTTGCCTGCTCCTCTGTGAGGTGAAGTGTGGATGTTTCTTATTCAGCACTAGCAGCTGATCTTGTGAATTGTTCTTCTTTGGTTCCTAGATGGCTACATTTTGGTTGACATCACAATTGCAGATTCTTATTATTATCACTTGGCATAGCTTTGGGTACTTCAAGAGATTGGTAAGGGGAGGGCTGCAGACAACTGGTTGAGAGGAACTATTTCCTTCAAGCTGTCCTTTTGGGGGTCTCTGGAGTGTGCATTGCAGACCACTGAAACTCTGAGTTGTTTTTTTACATTCTGGCAGCAGATTTTGTTTGGCTGCTAACATGAAGGCCATGGTCACCGGGGGAACTGTAGTAGCTTCTACCGGTACTATACTTCCTGACAATTGCAAGTTCCGCAGCTGCAACCAGAGGGCCATCAATGGGGCTTGTGTCTCTTGAAGTTCAAACCTGTCACCAGCAATCAAAATGACCAAAGTGTGGAACACCTGTATTTTGTTGCTGAGTGCACCATAATGGATATATGATTGTTGTTATTAACTATAAAATATGTTTTAAAGGATTTTTTTATTTGTTAAATCATGTTTTTTTTAAAAAAATCTGGAAAAAACAAATTCTGTCACATGCAGTCACTTGAGTTATATAAGTGCAACTATTTCCTGAATTAAGAATCTTGGGTTCTATCCCTTGCTGTGGGATGAGACTGTAACATAGGGCCCAGAAATAAGGGAACTAAAGCATTTACATTTAGCGTAGGCAGTCTGAAAGGCAGTATAGCTGAAACTGTTCTATCCCTGCTGCTGCCTGAAATCATCTTATACAGTGTCTCCATTAAGTTGTTTGTAAAATGAGGGAACAGGAAAATATCTGACTGCCTTCTAGGGGGGACGTACGAGGAACTGTTGTTTGGTATATTATCCATCTTTCCACAATACTAAAGATACTGAACCTATAGTCACAGACTCTTTCTTCCTTCTGATCCTTTGCATTGCCACGTAGAAGATGTGTACTAGATATCAAGTCTAGTTTCTCATTACATGAGCAATTGAACTCTGAATGCTATGAAGGCAGCACATTTAGCCACTCAGGAACGGGGGGTACTCAGTGACAACACATATAGCAGTTCTCGCTGACTGTAGTGGATTTGAAAGGAAGCTCTGCCTCTTGGTGGTACAAAGGATATATCTACACTACAAAAAAGACCCCCATTGCAGTGAGTCATCTTCTTCGTGTTTTGTGTTGCTGGTGTAGAGCAGCAACTACAATTTCACCTGAAGTTGATTGAGGCAGATGGCAACCTAAGGAGTGGCAGAATTTATTGCAGTCATGTGTCCTTCATATTTATCAATTGGGCGGTAGGTGGTGATATCTTTGATGGTCTGTCCTGGGGAGCCACACTTGCACACACTTTGTGCATTAGATGTCCACATCTACCATGGTTGGTTTGGATTTGGTTCAGAGTTGACCAAGATGCACATGGAAGGTCAAAACCAGGAACCTTCTGCATGGGATCCAGCACAAGGTGCTTATTTTTTAAGTTTTGTTGAGCCCAATCTGCTTTCCAGGCCTCCTTCTGATCATAGTCTGATTGCATGAGGTTAAGCGAATATTCCCAGAAAGACTTGCGGGGCTTGAGACTTGTGGGGGTGAGGGGGAGCATTGTCAAGGTCTTGGTGGAAAGGAAAACATCTATTTTCGTGGATTTGCTGAGCTTCACAGAGTGTAGTAGCTGTTCGGCACATTGGCAGAGGAGCGATGTTAGAACAAGTAGCCATGGTGTTGGAGTCAACTTCAGCTGGGTGTCAGCAAGTTGCATGTAGCTGTGTCTGCTCCATACCGGTGCACAGCATTTAGCTACTGAATATACAAGTGCCGTTGCAGATGTTCGCAACACTGATGCCATTGCACCCCAGGTTGTACCTGCTAGTTTCTGAATTGTGTTGGGTCTTGTTTTAATCTTTGCAGCTATCTTCTCAAGGTGATCATGGAAGGTGAGGGTGTTGTTGAGTTTCACTCCAAGGTATGTTGGGGTGTAATCAAGTCGCACATTTTTACCACAGGAAGCTACTGTCAGTGTGTTTTTGGCACTCCTATTATCAAGATGAAATGCACTTACTATTGTTTTTCCAGGGTTTGGTGTGAGCCTCCATTTCCAGAAGTATTATTCCATAGTTTGGAGATCGTCAGTTAATGCTCTCTCAATGTCATGGAGGTTTGGTGCTTGGATTGTCATGGCAAGATCATCTGTATATCCAATTTTTTATGGTTCAGCTGGAGGCATGTCACTTATGTAAATATTAAAAAGCGTTGGCGTGAGTTCAGAGCCTTGTGGTAGCCCATTGTTTATGGTATGGGGTGAGCTGATCGTATTACGCAGGTACACCTGTAGGCGTCTGTTACTCAGCATGGTCCACAGCAGGTGAAGTGTTTGGTAGCAAAGTATATTTTTGCAAGTTTCAGCATCAGGCCCTTAATCCATACAGTGTCATACGCGGATGACAGGTTTCAAATACTGCACCAATCTTTAGGTTTCTTTCTGATAGCCAGCCTCAATGTGAGTTGTGAGTGCCAGAACTAGGTTGCAACAACTATGTTTTGAGCGGAAGCCTGCCTGAGGGTATTCTTTTGAGGATGATACATTCAAGAAGTTTATAGGTTGCCCACAGTAGAGAAATTGGCCAGTAGCTTCCCAGCTTCATCAGTGGGTTCCCAGGCTTTGGTAATTGCGCCATATTTCAGGGGTCCATACTGTCCTTAAGGTAGCCTAGTACAATGTTGCTAGCCACTGAAGTCCTTTGGGGCTGAGATGATGGAGGAATTCTGGCAGAATACTGTCAGGGCCTGCAGCCTTCCTTTTCTTTCATAGCGACAAGTTCTTCTTTTACTTCCTCAAAACTGACAGTGGAAGGTTTTTCTTGGATTGATGCTAGTGTCCGGTCAAGTTGTTGATACACTACTCTTTTTGTGTGTTTATAGAGTGGTCCTTTTGTGTACTCCAACAGTTTGGAGGCCGTTGAGTTTGGCTGAATTTTTGATGGCTGATACTTTGGGGGATTAGCAGCCCAAAGGCGTTGCAGTAGTGTCCAGGCTCGATGACCTGTATGTGTAAAATCAAGGTTTTGACTCTGTCCGTGGAATGGTACTACCTTGTCTAGTAACTTTCAGTCCAGAAATCATTTGTATGGAGAAGAACAGTTGTGTGTTTTTAAATCCCTGTAAAAAGGGTTGGATGCTGGAAATAATTACATAATTTGAAAGAAGCAGTCCTCAAAGTTGAGAAGTTCCAGATCTTGTCTACCTTAAAAATTACATATAAAATTTCATATTGTCCTGATCTGTACAATCATGTAATCTCTAATCTACCCTCCTCCCACATCCCCCCAAAAGACTGTGACTATACCAAAACAAAGCTTTGTGCACAATCATGAGCTCGTGTGTGCGTAATGCATTTCCCATCTGTGCCTGTGTGTTTCATGACTGTGAATGGGGAATATATTGAAATTTACAAGAATCCCACTTTGCCGTGCTCCAACAGCAGAGCTCTTAACAGCCTCCCTCCAAAGAATGTAGCAGACAGGCTAGGGCTGGGGGAATACAACGCGCGTGCGCGCGCTCTCTCTCTCTCCCTCTCTCTCTCTCTCTCTCTCTAACTGGACAGAGTATGTCACATTTTTGACATACCAGCCTTTGCATAATGCTAACCCTTTCACAGCTGCAGTGCTAGCAGCTGTCCTTCCATTTTCAAAATCTATGGCTTGAAAGATAAACTTTCCTCAGAACTATAAACTCCAGTCAGGAGCTCTCTGCACAACTTCTGTTTGGAGAATTTGGTAGTAGCTCCTCTCAGCATATCTGGTTACAATCAAGTCAAATTCCAACTTCATAAAGTAAATTTCAGGTTTGAAATGGTTCAGGTAGAACATTTTTAAAAAAAGCAGTTAAACCCCAAGTAATGAAAGCTTTACTTTAAAAACTGGTAGTTTATGTTTTGTGCATTCTAGCATTCATCACACTATAAACTAGAGAGCAATACAACATATAGGGTAATAGCAAAATGCAAGCATCATTATAATTTCTAATAAAACCTATAAAATAAATGAGAAATCACACAGCTTTTAACAGGCAGACATCTGGTTATTGAATGATTGTATAACATTCTTATACTGTATGCTCATAAAGAACATGTTGGCTTCTGTTTATATGCTCAGAGCTGGCGGACTTTTCCCTCTTCATTTAATTTTAAATAAATATTCCTTTAAAATGAAAGCTCTTGATGTTCTCTGATCAGCACGTATCCATGATTCAAGCTATTAACAATGTATACATCATGTTACAGCATGCAGAAAGCAGTCCACCAAACCATAACGATTTAAAAATCAGACTCTGATCTTCTTTTAAGAGCTCCACAGGTGGTTATTTGGACATAATGGGTTATTCTCATATTGAAACATGAGGAAGAATGCCTGTAACTCCCCAGGCAAGCATAAGAAAAGTATGTTACAATGAAAGATTTTTCCAACCTTTAATCAGTAGTGTTGAATGTACAGTCTTCTTTTTAAAAAAAAATTTATGGAGAAGATTTGCAGATTGCTGTTCATTGGGGTCTTTTATTTGTTTTTTTTCCCTTTGCCTTTTTGAGCTTGGTTAATTAAAATCACAAATTCAGGAGGATTCAGACTTAGATATTGTAACTGGTTAATAGTGCAGAGTTTTCCCCATGATATAATTTATTGAAGCGAGGCATGCATTCATAGAATTTATCTGGGAGCACAGTTATTTTGATAGATAGGGGTCCTGTACTCATCTTACATGCATCAGATTCCAAAGATTCCAACATTTCAATCTGTTCTGCATTTTAAGATGATAAAACTAATTTTATTTGCAAAACGGTATAAACAGAATGATGATCATGCTCAGTTATAATCTATTATTAAATCTCAACATTTAATGTATTTTTGAAAAAATTGTCTTCATATTTGGAAAATGATAGCACTTATAGTGAAGGATTTGATTTTATTAACATCACAAATTTTTGGTTATTGGGATCCATATTAAGCCTTTGGGTTGTTGAGTTAAACTTAAATATAAAATGTAATGGTAAGTGGCTGACACTTTCTGGTTACAAATGTTAATGACCTGATCGGATGATGGCGTTATTGTCCACCAGAGGCTGAGTTTTCAGCTTATTATGTAGTAGTTTCCCTTGTAAAAAATAAAAATGTGCTCTGTGTAATCATCTTCAAAGTGTGCCTTTTCCTGCAGAATCAGATGTGCCCTTTATTATTATGATTATTTATTAATTGTATTAATAAAGCACCTGGAGTCCCCAACCCAGATTGAGACCCCATTATATTAGGCACTGTATATATACATAGTAATAGGCAGTGCTTGCCCTAAAGAGACAAAACAAATGGTGGGAGAAAAAAAGTATTAGGCCCATATTACGCATGGGGAACTGAGGCATGTAGAGATTAAGTGACTTCCCCAGCTTCATGTAGGAAGTCTGTTTTATTTATTTGTGTTGAAAGTTACACCTAAGATTCCTGTAATTGATAAAGGTCAGTGAAAAGAACATTTCCCTCTGTTTTTTTCAATTTGCTTACTTTGTGCATTTGTTTAATTTGTACTTGACAGCATTTTGGATATCGTCATCCCCACCTTTCCCCCTGTAAAATCAGTCAGTTTCCTCAGTTGTTCTTGTGGGTTGCACAGAGCAACAGTGGAAAGAATATCATCTGAAAAAATGTGACTGTAAAACAACTAAAAGAGGCAGGGGACTAAGTGTCAATACTACACCTGCTCCTGCTTTTTAAATTTATTTTTTTAGAAATGACTAGATATTAATGTGATGACTTGAAAGACTGAGTTAAAGAGTTCTATGTGAAAATAACAAAGACATCTGTATGAAGCTATTAGGGGAGTTTGAGGTTATTCAAGATAGGGGAAGCCTGCCTTGCAACTTTTTACACAACTTTGGGAAACTGGGCCTGAGGCTCCTTTGTGTGCTCTGCGTTGTCAGTGTGTTCACGTCAGACCAGACCCACTCAGACAAACTACCAGGAACAAGGCTTTATTCTGTAAAGAACATAGAACAGGATTACAGTCCAGCAGCCTTTTCTCTGCTTGCCTGCCACTTGCTCCCTTCTCAGTCAACGCTGAGAACTCCTGCTCAGGGGCGTGGGGGTAGAGGATATTTTCTGGCAGGAACCAGGAAGTTCTCCTAACATGCCGCAGTTGTAGTCCACAACTCATAGTTCTCACAGCTGCTGTTGAAGCACACTGGACCTTGGAATACAACTGCATAGGCTCAAGTGGCAGCAATGTGTAAATTATGCCCAGCTCTTCATTTTGTTAAAGTCAAACACTAGCAGCGCCATCTCCTGGCTGCCCCAGTGCCTGGGAGCCATAAGCACCTGAATGAAGGTACTTGGCTGAGATTGAACGTGGGCAAGATGTAGGTTATGCCGGGAGGGTGGGGTGAGAAGGAAGTGCTTTAAAACACTCTACACCTCAAAAAAGCGCACTTCACTCATTGCCTCTGTCCTTTGGTTATTAAGACAATCCACAGCACTGGAGTCTTTGTGAATTCCTAGTTGCCCTCCTGGAGACCCCAGATAGCTGTGGCTGGACAGGAAATGACAGATATTTCTTTAGTCTGTGGAGTGCTCCATAGTTATCCATGCTTTGTCAACTTGAGACGGCTCAGAAATTTCAGCTGGTGCAGGCTGTGTTTACTTGCTTATTAAGCAGTGTTTGTGTAGGGAGCCTATTACTCTTGTGGTCTGCACAGCCTTGCAGTTGGTCTCCAGTTGAAGTTCAAGGCTGACTTACTAAGGTCCCCACTTCTCCACACCTGGTTCCAGCCTGTGCTGGGACTCCACTGCCCTCTCCTCTTAAGAGGGTTAAGGAGCTGGGGAAAGGGTGTTGTCTCCTCACTGTACCAGCCATTTGGAGCCCCAGTTCCCCTTTTCCCAGTGTCCCTAGAAGATACTTTGCCCTTAAGTCCATTTCTAATTCCGTTTTTTTAGGTAACGGGACCCTCTATGGAACAAGTACCTGCACTGGACACCTGCCATGAGGAGCCACCAGCAATTAGCTTGGCTGCCTCCCCTTATTGGACATGAGAGAGGGCTCAGGCTGGAGGGGCAGGGTTTATATATTGCCTCTTCGGTGCACAGCAGGCATTTTCAGTGAAGGGATGTTGATTCTGGAAATCATGCTCTGCGCTTCTCCCACTGAACGTGTTGACCTTTATGGCTCGCTGTGACACTTTTCCCAAATATTCTCTGAGGCGATGGGACTTTTATTTGTGGCGTATGGAGACGTTTGGCCTGTGGTTCCACATCATTTCTGTATTTGAAATGTAGCTGTGTCTAGAATTTAGGAGACGTATCAGGATGGATTTGTGTGCATAGATCCCTGAAAATCACCAGATCGTCTATGCGTTCCCCATAACCTTAGAAGGTTGTGATCCCCCTATGCATTCTTTCTACTGCACATTCTGTATTCTGGAAGCTATCTGCTTCTTAACATGGTAGATGTATTAGCAAAATGAATGACTGAAGCTGTATGATTTTAGAAATGAGCATAGTTCTCCCACAGTTCCAGGACATCTATTGAAACCACCTGTTGGCTAGTTCCCAATTTCTCTTAAAATCTATGGCGGGTTGAGACCCTGCTTCTTATGCCTGTGGCTGTCTACATTTATATTTAAATGGACAGTCAGCAGAGATACTGATATTTATTTAGATCCTGAATAGCATCTTACAGTGACAATAAGTACTACATTTTGTTTGACTTGCTTGGAATAACAGGTTTCTGCCCATTTTGTGAAGTATAATTGGTGCAGTAGAGTCAAAACAAGATGCATTAAATACTTTTATCTTGGGAAATCTTAAGAATGAATTCTCTTTATTTGTTTATAGTTCAAGTGCAGGATTTTGGTTTCTGTCCAAGAATCCTTAGACTAAAGCACTTAGGCAACATTAGTGGGAG
The DNA here is from genome assembly GCF_015237465.2 of Chelonia mydas. Taxonomy (NCBI): domain Eukaryota; kingdom Metazoa; phylum Chordata; order Testudines; family Cheloniidae; genus Chelonia; species Chelonia mydas. Next base: position 24,892,662 of record NC_057853.1, read on the forward strand.
TCTGAACTGTTCACTCTTTTTTTTTTTTTTTAGGTGAAATGCAGTTAAAAATAATACACTTTGCCATAATTATGATTATCCACACAAAACACTTGAAACAATTAAATGGGGCAGGTCAGACTTTAAAGAACTTGCAAATGATTGAAAGAAATAAGAACAGGGACCCTCCTTTTGCCATGCCTGGCTGCATTGAATTCCTGGCCTTGACTGAAGAGATTTAAGATTTTCACGGTAGAAGGCAAACTGTATAGATTAAACTCTCTCCTATTGTTGGTAAATTATGGCTTTAAGAACTGTCTCTTCCTTAAGGTAAACTAGTTGGGACACATCCTGCAAACAGCTGCATAAAAGATATACTGTGGTCTGAAGATGCACGGTGCAAGTACTTTATTTGTGGTTTGCAATGATTTCTTACCTTCCACTTGTTTCACTGATGTACTGTAAACTGACAGTACATATTGTATTTTTTAAAGAGATTAAAATAATGAGTGGTGAGGCCTACTAAAAGACTATCTTCGGTCATTCTTTGAATAATTTTATGTGAGTAGCTAATTTTTATATAGTATCTTTCATTCCAAAGGATCATAAAATACCTCAGAAGCTTAACTGGCAAATAATTTTATATCTATATCTATCTATATCAAGACTACTTTATCCTCCACTAAAATATAGCTATGTTTGGGGTGAAACTCAGCAGTGGTTTAACAAAGCATTACATAATAGGAGCAGCTGAAGAATACCGTATCCAGTTGAAATGGCAGGAGAATTTAGGCAGCTGGAATGCAATTACCCAAGTGGGAAGTCGACCATAACATCAAAGATAACACCCTCCTCGTGTGAAAAGTGCTGTGAGATCTTTAATGATAACAAATGGCCAGTACCTCAATTTTAAATCTTATGCAAAAGAGCACTGGATAAGAGATGATCTCCTGAATCTTGGGTTAGCGAAATACGTATGAAATGTTCTTACAGAAGACTGTTTTTGGAGGGTGGAATATTTACCAGAATCCTCAATAAAGTAGCATTTTCCAGATTATTGTTAGATGGAATGTGAGGCTTCAGGACAATTGTGTCATCTTTTGGGGCTTGTCTACACTAGTGTGTTTCACTTTGAGTTAAATAATTTCCAGTATTTGTAAAGGTTTATGTGGACACACCACAAATGTTGTTCCAGCATATAAACATTTGTGCTTTATCCTAGAGTAACTTAAGGAAAAAGCTCTAGTGCGGCCAGACCCAAGATACTGAGAGAAACACTTTAAATTGTTCATATTTGAGAACCTGAAACAAAGGGAAGTGTATTGTGACCAGACCAGGTCACCAGGTGTATTACTCCATGAAAGGGGTACTGTGATCAGGAAGTCAAAACATTAACTCTGTTAAAATGAGAACAAAGGTTCTTCCAGCCCATAGGAAGAGCCTAATTGATGTTCAGACAATCCAATGCAATAGCTGAAAGGGACAATTGTGTAAGAGCAATGTGTTAATATTTGACACTGAATGCCGAGTTATTCGAGTTATTCGTAGTAACCAGAGAGAACCAAACAGGATAGTACTGCATGGAAAATATCCTACAGATGATGTACTTTGGGAGAGCCAATAGGCAGAGTGTAGTGAGAGAGAAAAAGGGATAACCCCTCCACATGGACAGAGGAAGAGAAAGGGATTATTAGGGGTAATATCAGAGAAGTTGGCAGAGATGGTATGATTCCAGTAATTATTGGTAAAGTCTTTTAATTTGTATGTCTCTGAGATTAGGCATCAGACTTCATCCAAGTCTAGCAAGTGCTTATCTTAAACTCCTGTTTCCTACAAGTGTTTGTCTTAGGTATCTTTCTCTCTGTCTCTCTCTCTCTCTCTCTCTCACACAAACAAGCGACCCAGCAGCGGTGGGTTGGAGAACTTAAAGTTACAGGCACTAGTTTTAAAGCCATATCTATGCTTCTGCCTGATCAGAAGAATGTTTGCAAATCCCAGGTTATGGGAGCTGAGGATTCCAGGATGCTGGATTCTTAGGGTAGATTTGGGGAGCTGGTGTCTTCCTGAAAATGAGGACGCAGAGAGCTAGATTTGACAATGCGAGGCATTGTTGAAAAGGATGTGAAAATATTAGCAGAAAAGAATAAGGGCCAAATTTAGGCCAGATGAAAGTGGTCAAAAGGACACTGACTTCAGTAGAATTTCACCAGTTTAAGAGAAGGTTGAATTTGGCACTGAATCTTTGAGGTTGTAATAATACTGAATTTTGTAAGCACTTCTTTATAAGGAGTTGCTTGGTAAATTTATTCATGGAGTCCAATTAATTTTCATGGAAAACTCCCACAGGAAAGCATGTGTTTTCACAATGTATAAATATGTAAAATCCACCTTAAAGCAGACCCCCCCCCCTTTTTTTTTTTTTTTTTAAAGCAGTAAGTGAAGGGATATAACCTGCCTTAGCAAAACAGGTTTCCATAGCAACATGAAAATCCCCTGTTTTATGCATTTTTGTGTTATAAGAGGTATATTCCAGATGGGATGTAGTTTTTGAAGATCTTGTTTCTGAGCCATTCTGCCTTGTATTTAAAGTAAATATAGTTCACCAGGCATCTTTCTGTGTGGTCTTTAAAGCTTTTGGTTAATTTTGTTTTGATCCTGACATTTCCTTCCATCTTGTCTTCATTTAGGCATGTAAACTGTTCTTAGGAAGGGACTGTCTTTTACTATAAACCCAGGACAATGGGACCTGATCTTTAAGTGGGTCCCCTAGGTTTTACTGTAATACAAATAATAATAATACTCCAATGATTTCTGCTGTAGTGCTGTCTATTTCTCCCCCTTTATCTTATTTTTATAGTTTAAACTCTGGTACACTTTTCCATTCCATATTTGTTTCACATTTTATTTGTCAATACGTTCATCCTTCCCTTTCTGTTGCTGTCATATCCTCAGTTTGTCTTGTTTCATTTGCAGGTTCTTCAATTCAGGGTTTCTGTTTTGTTTCTATAAAGTACGAGGCTTACTTTTATGGATCAGTGTAGATATTCAATAAAAGTAATAGTAATAATTTTTTCAGAATGTCCAAACTGTGTTAACTACTACACTAGAACCTCAGAGTTACAGACACCAGAGTTACGAACTGACAAGTAAACCACACACCTCATTTGGAACCAGAAGTACGCAAACAGGCAGCAGTAGAGACCACAAAAAAAAAAAAAAAATTAACAAGGTAAGGAAGCTGTTTCTGTGCTTCTTTCATTTAAATGAAGATGATTAAAAGCAGCATTTTTCTTCTGCATAGTAAATTTCAAAGCTGTATTCAGTCAATGTTCAGTTGCAAACTTTTGAAAGAACAGCCATAATGTTTTGTTCAGAGTTATGAACATTTCTGAGAAACAACCAACCTCCATTTCTTTTTCGAGTGCTTGCTCATCTCGATTCCATTCTAGGTGTGCATGCGCCCGCATGCGCGCCCGTCGGAGATTTTTCACCTTAGCAGTACTCATAGGGCTGGCTGTGGCACCCTCTGGAGTGCCGTGCTCATGCTGCGGTATATCAGGAGCCACCGGCCCTATGCCCTCTCAGTACCTTCTTACTGCTCGCAGTGGTCAGTTGGAGCACCTTTCTTGCTTAGCAAGAGGTAGCAGTTTCTACCATTCTGAACTTCGTGCCTGAGGCCCATTGTACATAGTTCACAGTTGATAGTGTTAAGTAGTTGTTAAATGTTAGTTAGTTAGTAGTTAGGGTACAACCGGGACTTTGCCCCCAGGTGGGGCACGCCCTGGTCTCCTGGGTTTAAGCCCTACTCTGACTGCAGCAGGCCTATACCTACCTTAAGTGCTTGGGGAAGTCTCACGTTAAGGAGCAGTGTCGGATCTGCAAAAACTTTCTCCCTCCCACCCAAAAGAAATGGGATATCTGCCTCAGGGCTCTCCTGATGGCGTCCACCCTCCTCCTGGCTTCTGAGCTGTCCAGACAGGTTGCACCGAGCGCCTCTGCCTCCATGCACAGCCCACTGCCAGCACCTGGTTCCTCCCAGCACCATTTGCCATTGCCAAAGAAGAAGGCCAAGAAGCGCTCCCCAAGCAAGAAGGCCCACGGATCATCTACCAAGGGGCCCGGGCCTGCCCGCCAGGCTACTCTGGAGTGACGTGATCGTGCCTCCCCAGTTGGAATGCCCAGCCCCCTTAAAGGTCTGCCACTGACTCTTGGGAGCAGTATGGGACCCACACTCCTGCCTTCATCAGCCCAGGCTCCCCTGGCGCAGAGAGAGCACAGGTCTCCACCTGCTCCGATGATGACCCTGATGCTTCAGGACCTGGTTATGGCTCCCTGAGGGGGTAAGCCCACTGTTAAGACCCGTTAAGGTAGTGGTTCTCAAACTTTTTTTTCATGGACCACTTGAAAATTGCTGAGGGCCTCGGCAGATCACTTAATGATCCTTCCAAATGTTGTTTGTACTGTTAGCTAACTATTGTAAAGCGCTTTGGATAAAAGCACTATGTAAAAAAACCCTTAATAATAATTAACGTTTTTTTGTTCTACAAATAAAGGCACACAACTCCTATTTTAATATCAGTAGTCTTACCTTTCTAATGCAATAGATGTGCCCTCTCTCCCACCACCGTGGCAGCCCCCAAACTGGGGCTGGGAAGGAGGGGGGTCTCGCTCCTGCCACAGAGCTGAGGCTGGAAAAGAGGGCCGTCTTTCCCCGGTAGCCACAGCCCTGGAGCTGGGGAAAGTCACCTCTTTCTCTGGCCGCTGCAGCCCTGCACATCCCAGATTCCCTCCTCCCCTTCTTCTCATCGCACTGCCCCCTCCCACCTACCCCCATTCCCCCAAGGCCACCACTTCACCTTACATGTGCGTCTTCTCCAGGGTCCAGGCACCTAATTAGTGGAGCCACGCCTGCGTGGATCCACTAATTAGGTGGGTGGCCCTTCATTCTCTCGTGTGTGGCTGCCCAGGCACGCACCTTAGAGGGAACTATCCGCGGACCACGGTTTGAGAACCTCTGCTTAGGGAACAGGGGAACAATGCTAGTTGCTGGACAGAAGATGTCCATCTCCACTGCATCGGGAGTCCTGGGGCAGATCCTAATCCCGTTGTCAGTTGCCCAGGTGGATTTCCAGATCCCCTTGGTGATATTCTCGGGCACAGGGTCGACACTTCCCTTACTATTTGCAGCACCGCTCTCTCCTCTAGCTGTCGGTTCCAATCACCAGCGCAGTGGGAATGTTCCCCGTCCTGGCACTGGACTCCCCAGCACTGGTACCGCTCTGCCCGGTAACTGTAGTGTGGAGTTATGCCTGGGCAACAGTCACCAGTAGCCATGACCAGTAAACAAATGCAGGCATTGATGACTCCACTCTCGTTGCCGGAGGGTGGTTCCTCCAGGACGGTGGGCCAGTTCTGCCTATCTCCAAGTTCTCATCGGCGTGACTGAGCAGCACCAATGGCAACATGGCCAGCGGCCAGCGCAGTGGACTTTTTGGAACGTGTGGGGCATACTGGTGTGACGATGCCTCCTTCACAGCACTCTTCAGTGGCCGTGGCAGAGCATCATGCGGCGGCCTCACCAGACCTGGTACTGGAAGCCCATTCCGAGGTTGGGGCAGAGGAACCTGTGCCCACCCCAAAGCATCTTTCTCCAATGGTGGTCGAGACCCCAGCACACCCACCGGCAGTCCAGTCTTCCTCATCATCCCCTGATGAGGCGGTCATGGGACCTTCCAGAGATAGCCCACCGGATGACTTTAGGGACCATCAAGCCCTTCTCCGGCACGTGGCCGAGAACTTAGGACTCGAGGTACAGGAGATGGCGGAGCAGGAGGACACCCTCTTCAACGTCTTCTCGGCCTCTACTCCCTTGTCCCTCTACTCCCTTGTGGCAGACCCCCTCTTCTATCCCACCTACCTCGAAACAGGCCAAGAAAAAGTATTTTGTGCCAGCCAAAGGTATTGAATACCTTTATACCCACTCGCCCCCCAGGCTTGCTGGTTGTATCTGCGGCCAACGAAAAAGACAAGCAGGTCCCCACCTCCTCAACTCCCAAAAACAAAGAGGCTAAGAAACTCAGTTTATTTGGGAGAAAAAATTATTTAACTGCCAGCCTGCAATTTCGGGTGGCGAACCATCAGGCCCGGTACAATTTCTCTGGGACGGTCTCAAAAAGTTCCAGGAAATCCTTCCTCAGGGTTTGGCCCAGAAGTTTGACACTATTGTGGAGCAGGGTACTGCAGCAGCCAGATATTTCCTGGCTGCAGTGGACTCGGCGGCAAGGGTGGTCGCATTGGCAGTGGTCATGCGATGCAGCTCCTGGCTCCAGATGGCGGGCCTCTCCCAGGAGATCTGGGACCTCCCGTTTGATGGAGTTGGTCTGTTCTCGGATCAAACGGACGTCAGGCTGCATGGTTTGAAGGACACTAGAGCTACCCTTTGCTCATTGGGCATGCACACGCTGCAATCAGCCAGAAAGCTCTTCTGGCCACCGCCAAGACCTAGGCAGCCTTGTCAGGGACCTACAAGGAGAAGGGATGCTAGTTTTAGTCATCATCGCCCTTCTTCCTCCCACTCGCCAGCCCAGCCTGGGGCTGCTAAATACTCAGGGGGCCAGAAGCAATCATTTTGTGGATGTGCCCAAGAGCGACATCCCAGTCAGTCGACTGGATGCTAGCCGCCTTTTCCTCAACCGCCTCTCTCCCTACTGCTCAGCCTGGTTGCGGGTTACTAAAACTAAATTTTGATGAAGGTAACTTTTGAAATAATTTGTTTAACAAAATATAAAACTTACCAGAAAAAGAAAAAAAAAATCAACCATTCAGGTTTTTAAGTTTAATTCTGTCATTAAATCACAATTTTTATAGCTTGTACAGATGCTAGTTATATATTCTGGTAGAAGCACTCCAAAAGGAAGCATGTAGAAAATACCTGGTATTTAACCTTTTTGTTGAAATTGGTGATAACTTTAAAAACAGAAAATAGTTCAACTTAGTAGAACATAGTGATAGAGTTTAAAAATGAAAAGTGCAGCTGTGAGATATAAACCTTTAGTTTACTAACTAATGTGTTTGATAAACACTGATTATTCATCTTGATGTTAGAGTTCAGAAACAATTGTCCCTTCAGCTTGCCTTGTGGGAGCATGAAATTAGGAACATATGTGTATTGATTAACAACATGTGAAAGATGAATCATGATTATTGTTTTGGCCTGGTGCACAAGTCAATGCTTGGGGGAGGGGAGTAGCGATTTCCTACCTCCATTACCAGATATCTGTAATTAGTGCAAACAAAGATCTCTGGTTCCCTAGTATTGATGTTGAAGTCGTTGCCTGAGAGGGCTCATTCACACTGTTGTTTGGCCTTTATTGAACAAAACCTGAATATTGTCATACATTATACAGGCTCATAACACAGTAAATACAGCTTTATTTACCTGACAAAATTGCTGCCAACATAGCTGTTATATTTAATAGTGTGAGTGAGGCAAACAGGATTTGGCTGCATGTTCTTTAATGTGGGCTCTCTCTGCTGAGTGGCCATTGGTTCTGCAGTATCAATATATTGCAGTAGAATTACTTGTAAAGATTGGGGGCCTGCCTCTGATCTCACATAATTAGAAATCAGGGGTAACTTGGATGATCTCAGTCAAGTTGTGCAGTGCTCAGCTAGTAGGAGCAAGATCAGAATTGAGTGCTGGGAGTTAAATGTCTTGGTGACACAGGAAGAAGGGCCCCTTAGCAGAGGGAGCATAAGTCGATTACCATGATTTGCAGAACTGTTCTAACAACACTAATGTAATTTCTGATGCTGGTAGGAAGTATCAAATAAAAGAGAAGTAGATGTGTTACTTTCATTTCCACTGACAACATAGAACACCACGTGTGCCGAATGAAAAAGGACACAATTATCAGAAAAAGGACTTTTTTCTTTACAGGCTTCTAAAAGGGCACTAACAACAGTGGAGAATAGCAACAACAAACAATAAATAGTTTTTATGTTCCTTTCTAATTAACACATTTGGGACCTGCTCCCATCATAGGTATTGGTAAAAGCCCCATTGACTTCACTGGGAGCAGGATTGGAGCTGAAGACTGCCACGAATGTTTTGCATAAATAAGTTTTCACCATTGAAATTTCATAAGGGGAGCGATTACAAATTACAGCTGTTGGGGCAAATTGTATATTGTAATTGAACAGAAACACACACACGTTTTACATGATATAATCTGTTCCTCTCAACCAAAGCCATGTTCTTTATATTGAAAGATGGACATTTGAATCAACTGAAATGTCCTAGGGCCCCATCCTGCAAGAGGTTGTGCATACTCAACCCTCAAGGAGCTGAGTTGAGGTCACTCTGTAGAAGACACTTAGAACCCTGAGATTTGAGACCCATAGTTATTATGATTTAAGGTGTTTCAAAACCATAATCCTAGTAGCCTGTGATTTGGAATCTGTTGAATTTCTTAATATTCTACAAAGAGGTATATGTGAGTATTCTTTTCAGTGGCTCTTGAAGTTTTACAATTTGAGAGATAGATCTGACAACTGGATCTCTGTGAGGGAAGCCCTTTGACCTGCATGTTTCAAGTTGCCGATATGGTCTTTATCAGATTTTCTGCAAAATTCTGCACTTCCTAACATGAGCACCATGTTGTCACTAAGAATAAAAAATTACCTTTTATCAAGTATATAATTATTTGTTATTCTCTGTGTTAAAATTTCAGTTTTGGTTATCCTAGAATCCATTTAAAGTTTATTAGGTTGTATTTCTTTTTAAAAGATGTTTTGACCATTACCTTTTTTTATATGTTGTTTCTCAATCATTGTTCATAGCAATGTGTAGACCAAAGGAATTTTATAGAAAAAAGCTCCAAGGAATGGAGGCTTACTTTTTAGCAAAGGTCAGAACAAATTAAAAGCTGCACATAAGTTCAACAAATGTTAGTGGTTAATTAACTAAGAACATATAACCCTGAGGTCATAACATTAGTATTTATAGTTTTAAGTAAGATTCTCTAAACAAGTCTTCTTAATTGTAAGCTAATTATATAGCACAACTGCTTAGTGGCTTAAATAAAAGGGACTGTTTCCTGGTAAAAAATTTTATTGAATTCATGTGTGTAAGCGTTTGGAGGACTGGGGCCTAAATTTGCTGTGATCAGTTTATGCCTTTTAACTTATAAAATGTATGGCTTTAAAAATTCTGTTTTTCTTGTTTAACAATTTAAGTGTCTTCTATACACTTGAGGCCAAATTCTGCTTACCTTAATCATGCAGTTATTAGTCCCACTCACTGTTCATTTATAGGATAGGTTGGATTTGGCCCATGATCATACTTGGTTTTAGTAGCTGTTGTTTTAATTAGTGTCTGCAGTATGTTAACTTATGCCCATTATGTATATTTTAATATGTTTAGAAAATATACTAAAATATATTATTTTAGAATATAAAAGTTAAAGGCTCTAGTCCAACCTCAATTGAAGTAAATGGAATACTCCTGTTGATTGTAATGGGCTTTGGATCAGGCCTATGGAACTTGATGGATCTCCCTTTCTCTCTCTCAGAAAACTTTCAGCTTTAGGATACAAAGGAAATTTTAGACTACCAGGGGCTTAATATTATTTCCTTTTGTGCATGCATAATGTCAGTGAACTTCTTTTGAGTAAAGGTAGCAGAATTTACATCAAAAAATTTTTCTCTCTCTCTCTGTCTCTCATGTATATCTATAATATTTATACAGAGAGTCAGAATATGATGTAAATATATAGATGATGTGTTATTGTGTGTCTTTTATAATAACTGAGATTTTCATATGGCATTGGGGTAGGGGTGGGGGCAACTTTTTGGCTTGAGGGCCACATCTGGGTATGGAAATTATATGGTGGGCCATGAATGCTCACAAAATTAGGGGTTGGGGTGCGGGAGAGGGTGAGGGCTCCGGCTGGGAGTATGGGCTCTGGGGGGTGCCAGAAAAGAGGAGTTCAGAGTGCGGGGGAAGGGGGGTGACGACTCCGGGCTGGGGCAGGGGTTTGGGATGCGGGGGGAGGGGGTTTCCGGCTGAGGGGTGTGGTCTCTGGGGTGGGACTGGGGATGAGGAGTTTGAGGTGCAGGAGGGTGCTCCAGGCTGGGACCGAGGGGTTTGGAGGGCGGGAAGGGGATCAGGGCTGGGGCAGGGAGTTGGGGCATGGGAGGAGGTCAGGGGTGCAGGCTCCGGGCGGCACTTACCTCAAGCAGCTCCTGGAAGCAGCAGCATGTCCGCCCTCTGGCTTTTACATGGAGGTGCAGCCAGGCAGCTCTGCGTGCTGACCCGTCTGCAGGCACTGCCCCAGCAGCTCCCATTGGCCATGGTTCCCGGCCAATGGGAGTTGCGAGGGTGGCTCTTGGGGTGGGGGCAGTGTGCTGAGCCCCCGGCTGCCCCTACGCATAGGAGCCGGAGGAGGGATATGCCGCTGCTTCCGGAAGCCACCCGGGGCCATGGCACATGCGGAGCTGGGAAAGCCCCAGATCCCCCTCCCCACCAGGAGTTCAAGGACCAGATTAAAACATCTGATGGGCTGGATGTGGCCCGCAGGCCATAGTTTGCCCACCCCTGCATTAGAGGTACAGTGAATGAGAGAATTGTATCAGTTAAGACTACCAAAAAGATCATTTGCCTTCTTCCTATTTGTGAAACTTGGTGTGTTTATAGCTAAACTACATCAAAGCTAAACAAATAAAAAGCCGTCTAGGAAAGGAAGTGAGATTACAAGTTGTGCTTCTGACAGCACGAAAAAGATCTGCCTAGTTTTGATCTGTCTGTTAAGTAGCACAGTAGAAGCTCAGAGTTAGGAACACCTTGGGAACGGAGGTTGTTTGTACCTCTGAAATGTTCATAACTCTGAACAAAACATTATGGTTGTTCTTTCAAAAGTTTACATTGACGGAATACAGCTTTGAAACTTTGTCATGCAGAAGAAAAATGCTGCTTTTAACCATCTTAATTTGAATGAAACAAGCGCAGAAACAGTTTTCTTACCTTGTCAAATCTTTTTTTAAACTTTCCCTTTATTTTTTTAGTAGTTTACATTTAACACAGTACTGTACTGTATTTGCCTTTTTTTGGCAGGGGTGGCTTTGCTGCTGCCTTATGGCCTATTTCTGGTTCCAAATGAGATGTGTGGTGACTGGTCAGTTCATAACTCCGGTGTTTGTAACTCTGAGCTTCTACTGTAGTTACATCTCTTTAAAAGATAGCTTCATGCATTCATAGTTTTTCTCCCCTGCACCTGTAGTTTGACTGTTAAGATTTGGTGAGACATGCTGCATGTTTCCACACATTTTTAACAATCCCTTTAAAATGTTAAATACTGTTCTCTTTTACAGTCTAGCAGTACATAAGTTCATAAGAATGTCCATACTGGGTCGACCAGTGGTCCCTCTAGCCCGGTAGCCTGTCTTCCAACAGTGGCCAATGTCAGATGCTTCAGGGGGAATGAACAGAAGAGGGCAATTATCGAGTGATCCATCCCCTGTCATCCAGTCCCAGTTTCTGACAGACAGATATTTAGGGACACCCAGAGCATGGGGTTTCATCCCTGACCATTTTGCCTAATAGCTATTGATGGACCTATCCTCCACGAACTTATCCAATTCTTTTTTTAACTCTGTTATACTTTTGGCCTTCACAACATCCATGACCATGAGTACCCCAGTTGACTGTGCGTTGCTTGAAGAAGTACTTCTATATATATATTTTTGTAAAATCTGCTGCCTATTAATTTGATTGAATGACCCCTGGTTCTTAAGTTATGTGAAGAAGTAAATAGTACTTCCCTATTCACTTTCTCCACACCGTTCATGATTTTATAGACCTTTGTCATACCCTCCCCACAAGTCATCTCTTTTCTAAATTGAACAATCACAGTCTTTTAAATCTCTTTTCATATGGAAGCTGTTGTATACCCCTAATAATATTTGTTGCCCTTCTCTATATCTTTTCCAATTTTAATATATCTTTTTTGAGATGGGGTGACCAGAACTTCACACAGTATTCACGGGGTGGGCATAGTGGATTTATTCAGTGGTATTATGATATGTTCTGTCTTATTTTCTATCCCTTTCCTAATAGTCTGTTAGCTCTTTTGAATGCCATTGCACACTGAGCAGATGTATTCAGAGAACTTTCCAAAGTGACTACCAAGATCTCTTTCTTGAGTGGTGACAGCTAATTTAGAACCCATCAATTTGTATATATGTAGTTGGGATTAGTTTTTCCAATGTGCATTACTTTACACTTATCAACATTGCATTTCATCTGCTGGTTTGTTTAGTCAGTCCGTTTTGTGAGATCCCTTTGTACTTTGTTTGTCAGTGTACTTTGTACAAAGCAGTTAGCTTTGGATTTAACTATCATGAATGATTTAGCCCTGGTCTACACTAGGACTTTAGGTCGAATTTAGCAGCGTTAAATCGATGTAAACCTGCACCCGTCCACACGATGAAGCCCTTTATTTCGACTTAAAGGGCTCTTAAAATCGATTTCCGTACTCCACCCCTGACAAGTGCATTAGCGCTTAAATCGGCCTTGCCGGGTCGAATTTGGGGTACTGTGGACACAATTCGACGGTATTGGCCTCCGGGAGCTATCCCAGAGTGCTCCATTGTGACCGCTCTGGACAGCACTCTCAACTCAGATGCACTGGCCAGGTAGACAGGAAAAGAACTGCGAACTTTTGAATCTCATTTCCTGTTTGGCCAGCGTGGCAAGCTGCAGGTGACCATGCAGAGCTCATCAGCAGAGGTGACTATGATAGAGTCCCAGAATCGCAAAAGAGCTCCAACATGGACTGAACGGGAGGTACGGGATCTGATCACTGTATGGGGAGAGGAATCCGTGCTATCAGAACTCCGTTCCAGTTTTCGAAATGCCAAAACCTTTGTCAAAATCTCCCAGGGCATGAAGGATAGAGGCCATAACAGGGATCCGAAGCAGTGCCGCGTGAAACTTAAGGAGCTGAGGCAAGCCTACCAGAAAACCAGAGGGGCGAACGGCCGCTCCGGGTCAGAGCCCCAAACATGCCGCTTCTATGATGAGCTGCATGCCATTTTAGGGGGTTCAGCCACCACTACCCCAGCCGTGTTGTTTGACTCCTTCAATGGAGATGGAGGCAACATGGAAGCAGGTTTTGGGGACGAAGAAGATGATGATGATAGCTCACAGCAAGCACGCGGAGAAACCGGTTTTCCCGACAGCCAGGAACTGCTTCTCACCCTGGACCTGGAGCCAGTACCCCCCGAACCCACCCAAGGCTGCCTCCTGGACCCGGCAGGCGGAGAAGGGACCTCCGGTGAGTGTACCTTTTAAAATACTATACATGGTTTAAAAGCAAGCATGTGAACGGATTAATTTGCCCTGGCATTCGCGGCTCTCCTGGATGTACTCCCAAAGCCTTTGCAAAAGGTTTATGGGGAGGGCAGCCTTATTGCGTCCTTCATGGTAGGACACTTTACCACTCCAGGCCAGTAACACGTACTCGGGAATCATTGTACAACAAAGCATTGCAGTATATGTTTGCTGGCGTTCAAATAACATCCGTTCTTTATCTCTCTGTGTTATCCTCAGGAGAGTGAGATATCATTTATGGTCTCCTGGTTGAAATAGGGTGCTTTTCTTCACGGGACATTCAGAGGAGCCCTTCCTGCTGAGCTGTTTGCCTGCGGCTGAACAGAAATGTTCCCCGCTGTTAGCCACGGGGAGGGGGAAGAGTTGAGGGGGTAGCCAGGCGGTGGGGGGAGGCAAAATGCAACCTTGTAACGAAAGCACATGTGCTATGTATGTAATGTTAACAGCAAGGTTTACCCTGAAAGACTGTAGCCACTGTTTTATAAAATGTGTCTTTTTAAATACCGCTGTCCTTTTTTTTTTCTCCACCAGCTGCATGTGTTTCAATGATCACAGGATCTTCTCCTTCCCCGAGGCTAGTGAAGATTAGAAAGAAAAAAAAAAACGCACTCGTGATGAAATGTTCTCTGAGGTCATGCAGTCCTCCCACACTGACAGAGCACAGACGAATGCGTGGAGGCAAATAATGTCAGAGTGCAGGAAAGCACAAAATGACCGGGAGGAGAGGTGGCAGGCTGAAGAGAGTAAGTGGCGGGCTGAAGACAGGGCTGAAGCTCAAATGTGGCGGCAGCGTGATGAGAGGAGGCAGGATTCAATGCTGAGGCTGCTGGAGGACCAAACCAGTATGCTCCAGTGTATGGTTGAGCTGCAGCAAAGGCAGCTGGAGCACAGACTGCCACTACAGCCCCTGTGTAACCAACCGCCCTCCTCCCCAAGTTCCATAGCCTCCACACCCAGAAGCCCAAGAATGCGGTGGGGGGCCACCGGCCAACCAGCCACTCCGCCACAGAGGATTGCCCAAAAAAAAGAAGGCTGGCATTCAATAAATTTTAAAGTTGTAAACTTTTAAAGTGCTGTGTGGCATTTTCCTTCCCTCCTCCACCACCCCTCTTGGGCTACCTTGGTTGTTGTCCCCCTATTTGTGTGATGAATGAATAAAGAATGCATGAATGTGAAGCAACAGTGACTTTATTGCCTCTGCAAGCAATGATTAAAGGGAGGAGGGGAGGGTGGTTAGCTTGCAGGGAAGTAGAGTGAACCAAGGGGCGGGGGGTTTCATCAAGGAGAAACAAAGAGAACTTTCACACCGTAGCCTGGCCAGTCATGAAACTGGTTTTCAAAGATTCTCTGATGCGTACCGCGCCCTCCTGTGCTCTTCTAACCGCCCTGGTGTCCGGCTGCGCGTAACCAGCAGCCAGGCAATTTGCCTCAACCTCCCACCCCGCCATAAACGTCTCCCCCTTACTCTCACAGATATTGTGGAGCACACAGCAAGCAGTAATAACAGTGGGAATATTGGTTTCGCTGAGGTCTAAGCGAGTCAGTAAACTGCGCCAGCGCACCTTTAAACGTCCAAATGCACATTCTACCACCATTCTGCACTTGCTCAGCCTGTAGTTGAACAGCTCCTGACTACTGTCCAGGCTGCCTGTGTATGGCTTCATGAGCCATGGCATTAAGGGGTAGGCTGGGTCCCCAAGGATAACTATAGGCATTTCAACGTCCCCAACAGTTATTTTCTGGTCTGGGAATAAAGTCCCTTCCTGCATCTTTTGAAACAGACCAGAGTTCCTGAAGATGCAAGCGTCATGTACCTTTCCCGGCCATCCCACGTTGATGTTGGTGAAACGTCCCTTGTGATCCACCAGAGCTTGCAGCACTATTGAAAAGTACCCCTTGCGGTTTATGTACTCGCCGGCTTGGTGCTCCGGTGCCAAGATAGGGATATGGGTTCCGTCTATGGCCCCACCACAGTTAGGGAATCCCATTGCAGCAAAGCCATCCACTATGACCTGCACATTTCCCAGGGTCACTACCCTTGATATCAGCAGATCTTTGATTGCGTGGGCTACTTGCATCACAGCAGCCCCAACAGTAGATTTGCCCACTCCAAATTGATTCCCAACTGACCGGTAGCTGTCTGGCATTGCAAGCTTCCACAGGGCTATCGCCACTCGCTTCTCAACTGTGAGGGCTGCTCTCATCTTGGTATTCATGCGCTTCAGGGCAGGGGAAAGCAAGTCACAAAGTTCCATGAAAGTGCCCTTACGCATGCGAAAGTTTCGCAGCCACTGGGAATCGTCCCAGACCTGCAACACTATGCGGTCCCACCAGTCTGTGCTTGTTTCCTGAGGCCAGAATCGGCGTTCTACAGCATGAACCTGCCCCATTAGCACCATGATGCATGCATTGGCAGGGCCCATGCTTTCAGAGAAATCTGTGTCCATGTCCTGATCACTCACGTGACCGCACTGACGTCGCCTCCTCGCCCGGTATCGCTCTGCCAGGTTCTGGTGCTGCGTATACTGCTGGATAATGTGTGTGGTGTTTAATGTGCTCCTAATTGCCAAAGTGAGCTGAGCGGCCTCCATGCTTGCCTTGGTATGGCATCCGCACAGAAAAAAGGCGCGGAATGATTGTCTGCCGTTGCTCTGAAGGAGGGAGGGGCGGCTGACGACACGGCTTACAGGGTTGGCTTCAGGGAGCTAAAATCAACAAAGGGGGTGGCTTTACATCAAGGAGTATTTCAGGCAGGACTTCACGGAGGGTTCCAATAAGAAATGGTGCACCTAAGTTATTGTTCTTATTGGAACAAGGAGGTTAGTCTGGCCTCTGATTGATACATGTCTAGATTTACCTCGCTGCACCTTCTCTGTGAGTGACTGCAGTGTGACCTAGAGGGATGAGTCCCCTATACAGAGGAGGGGGGGAAGCAACTGAGTACAAAACAAATCTGGTCTATTTCTTGTTTTGATTCACTCCATCTGTCTTTTACATCTTTGGCTGGCAGCAGACGGTGCAGAAAGACTGCATGCCATCCACATCTCATGGCTGCTCGGCAGAAGATGGTGCAGTACGACTGCTAGTCATCGTCATCTCTTGCCTGCGTGGCAGAAGATGGTGCAATACGACTGCTATCCATCCTCATCTCTTGCTTGTCCGGCAGAAGATGATACAGTACGACTGCTAGCAATCCGTATCGTCTGCCTGCTCACCATAAGACGGTTCAATAGGACTGACTGTAGGACTAAAGAGAATGACCTGGTCAAGTCACTCCAAATTTAGTCCCTGCGCCCATGTCTGCCCAGGCGCTCCTGGCCAACGTGGCCAGGAGCACCTCAGACATGACGATGATGGCTACCAGTTGTATTGCACCATCTGCTGCCAGAAGGCAATGGGTTGCTGCTACTGTGTAGCAATGCAGTACCACGTCTGCCAGCACCCAGGAGACATATGGTGACGGTTACCTGAGCGGGCTCCATGCTTGCCGTGGTATGGCGTCTGCACAGGTAACTCAGGAAAAAAGGCGCGAAACAATTGTCTGCCCTTGCTTTCACGGAGGGAGGGAAGGAACGGGGGCCTGACGATATGTACCCAGAACCACCCGCGACAATGTTTTAGCCCCATCAGGCATTGGGATCTCAACCCAGAATTCCAATGGGCAGCGGAGACTGCGGGAACTGTGGGATAACTACCCACAGTGCAACACTCCGGACGTCGACACTTGCCTCGGTACTGTGGAAGCACTCCGCCGAGTGTGGGGACACACACACTCGAATATATAAAATATATGTACTCGAATATATAAAACCGATTTCTAAAAAACCGACTTTTATAAATTCGACCTAATTCCGTAGTGTAGACATACCCTTAGTATCATCTGCAAATATTGCCACTTCACTGTTTACCATCTTTTCCAGATCATTTATGAATTTGTTGAACAGCACAGGTCCCAGTACAGATCCATGGGGGACCCCACAATTTACCTCTTTTCATTATGAAAACTGACCATTTATTCTTACCTTTTGTTTCATATCTTTTAACCAGTTCCTGATGAATGAGAGGACTTCCTTCTTATCCCATGACTGCTTAGTTTGCTTAAGAGCTTTTGGTGTGGGACCTTGTCAAAGGCTTTCTGAAAGGCCAAATACAGTATATCATCTGGATATCTATATCATGCTTGTTGACACCTTCAAAGAATTCTTATAGATTGGTGAGGCATGATTTCCGTTTACAAAAGCTGTGTTGACTCTGCCTCAACATACCATGTTCATCTACATGTCTGATAATTCTGTTCTTTACTATAGTTTCAACCAACATGCCTGGTACTGAAGTTAGGCTTCCTGTCCTGTAATTGCTAGAATTGCCTCTGGAGCCTATTTAAAAAAAAACGGCTTTACATTAGCTACCTTCCAATCATCTGGTACAGAGGCTGATTTCAGCAATAGGTAACATACCACAGTTAGTATTTCTGCAGTTTCGTATTTGAGTTCCTTGAGAACTTTTAAATGAACACCATCTGGTCCTGTTGATGTGTTACTGTTTAATTTATCAGTGTGTTCCAAAATCACCCTCTGCTGAAACCTCAGTCTGGGACAGTTCCTCAGATTTGTCACCTATAAAGAATGGCTCAGGTGTGGGAATCTCCCTAATATTCTGTGCAGTGAAGGTTGATACAAAGAATTCATTTAGCTTATCCACAGTGGCCTTGTCTTCCTTGAAATCTTATTTGGAACTCCCAAATGTGTAAGTAGATCAAGAATGTTTAGAAAGAAGCGATTAGGTTTATTTCTGTTTATTTCCTGGCTTGTGAACTCCTCTATACTAACCCCAGATGCTTTTTGTTTTGCTTGTAACCTTTAAGCTGGACCTCAAGAAGGTTATTCTTGATGTTTAAATTTTGTAAGTGGGTTTTTTAAATCTAGCAAAAGCCGAAGTTCCAGACGTACCAGATGATTGGAAGGTAGCTAATGTAAAGCTGTTTTTTTTTTAAATAGGCTCCAGAGGCAGTTCTGGCAATTACAGGACAGGAAGCCTAACTTCAGTACCAGGCAAGTGGGTTCTAGATATAAGCTGATGATTATTTAGGATTATGATTTAGGATCATACCTGGCTTAAAGCCTCTCATAGCATAATTCTCCCTGTTCCCCTCTTTCCTGGGGAACACAACAGACACAAAGGGGAAGTTTTTTTTCCCGATTTTAATAAGTTCTAGCCTTCCCATTGGCTCTTTTGGTCAGGTGCCCACTCCTTTTCCTTTACCTGGGGGACTTTGTTAACCCTTTACAGGTAAAGCAAGCAGAGAACAGCCACCAAGAGGAACTTTATAGCTAACTGGCTGGCTGGGTATCCATAAAAGGGAGCTACCCCCCACACCTTCATTTATCACAAGATGTCTCAAGAGATCTGCAACCTTTGCACATGGCAGGCAATTTGCCATGTGGTTCTCAATCTATATTTCTAATGATTAAATCTCCCATTACTATTACCTTACTCTTCCTAATAACTAGGGTCTCCTCTCCTACAGGGGTATCCTCAGTGGAAGAGGGTACCGTGATATCATCTGAAAGGAAGGTCCCAACTGTGGGATTGTTTCCCTGTACTCCAGCTTGATGTTCTCTTTCCCTGAGACTTTCATCCTCCTTGATAACACAGGGGCTGTCAGACTGGGGACCACTCTAAGTCCCTGAAAGTCTCCTCTAAGTACCTCTTTGTCTCCCTTAGCCCCTCCATTTCAGTGACTCTGGTCTCAAGAGCCCAGTCTCTGTGGTCCATGAGTTGCTTGCACCAAATGCACACATATGCCACCTGCCTGTGAGGCAAATAATTATAGATGCTGTATTCAGTTCAATAAACTGAATAGCCCCCCACTCTGCTGCTGGACTTCTGCCTGGATTATTTTTACTTTTGCAGGGTTGTGTGTGTTTTGTTTGGGGCTTTTTTGGCAGGGAGGCAGTTGCTGGTCTGAGTTTACACTATGTTTGGTAGGTATATCTGCCTCTCCCACTCATTTGCAAAACTCCCCTATTTGCTGTTCCTGTTCCCTAGCTCCTCTGTTTCCTTAGGAGCTGGCTTTTTAAACCCCTGTTCTCCTGAGTTAGCCCCGCCTCCTTATCAAGGAATCCTAAAGGGGGTAGGGATCAAAGATAGCAGGTTAGAGCCTTGTTAATAAGCTCTCAGCCTAACCTAACAGGCCCCTTAGCTAAGCACACAGGTGACAACAAAGATAACATTTCATGAAAGCCCGTGCTTCTGCAAATGTCCTTGTGCTTTATAGACAGTGTTAATTAACATAATACTCACAGATACCATGGGATTTCAATACAAGCCCTGAAGTTATTCCCATTGAAACCAGTGTCAAAGTTCTCGTTGACTAGGAACAGGTTACGGTATATACTGCATGTTCTCATTTAAAAGTGAGTTTAATGTTATGAAAGGCATTGAATTGATATCTCTGGAACCCCCAAATCCTATTATTCACATTTGCTACAGGCATCAAACTCTGCATCTTGCAAATATGCTTGAACTCCAAACTACAGGGACAACTTTTGGGAGCAAAATAGTATTTTCATGTCTCTGCCCTAGTTGGTTCTTGCCCTCTATGTAATCTTCAACAAGGATGCCAGTTAGTGTCTGTTTCAATGGCATCTTTTGTGTTGTGGATACCTGTTCACTTAAAACTGTATGAGTAGGGCCCTACCAAATTCACAGCCACAAAAAAAGCGTCACAGACCATGAAATCTGGTCTTTGGTGTGCTTTTACCTATACTATACAGAGTTCATGGGACCAGCGTTTCTCAAATTGGGGGTTCTGACCCAAAATGGAGTTGCAAGGTTATTTTAGGCGACTTATGGTATTGCCACCCTTACTTCTGCACTGCCTTCAGAACTGGGTGGCTGGAGAGGGGTGGCTGTTGGCCGGGTGCCCAGCTCTGAAGGCAGCACCCCGCCAGCAGCAGCTCAGAAGTAAGAGTGGCAATACCATACCATGCCATCCTTACTTCTGCGCTGCTGCTGGCAACAGTGCTGCCTTCAGAGCTGGGTGGCTGGAGAGTGGCGACTGCTGACTGAGATCCCAGCTCTGCAGGCAGCAGCACAGAAGTAAGTGTGGCAATGCTATACCATGCCATCCTTATTTCTGCGCTGCTGCTGGCGGATGCTCTGCCTTCAGAGCTGGGCTCTTGGCCAGCAACCGCCGCTCTCCAGCTGCCCAGTTCTGAAGGCAGTACCGTCGCCAGCAGCAGCACAGAAGTAAGGATAGCAGTACTGCAACCCCCCCTACAATAACCTTGTGGCACCCCTCCAGCTGCTTTTTGGGTCAGGACTCCTACAATCACAACACTGGGAAATTTCAGATTTAAATAGCTGAAATCATTAAATTTATTATTTTAAAAATCCTATGACCATGAAATTGACCAAAATGGACCATGAATTTGGTAGGGCCCTGTGTATGAGAACAGCACATTGCACGTGAGCCACTGAACAGATTTTGGTCACTGCTGTCCTAGGCTAATTGAAATCTATATCTAGAAGTGAAAAGTTCTCTAAGCCTTTACTAACCCCCTGAGTCACGCAGCCCCATATATAGTTAGTAGAAAGTATGTTTGTTAAATGAGGATTCTATCAAAGCGGTAAGAAAACATAAAAAGGCCCTACTGGGTCAGACCAAAGGTCCATCTAGCCCAGTATCCTGTCTTCCAACAGTGGCCAATGCCAGGTGCTTCAGAGGGAATGAATAGAACAGGTAATCATCAGGTGATCCATCCCCTGTTGCCCATTCCCAACTCCTGACAAACAGAGGCTAGGGACACCATCCTTGCCCATCCTGGCTAATAGCCATTGATGGACCTATCCTCCATGAACTTATCTAGAGCTGCCTCTTCTGTAGGACTGAGCACAGTAAGGTGCTATTACATTCAGGAAATTCACACTGGTATAACTTAACATTAGTGTAATCACACTAGTGCCATCCCCTAATGTTGAAGTTCTGCACCAGTGAAAAAGTGGTAACATGGTGAAGTAAACTGTCTCGGTATATGTCCTACTTTGGGCTGATGCAGCATGTCGGCATTAGAAGTTCACACCTGTGTAACTACATTGAGGTAGTTACACCAGTGAGAATTTCCTTAATGTAGACAGAACCTAAGAGGTGTTCACATTTAGAGGGCTTGTGGGCATTTCTAATAAAGTGTTGGTGGGAATGGGAGGGAGGGGAGGAAAGCTCATCTTAACCTTTGCATTTTCAAATTAGAGTGCTGGAACATGTTTCTTTCTTTTTTTTTTAAGTATTTATAAAATTGTAATGTAATCCTGGAATTCAAAAGTTTAACACCAGCTTTGGAAAAATAAAATGCAAAAATGTAGAACAGGCCAGTCCTTTGAAGTGGATCTATGCTGGGCTGACTCCTGGTTTCATTTCCCCTGGAGTTACTGCTCTGGAACATTGAAATTACCGGACCAGATCAGCTCAGCGACCTGTGTCTGACATTGGCTAGTACCAGATGCTTCACCAAAAGGGACAAGACTCTTTAGTAGACAATGAGCTACCATGGGGGAAGTTTCTTCCTAATTCCTGCCAGCTACTGAGTGTCTTGCGCCCTGCATCATGAGGACTTACAGTTTTTTCTGTTTTGTTAATATCCTATCTATTGTAAATGTGGCTAGTCTTGTTATCCACATAGCGGTCTAATCCCTTTTTTGAAACTTTTAGTGATATTTTGTAGCAGTGTTCCAGAGGTTGAGTACATGTGGTGTGAAAAAGTATGCTATTTAAGTTTAAATTTGTTGACGTTGAGTTTCCTTGAATATCCTCTTGTTCTTGTATTATGAGAAAGAATAAACAGGAGCATCTGGGTTACCTCCTCTAAACCATCCATTACTTTTTATAACTCTGTCATATCTCCTTTCTAATCTAAATGGTCTCAATCTTTTGAATCTCTACTTTAATGGAAGTCTTTCCATTGCTCTAAATGTTTTTGTACCCGATCTCTGGACGTGGTCTGTTTGTGCAAAATCTTTGTAAAAAAAAAAAGGGTGACCACCAGGTGAGGTTGTGCCATCTATTTGTAATATGTGTTTAGTTCTGGTCATCCTTTCTTTACAAAGATTTAGCAAAAATTGACATGCATTATATTTTCAGCACATTGTTTGCTTTTTTTGAGTGCTGCTGCACACTGAGTGAGCAGAAGTTTCCACGGAGCAGTTCACAGCAGTCCACGGGCCTTTTCCCCGAGTGCTTACAGTTAAGTTAGAACCCAACAATGTGTATGAGTATTTCATTATGCTTTACTTTGCAGTTGTCAACTTTGTGCTGCAGGCTCACCTAGCTTTTCTAGGTCCCTCAGACGTTCCTCAGTCTTCACTAACCTAGATAATTTTATGTCATCTGGAAATGTTGCCACTTCTCGGGTCACACCCTCCCTTTTCCAGATTCTTTGTAACTGAATTAACAATACCGGTCTTCGTACATACCCTTGGGTTGCCCCTCTATTGATCTTTTGTCATGTTGAAACCTGACCATTTATACCTGCTCTTCGTTTTCTGTTTCGATTTAGCATGTTTCTCATCCCTGACAGTACTTTACCTCTCACCCTATGAATACTTAGTTTCCTTAATAGCTTCTTATGAAAAAGTTTTGAAAGACTTTTGGAGCGTTCATATAGAGCATAACAACCAAGTTCTCCTTTAGTCACTATCTTGTTGACACGCATTAAGAATTAATACGAGAATAGAAAAGTTGTGCTGGTTTGTCCTTTTCATGTCATGGTCAACTAAATGTTTTATTATTCTAATTGTAACTGTTATTTCAGCCAGTTTTACTGGTATTTGAAAGAAGGCATGATGTCTGTAATTCCTAGCACCACCCAGATACTTTTTTCAAAGATAGCTACAATTTTACTACTTTCCAATCCTCTGATATAGGAAGTGATTTTAATGTGAGATTGGATAGTTTTGTTAGCAGCTCTGTTGCTTCATTCTTAAATTCCTTTAGAACTTTGGGATAGATGTCATCTTGTTCTGAAGACTTATTGCTCTTTAATTTATCAACTTGTTTGGACATCTCAGTTTTTGACAGTGCCTCATCTTTATTGGTGGTAGTGATTAGAGTTTCTTTTATATTACACTGCCGTTTTCCTTTAAGTATCAAATCACTATTTCCTGCTTGTCTGGTTTTAAAAACTGTATCATATTTATACCTTCTGAAGCTTAAGTGTTTAAGTAGCTCTCATACCTATATAGTATTGTGTGGAGCCATGGGGTAGCATTTGTTGAATATGAAAATTTCTTTTCTCACAACTTTGAGTTTTTCCCCCCAGTTTGTTTTAGTATCTGTCACTAACTCTGGAATGTTTATTGCTTACATTACAAAAATGTGCCTGCAATACCAGTGGTTGTATATGAAATTCAGGTCTGTAATATAAATTTTGATCCTTTAATGTATATTCTTTCATGATTTTCTTCATTTGGTGGATGACGGTGCTGGTCTGCTTGGGAAAACCAAGGGGATTTTTTTTTTTAAGATTAGAGGTTGACTAGAAAGGTGGTGTTTCTCTTTCAAATGGAGAATTTTACATCTCATCTGTTCAATTTGATCTGTTAAGTGAGAGTTGCAGAGCTGTTCTGAATATAAGAGCTGTTAGTATGTATATTTTAAAGAACTATTTATTTTTAGAGCCATTAGTTTGTTCAAAATGGTAAGATATTTAAGAAAGTTGCTTTGTGTGGTACACAGCGAGGAAATATTCTGTTCATTCCTGTGAGTTGTCAATTGGAATTGGAATTGTGCCAATTGTGGCTTTGTTTTTCCCTGCATCTTTTTTGGTTTGTTTCCTGGATTTCATTTGATGTTGCTGGTAAATTTTGAAGTGTTGTATAAAACTCCGATGATAACCTCAAGATAACTGTGTTTTTTGTGCTGCTCATTCTTGTTAAACACAGCAGAGCTGTTGCATTTAACTTGGGAGCTGCAGTTAAGGTGAATGCATACAAAGGGTGAGTGTTTCCTGATTCTTTCTTCTGGTTCAATATGATGATTGATCATCAACCAAAGTGACCATTCAGGGATCAGGGCTTCCTTGTAGTAGGGATGCAAAATTTAAACCAGTTAACTAGTAAGCATTAGTCTTATTGGTTTACCTGCTTTAACCATTAACCCCTGGGCTGGCCGGCTGGCCCCAATGGCCCTGTGTGTGGCCAGCCTCAGCTGCAACGGCTGGCGGAATCGGCCACAGCTGCAACGGCTGGCTGGCCCTTTAATCAGTTAACCATTTAAACAAAATATTTTTAATCATTTAAACTTTTAACTTTTAAAATGGTATTTACAACCCTACATTGTACTAAGGGTCATATAAACACAATAAAGACAAACCTTGACCCAAAGAGTTCACAAGGGAGGATTATGACAAATGCAAAATGTGGATGAAATAGGTAAAAGGAGGAGGTGGGAAGCCACATTAATAGCAAAATGAATATGTTGAGCATAATGTATTCTCAGTTTACCACCTGCCTAATGAGTTTTATTACAACTGTAAGTGAGAATATAAATCAATAGGCCAAGTATATGAATAAGTGAGAGTTAGTAAGATTTCAAATAGGGATTTTAAAAGCCTTTTAAATAGTGTATCGTATCCTCAATTCTGTTAGCTCAGATTATTAGCTATAAATTACAGGTTGTAAGGGACTGATCACTCTAGAGAAATAAGAACCTAAAATATGGATTTTTTTTTTTTTTTTTTAGCAGTTCATTAATGCTGCCTGGTTGAAAACATTCAAGTGAATTGTTCTATATCTCAGAGTTCGATTGAGGCAACCAATTGGCTCACAACACAATGCCCAGCAGTGATGGAAAAGAGACATTTTAGCCCAGAAAACTGAGGGCAGGGGCAAAATCTTGCTTTTTTCCCCAGATGTACAATAGGGTCTTAAATACGACCCTGAGAAGATAGGACTTTACTTTTAACGGTCTCATCCACAAGCCACACAGCCAATTGCATGGTTAGAGTTGGTCAGCTGATGAAGAATCATGCATGGTGTGATTTGATGATGTGTGTCCAAGGAGTCTAGATATTTCAAACATGATGCTTACAGGTCTTAGCCATCTCCTGTTGCTTTAGGCATTGTTAGCAGTGCATCTACTGTTACTAGATAATCCTTCTACAATGTCAAAAAATGAGGTAATTTCTGGGAAGAACGAATGAAAGCAACAGGTGTTTCAGGAATAAATTCCCACATAATCTAAAGCCACCTGTAACAAACAAGACACCTGATTGTAATAATTGAGTTACAGGACTGAGTTAATTTGTTGTGTAACCCAATAGGAGAGAGTGGGTAAATTTTACCATAAAATTGAAAACAATACATTGATTTATTTTTCCTCAATTATTAGATCAATATTAGAGCTGTGAGCTTTGAAAAAACCCTCCAGGCAAGTTTTGAAAAAGGCAAATACGAAATAATAAACTGTACTGAATTCATTTTAGTTATTTCCTTGTTCATTCCGCAGTATCATCAATGATAATAGCACTGCTCTGAGAAAAGTGTCAGGCAATTAACTGCACCTTTTTTGTGTAGGCCACACCTATTTAGATAACTGTAAACCAACTTGTTCCACTAGCTTCTTTGCAATACAAAGGTGAGTTTCTTAAATGTTTGTTCAGAATCTGTAAGATCTTTCCCTATCCCTGAACCAGATTATACCATATTAAAATAAGTCAAATTTTAGTGCTGTTTGACAGTGCTGCTTTAATTTTGCATGCAAGCCAAGTGCTTAAAGACACTGATAACATACTACTGCAGGTGTATGATCATGAATATATGATATATTGTAGATATAATTTATAAATACATATGTATACATAGGTGTGTATGTCCATATAGACTTCCTATAGATACCATAGAGCCTGCTTCTCCACTGCTTTGCACCTTTTGCAGTCATTTACACCTGCACAGAGATAATCATATAATGTAACAATGTTGATGTATTATATTGCAACTCAATTTTGTAATCTTGCATTAAATACCTACTGTGACATATATGATAACACATGGAAATCAGTGGCAAAACTCTTGTTGTCTTTAGCAATAATAGGATCAGGCCTCATAACTTTGATCCTTTACTCAGTTGTTTTGTAGGGATACTTTAAATGTATATTTGAATTTAGGTAGATCTCATTTATCCCATAAAATGTAGTACAACTCTAAAATATCCAGAGACAAATGTAATAGTCATTTGTACTACTTGTGGGAAAAAACATTAATATTTAAAAGTAAAAGCTGCTTTTTAGCTGCCACATCTAAAGTCAAAGTGCAACATACTAGGCAAAAAGGCAGTGAACTTGAAGGCAAATCTGTACAATTGTTAACTCGATAATTAAAGCAGCAATTTGCTGAAGGAATAGTTCCTGTGTTAGGAATACAGATGGCTAACTGGTAACATAGCCTAAAGGCAATTATTAAGTCTTAAAACATTTTAATGAACAATTATAGGTGTCTCAAGCATAAAAGTAAACATGATTTCTGTCAAAATATAACACTCTGAAACATTGAGATACTGTAGATTTTTGCATTTTAAAAATTGGTATCTAATGTACTTTACTGGATATTTAAAACTTGTTCCTCTAGTAGAAAAGTTTTAGGATACAAAACCTGTTCCAACTGGAGTTGCTCCAGTTGGCAATCTTGCTAACTGTTTGTTGATTTTAGTCAACCAACCAATAAAGAACAGAGAATTTAAATTATATTTCTGTGCTGTTTTTCTTGTTGAATAAGAGTGTATGCTCTTCTTGGCAAAGACTGCCTCTTAATATGTGTTCGTACAGAGCATAGCCTGGTGGACCCTCAATATTGATTGGGGCCTCTAGCTGTTACTGTAATATAAGCAAATAAGATGTTACTGTAATATAAACAGATAATGAAAACAATAAATCACTCTTAAATCTGTAAAGCACTTACAAGTATGAAATGTAGGATTGGAAGAGACCTTGAGAGGTCATCTGGTCCATCCCCTTGTGCTGAGGCAGGACCAAGTATACCTAGACCATCCCAAGTGTTTATCTAACCTGTTGTTAGAAACCTCCCAATGACAGAGATTCCACATCCTCACTGGGTAACCTTTTCCAGTGCTTAACTATCCTTATAGCTAGACGTTTTTTCCTAATATCTAACCTAAATCTTCCTTGCTGCAGATTAATCTGCTCGCTCCTTGTCCTACCTTCAGTGGACACAGGGTTGTGAACAAGGAGGGGCAAATGAGCACGCCCCCCCCCCCCCAGTAATCGTCAGGGGCACAGAACTCCTCCCAGCCCTAGGGCCATGTGGAGTGAGCTACTCCCAGGGCCTCTTGGTATCCGGTTACACCTGTTCTTTGGTTACGCTTTGATCTCTCTAGGTATGACTTCAGCACCTTTCATAAGCAATGAATAGAATTAAACATTTTAAAAAGGCAGTCTGATTTATCTGCAGGCAAATTCCGAACATGCTGAAAACTTGGCCATATATGCCTGATGGTCAAGCAAATGGACAGAATCCATCTCGTCCTTCATGCACTTACTCACCATCAGTTGATTAGCACAATGGGGAATTTCTCTTTTGTGGATTCTTCCAGCTCCACAATTAATTCTCTTGGCATTTCCTCCTGGTTTTGATTTCTGTCCTGGAAGTTGCTTTCACTAAGAAAACATAACTAAGGTGCCATAATCACTCTTCTGTGCAACTGCCCTGGTGTTCTTCTGTATTTCCCTTTATATTTAGGAATGACATTTTTTTTCTTTTTAGTTGTTCAGGCTTTCTTGTCATTAGGTCTGAGGAATTGGGCTCGGCCTCAGCCTCAGAAGAGACTGGCATTTTCTTGCCCCTGTACATTTGTTTGACAGCTTGTAGCTTAGTGGTTTTGAGCCTTATTAGATGCTGCTTTCAGTCACACTTTATTTCCTCTCTAAAGATAAGTTTGAGTCACTTTTTGATTTTCCAATCCCTTGGCTAATGGAGTATTTCTGTACAGATCCAGTCAGTTCAGAATAATGGATTTGGGGACACCAGTACCTTCCAAAACAATTTTTTTTATTATTATTCAGATATACTGATCAGGTTGTCCTCCTTAAAACTGTAGATTTTTCCTTGGTGCTGAAATTTGTTTCTTTGTGTTTTGATGCCTTTATGTATTTGAAAGCTACTGGTAGGAGAGAATATAGAATTTCAGGAATGCTGCAATCTGTTCTTGCATTGGTTGTGTTCACATTGCCTGCCTGACAGTTGAAGACAATGTAACTCACCATGGATTTCCATGGGAGACTTTTCTTTTTGTGTGTGATGCCAAATTGAAACACCTAAAATTAAAATGTTTGTGTAAACTCAAAGCAGTCATTTTTTTTCACTATATTTTTCTGTTGTTTCTCTGTAGGTGCTGCCACCGATCAGCAAAAACAGTGGAATGCTTAATGTCACCTTTAAATATGACAGTAAGTTAATCACCTACAACAGATAAAAATCTCAACTTTTCTCAAAAACAAAAAGCCCAACTCTTACTCTTTTATAGCAACATGACTTTTTAAAAAAATAATTCTCACAGTTCTTGTGAGTTTGTGAACTGTAGAAAGAAAAGGAGTACTTGTGGCACCTTAGAGACTAACCAATTTATTTGAGCATAAGTAGCTCATGAAAGTTTATGCTCAAATAAATTGGTTAGTCTCTAAGGTGCCACAAGTACTCCTTTTCTTTTTGCGAATACAGACTAACACGGCTGTTACTCTGAAACCTGTGAACTGTAGGTTTATGTAAACAAAGATGATTGAAAAATGCTTTAAAAGCCCAAATCTCAGTCTTTTATAGCAACATGACTTTTAAAAAAAATAATTCTCACAATTTTTGTAGGTTTGTGAACCGTAGGTTTGTGTAAACAAAGATGATTGAAAAATGCTTTTGGTGAGGTATTTTTACTAAATAATAATAATAATAAAAACACATTTCTACTGTCTGTTATCCATTCTGAGCCCATCCAATGTCTCTGTCATTCAAAAGTAAACCTCCATACAGGAGGCAGCAGCTGCCAAAAATAGGCAGTCACTTCATCCATGCTTACCAAAATTTATGCCATGTAAAGCAGGATTCCATTATCCCAAGTTTTACATTGCTTAATTTTTCTTTGGTCTCTTTAAAAAGGAAGACATATTTACACTCTAAAATTAACTAGTGGTGATTTTAAAAGTAAATTGTCTGTAAGATTTATATGGTTTTAGTAGTTTTTCCTTACATATACTAGTAATAAGAATGTAGATTTATTTAATACTGAAAAAGTTTTAAAATCTAGTATAGTTTGTACCGTTTGTGTGTTTCATTGACTTAAGAACATAAGAACGGCCATACTGGGTCAGACCAAAGGACCATCTAACCCAGTATCCTGTCTCCCGACAGTGGCAAAAGCCAGGTGCCCCAGAGGGAATGAACAGAACAGGTAATCATCAAGTGATCCATCCCCTGTCACCCATTCCCAGCTTCTAAATTCATGAGAAAAAATGTGTTTGTTTTTAAGTTTGTAAAAGCTTGTTTTTCTGAAATCTAAATTTTGAGTGTAAACGGAGTTGAGTTCCTTTAAGTAGAAGATAAATTTAATTTGTCCTCATGTAAAGGGAATATACTAGAAATAGGTTTCATTCCAATGAATAATGTTAAATATCTGAGTTTTAGTTTGTTCTCTCATGAACTATAATCTGACTTGGATCTCTTGGCTCAGGATATGCTAACACATACTCAGGTATCTGTTGGGTATATCAGGGCCATATCTGCATTGGGATTTTACCCTGTTTTGGCAGTCAGTGGCCCACCACCAGTATAGCTGCACCAGTGTAAACTTAATGCGTAGACTAGGAAAGCCCCGATTTTGCAGCAGTGGAGCTAAAATAAACAGCATCAGTGCAAATAACAACTTTCCTTGTCTACATTTGGAGTGTGCACCTTTACAACTACATCACTGACTGGTTGCTGGAGTTGGAGTCAAGTCCTTATGTATTAAAACCTAGTACACTTACTGGAAACACTGAAGGAAATCCTTTTGTTTCATTCTGATATGTCTTCGTTTATCCTTGGTCACAATTACATATGAGCCCTCTGTTTATATGATAATTTCTGAAATCTAAATCCTTTATTGTGAATTCCTATTCTATGTCTAACCTCACATTAGTATTTAAAGAAAGCCAGCATAATTTATGCATATCAGATCCTACATGGAATAAATGGTCACTAGAAGAGGCTAATAATTTCTTACCTGAATAAAGAAAAGCAGGAAATAGCAATCAGAGCAGTGATACCCACTTGTAGGTTCACACAGTGCAGCCTGGATGTAAACATCCTAATAACTGTCATGTTTTTTACCATTAATTCTTGCATCAGGATCTGAGGTTAACCAATGACAAATGTTAATTTAAAATGCTGCTCCAAACTCCCTGACTAAGGGGGTTATTTAAGTTTGGCAGTACTGCAAGGAGGTCCCCATACCAAGGCTTAAGATTTTACTTAATACAGAAACATATACTGATAAAGAAGAGCCAAGAGAGAGAATAATTTGGCTACCTAGCTCTGATTTAAAAGGCATTTATTTTGTTGCATAGCCTGCCCATGAGGTAAGACACTACATAGTAGGGGTTAAATAATTTGTTCAAAGTGAGAAAATAAATGTTTATCCAGTTTCGTATTTAACTTGGATTTAACTGAAGAAATGCCTCCCTGTAAAGCCTGCAAATTGTTCACTGCTGTGTTCTTTTTAAACATTTTAAATCAGAAACTCGCATTCAACCCTAAGACATTTTGTGCTATATTGCATTTTGGCAAATTGTTATTTCAGCATAGCATTTTAGTAACTAGGATCCAAAATCTTAGGTAAGGCTGTTAATTGGATCCAGAACTTGCAAGAAGCTGTTCCTCCAAACTTTCCATTGAAAGAGAGATTTCTATTCTCCTAAGAGGAAATTCATGCTGTCATTTGGTTGACTTTTAGCAACAAATTCCACTTACAATAACTGGGGACTAATTGCTCAATTTTCATAAAATTTAATACAGTACAGAATATATTGTTCTTAATTATGCAACAACTACCTAAAGGAGCCAAACAGTTCACCCTTGTCATTCGTGGTAAAAAGCCCACTTCAGAGATTCAGTTTGTGCAATTAATAATTTTTCATTTGTAGTTTTCAAGGGAGTGTATTTGATTTAAATTCTTATTTTCTGCATTGGCTTGATCATATCAGTCAACTTCATTTGCAAGCATAGTATAGTCGAGTACCTAGAATCAAATTTTGAATAACTGATTATTAAAATTGGGCACTATACACTTAGAACATCAATCCAACATTTTTTTTTGTAAATTTAGTTGATTTCACAAGTAGAGAATTATAGTACTTTGCCACCCACACACAGTGCCAGTATTACCAAATCCAAGCATTCAAAAATCATGATTACACACACACAATGAGATTGGCCTAAAAATCATGAGAGGTTAAAAAATAAACTTTGGAATCGTTTTATTTGACTTCTGATTTTTGAGCCTTTATGGTTCACATTCTCAGGCTTTCTCAGCAACTATGAAGACTAGTAACTTTCTTTTTTAAATGAAAACTGAGATCTCACATCATAATACGATTCCAGGAGCTGAGGCTTTAATAACATCAAATATTGTGAAACTCTCAATAAAATAATGAGATTTATCAACATTAGAGTTCTCTGTGGGCCCCAGTGGCAGATAGATGGGGTATTGGAGATGTGTGGTTGTTGAATAGATTGCATAATAAAGGTCCTCACAACAGAGGTGAGAGGAGATGGATTTGGTGAGTGAATGCTGCAATGGCCAAGTCTGCTTTATGGACTGGAGTCAATCTGTATCTTTATTTCAGAAGATGAGCTGCACTGTGGTAAGTTAGCAGACAGTGTTATGAATCTGGA
Organism: Chelonia mydas; assembly: GCF_015237465.2. Classification (NCBI taxonomy): domain Eukaryota; kingdom Metazoa; phylum Chordata; order Testudines; family Cheloniidae; genus Chelonia; species Chelonia mydas. The sequence goes on from NC_057853.1 coordinate 24,924,958, forward strand.
CTGAGGCCTTGGTAGCTAGCGAGAACAGTGGCTGTTGGGATCTTTAGAAGATTGTCTTTTGTACTGATATTACTGTGGTACAACTTGCTGAGCTGTTTGGACAACATGGACTAGGTCCAAGGACATATTCACAGCTAGTGAAAGTAGTTGTAGTTAATGGCGTCTAGAATCCATGATTCGCAGTCTGTGTGCTTTTGATATTTTAGGAGAATATGTAGAGAGGACAAGGAAGAAGATTTGAAAAAGATTTAAAAAACCAAAAACCTTTTCTTGTGTTTTTGCTGTACTGGGGAGTAAAGAATTTTGCTTCCCTTTGGAAACTGCAGCCTCCATTGTAGGTGTCCTGCCCTCTGGAGCCATCCGGTTCACCTGTAGTACATGTGGTATTATTACCAGATGACCAAAATATTTGGTGTGTTAAGGAATTACTCAGGTGTGATTTATTTTGTGGTTAACTACCAGTGTTATAAAATCTCATTTTGTGAAATTAAGCTGTTTTCTGTCTCTGTCTCTCTTCGTCTGAGGTGATGGGAGCAAAGCCCACTAAGTCATCTGTAGGCCTGATAGCTGGATAATTGAGAAGTAGTGGGATTGATATTAATAATTGCACATAAAAACAGTAAAGAAAATGAAACCAGAATGCTTTATGAAAATTAACAGATTAAAGTTTGATCTCCTGGAATGCTTTAGGAGTACATTCACCCAAACAGGGATTACAGTGCCCACATTGTTTTTAGTTATCCTGGCACTAAAGCCCCATTGTAGACTTAATGTGCTGTAGATATAATAATACAATAATTGAGGTATTTGAAGTACCTAGTTTTAAGTTTGATTATTTTTCAAAAAATGTTAAGGAATAAACTAAATCTTGATCACTTTACTCACATGAATAGCATTATTGGCACTAGTAGCATAAACAAGGCTTTCCAGATTTTGTCCTGTGTCAGTTTGTGAATTATTTGGTCCTGCACAAGACAATTTGTACTGTGACAGGATTGGGCCAGATGGCTACAGGAGAGTGATGGAAGGCAGATATATTAGCCCCAGGTTAAGTGGGTCCCTTTTCCCTGGGTAAGGTAACAGGGAAGGTTCCAGAACAGTCAGGAACCTTCTGGAGACGATTAAGACAGGCTGATTAGAAGACCTGAAGCCAATCAAGAAGCTGCTAGAATCAATTAAGGCAGGTTAATCAGGGCACCTGGGTTTAAAAAGGACCTCACTTCAGTTTGTGGTGCGCGTGTGAGGAGCGGGGAGCAAGAGGCTAGGAGCTGAGAGTGAGAACGCATACTGTTGGAGGACTGAGGAGTACAAGCATTATCAGACACCAGGAGGAAGGTCCTATGGTGAGAATAAAGAAGGTGTTGGGAGGAGGCCATGGGGAAGTGGCCCAGGGAGTTGTAGCTGTCGCACAGATGTTCCAGGAGGCACTCTAGACAGCTGTATTCCACAGGGCCCTGGGCTGGAACCCGGAGTAGAGGGCGGGTCCGGGTTCCCCCCAAACCTCTCAGTTGCTGGTCAGACACAGGAGTAGTTGACCTGGACTGTGGGTTCATGAAAACAGCCAAACTGAGGGCTGCCGTGAAGCTGCAAGGCGAGCAAATCCGCCAATAAGTGCAAGACCCACCAAGGTAGAGGAGGAACTTTGTCACAGTATGTTTTATTTAAGTGATTTGTTTCTCGATATTTTTAGATTGCACTCCTTATTTGAATTCAGTGGGAAAACACATGATTGGAGATGTGCAAAATATAACAGTCAGCCAGTATGCATGTTCTGAACAAGTTGCAGTGACAATACTTTGGACAGCAAATCTACTTGGTAAGTAATAGACAACAAAACAGTTTAAATCGTCATCTCTTTTGTAACAGTCTCTCAGTGATCATATTACTTTAAAATAACTTGTCTTTTCCTCTCATGCTAATTAAGGCCTGATCAAAATAACTTAGTTATACACAGAAGAGTATATTTTATTGGAATCTGTATTCAGCAAACAAAAAGGCTACAGTTTTATTTTTTTTAAATATTCTAATATTATTTATTATTAGATTCCAATAAAATATATGCTTCTGTGTATAACTAAGTTACTTTGATAAGAACTTAATTAATATGAGAGGACAAGACAAGTCCCCTCTCCCAGCCCTGGCTCCAGGGGTTCGGGGGTCATGAACAGGGGAAAGGAGGGTCATGAGGTAAAAGTTTGGGGACCACTGCTTTACATAAAGGGAAAACAAATATTCAACTTTCCAAAAGATTGGTTCTTTTTAAATTGCACATGTTCAAGAATCGAAGTTTAAGTGTTCTGAATGCTTTGTACTCAGTTTGCAAAATCTTTATCCATAATGAGGAGTGCATTTATTTTAGAAGAAAAGAGTGTTAAGTGGCTGAGCTATCAATAAGAAAAGGAGTACTAGTGGCACCTTAGAGACTAACAAATTTTTTTGAGCATAAGCTTTCGTGAGCTACAGCTCACTTCATCAATGTTTGAACTGCAGCATTGCAAACGTGGAGTAAATACTGTCCTAACATTTTGACAGAACTGGTCTACACTGGAAACTCAAGTCAGCTTAACTATGTCACTCGCAGGTGTGAAAAATCCACACTTCTGAGTGGTATAGTTAAGCTGACCAGTGTAGACAGCGCTAGGTCAACAGAAGAATTTTTCTGTCCATCTAGCTACCACCTTTCAGGATGGTGGATTACCTATGGTAATGGGAGAACCCCTCACATTGCCGTAGGTGGTGTCTACACTGAAGCCCTGCAGGAGTGAAGCTGTGCCACTGTGGCATTTCAAGACAAACCCATATATATTCATATTAGCACTGCAGCAATTCAATATATGGACTAAACAAAATACCAAATACCTATTCACACTACAGAACTAAATTACAGCAAAAGGATTTGTAGTTCATTTTTTTCTGTATAAAATCTATAAATACTTATTTATGTTATTACTCCAATCTGCATTTAGGGTCTAGTCCTCAAGTAGATAAGCAGCTTCAGCTCTAAATGTTTTAAATTGTGAGAAATAAACTTTTTCTAGTAGTGACAATATGAGGCAGTATAAACTATAAATGCAAAGAAATTCGAAGTTGAGACTCTGATGGAAGAGCAGAAGGATAATAAGTGAAGAAACCATTTTCTGTCTTAATTTCAAATTTTTCTTTGTGTATAAACAACCTTCATATTTTTTAAACTATAATTGTTTAAAAGGTGTAGAATGGTTTTTAATGCTATGTTTTGTATCTAAAGGAGTGGTCCCCCAAACTTTTTACCTCGTGTCCTTCCTTTCCCCTGTTCATGACCCCCGAACCCCTGAAGCCAGTACCACACTGAATAATTATAATGCTTCAGTCCCCTGAAAACGTTCTAGAAAGAGAAGAAGAATTACCTGGAGCTTCTCTGTCACATTTGGTCCATTTGTAAATAATGTGTGCATAATCACATCTGATAACAGCTAAATTTGTAACAGAAAATAGTGAATAAATTTGTTATTGGGTATTAAGAGAGAATGTGGAAATGATACCTAATGCTTTCAGTAGCATAGTGTTAGTGAATTTGGTAATCTGCAGCTGCCGATTGGATAAATCAAATCTCCAGGGGATTCAAAACTTGGTATTCTCTCCTGTAATGATCAGAGTTTAATCCTTTTGAAAGTATCAGTACAGAACTGCAGTTGAAGGGTCTCAGGTGATAGGGAGACCAGACACTTTTCTCTTTCATGGTCTGCATGTTAGCACAAACAGTGCTTTTGTTCCACTTAATATTAAGAACACATTGGGCAGGTCATGGCTCTTTCTCTTCTACAAGATTATAAAACATTTTTTAAAACTGGAGAAATAGAAGAGGCTCATGGGAACACACACATCTAGATAAACATATAATGTTAAGTGGCATTAATCCATTTTGGTTTATGTCATCTTTATCTTATGTTGACTGCAGTGGTGTCTCTGGTAAACATTATATTCTGACATATGTAGAACACTTGTAATTACATAGCTCAGTGGTGATGGTAGTGCGGCTTGAAGAACTGGGAGGCAACTTTGACATCTGATCCACAACATAATCGAAGCACAACTCTCTGGCATTGTGACATTTGCGTCATCATGACTCAGTGTAATGTCCTGGTGCAATACCATGGTGAGAACATTAGCAAGCAATATCACAACATTTTTCTGAGAGTCTACTGTCTCTTGAGCAAAATGGGTGTAGTGTCAGTCTTACTTCTACGTAACTATAGTTATTCACTGGTCTAAATAAGGAGTAATTCTACTTCAGCTAATTCTTCTGCTGTTCTGCAATATTAGAACTAAAAAAAAAATCATAACTACTGCATCCAGCCACTGTAGTCCAGTGGTCTTATAAATGACAGAAACACAGTATGGATGCAGTGTTTCCATTCTTTGTGAACAAATGTTACAAAATTGTTTACTGTTTATAATGGGAAAATTGAACAAATACAGTGTATTACCAAACCTGCTGATGATGATTATTTTATTTATTTGTAGTATGGTAAAACCCAAAGGACCAATTGAGGTGAGGCCCCATTTGAGCTGAGCACTGTACAGATATAGACTGGCGGTCTCAGTGCAGAGGAAATTAAATTCTAGATAGACAAGTCAGAAAAATATTGAGAGAAAGGAAGAATTATTATTGACACCCAGCTGACAGGTACACAAACATCTGTTACAGGTGGGATACAAAGGTGGTTAGGCATTATTTTTTAACAAGTGTAGTACTTCGAAACTGCATCACACACAGTGAAATGTATTTTTGAAATATTTGTCTGGATTTTAATTAAATGTCTGCAGGGATTGAATTCCTGAAAGGATTTCGAGTAATACTTGAGGAGTTAAAATCAGAGGGAAGACAGTGTCAGCAAATGGTTTTAAAAGACCCAAAGCAGCTCAACTCTGGTTTTAAAAGAACTGTAAGTGATATGCTTTTGGGAAAAATTCATTATTGGTTTGATTTTGCATGTGAGCTTGAAAGAGACATTTGTGTTTTATTAAACTTTTCTTTTAAATGTAATGCTTACTAGCCAGCAATTTGCTTGCAAAAAATTAAGCATTTTTATTTATGATATTTTTAATTTAGGGGCAAATCTAGTCCTCACTCCCCATCTACTGAGGCTCCCTTGTTGGTGGAACTAACAACTTCACTGCAATAAGGGGGCGTTATTCTGAGGAACTGTGCAGCAGATGTGCACTCCTTTAGCAGTGCAGAATCCATCTCTATGGGGCTCCCTGCATGGTAGTGCACAGTGGCAAGAGAGGGATGAGCCATAGGATTCCTAAAGCACTTAACTTTTGTTCATGTCCAGGAGAATTGTGGGCTTGTTTTAAAACAATATACTCCTAAATGGCCATGGCGGATGACTGAAGAGTATATCAAAATCTCTTTATTTATATTTATGTTTTTAGGGAATGGAATCTCAGCCTTTTTTGAATCTGAAATTTGAAACTGATTATTTTGTAAAGATTGTTCCTTTTCCTTCAATTAAAAATGAAAGTAATTACCACCCATTTTTCTTCAGAACTCGACGTAAGTATCATACATATTATCTTTGCCCTCCTTACCTCCCCCCCCCCTTTTTTTTTCCTTAGGGTTTGTCTACACTTAAAATGCTGCAGCGGCAGCGCATGCTTCTCCCGTTAGTGTAGGTTCTCCACCTCCCCAAGAGGCGGTAGCCAGGTTGACAGAAGAATTCTCCCATTGGCCTAGTACTTTCTACAGCAGGGGTTAGGTTGGTTTTTCTACATTCTCAGGGCTGTGGATTTTTCACACCCCTGAGCGACGTAGTTATACTGACCTAATTTTCTTTTGTAAATCTGGCCTCAGTCAGGGAAACAGAAGAGGCAGAGTTTAAGGGGATAGGTGGCTGAGGAGAGGAAGCACCTGCTGTGATCTTGGGGATGAGGTTCACATCCAGGCAGAGTCCTCAATGAAATTAGTTTACAGACCACAGATTGGTCTGTAGTGGACAAAACTTCAAATTATAAAACCACTACCATAGGTGCTAGAACTAAGGGTGCGAGGGGTGCTGCAGCACCTCCTGGCTTGAAGTGGTTTCCATTATATACAGGATTTACAACTTGGTTCAATGGCTCTCAACACCCCCACTATAAAAATTATTCTAGCACCCCTGACCACTACAGAGAAATTGGCAGAAGTAATAGCCTCTGTGTAGCAGAGGCCTAGGGGTGGCCACCACGGATAGCAGATTGCCCCACATCTGCCTACTGTAGGGTTTCTTGAATTTTCCCCTGAACCATTTGGTGTTGGCCACTTTGGAGTCAGAATACTGGATTAGATAGACTCAGGTCTGATCTAGCCTGGCAATTATGTTCGTATGGAGACTGCATCTTCCTTCTTAATGAATAGTGTCAATGGCAGGACAGTATGGGAAAGCTTACACAGTCCTTAGAATCATAGGGTTAGAAGGGACCACAAGGGTCATCTAGTATAACCCCCTGCCAAGATACAGGATTTGTTGTGTCTAAACCATCCAAGACAGGTGGCTATCTAGCCTCCTTTTGAAAACCCGCAGTGAAGAAACTTCCAAGGTCAAGATTGTCTCAAGTTCAAGATTTTAAAATGGATTCCTAAAGATAGATTCCTAAATCTACAATTATTTATTATTCCAGAATCAAGTCGTTTTTATTCTGGAATAGACTGTCCACATTGGTAGTTATTCCAGAATAGCTATTCTGGAATAGCTATGGGGGTCCATTTTCCCTATGAGGACAAGCCTTAGGTGCCTATATGACTTTAGGTACACAATTTTTTTAAATCTTGGCAATCAATCTTTTTTCCCCCCTGCTAAGAACCTCCACTCTTCAGGATTTTCTTCTCCCTAAAATGTTCTAAAAATAGTTTAGAGTAAGTAATTTTTGCGAATTGATTGGGTATTTCGAGTCCACTCTGGTGACGCTGACTAAGGTAACATTTTAAATATAGTCACGTAAATGTGTTTGTTATATGTTAGCTTCTGTTCACCCTTACTCACATATTGTTTATTTCAGTAAGTAACGTTATTTCAAACAAACTGAGTAGGCTGTTTTTTGTGTGTAGAGGTGGAGAATGATTTGAGCAATGACAAGTATGCTGAGCTTACTAAATATGGCAAAATCTGTTCATTCTGTAGTGTTTGGGGAGGCGCTGGATAAACAAAAATGATGAAATAGCTCCCATTTTTCTGCCTTCTTTTTCCCCCCTCTTTCTCTTTATGGAGTATAGCCATTGGAGAACCTAATCTTTTATTATTAATATTTCTTTTGTGTGTGTGTTTGTAGCATGTGAATTGTTGCTACAGCCAGAAAACCTTGCCTGCAAACCTTGTAAGTAAAATATAGTATTTTCCATTCATTCATGTTACAAAAATTTCATTGTTCTTGAAATACTAATTTTTCAATCCATAAATATCTCTCCTCTGACAGTCTGGAAGCCCAGGAATCTGAATATTACCCAGCAAGGTTTTAACATGCAAGTGTGTTTTGATCATGCACCTCACAACTTTGGCTTTAAATATTACTATCTTCACTACAAACTTAAGGATGAAGGATCCTTTAAACAAAAGACCTGCAGACAAGTACGTTACAGGGTTTCGCGACTGTTGTTTTAACGATTTGTGGTAACCATTAAAAATTCTAGATGACCTCAGCTTTTCACATGTATAAAAAATGTAAAGGATTTTTATATTATTTGTATTTTGGGAGTAACCAAAGGCCCAAACCAGGATTGGGTCCCCATTGTGCTAGGTGCCATATAAATACACGGCAAGATATTGCCTTTGCCCCAAAGGGCACACTCTAATTAGAAGTTTTTAATTGTATTTTTATTTATAATTATAATTAATATTTTCCTCTTTTCATATGCTCCCTCTGAACAGAATTTCAACTCCTTAAATCTTGTTCATCTGAAGTAACTCCCCAAGGTAGCCCTTTATTTGAGTGTTTAGTTAAACTTCCCTTCATGTTTAAAAGAGGGATGAGATGGCAGTGGTCGGTGGGAAAATTATAGCTCGTGGTCTCTGTGGGCCCAATACAACGCCCATCCAAACCCAGGGGGTCTTATCCTAAGCAATTCACCGGAAATGGGAAAAGTTTGGATGTTCAAAAATAATGCAGTCTTTAGTAAATAGCTTCTGATATTGTTAGAAAATAAGTCTGACTGTGATGGAAGCTTTCGGGGGAAGGAATGTATGAGGACAAAATTTAAAAATACAGTGGGCTATGCCCTTTAGAGCTCTGGTGAGAAACCTGTGTGCTAAAATCAAAGTTATCCAAAAATAAAATAATAATAGGCCAACGCTTTACGGGAAGTGTGTACCATAGACTGATGGCAATGGTATGGATTTATTTTGCTGAATACAACAACTCCATACGTTTGGGTAATGTTTCATCTTTCCTACTGGTACTGCTAGTAACTATTATTTAGGGCTGGTCTACACTAGGGAGCTTACAGCAGCACAGCTGTACCGATGCAGCAGCGCCGCTGTAAGATTGCTCGTGTAACCGCTGTATGTCAGCAGGAGAGAACTCTCCCGTCAACATAATAAAACCACCTCCACGAGCTCTCCTGCTGACATAGAACTGTCTGCGCTGGCGCTTCTGAAAGTGTAACTTATGTCGCTCAGGGGGTGTTTTTCTCACACCCCTGAGTAACATAAGTTATGCCGACAAAAGTAATAGTGTAGACAAGCCCTTAAACTGGGTGGATGTATAGCTTAATTGTCTATTGATACAGTCATGTCCGTATGTTTAAAATTAGTTTTCCATTTTATTACCCATTTTTGTTATAGTAGGGTCCAAAATGTGCTAGGTGCTATGCAGACATTTAGGAAGGTACAGTACTTGCTCAGAAGAGTTTACAATGTAAATCTTTGGTCCAAATTCACTGTCACCCTGCTGTTTGTTTAGTTATTTACACCAATGTAAAGAGGCTGTAAAGTGTGCTGAAATATTGCACTGATGTGAATGACTACATAAGGTGCAGGGTAGAAGGGAATCATACCTTTAGCATTTAGAGATCATTTATCAAGGCAGTTGCAGTCTGCTGGGTTGCTTTCATTTTGTTGAGTTAAATGATCCATGGCAGGTGGCAGGTTGTTCAGTCCGCAAGCGCCTGAGGTTAAGGAGCTTCAGGGTATAGTGTAAAACTTACATGTTATCTCAAACTTTCATAGGCCTTTGGTGGCCGGAGATTCCAGTCCTGAGACATTTGAGTAGAGAGGTTTGTATTTCTTTATCAGTATTGAATTGGATTTTGTTTGATGGAAGGTGCCTGTGTACATAGTGGAAATGTGAATTTTCAAATCAATAACATTAGCTGCAAATGCGTTTTCCGTTAGCTTTGTAAAGCATGTGAACTACTTGTAAAATAGTTTCCTTCCTTTTCTTTGCAGGAACAAAACACGGATATCACAAGTTGTGTTCTTCAGAATATAGCTCCAGGGGATTACATCATTGAGGTAATATTTGAGAAGAGCTAATTTAATGCAGCTAAAGAAGTAAGATAAATAAATTAATTGCAAATAAAATACCGTGGGCCACATTCTGCTGTAATTTACAGCCTTGTACACCCTCTCTGAATTCAGTGGGGCAAATTAACATTTTTAACATTATTTTAACATTAAATTAACAAATTAACATTTAACAGGTCAGATCATACTTGGGCCTTGCATGGCTGTGCAGTAGTGGAAAAAGAGCAAAAAGCTTCCCTGTCTTGCACCTCCCTCATGCAGAAGCCAAGCACAGTTGCAATCTGTCTGCTTTCCCGAGCACTGATCACTGCTGCATCCTTGCTGTGCACCAAACCAAAATCCTATTCAGAATTCTGGAGCTTGGACCCATCTTAATTATATTGTAAATGTTGCTTATTTCTTTAGGTTTAAATATTAACAATACAGTAGAACCTCAGAGTTATGAACTGACCAGTCAACCACACACCTCATTTGGAACCAGAAGTACTCTATCAGGCAGCAGCAGAGACACCCCCCCCACGCACACAAAGACACCCCCAACTACAGTACAGTACTGTGTTAAATGTAAACTACTAAATACAAAAAGGGAACGCAGCATTTTTCTTCTGCATAGTAGAATTTCAAAGCTGTATTAAGTTAATGTTCAATTGTAAACTTTTGAAAGAACAACCATAACGTTTTGTTCGGACTTGCGAACATTTCAGAGTTCCGAACAACCTCCATTACCAAGGTGTTCTTAATTCTGAGATTCTACTGTGAAGAAAACTCCTAAATTCTAGGTGGCTTGACATAACAAATTACCCAGGCAGCATTAAAAAAACAAATGTTCAAACAAGGAAAAATAGTGCAACTCAGCCAGCCCAGCTCACTCAGGCAGGCAGCTTAAAAAAAAGCTCCTTCTTACCCCACCATGCCATCATTCTACTAACAAACCCTCAGTCCTCCAAATCCAGTAAGACAGATGGCTTTTGCAGCATGCCTGGAAAGTCCCTAAATTCTGGCTACTTTAGACCAGGGAAGGGAGTGGGTTGCAGAGTCCTGGGCCGCTCACAGGGAATGCCTTGTCCTGCCAGTTTCTCCCTGTCTTTTATAACAAGAGGGATCCAGCTCAGGCATCTCTGCTGACCACAACTTGGCAGTATGTCAGGGGATCTGATGTGGCTGGCTTCTCAGGCAGGCAGGTCCCAGGCCTTTTAGGACTTTAGAGATCATAACCAACATCTTAAACTCTACCTGGGGACCAGTAGGCAGCCAATGCAGATTCTGGAATGCCTTGTACAATATGCTCCCAGCGAGATCCCCTATTCAGTAAGCAAGCTGCTGCATTCTGCACCAACTCAGTCTTCAAATGGCTTTAAGGTGTAGCCCCATGTAGAGCACCTTTTAGTATTCTAATATTGAAGTAACAAAGGCATGCAGCCTCCTGCTCAGATGCAAATGGCAAAAAGCTGACTGAGTTACTGCTGTAATATGATCATCCAACAACATAAAATAATGATGTTGGGGACTTTGGACCCATTGAGTAAAAGTCTATTAGGTGCTTTTATTTGAGTAGGGGAAGAAAAGGCAAAAAATGTTCATGAAAATGTTCATTGAAAATGTTTTGTGTATTTTTGCTGATTGTGAAAAAATTTAACCATCTCCATTTTTGTTAATAGAGAGGATTCAAAGAATATGGAGCCTATTCATGAGACTTTTACCTCCTACATCCCACTTCCATTCCTCCTCCCTCCCTCTTACCCCCCTTTTCCTTTGTCTTGGACATTAATTGGGTTGGATTGTTTCCTTATTTTAATAGGCAGGTTTTGTTTGAGGATAGTATTCCAGTTTTACCGCAATATGATTTGTATTCTACTCATCCCTGATCCTATCTAGAAATCACTAATTCTAGGTACTTCTCATCAGTCATTTGTAATGGTAGCTTCCCTCAGTTCTGGTCCTTGGGGTAATTGCAGTGTTTTTCACATTGCAAAAAGCATTTTTCTGTATCTTTTCCAGTATTTATAATGAGAATTTTCTTTTTTAAAGCTGGTTGATGACACTAACACAACAAGGAAAACAATGCACTATGCACTAAAACCAGGTAAGAATTTTCTTTTTAAAGTCAACCTGTACTCATTTGTAGTGATAATTTGTGTTGAAGATCATTTGCCAGAATAATAATGATAGGACTAATGGGGTTTGACCACACACTTAAATGCAGTCTTGTGATCTTTTTGACAAAAAATAATATTGCTTTTGTACATGTGTGATTTTTACTTCCATTTTTGCTTGTACAGAATTGCAAAAGCAAATTGTGCAAGATAAAATTAAGTATAAATACGATTTTGACTGTTAGTAGTTTTACATCAAAATATTGTAGAACGAGGAATCCTTACCAGAAACTAATTTTTGCTATATACACTAGTGTAAAAAATCAGTTTAAAAATTGACGAGACTGTATCTTAGTCACATGCAAGTAGTAGCCTGCAAGCAGAGTGTGGAAATAATGTAATGCAAATATGTAAGCAACCTAATGTAGGACTAATGTAATCACACACTAAATAAAGTTCTACAGTGGTTACCTTGCAATCAATTATCACAAAGATCCCATGATGGGATGAAGACTGTGGGTGACAACTTGTTCCTCAAGCACTATGGAACTTTCAACCATTAGGGTAGAGTTATCTGTGCAGGAGACAGAGCTTTCTCTGGGGCCAATTTGATGCCAAATTCCCCTAGGCACCAAGGACCATCAGAAACCTCACCAACTTCATTCCAAGTGCAAGGCGCATTTCTTCAACCTGCATTCTCTAACATAAAAACAGAGCAGAACATTTAAAAAAATAAACAGAACCCAACCAAAACAAAACTGCACTACACACACAATTCTTTCCCTGGGGAGAGAATGAGACAGAACAAACCACATGCAATAGACGTTAGTCACCTCATTTAATGCATTATTGGAATGCACTCAGATCATAGCTTTATATTTTGTATATTTGAGAATTATTTGATGATAGTGTGCTGCAGTGGCAGTCAGTATCAAATATGAAGATAAGATTAGATAATGATACCATAACTTACTTGCACAGTGTTAATTCTGCTTTATTTTTTAAAGTACATTCCCCGTGGGCTGGACCAATAAGGGCCATTGCCATTACCGTTCCCTTAGTTGTCATCTCAGCATTTGCAACGCTTTTCACAGTGATGTGCCGTAAAAAACAACAAGGTATGGTGTTTGTTTGGCATGTCGTTTTATTTGAAGGAGAGTTTGCTTGTCAGAGCAAATCTGAAAGGAAAATAGATTTATTCAAAACACAAATTTCTTTATCATAAGAGCTTTCCTTTTCACTCTCCCCAACCCTGACCTCACCCCCAAACCTCTGCATCTGCTTGAACTTGAAGCAAAGTCTTAAAATCCAGTGTTTGGTATTAATTTGTTACCCAGGAAAATATTGTTTCATATGTCTTGCATTATGACTTCACTGCAAAATCCAGCAGAAGGACAAGTTGGGTTGTGTGAAGAGAAAACTTATTTGGTTTGCTTTTTGTTTGTTTGTTTTGAATGTCTATTAGTGAAAGTAGTGGAGGGGAGATAAGACTATGCAGAGAGTGAAGAGATCCTGAAGACGATATATTTTAGACTATTTCCTCTTTCAATACAGAATTATTTAACTGATGAATCATAGTGGAAGGAAAGCAAAACCCTGAAGTGTGCATGTAAGCAGGTGTAATTTGCAGTCTGCCATGGAACAGAATCTGCACCCACTAGATTTAGTCCAAACTTACTCCCCCCTTCTTGATCGGCTTTATTCAGAATTCAGATAACAACAAAACCCCTTAAATCTCAGCCTAATCCTTCTACTTACATCTGACTATTCATAAGGTTTCCCTGCAGACACTTCCTAGCTTAGACTCCAGCAACCTCTGCTCACTTTTGCCTCCCTTATATCTAGGGTGGAGCTTGCAAGCAATACCTGCCACACTGATTTATCAGGAATTAGTCAATACTATGGTTCCAGGGAGTGATTGGGTTTCCCTCATATAGAAGATGACGTTTAAGCCCCTAAGCCTCAGATCTGTGATATCTCTCTGGATCTTGGGGATGAGGGATACTACAGATGACAGAAGTTATCTGGGCTGAGTCCTTTTCCCTTCTGGCTCTTTATGACATATTAGCATGGCTCCAGCAAAAACTCAGATGAACGCTAAAGAATATGGGCATGCCACAGAGAGATATTGCACATATTTCTGAAGGGTACCTGGCTTCCTGGAGTTTCATTCTCTTCCCCTACAAGTATCACTGTTTTAAAAGGAGCCCATTGCATTACTAAGCAGGAAACTCTCACAGGGAAGCATGTTCTGATTGCTGAACAAAGAGGTGAGGCGCCTATAACAGTACTGTGGTAATTTCATAGGGTGAGTGGAGGTGAAACTGCCTTACTTCTTCTATTCACAAAGCAAATCTTTCTAGACAGGTCTTTGCACAGGCAATAACTATCCAATCAGTAACATCTTTCACCTCACAGGCTAATAAAATGGAGGAGGAAGAAAGGAGGGAAAGAGGAATGTCTTGGGATGAAGAGCCTTTTACTAGATACTTGAATAATGAGTCTGTCGAGGTTTAAAGAAAATTTTTGATCTTGGATACGGTGAAGATTTTTGCTTTTTTTTTCCCCTTCCAATTTAGAAAATATATATTCCCATTTAGATGAGGAGAGCTCGGAATCTTCTACATATGCTGCAGCACTCCATGTGGAAAGGCTCCGTCCCCGTCCAAAAGTGTTCATCTGCTATTCCAGTAAAGATTGCCAGAAACACATAAATGTCATTCAGTGCTTCGCTTATTTCCTTCAGGACTTCTGTGGCTGTGAGGTAAGATCACCACTTCTTCTTTTAATGTTTGGAATTGCCTTATTCAAAATATTACCCCTAAAACTCATGATAGCCTAGCCCTTGAAAATATTTCACTTAGACAGAGATATTCTAATCTCTCTTTGGTAAACAGAGTAACTTCCATTAGTGTTAGTGGAAACTGCCTACATTAATTTTATCTGTTGTGAAGGGGTTGGGCCAGATGGCTACAGGAGAGTAATAGAAGGCAGATATATTAGCCCCAGGTTAAGTAGGTCCCTTTTCCCTGGGTAAGGTAACAGGGAAGGTTCCAGAACAATCAGGAACCTTCTGGAGACGATTAAGAGAGGCTGATTAGAACACCTGCAGCCAATCAAGAAGCTACTAGAATCAATTAAGGCAGGCTGATCAGGGCACCTGGGTTTAAAAAGGACCTCACTTCAGTTTGTGGTGTGCGTGTGAGGAGCGGGGAGCAAGAGGCGCTACGAGCTGAGAGTGAGAATGCATACTGTTGGAGGACTAGGGAGTACAAGTATTATCAGACACCAGGAGGAAGGTCCTATGGTGAGAATAAAGAAGGTGTTGGGAGGAGGCCATGGGGAAGTGGCCCAGGGAGTTGTAGCTGTTGCACAGCTGTTCCAGGAGGCACTCTAGACAGCTGTATTCCACAGGGCCCTGGGCTGGAACCTGGAGTAGAGGGCGGGCCCGGGTTCCCCCCAAACCTCTCAGTTGCTGGTCAGACACAGGAGGAGTTGACCTGGACTGTGGGTTCAGAAAAACGGTCAAACTGACGGCTGCCGTGAAGCTGCAAGGCGAGCAAATCCGCCAATAAGCGCAAGACCCACCAAGGTAGAGGAGGAACTTTGTCAGGACTGGTGTCAGGAGTGGGATTTGGTGTACACAGCACGGCGGAAGGAGGAGGGTCTTTGGGGGGAAAAAAGGGGGGAAGGGAGAGGGTTTTTTTTTGTTTTTTTTTCTCACCACAATGGAGGAGGTAGTGCGGGCACTGATACAAGCCACGGCTGCCCAGCAGGAGGCTACCAGTGTCCAGGCAGCTGCCCAACAGGAGACTGTCTGGCTGCAGCAAGAGACTAATCACCTGCTGATGGACCAGGCTGGTCAAGACCGGGCTATGTTGCGGGAACTGGTAAACCAGGTCAAGGCCCTTACAGAGCTGAACCGCGGCCATGATGGGACGCAGATCATGCAGGCCAACAATTGGCTGCAGAAAATGTCGTGGGAGGATGATGTAGAGGCATATCTCCTGGCCTTTGAGAGGACAGCCCTGCGGGAGGCTTGGCCCTAAAGAACAGTGGTCTGGTATCCTCATGCCATTCCTGTGTGGGGAGGCCCAGAAGGCCTACTATGATTTGCCTGAAGAGGCTGTGGCAGACTACCCCCAGCTGAAAGCAGAGATCCTGGCCAGATCTGAGGTAACAACCACAGTGAGGGCCCAGCAATATCATGAGGGGAAGTACCAGGAAAACAAAACCCCTATGGTCCCAATTATATGACCTCATCCATCTCGCATGAAAGTGGCTACAAACTGAGTCCCAGAGTCCGGAGGAAATACTAGAGGTTCTGGTCATTGACCGGTACATGAGAGGACTACCACCAGACCTTCGTGCTTGGGTAAGCCAGAATGAACCCTCCACCTACAACGAGGTTGTTGCACTGGTAGAAAGGCAAAGGACGGTGAGGGAGCTGACCTGACCAGTTAAGGAAGAAGCACCCCGGGTTAAACTAGCAGCACCAAGACCGAAAGCTCGGGTCACTGGGCCACCAGGAGAGCCCAGGTGGAAAAAGAGAGGGGCTGAAGGCCCACCAGAAGACACAAAGAGTCGGAGCACTGAGGGGCAAGAGGATCCTGATGTTAGACTGTCCAAACCAAGAGACCAGGGAATGCCTAGGGCTCCATACAGATGTTACGCCTGTGGGAAGTGGGGACACATAACTGTACAGTGTCCCAATGCCGAGGAGCCTATGCAGTGTAACCTGGGGAACTGGGCAGACCCATGCTCCCTAATCCACCTTGTGGGGGTCTCACTAACCCCACATATGTACACCAGACTAGTGAAGCTAAATGGGGTAGAGATCACGGCTCTAGTTGATTCGGGGAGTGCTATCACACTTGTCTCGGGGAAGCTCGTGAAGCATAGTCAGCTGCTGTGGCTTAAGTGTACGGGGATAACATGCGTCCATGGGACAGTTGGTTATTACCCCACCATCCCAGTAAAAATCGAGGTTCAGGGGAACACTACTGAGGTAGCAGCAGGTGTAGTCCCTGAACTCCCATACCTGGTGCTCATAGGGAGGGACGTCCCAGGCTTTGGAGACTTACTCCCAGTACGGGAATTGGAGAAAGGGGGAAGCCCTGAAGTTAGTGAGGCATCCACAGTAGACTGTCAACCCCCAATCTTCTCTGAAATATCCCCAGATTTGTTGTCCACTCCCAGACAGGGTAGAAAGACGAACAGGGAAAGAAGAGCAGCTAAGGCCTTGGGAACCGAATACTGGCCCAAAGCCAGAGGGTTGCTCTCGTAGGTAGGCGGACCCGAGCAGCTGAAAAGGAGGCCACCCAGGAGGGAGAAGCACCCAAGTCTGACCCATACCCTAATGCCCCTGAACCAGTAGAGCCAACAGAGACTGGCCCCCTAGATCTGGGGCAGATTAGTCCCAGGAGAGGAAATATTCGACGGGACCAGGCTGAAGTCCTAAGGTACTAGAACATTAGGAAAGAGGTGACCGAAATAGATGGGGTCCCCGTGGAAGGGAAAACCCAGGGACCAGGACCCTACTTCATAATGAAGAAGAATCTCTTATACCAGGTTGCACCAGTAAAGGGGCAGAAGGTACAGCAGATCCTAGTACCTCAAAAACACCAGAATGCTATATTAAGTCTGGCCCATAGTCATCTTTTTGGGGGGCATTTGAGGGTAGAGAAGACCCTGGTGCGGGTCCTGCGACGATTCTTCTGGCCCTGAGTACATGAAGACGTGCGGAGGTACTGTGTGTCCTGCCCAGAGTGTCAGCTGCACAGTCCCCGTCCCACTTGAGGGCACCTTTAGTACCCCTTCCTATCATAGAGGTCTCCTTCAAGCGAATAGCCATGGACCTAGTGGGACCCCTGGAGAAAACAGCCTGGGGCCACCAATATATATCTGTCATTCTGGATTATGCTACTCACTACCCGGAAGCTGTCCCCCTGCAGAACACGGCCTCTAAAACGATAGCTAAAGAGTTGGTGGGGATCTTTGCCCGAGTGGGGCTACCAAAGAAGATATAAACAGACCAAGGTACCCCATTTATGTCGAAGCTAATGAAGGACTTCTGTACGCTGCTCCATGTACATACCCTGAGAACTTCAGTCTATCATCCGCAGACCGATGGGCTGGTAGAAAGGTTTAACCGAACCCTCAAGGCAATGGTAAGGAAAATGATAAGTCGGGACGGGTAGGATTGGGACAGCCTACTACCCTACCTTATGTTTGCGGTCCAGGAGGTACCTCAGGCCTCAACTGGGTTTTTCCCCCTTTGAATTATTATACGGACGCTACCCCCGTGGCATACTAGGTATCACAAAAGAAATCTGGGAAGAGGAACCCAATGAGGGGAGAAATATAATTGACCATGTGTTGCAGATGCGAGAACGGATAGTCCGGGTCACCCCTATTGTACAGGAACATTTGGAAAAGGCGCAGGAGGCCCAGCGAACCCATTACAGTTGCCAGGCAAAAGTCCGACAGTTCCAACCAGGGGATTGGGTAATGGTGTTGGTACCCACTGCAGAAAGCAAGCTTTTGGCCCAATGGCAGGGGCCCTGTGAGGTGGTTGAACCCGTGGGGGAAGTAACCTACAAGGTATGGCAGCCAGGACGCCAGAAACAAGAACAAATTTATCACATTAACCTCTTAAAGCCTTGGCACCAACGAGAAGCGTGTGTAGTGGCCCAAGAGACCCCGATCCAGGGAAATAACATGCAGGGGCAGATCAGGATATCCACTGATCTGACGCTAAACCAGAAGAAGGAGGTAACTGAGATGATCAACTGATACCAGGACATGTTTTCAATCAAACCAGGTCGGACCACCGAAGCCTATCACCACATTATCACAGACCCTGGGGCAGAGGTAACTTTAAGGCCCTATCAGGTCTGTTTCAATATACTGTTCTTCGTTTTGGACTGCATGGGACACCTGCCACCTTCCAGCGTCTTATGGACAAGCTCCTATGGCCCCATACCAGTTATGCAGCGGCATTCCTGGATGATGTGATTATTCACACCCCCGACTGGGAAACCCACTTAGAAAAGGTGGAAGTGGTTCTGGACATGCTAAGACGGGCTGGCCTCACAGCCAACCCAGCCAAGAGTGCTATAGGGCTAGCCGAGGCTAAATACCTTAGCTACATTGTAGGAAGGGGCATGGTCAAGCCCCAACTAAACAAACTAGAGGCTATCCAAAATTGGCCCTGGCCAAATCGGAAAAAGCAAGTCCGGGCATTCCTGGGTGCGGTGGGGTACTACTGACGATTTATTCCCCATTTTGCTACCAGAGCAAATCCTCTGACAGATCTGATAAAAGCCCAGGGTCCAGACATGGTGAAGTGGACAGATGCCGCAGAGAAAGCATTCATGGATCTACGGACAGCCCTCTGCAGGAACCCTGTGCTTATAGCCCCAGACTTCAACAAAGAATTCATTTTACAAACAAATGCCTCTGAAGTAGGATTGGGAGCTGTCCTATCGCAGATGGTTGGAGATGAAGAACACCCAATCCTCTACCTCAGCAGGAAACTCCTCCCGAGAGAGCAGAAGTATGCCGTGGTTGAAAGAGAGTGCCTCGCTGTGAAATGGGCCATGGAAACACTACGTTATTACCTTTTGGGACGATGGTTTACCGTTGTGACCGACCATGCACCCCTCCAGTGGATGCAGCAAAATAAAGAGAAGAACACAAGGGTGACCAGATGGTTCCTGTCCCTACAACCTTTTCAATTCACCATAGAACACTGGGCTGGAAGCCACCATGGCAATGCAGATGGCTTGTCACGAGTAAACTCCCTGACGTCCCAAGTTGCCCAACCCCATAGTGTTGAGCAGAGGCGGGAGGGATATGTGACAGGGTCAGGCCAGATGGCTACAGGAGAGTAATAGAAGGCAGATATATTAGTCCACCAAGGTAGAGGAGGAACTTTGTCACGCTATGTGAAAATTTTCCATTTAGAGGAAAAAAGCAAACCAAATAATGCATAAGACACAATATTGTAGATAATTTGTGTCAGTCCTAATGCTCTCGTTCAGTCATCCTTAGCTCTTTATATATTAACTACCAGAAGCATATGCACACATTATGCTTGTCTAGTTATCAGAATTTATATCTTCTGTAGATTACAGCCACAAAGAAGCTCTATAATCTGTCTAATCTAGTTTAATATTTCTAAGGCACCTCTTATGCCTTGGTATTGAAGCAGTGATCCCATGCATGCACATTTGAATCAATCAGAAATCTTGTCCAGAAGAAGGATTTGTGCAACACACACATTATAGATAATAAAACCTTGCTAATTTGGATTAACCCCTGAAATTCTTTATCATCCTCAATGGCTTATTCAGTAAATTTTTCATTCTTTTGATGCTATATGAAAACATCAAACTGCATTTTTAATGGCATATAAAAACATGGCCTAGGCCTGTATCTTATTTTTTTTTTTTTTTTTACTGTCTGTCTTTGATTCAAAATGATATCAGAAAAATATCAAAATGACAATTTGACTGACTAGGTTCAAATTCTCTGGCAGTTTTCTAAACCTGAGAGAGAATGTAACGAATAGTTCACTTTTAAAAAGGCAAAATAATTATTAGTTTACAGAAACCATTTATGTTTTCTTTTGTTAAACTTTAATCCAATCAAAGTCTAGTTAGTATTATGTATGAATTCAAATATTAGTATTAGGTCATATAGCAAGTGTGTCCCCTACTGGCAGAATACATTCTTTAAAATCATTGCTTGTTTTCATTTTTGTGCTTCTGTTTTTTTATTTTTATGTTAATAATTTATTCATACTTAAAACAGAATAAGATGTTGTATATTTAGCTTGTCTGAATTCCTTTTTTTCAGTTGTGATGATAGCACAGCATCACCACAGCTATGTGGAATGGAGTGAAAGCCAAGTGCTTTTTGCATAACACCTCTGGGGTCATTCAGTATTTGGTAAATAAAGGACAACTAGACCTAGATAAAGATAGACTATGTAGCAGTGGTGTTTAATATAAAAAAACAAAGTTCAGAAGATGACAATGAAAGTGTCTGTATCTTTGGCCTACGGAATTGGATTATTGTCTAATAAAGCAAAGGGGAATGGCATTTATTGCTGTTTAAAATGCTAACCTAATTATGCTAAAATTAAAAAGCCTTGTTCATAAGTACAAATAGTAAAAGCACAATTCCTGGTCTTTCACTGACATCTCTCGTCTCCTCATCCTCCTTTCTCTCCCCCCCCCGCCCCCGACACACACACACATATTTATCAAGGCAACATATATCCCAGCTGTAAAATGATACCGGACCCACCACATATCTTCAAAGTTCTTATGCATTCTTGGGATCATGATCCTGTGCAGTAGCTTCCTGTATATTATATATAATTTGTTTTGTACATTGTTGCTAGCATAGTAGAATCATACGAGGAGATAACAGAATCTGTATTTACAGCAGATTCAACATGTTAATCACACAAGTGTACAATAATTAAGAATTGCATGTAGCACATAAAGTGGAGTGTTCAGAGTGGGTTCATTTTACTCTTTAACCAGGTAGATAAATGGTCAGTGAATTGGGCCACTCTTCCAAAATTTTCCAGGTTTGTTTCTTCTTCACAAGCACCGACACTGCAGTGTTTTTACCCCCTGCTTTGGAAGCAGCTACCCAACAAACACATAATAGTTTGGCCTTGTACTGTTATTTGTAGATTTGGTGCTTTATAAGTAGGGCCCTACCAAATTCAAGGTCCATAATGGTCAATTTAACGGCCATAGGATTTGAAAATTGGTAAATTTTACGTTTTCAGGTGTTCAAATCTGAAATTTCAAGATGATGTAACCACAGGAGTCATGACCCAAAAAGGGAGTGGGGGGGAGTCGCAAACCTGTTGTAGGGGGGTCATGGGATTGCCACCCTCACTTCTGTGCTGCCTTCAGAGCTGGATTCTGAAGGCAGCAACCGCGGAGCTTCCTGCAGCCACAGGAGGTTCCCGGAGATGGAGGTCGGTCTGATTGCCTCCCTGCTGCTGGGAGCGCCCCAGCCAGGGGTTCCTAGCTGCTAGTCCTGGCTTGCTCTTCCTCTGCATGGCTGCTCTTGGGTACTTCTCCCAGCTGCAGAAAGCTCTGCGCGCACGCGCACAAACACGCACACACGCGCGCACACACACACACACACTCTCTCTCTCTCTCTCCTTGCCCCCATCGCTCCGCAGCTGCAGGAGGAGGGGTCACTGTACAGGGTGTGCCCCCCTTCAAGATGCAATTATTAGCTTGTTTCAATAAAATAAAAAAGATCAGGTGAACTCGACAGGATTTATTGATTGACACTTTACAGCAGCAAATAACACTCAGCTCCCTGATTGGTAGATATGGGCATCTGAGACAGTTTTGTAGGGTAGTGATCTCAATTGGTAGCCCCAAACTTGAGAACAAAAGCCTTATGTTAACAAAAACAAGTGGAAAAAAATGTTCTGGTTTCAAATGTCATTAATTGAATGTCAGCATGGAGCATCCAGCAACTGTGTCTTTCTTCATTTCCTATCTCTGTGCTGAAGACACTTGTCTGTGTTTAGAAACTGCTCTCTCTGCATCCAGGGAGTTCGTTGGAATTGTCAGACAGCGCTGAGCTAGCCTTGCAAGATGGGGAATTCAGCCTTCCATTGAGTTCCAAAACGGCAGCACAGGCAAACTACAGTCCGCTTCTTTTGCAATATTTTTGTAAGCAGGTATTTCCAGTCTATAGTTCTTATCAAAGCCAGGAATTGCATTAAGCAAGGTTACATCCACCATCAACAGGAGCGCTGTTGTTAGTTTCCTGTCTGTACATCTTTGGCCTTGTCAGAAATAAAATCAAACAGAACACAGTTGTCTTGCTCATTTGTGGGCTCATCCTAAATAATTTCAAAAGACTCACATGAGTTAATTTGAGACTTCATCTCCTCAAAATGTGTAGCAAAAACCTTTGGAAAGTAGGCCTGTCGTAGCTTATTTGTACTTAGTAAGCAACCGGCATTTTGTACGTTCCGTTGAATGAACTCATGCAGTTTTGGGTGATCACGTTTTTCCAGTGGTATATTAGCACTTACAAATGCATCCACAAGTTCCATTCTAGCTACATGACTGGTCTCAGAGCTCGCTGTCATCTTTTGAAAAGGAGAAGAAATTGGTTTTTGGTTTTTTAACTTTTTGTTTACCAACAATTCACTATCTGCAGCCTTCTTTCTGCTTTGATAGATTTCCGAGTCTAAGTGGCATTCAACTGTTGCCCGACGTGTGTGATCCAGTGAAATATTGTAGCTTGTACAAAATAGTTTGTCACCATCGGCATGTAGTATTAGGCTTCCAAATTCTTTCACACAATCCGCTGCAGTAATCATTTCTGAGATTTTTAAAATTTATTTTGGACACTAATTTTACAGTAATTACGCATTTCTTCTGGTGGGTAGTCAATTGAGATCGCTACACTACAAAACCTCCCCAATGTCTATATATACCAAATCAGTGAGTTGAGCCCTGAGTGTGATTTGCTGCTGTAAAGTGTCAATCAAAAAATTCTGTCAAGTGCTTCGCCTTTTTATTTTTATTGAAATAAGCTAATAATTGCATGTGGAAGGGGGGGCAGTTCCCTGTACAATGTCCCCTCCCCAGGCAGCTACAAAGGGAGGGGGACAGGAAGCGAGTGGGGCGGAGGGGGTGCAGAACTATCTGCAGCCGGGATTGATACCCAAGAGCAGCTCTGCAGGGAAAGAGCAAGTCCTGTCCTGCCGCAGCCATGCCCTGACTAGCAGCTAGGAGCCCCCTGCTCGGGTGCTCCCAGCAGCACAAGGACAATCGGACCCAACTCCTCAAGTCTCCTCCAGCTGCAGGAACCTCTAGGGCTGCTGCCCAGTCCTAGAGTGTCCTGCAGCAGGGGGAGGCACCCAGAGGTGGGTCTGGTCTCTTCCTCCCCTCCCCCTGTCGCAGAGCAGCTGTCCCTCCCCAGCCCAAGCGGAGCTAGGAGCA
Source organism: Chelonia mydas (assembly GCF_015237465.2). Lineage (NCBI taxonomy): Eukaryota > Metazoa > Chordata > Testudines > Cheloniidae > Chelonia > Chelonia mydas. The sequence goes on from NC_057853.1 coordinate 24,948,535, forward strand.
CCCTTTACTGGAGCATTCCTAGGAACAAGGGGAGATCGGGTTTCACGGGGAAGGGCTTATTTCACGGTCTGTGACATGTTTTTCGTGGCCGTAAAATTGATAGGGCCTATATACAAGTAATACAGGAATGTAGGTATATTGTTCCTTAAACAATAGTTAGGCAGCAAAAACACATTATAACTAACATTTTCATTAGAACAGTTGTGAAAGTTAGCCTTCTTGCCCACAGGGCCTGCAGGTTTCTGTAACCCATTGAAAATGTTATAGTTCCAATGCCAAATGTACAACCCTTACTCACTTTGATGAGCACTTCACGACACAAGTAGTTCCATTGAGTTCAGAATGACTCTTCATGTCAGTAAGTGCTTACCCAAGTGATCAAGAGTCAGAGTTTACCCCTTTGTTAACTACTCTTAAAATGTATTACTTATTTCTGTTTGAAAATAGTTTCCATTCACAGCATAGACAACCTTAGTCTTCCTCATCTTTGATTCACATCTGCTCCAAGTGGGTTCATTGAGCTACAAGTGGGTTCATTGACTGCTACAAGTGGGTTCATTGAGCATTTACAACACATCTAGCCTTTGTTCAGTTGCTAAATCCAGCATTGTATGTTAACCCAGATGCTCTCTTCTTTTCCAGGTTGCACTGGATATCTGGGAAGATTTAAAAAATTGTAAAGAAGGGCAGAAAGAGTGGCTTATTCAAAAAATCAATGAGTCCCAATTTATCATCATTGTATGTTCCAAGGGAATGAAATACTTTGTGGAAAAAAAGAACTGGAAGCACAAGGGAGCAACTAGAGATGCCGAGAAAGGAGAACTCTTTCTGCTTGCCATATCTATCATTGCTGAGAAGCTGCGTCAGGCAAAGCAGAATTCAGATGACCTCTGCAAGTTCATTGCAGTCTACTTTGACTACTCCTGTGAGGGTGACATTCCTGGCATTGTGGATCTAAGTACAAGGTACAAGCTCATGGATAACCTCCCTCAGCTTTACTCTCACTTACACTCCAGAGAGCTGAGCCTTCAGGATTCAGAGGTGTACCCGGTAAATATTAGCAAAAGAAACTACTTCAGGAGCAAATCTGGCCGGTCCCTTTATGTTGCCATTTGCAATATGCACCAGTTCATTGATCAGGAGCCTGACTGGTTTGAGAAACAACTCATTCCTTTTCCTCAACCTCCTTTACATTACCAAGAACCTGTGATGGAAAAATTTGACTCAGGCTTGGTTTTAAATGACTTAGTGAGTAAACAGGTGACTGATGGGGATTTCTACCTGAAAACAGATGTAAATATTATTCCTGCTGTAAATTCAGACTCTCACTGTATAATTCAGCACTTTAACCTTGGAGAAGATGCAGAGACTCAGGACATTCAAGTTGGTAGCTCTGTTCTTCAGCCATTGTTGCATGTTGTAAAAGCTGCCAATCTTCCAGATATGCCCCGGGATTCAGGAATCTATGATTCTTCTGTTCCTTCATCTGAGTTATCTCTACCTTTAATGGATGGACTTTTGACAGACCAAACTGAAACCTCTTCCCTTACGGAGAGTGTCTCTTCATCTTCAGGTTTAGGTAAGATGCAGTAGTTTTTCTAAATTGCATTAATACAAAAAATTCACATGTTGCTGTAATACCTTTAGCAACATAAAACTGAACATTGAGTACATAAGATACCATGGAATAAGGGACCATATGAGAAGCTGGAGAGAAAGCTAGTTAAAATATAGAGCTAGTCAAAAAAGGAAAACTTTTTAATTTTTTTAGTTGGTGGTAAAAAATGTTCATCAAAGTTTTAAATTTTGACCATTCTCTAAGCTTATTGAAACTTTTTAAAAATTTTTAGTTTGCATGTAGCTCTAATAGAATATAAAATGGTGTCTTCCCTGAGCTGATCCAGAGTCATTACTGTACTGCAGTTAACTAAAAGCTCAAACCCACACAAGGTATTAGGCTTTTTATAACATATGCTACATAAATGCTATCTGCTGCTGTTGTCTTATTGACCATGATGTATTGAATGTGGTTTAAGAACTGGGGAAAAACAGTATTCAGCATTGTATTTATTGTAATTAGTGTGATCTACTGACTTTCAGCTCTTCCCTAAGCAAAATGAACAGGCAAACATTCTATTTAGAGGGTCATAAGCTTGAATGATTCACTGTTTGTTCAATGTATGCTGAGTCTTTTAAGTCTTGTCTTTTAAGAAACTGAATTTACCTTGGTGGGTATTAAAGTTCAGACTCTTAGTCATAAGTACCGTTTGCTACAAGGTGGATGTGGAGATGACAGTAGATATGGAAGAGTTGAGTAGCAGGCCTGTTGGAGAAAACATATAAAACCTGAAATGCCAAATGTGGGGAACATACAGATTTACCATTTTTATTGAGTAAACCTTGAACATCACCTCACCCAGTCATTCATTCTGAATTCACACATGTAGTTCTCTTTAACTCCCTCAACACTGCTAATCCATCCCTTCCTCAAAGGCCTGGAAAAACCTTGCATGCTGCTAGACTTCAGGCTGTCAGAGCAAGCTGAGATGTCAGTTTCAGAGTTAAGGGGCCCACTAGGAAAATGCTGTCCAGCAGTCCCCGTCCTGTTTGAATCACGGGGCTGTCAGCTGAAGCATCTCTGCTGCCCAGGAATTACTAGAGGAGAGAGGCAATCCCTCCAATAATTGGTTCTGAAGTCACGTAGCTAATATGTTTTAACTAACACATTTTAAAGCTCTAGTATCAATTGGGCAAATTGTATTTTAACATGGGTGAGCTGATAGCAGTGAACCTTACGGAAGAGGTTTCAAGGCTGTATTACAAACAATGGGCATACTCACCCAATTATATAACCCCAAATAACCCTTGCTACTTTTTTCAATTACTTCTCCCAACCCACATTGGTCATGTATGGCTAGGGTCTCAGCCACCTCCCCTCTTCTAAGCCACAATGTCCAGTAGGCCACGGGTGAGTTGGAAGAGAGAGAAATCTAGAATTGAGCATTGTGTGCCTACTAAATACACTGCAACCTGTACTTTCGCCTAATTGTCCCACATACCCATGATATTTATATATGCATTGTAAGCCAACATCATGTACTGAGTATGGGATTTAGGAGCAGTTATAACAACCTCTACATTTTGAATCAATAAACACCTAGGCTCATAGATTCTAAGGCCAGAAGGGACCATTACGATCATCTAGCCTGACCTCCTGTGTAACACAGGCCATAGAATTTCCCCAAAATAATAGCTGGAGCATATCTTTTAGAAGAAGATCCAGTCTTGATTTTAAAATTGTCACTGATGTAGAATCCACTATAACCCTTGGTGAACTGTTCCAGTGGTTAATTTACTCTCACAGTTAAAAATGTACACATTATTTTGTATCTGAATTTGTCTAGCTTCATGTTCCAGCTGTGGGATCATGTTATACCTTTCTCCACTAGATTTAAGAGCCCATTATTAAATATTTGTTCACCTTGCAGGTATTTATAGACTGTAATCAAGTCATCCCTTAACATTGTGTTTGTTAAGCTAAATAGATTGAGCTCCTTAAGTCTATCATTATAAGGCATATTGTCTAATCCTTTAGTCATTCTCATGGCTGTTCTCTGAACCCTCTCCAATTTATCAACCTTCTTCTTGAATTATGGACACCAGAACAGGACACAGCAACAGTCACACCAGTAATAAATAACAGAGGTAAAATAACCTCTTTATTCATACTTGAAATGCATCCCAGGATCTCATTAGCTCTTTTGGCCACAGCATCACATTGGGAGCTCATGTTCAGCTGATTATCCGCGAAAACCCCCAAATATTTTTTTAGAGACATTGCTTCCCAGGATAGAGTCCCCCATCTTGTAAGCATGTCCTACATTTTTTGTTCCTAGATGTATACATTTACTTTTAGCTGTATTAAGATGCATATTGTTTGCTTACGCCCAGTTTACCAAGAGATCCAGATCGTCGTGTATCAGTGATCTGTCATCTTCATTATTTACGACTCCATCAATTTTTGTGTCATCTGTAAACTTTATCAGTGACGATTTTATGTTTTCTTCCAGGTTATTGATAAAAATGTTAACTTGGGTAGGGCCAAGAACTCATCTCTGCAGGATTCACAGGAAACAGACCTGCTTGATGATTCCTTGTTAACAGCCACATTTTGAGACCTGTCAGTTAGCCAGTTCTTAATCCATTTAATATGTTAATTTTATATCACTCTGTTTTTTTTCATCAAAAATGTTGTGCGGTACCAACGTCAACACTATTACCTTTATTAATCAAACTTGTAACATCATCCAAAAAAAAGATATCAAGTTAGTTTGACAGGACATATTTTCAAAACACATGCCCATGTTAATTTTCATTAATTACATTATCCTCCTTTAGTCCTTTATGAATCGAGACCCGTAAGAGCCCCTCCATTATCTTGTCCAGGATCAATGTCAGGCCTGTTACTACCCAGGTTATCCTGTTCACCCTTTTCAAAAATTGGCACAACATTAGCTTTCTTGAAGTCTTCTAGAACTTCCCCAGTGCTCCAAGACTTCCTGAAAATCAACATTAATGATCCAGTGAGCTTCTCTTCCAGCTCTTTTAAAACTCTTAGATGCAAGTTATCTGGACCTGCTGATTTTAAAATGTCTAACTTTTGTAGCTTCTGTTTAACATCCTCCAGAGATACTAATAGAATGGAAAGAATGTTATCATCATCATATAAGGAGACTACATAATCTGTAAAAGGTTTCTGTCCTGGATATTTAGATTTTTTTAAGTCACATAAGTCGAGACTAATGATAAATCTTCATGCAGTTATCAAATTTCTGTGCATATTTCAGGACAGACCTTTCCTTTCTCCTTTAAAGTAGTGTCCACTTTCATCTCATAGTAGTTTGATCTGATAACACTTTTCATCCTGAAAGAATACCGTTCCACAAGAGAAACCTCTCAGACAGGCCATTGAATTAGGGTTGATGCACTAAGGTTCAAACTCACTTAGATCTCTAACTTCCTTCATTGTACATGACATAATGTTAGTCCATTCGTCAGTGAGAACTTCTCTGAGTAGACTACCATGAGGAAAGGTTTGCATTATTTCTTTATTTCTGATCATAATGATATGGCCTGAGGATAAGGCATTAGGATATCAACTCATTGTGTTCTTTTCAACATACCGTTGTACAAATAAAACGATTACTGTTCAAAAAATAACATGCCCTTTTTTTCTTTCCCAGGAGAAGAAGAACCCCCTGTGCTCACTCCTACAAAATGCCTAGTCCCTGGAATATGTAAAGCAGAACTTCACTGCCACATCCATACCGATGAACTGCAGGCAATTGCACCTTTATAATATGTTACAAGATTGTTAAGCATCGCCACTTTATCAATAGGCTCTGTTTGTGTGTTAACCATCACATCACCCCAACTGCTAAAACTTCTTGAAGGAACAAGTGCTTCCTTGAAGGATCTGCTATTCCTAAGGGAATTTGTGGCCAGTAGACATTTACCTTTAGGTCTCTTTATAGACTCTTTTCTGATCTGAAAATGTAGCATTGAAAAAGATAAAGATACACTTTGAAATTACCAGCTTAAATTGCATGTTGAAATTATACTCTTTACAGATATCACAATCAAAAATCACTTCTGATGTTTTTATTAGAAATATTTTTAACTGAACCATACAATAACTAGTCACTTTTGGCTGGATGATTAACTATCTCAGTGGCACAACATGTTTTGCAGCAGAAATTCTGGTTTTAAATGCTGAAATATTTAATAGTATGAGTATTTTAGTGATGATCAGTGGGATTTTTGTGACAGGAGTCATGGTCATAAAATGCCAAAGGCCAGACCTAGTAAATCTCCAAATATTAGACAAATATTCCTTTAGCAAACATTTAAGCATTTTTTTCAACCCTGTCCCTCCAAAAAGTTTGTCTAGTCCAGTGCATTCCAGTGGAAGGTAAAAGCATGTGTCCTGTCCCCCACAGCTCCATCTCTGTCCAGATTTTGACACACATGTAAGGGAAACATGTTGTGCCATTCTGTCATTTCAACTCCAGGATGGTACCATGCAAGGCTATAGGACACATATGTTTATTGGATTTCTTGATGTCCATTTCAAGGTTTAATTGTTTTTTGTGGAAATCTCTCTTCAGACTCAGTTTCTTTTAAATGGTCTTAGTTCTGTCTGATTTTGTGGAAGATAAAATTCCTGTTCCCTACATGTTTCCCACATTGAGCTCGTTGCAGTATCAGGAATTTGACTTAGGAATACTCTGTTTTAGAATGCTGCAGCCTTTGAGGGTGAACATTGCAATAGATGCAGTAAGTGAAGCTTCTTGCTTGCCTATCCAGAGCTAGGGTAATTATTTCTGTTTTTTAAAAATTCCATTCTTGACAAGCTGGCTACAATGTCTCACAAATAAGGCCATGGTGAACCATATCACTTATATAATTTAAAAAAAAATCCTCTATACCTCTGTAGAATGATGCAGTGGAAAGCGAATCTCCTGTCCTCTTCCTGGATGGGTTGGTGGGAGAAAGGATGCAGAGAGTGATGGAGAAAGAGTCACCATATCTTGTCTTTGTATAGGGCATTATTGGGCCTGAGGACAGCCCTAACAGAGTTTGTGCTTGTTGTAGAAAGTATATAAACTCCAAGTTACCCCATAAAAATGTGCAGCTTCACATCCATTTGGAGCATAGGAAGTTACAGTAGGCAGTGAGTGACTGGCTATCTGCATATCTTTGTATTGGGCAGCCACAAGACAAATGTGTGTTGGTTATTTTGAAGTTCCCAGTACTGAAAATTACCTAGTGAAAGGGATAAGTATTCATTTTAAACTCATGTTATATTAAGCAAAGTTCTAATTACAGACACCCTATACTGCATCTGGCCACATTTGTCTGAAGACAAACAGCATGAAGTTCCTTCTATTGCAATGATGATTTAGTTATATCTTCATGTGAGAGACCCCTACTGCTTCCAGACAACAGTCTCTCATAAGCAAAATAAAATTTGAATACCCCAAATCTTGCCACTGTAAATAATAACAAAGGATGTCCTGTTTGGCTACCTGTGCTAAATTTACTAATCTGGGGTCTAAACTGCACCCTATCCAATCCCATTGACTTGGGGTTGCATTGGGTGTTAATCAGGGTGTAATAATAATTATAGCTGTCCATAGCTTGTCAAAAACCTTTCTCTAAGTGGAACTTTCTCAATTCTGTGTTCGTTTATTTTAATGAACAAACAATGCTGGGTTTTGATACAATTCTCAACAGGTATCTGAGTACATGAATCATATTTAAATGTAATCATTGGCAGCAGAATCCAGCACACTTCATAACTGTGGTACAAAACAATAGAATGAGGCAGATAGATACACGGGTATTTATGATTTATGATGGAGCTTTACTTCTACTAATGTAAAACTCCTCACCTATTTTTCGGTGTAATTTTTCTGCTAAACTCAAAGTGAATTCCACAAGCTCAAAATGTCACAAGGATCTTAGTTAATTCTAAATAGTGTGCAAATGATCTGAAAGCATGGAAACAACTACAGATGATTCTTATATATTGTGCCTTGGATTGTACTGAAAGCAAAATTCTTACAGTTGCCCCATTCTATGGAAGTTTAAAAGTACTTGGGTCAAATTAGATAGCATCATTTAAGAGCAAATCCTGCCCCACCACCTGCAGGTGTGGAGGACCCTGACTCAGTGGGGTTTGTGCAGTTCCATTGCAGAAAGAACCGAAGACTGGATGCCTGGATACCAGGCAGGAGGTTTGACTGGATGCAAGGCAGGAGTTTTTCACCTGCTATGTGCAGCAAAGCTGAGCTCTACGGGGAGGTGACTGGACAGGTCACAGCCTATTACTTCGTGCAGGACTAAAGATTTGGGTGAATTCCTGGCTCCATTGAAATCAATGGCAAAATTCCCAATGAATTCAGCGAGGCCAGGATTTCACCCTTGACTCTTAACAAACAGTCATTTTCAAATATGGATTGATGAATCTGTTGCAAACTAACATTAGTGTTTTCTTACTTAAAAATTTGCTGTATAATCCTGCTAATCTTAACTGAGTCTTGACGTTATAGATAGTCTGGGGAGATACCACAAGCAAATTAATTTTAGTCAAATATATTTTTTCCCCACCAGGTAGTGGATGGAAGCCTAATTTTGAACGCCTTTGGGAGGGAAAAGAACAGAAGTCATTATAGGCTTTGTGTATAGACTGTAGAAAATAGCAGACCACTTTGGATTTTTATTTTAATTAAATGGAATTATAAAATGGAAGGAAATAATGTTTAATTTACTTTATAGTGATTTTTTGACAAAGTTAGCCACTTTGATTTTTAAATTCAGAAAAATTGCATACATATTTTGGGGGATAGAGGAGGGGAATTACTACTGAGTTTGCAAGAATTCTGTTTTTTTTCCCTTAAGAGGCCACGAGCAAAAGCTCTTGTTAAAAAAAAAAAAAATGAAAAACCAAATATGTTGATATACATTTTAGAGATTAGTTTTCTACTATTTTCGTGTGTTAGTAAAATCTAAACAGAATGTAAATGGTGAAATAATCCCTCTTGTTACTACTACACTCTACAAATGTGTTGAAATGTGATCATTTTGATGTGTTTATAAGATATATGTTTTCTCTGAGGATGAAAAAATAGTGGAAAGCTAAGGATGCAAGACGTAGCTGTATGTTCAACATTTACATTGATAAATATAGTTTTTGTATTTTGTACATGTATATAAACTGACAGTAGACAGCAGCTGATATTTGCAGAAATTTTTTTTATGGTACCATAATTTAGAAGTTAAACATGAAAATAAAAAGTCATAAGACATGGTCCTGTTACTTTTTATGTTTTTATAATTAGCATGTTTTTTTCTTCTTTAGCTATATGTAGTGTAAGCAAACATACCAGTTCGCTGTGCTTCTATTAGCAGGTTAATAGTACTGAATCTGAGCTTTCTACCTAATTATTTTTCTTCTTCTTCATATCTCACATTTAGCAGATAAACTGATATGTACTGAGGGACTTTTAATACCAAACAGCTGTAAAAAAAAAAACATAGTTGTCTACAAGTTCTGTATAGAAAGATGGATTTTGTTAATTTTTGAAGTAAGACTCCTTGAGTGCAATAATTGTAATTATTCTCTCTGTACATTACCAGAAGGTCCCACAACAGTGCATGATTTTCTGTATGTCAAGTGAAGTCTAATCACATCATCCAGAAAATGTGTGATAGTTTGGACTGAATAAGTTTGATTCAGAAGAATTGAAAATTATCTAATTTTTATTTAGCCTCTTTTTCATCCAAATGGATTCCAAGCGCTTGTCTAATGTATTCTGCAAACTATTCCCCGTAAATAAAGTCTACTCAGGTAAGTCAGGGTTTTTGGAATGGACTAATACACAGTATGACCCTGTCTATTCTAGAAAATTATGTACGAATATATAAGGGATGTGTGAAATATTACTTGTTTAATTAGAGAATTGAATTGCTTGTAACTGTACTGGTATAAGCACAAACAGTTAATTGTCCATGCTAGCCAGGCTGAATGAGTTTAAGTTTTGCATTCACAGTAATGCCATCTTAAATCTTTTCATTTGTAATGTCTCTGAACATCTATCCCAAAATTCCTGGGATGTCTGCCGTAACAGTGCATTCTGGGAGATTTTTTAAAGCCTCTAGTACAGCGGTTCTCAAACTGTGGGTCGGGACCCCAACGTGTGTCGCGACCCCATGTTAAAGGGGTCACCAGGGCTGGCTTAGATTTGCTAGGGTCTGGGGCCAAAGCTGAAGCCTGAGCACCATCGCCCAGGGACAAAGCCTGAGGGCTTTAGTCCTGGTTGTTGAGACTCAGATTACAGGCCCCTGCCTGGGACTGAAGCCCTTGGGCTTCGGTTTTGGCCTCCCCCACCTGGGGCTTGGGCTGGCTCAGGCTTCAGTCCCCTCTCCTGGGGTCATGTAGTAATTTTTATTGTCGATGCAATGAAGTTTGAGAACGCCTGCTCTAGTGCATTGTCATACAGTAATGACAGGACCAGGTGAACCATTTCAGCTTGTCTACATCGACACTGGCAAAAAACAAGTTCATAAAGTATGTTCATAAAGAACTGGTTAAACCTTAAATAGTTATTAAACCTGATGAAAGTAGCTTTTTCTAACTGGTTATTGGACCACTTGTAATCCATTTTTAGAGCCATACCATTTGTGTATGGATGCAAAACATTCTATGAACTTTACCTGGTTTAATTTTTCAAAGATAGGCCACCCCTAAATGTCATCTGCTCTCTACTGAAGTATTGAGCAACCTCTGAAGACAAAGTGAGGTTAGCGTTCAACAGCACATACACATTTAAAACATGAAATGGAAGAATCCTGTATCCAGCTGAAACTACAAATCTAGAAGATCTCTTTTAAAAACACGATTTCGTACTTAAAGCATCGGCATTTCCTTACCTGTGTATGCTGGCTCTGTCATGCAGCAAGGTTTAATGATCAATGTGACATAAAATAGTGCATGCTGGGGCTTCAGTTGGAGTGGGGAAAGTCAGTGGTCAGTGTGGTCAGGTATAGCAAGGGACCAAAAATCATGTAATAAACTAATAATGTGCTATTTCACTTAGCCTGGATTTTTGAGTATATTCAGAATCTAGCTACTGAAGTTGCTGGGGTTTTTAAAGAGAGTTTGCAGGTCTTCTTTAAACATTTATTCTTAAATGTACTTTAGTATGAAATCAATTAACTACAACCCTAATTACTCATCAGCTAAAACTAACATAGAAATCTAGAGTGAAATCCTGCCCCCCTTGAAATCAATGAGAATTTTCTCAGTGGGGCTAGGATCTTACCTCTGATTTCCAACTAGTGAGCCAAATTCCACCCCCAGGTACACTGGTGCAACTTAATTGATTTCAGTGAAGTTTTCATGTGCATTTGATACGCTCTATATGTCTTTTAAGACATGTTGTCAATGCAGAAATCCTATAATATTCCATATTCCTCCATTAATATGCAGAGATTTTAGAAGAATTTTAAGAAGGGAACAACTGGTCACAATCACGCAACTTTTCAGTGTTTTCAAATATACTATATTGTTGCCACCAGAGAAAACACCTCCTAACAACTGGGGTTTTGTTTGTTTGAAGAATGAAATGACAATGAAAACTTCCCTGGCAATGAGAACTGGCACAAGTTAGCGTTCTTCCACTGTATCTTGGTTTTCCTTTCCCTAAAATAAAACAAAAACCAGAAGCCTAACTTTCTTTTTTTTAATCTTTGATTTAAATGATGTGGTGACTTGCTACTGGAATTCCCTCACAGAATTATTTGTATGAGTTATATATACATATATAAAATATACACACTACATAAAATTTGGGTATTCTGAACATATAAATGATCAGACATTAATTATTTTGAAACTGTTGGGAGTCAAAGATTAAATCATATGTCAGTCAAAAGGTAATTTTCCTTCAATTTGCCAGAAATTATTTGATTTGACCTACAGTAAGACCTCATTTTCACAAGCTATTCATGTTCTCCATACTTGAACAGACAGGATTATGAATGTTTTAGGTCTATGAGAACTCTCTGCATTTAAAAGGATAAATTCAATTAGCACTCAGTTGATAAAATGTAACTTACATTGAGTATGCCTCTTCTTTGTAGGGGTAACTACGCTATGGACTGAGATTTTATATTGTTAGCTATCTATGAAATAAAAATGTCATGTCACCTTGCCCTGCTCCAGAGAGGCGGGAAAGATGATGAGCCTGCTCATCAATGCCAAGAATGTCCACTCTTTCCTGGATGAGGAAAAAGCACACCTCCCTGGTTCCAGAAGCCCCAATTATCCCCTATTCAGCTGTCAAAACCTCCAGCTTTCCCAGAGCATCTTTAACTTGTTAAAATGAAAATCTAAATCTGCAATACTGAAAAGTTGGGAATTATTCAAGTTTAGTTTATTATACAAATAAATAGCAGAAGGAATAATGCACTGACTAGCGGTAATTTTCATATTTTATTAACTTAAATGCTCCATTTGGAGGGGACGAGGGGGGCTGTCTCATGATTTCCAGGTTGTTGCAGCATTTAGAACTGGTGTGCCTCAGAAACCAAGCTACCTTTTTTCAGGCCTTGCTGCTGGGTAGTACAAAAGGCCTTGCTTGGAAGATTGAATTTGAGGGAGAGAGCGTATGGTATGTGTTCCTGTTGGGTTGCTGCTTTAGCTGGAATTCTAAGTATTTAGTGACTTTTGGCATGCAAATTGATCTATATGAAAAGAGAATGTCACGACTATATGAGGCAGGGAAACTTATTGCATAATTATCTGTAGAATGGGTATTTTTATCTCACGGGGGAGCACACACCAGTGATACTTGGTGAAAACTCTTGAGTGTTAATAACTGATGTACACTGCCTATGCAATTTTGATCTTAAAACCTTTGGTTATAAATCACAGTCAAATTGGTCACCTAAGCTTTTCTCATTTTCTGTAATAACCCACAAAGTGGATGATGGAGTTTGACTAGATCAAAAACATTTGACCAGTTATCTCACAACATAAATTTCTAGCGAGGACAACAGGCCTGATTGAGATGGCACATGGGATCACGCAAGGGGATAAGGAGACTAATGCCATATTGATCATTAAATTAGAGTAATGCAAGCTGTATGGAAGGGCAAATCCTGCCCCTGCCCAGAGGAGTCCCTGGCAGAAAAATTAGAGATGTGCCAATGTTCAGCAATGGGGACCAGGATTTGAGCAGCAAGTATGCATATCTTGTGTGGCGTGCAACTCAGCTCTGGTGCAACATCCTGACCTCAACACACATGGGTTTGCAGGGAGTAGGGCCAGGTGTGATTTCTTTGTGTTAAACCAAGCTTGTAAACCTCTGATTGCAAAGTGATCCTTTCAAATGTGAAATCAAAGCTGTGATATCTTCCTGGGTTTGTAGACCTATAGCCTGTAACAATACCTCTCACAGGTGTAAAGTGTCTCCATCTTTTCCAACTGGGAGTTGACTCTGAAGCATAATGAGGATGATCTAAATGCCAACAATGCTAGATATGTCATTGTTGATCATTTGAGCAGAAATAGCTAGCTGCTGTGCCTATCTACTGTAGCTGGATGCAGTAGTGGATACAGCAACCAGCACCCTACTTTCCCCTCCCCCACATACATTTGTCACATTTTAAAATACAGTTGCGAACAGTAGAGCTGTTAATATTTTTTCTCTTTCTGACTCAGCTTGAGCTCATCCTCCAAGTGAGTTCCCCATCAGCCAGGAGGAAAGAAATAAACCACAACTGGGCTTCCCTTCATGATAGTGTCCAGTACCACTGCTTCTATTGAGTGATGCTGAACAGAACAGTATAATATTGTTAGTTAACATGTTGTTTACAATCTACTGGCTATATTTTACACTTTGTCTTTGAAGACAGATTACTGAATTAATGGTGGACCCTGGGGGGTCCACAGACTATGTCTAAGATTTCCAAAGGGGTCAGAACCTCTATTTGAAATCCCTTTTAGGGATCCACAAATGAAAAAAAGATTGAAAGCCACTGGCCTAGATCCATAGACCCTAACTGAAAATATAATTCAGTCCTTTCTTCCAGTCTTCAGAGAATGAGTTTTGTAATCCATTCTCATTAGGATTAAACCTGTCAAAAGAATAGATGTCCAGTGCACCAAAAAGGAAAATTAAACACACTGGGAACAGATTTGTTCCATTAATTGTAACATGAATACCAAACTAAACTGTGCTTCAAGAAAAAAAGTTCCCAGCAAGATTATACATCAAAGAGGGTTTTACTCCACCAGTAACATTTGAACTACACAGTTCTAAGAATATTTTTGCTCTGACTGGTTACTGCCTGATTTAACAGTAGCACTGTTATGGTGTGGGAGTACTGTATACTGTACAAATATAATATATTAGCATTGAAGATTTACATAACTTTGTCATTAAAATGGTCTAAGATCTTTACAGTGGCCACATTCTGATACTCTTACTTGTGTTGAGTATTACCTTACTCCTCAAATAGTCCTACTAACATCAGTGGCATAAGGTGCTAATCAATATGTTTGTAAAACCTTGGAGGTTTATAGCACTTTAGAGGACTGGGGCCTTGATCCTCAAATGCACATCCAGGAATATAAATTTTGTAAGTGTTGTTATACCCATTTTACAAATGAGACATAGATAAGGAGCTTGCTTAGGGACACAGATGGAATTAGTGTCAGCAGTGTGACCAGAATGCAGGAATTTCTGGCTCCCATGCGTGGGCCTTTACTGATAACCGAGACACTCTCAGCTGTTGGTAACCCATCAGTAAGTATTGTTGATTAGCGACATCAGGCCTGATTAATCAGTGCTCAGTAGCCCCTTTGGGTATTTTCTACACTTTGAGCTGGAGGTGAAAATTCCAGCTTGAGGAGACATAGCTGTGTGAGTTCTGAATAGAGGGTAGCCTTGGTGGTGCGAGCAGGGGGAAGGACTAGCCACCCCCTGTACAATCCCATCTGGACCATAGATACATACTTAGGGCAGCTAGCCTTTCCCATGGCTTGCACCACCATGGCTATGCTATTTTTAGCATACTAGCTTGATGAGAGCTAGCACAGGTGTGTCTCCTCGAGCTGGAATTTACACCTCCAGCTCAAAGCATAGGCACACTTTTTATAATAGCTTGCAGGGCAAACATAGGCCATAGGATGGGCACAAGCCCTCCTCCCACAGTGAATCACCAGTGAGGAGGCTGGTATACTGTGCGTAGAGCAAGCTCTGTGTGACCTCTGCAGCACCCACTCCAGTGGAGGGGGCATTCTAGGACACGCTGGCATGCACAAGAGGGGGCAGCAGAGACATAAGTACAGAGCAAGGGTGGATTTGGGGCAGACTGTATCCTGGTAGTTCTGAGTTCCTGGTATCCGACAGGAGCCATTGAAGCAGGGATGCAAGTTAGGGCAGTGCACAGAGCTTCTCTGGCCTGTGCATGGTGTTGTACCAACTCCCGGTATTCCCAGAACACATTCCCTCTCAACTGCTCATGCCTGTGCTAGTGCAGGGATGAATCTAGCCCAGCAAGCCTGATTCTCCTTTCACATCCTTGCAAATCAGGAGTAACTTCACTAACTTCAGGATAAAACATGTAAGGGAGGGAAGAATTAGCCCATTGTTCTTTAATAATCAGCTCTGATCTTGTGGGTGGTTCCCATAAAAACGTGATCTGAGTCAGCAACTGGGAGGAAGCTGGCTACCCTTTACTATAGCATTTGCAAACACGCCAAGGTCTGAGTTCATAAAATCATAGAATATCAGGGTTGGAAGGGACCTCAGGAGGTCATCTAGTCCAACCCCCTGCTCAAAGCAGGACCAATCCCCAACTAAATCATCCCAGCCAGGGCTTTATCAAGCCTGACCTTAAAAATATCTAAGGAAGGAGATTCCATCACCTCCCTAGGTAACGCATTCCAGTGTTTCACCTCCCTCCTAGTGAAAAAGTTTTTCCTAATATCCAACCTAAACCTCCCCCACTGCAACTTGAGACCATTACTCCTTGTTCTGTCATCAGCTACCACTGAGAACAGTCTAGATCAATCCTCTTTGGAACCCCCTTTCAGGTAGTTGAAAGCAGCTATCAAATCCCCCCTCATTCTTCTCTTCCGCAGACTAAACAATCCCAGTTCCCTCAGCCTCTCCTCATAACTCATGTGTTCCAGTCCCCTAATCATTTTTGTTGCCCTCCGCTGGACTCTTTCCAATTTTTGCACGTCCTTCTTATAGTGTGGGGCCCAAAACTGGACACAGTACTCCAGATGAGGCCTCACCAATGTCGAACAGAGGGGAACGATCACGTCCCTCGATCTGCTGGCAATGCCCCTACGTATACATCCCAAAATGCCATTGGCCTTCTTGTCAACAAGGCACGCTGTTGACTCATATCCAGCTTCTCGTCCACTGTAACCCCTAGGTCCTTTTCTGCAGAACTGCTGCCGAGCCATTCGGTCCCTAGTCTGTAGCGGTGCATTGGATTCTTCCATCCTAAGTGCAGGACTCTGCACTTGTCCTTGTTGAACCTCATCAGATTTCTTTTGGCCCAATCCTCTAATTTGTCTCGGGCCCTCTGTATCCTATCCCTACTCTCCAGCGTATCTACCTCTCCTCCCAGTTGAGTGTCATCTGCAAACTTGCTGAGGGTGCAATCCACACCATCCTCCAGATCATTTATGAAGATATTGAACAAAACCGGCATGAGGACCGACCCTTGGGGCACTCCACTTGATACCGGCTGCCAGCTAGACATGGAGCCATTGATCACTACCCATTGAGCCCGACAATCTAGCCAACTTTCTATCCACCTTATAGTCCATTCATCCAGCCCATATTTCTTTAACTTACTGGCAAGAATACTGTGGGAGACCGTGTCAAAAGCTTTGCTAAAGTCAAGGAACAACACGTCCACTGCTTTCCCTTCATCCACAGAGCCAGTTATCTCATCAGAGAAGGAAATTAGGTTAGTCAGGCATGACTTGCTCTTGGTGAATCTATGCTGACTGTTCCTGATCACTTTCCTCTCCTCCAAGTGCTTCAGAATTGATTCCTTGAGGACCTGCTCCATGATTTTTCCAGGGACTGAGGTGAGGCTGACTGGCCTGTAGTTCCCAGGATCCTCCTTCTTCCCTTTTTTAAAGATGGGCACTACGCAAGCAGGCCTGTACTGTAGGCCTGTATGGGCCGCAAATCTAGCCCATAGTTTTAATAAATGAGTAATAAGGCAAACTAAATTACAAAAGTATTATTATTTTTAGGAATAATATGTCTTCTTGATAGCTATTTTTCCAGTTTAATTATCCCTGATGTTTAAAAGGAAAATGTTTTAGAGTACTTTGAGGACTACCTGCCTTTAAAATGGACTGTTTTCATTTTTATCCTTATACTAGAATTTCCCCACAACGTGTTTAAAGCTGGGTCCAAACTTTATTTTTAAGATCCCAAACTGAAGAATAAATCATGGGGTTAAAAACATATATTTTAAAAATTGGGCCTGGCTACCCATGTCTATATCACATTTTGAAATATCGGAGAAATTAAATCTCATCACAAAATGTTAGGTTTAAAGTGGAAAATCTAACCATAGAACAGAGGCCTCAACTGATTATTCTGTAATATTTTTTATATATTTATGTTGTCTCTAGGATACACTCTGTGGTGAACCACTCTTTTTGACATTTTCTGGCATGTTTGTTTCTCATAGATATACATTTACTTTTGATATCCCAAGATTAATATTGCAAGATTGCATTAGCTTTTTTACGTGTCCTCATATGGAATCATCATTTTTTCCATCAGCTCTTCCACACAGGTCTTTTTCTGCAGTAATGTTGTGCAGCATTGGCTTCTTATTTTGCAATTGCATTTGTGATTTTTATTTTCTTTGTTCATGTCATTATTTGTATTGCAATAGTGCTTAGGAACCTCAATAATAGATCAGGGCACTGTACAAATGCATAATAAAAAGCCTCTGCCCCCAAGAGCTTTCCATCTACTTGACTTATCTTTGTTAAATTTTGGTTTATTTATCTGTACTTTCCCACAATTTGTCCTGAGCAAGAAGGACTGTTGTAGCATATTTTCTGTTATTTGACATTCCTTCTTTCCCCCAAATCTGACATATTTGATGTCAACTGTTAATTAATTTTTTTCACTCCTTGCTTCAGACTGGATACATTTGTCAAGTAGGGCCAAATCCTGCTCATGTTATTCAAGTCCCATTCACTTTAATGATTCATGATTTTTTGGGGTGCCTGACTTTTGATTTTGGGATGCTTGTGGTTGGCAACACTGTGTAATTTGTCTTCTCTGTAGATTTTGCTTGTCTCTTTTCTTATCTGCTTTGAATAATATATCAATGCACATTTATATGCAAGGTTTGTTAGACTGTAACATGGAAAATGGGATGGGGTGGGGTGGAGAAGTAGGCATGATGTATTGTAGTACAGACAACAGGAACCTCACTCTATGTATCATAGAAAGATTGTTATTAGAGATGAGCTCTAAACTGCCAAGTTAATTGCTGATCTACTTTCCCAAGCTCAGCTGGTGTATTTATAAGTGTTGAGCAATTCAGGGCCATTATAGAATATGACTGAAATATAGAAGTTCAGATCCAAACTTTGGGAAACTGGGAGGAGGAGGAGAGAGGAGCAGAGCTGCGGTAAGGGATCATGTACATCTCTAGCTGAGATAACTCCCTGGACTTAGCGGGGGACATCTGGAGATGGATGGTTTGGTTCGTTGGTTCATCCGTCATGACTCAGGGAATCTCTGTAGGGAGTTTTCAGAGTAGCAGCCGTGTTAGTCTGTATCCGCGAAAAGAACAGGAGTACTTGTGGCACCTTAGAGACGAACCAATTTATTTGAGCATAAGTTTTCGTGAGCTACAGCTCACTTCATCGGATACAGTGAGCTGTAGCTCACAAAAGCTTATGCTCAAATAAATTGGTTCGTCTCTAAGGTGCCACAAGTCCTCCTGTTCTTTCTGGAGGGAGAGTGTGGAGCAGACAGGAAGAGAGAATGAAGGACAAGGAGGAAGAAAAAGAAAGGGGACAGGGAGAAACAGAGAAGGAGGAGGGTGTGAGGAGAAGAAGGGAGAGAGAGAGAGAGACGACTCTTAAATAGGAAGGGCAGGGGGAAATGAAAGAGAAAAGAGGAGAGGGAGAATGTGTGTGAGAGAGAGAGACAGGCGTGTGTGTGTGTGTGTGGGAGGGAGGGTTGGGGTTGTTGAACACGGGAGCCAAGGGGCGGGACTCTGTCCTTGAACTGGGGGTAGAACTGCGGCGGAGAACGCCTGGCGTGTGAAGTTCTCGGACTTCCCTGGCGTGTGGGGAATTTGGGTGCCCGGCCTCTCCTGACAGCCGCTTCGCTGCAGCTCGAAGTTCCTGGAACCCAGCACCGCCGGGCGCTGCGTTGTGTCGCCTCCTTCTTCTTCCCCACGGCCTGCTGAGGGAGCCCGGGGAAAGTGGCCCCCACTCAATCCCTGAGCGCTCTGCGGCCCCTACCAGGGGCTGCAACCGCTGCTCTGCGAGCGGGAGTTCGGGCTGCCGCCGTCGCCGCCGCCTCAGAATCGCTGCCCTGGCTGCAGCTCCGCGCCGCCAATGCAGGGAGCGCAGGAGCAGCGGGAAGGTACGAGGTGAGGTGCCAGCGTCTGGTTTCTCCTCAGCTCTGACCACGTCCATGGGAACCTGAGGTGGGAGGGGAGCTTTGCTTGGGGCTGGGGTGGGGTTGCCGCTGCCTGCCAAGCGCTAAGGGACAGATCCTGCCGGGGCCATTGTGAGCGGCTCGTCTGGCCATCCCCAAACAGCCGCGAACAACAACAGATACCGAGCGGTGAACTGGCCACATCTGCTTCAGAGAAAGCCCCCTGGAGGGAACTCCAGCGGCGCCTCCCGTCCCATGACACGGAGGGAAGGTTGAGTCATTTAGAGGTTAATGGGAGGTTTCACACTAGCTTAGCCGAGGCTGCGCTACAGGGTGGGTTGGGTTTCCCCATACACACCCACCCACAGCTCTTTCCCAGCCTGCTGCCTGACAGGGGGCTTTGTAGGGCTTTCACTACACCCCTGTACCTAAAGCGGTACAACCGCTGGCGGCTGTGTGTGCACGCTGCAGAGGGTTTTGAGGAAAACCGCCACGGATTTTGTAGGATTCACACATCAGGCAGGGTTTGCAGGGTCAAGTTTATTAAAGATAAGTAAGGATAATAGGCGGGAAACGGATAGGACCCTACATTTTCAAAGCATTATACAAACACTAACTCGTTTATCCTTGTATTACACCTGAGAAAGGCAGAGAGGTGAAGTGACTTGCTCAAGGCTACAGAATGAGTCAGTGGCAAATCCAGGATTACACTGTAGTGGCCTGATTCTTCTGGAACATGTTTACCATTAACTGCTTATTTCATAGTCCTGCAAACAGCCTGGGATTTTCAAAAGAGTTCAAGGGAGTTAGGTGCCCAACTCCCAGGGTGCCTTACTCTTTTAGGTTGCTTTGAAAATTTCACTCTCTACAACATGAGTAATTTTACTCATTCAAGTAGTCCCATTGCATATGTCTGCACTGCAGCTGGGAGCCAGCCTCCCTGCCTGCGTAGACAGACTTGTGCTTGCGCACTGAAAGTAACAGGGGTGCAAAGTCTACACTAGCAGAGGATTGGGCTAGCCACCCAACTCCCTAGGTCTGTGTTTGGGTGATTAGCTTGAGCCTCCCAAGGTACAGCATGCTAGTTTGAGCCCTGCCAGTGCCAGTTTGCGCACCCAGCTGCAGAGTAGACATACCCATTGAGTTCAAAGTCACTCTGTGTAAGTATCTGTAGGACCGGGGCTTTATGCTGATATAAGTGGAAGAAGAATCAAGCCCAGGAAACTTCTGATTCTCAGTCCTGTACCTCAGTCACTACACAATGCTGCCTCAAGTTTTGTAAAATTGACATACCAAGGAGATGAAAGAGCACATGGTGTTGTTGTAATTACACAGGATTCTGAAATTAAAAGCAGCAGATTATATATAGACTTCAAAACAGAGCTAGTGTTAATTAACCTGTAATAGATAGTTGTGTGAACTAACTTTAATGTTTGTGAAGTTCTTTGAAGAGGAAAACCACTATGCACAGTAAGTGTGAAATATTGCTAAATTCTTACTCTCTGCCAGTGGTACTTCAACAGGGACACCTTTGTGATGTGGGAATGGCTATGGATCTAATTTAATGTGTGTGTGAGGGGCTATTTTACCCCAAATAATTTGGTTTTATGAGGTGGTATGTTTATTTTTCTCCATACTACTAAAAATTTGTGAACATGTATAAGCATGCTTTTATATTTGTATGTAGATACTTTCTCATCTGTACATAGGGCCATGTGCACTCTTTTGCAGTAAAAGAATAGAAACATTTTTTGATCTTCAAACATTTGTTACAGAATTGAGCTACTGAGGACCCCAATTCTGCAGCTTTTTTAGGAGTCTACTTGCATGAAACTGTAGTAACTGTTAATGGCTATGGATAACAAACTCATTGCAGAGATCATAAAACTAGATACTGTGTAGGGGAGTGGGGAAGTATGGAGCAGTGAGCTGCTTCACACATGGTAGAATCTGCAGTAAAGACCTTAGTGTGTGGAAATGTATAGAAAACGTTCAGGTTTCTTGTAATCTGAGGTGAAGACAGCCACCACTGCTTAGCTATCTGTATAAATGTTTATCAATGTTTTATTATTTTCTGTAGTGGTACTTCACGTCTTGAGCAGAAATCCCTATTAATTTCCAAGGGGAGTTGTGCTTTAAAAATCAGTGATAAAACAAGAGGTTGTGACTTGCCAGGGTAGCACATATATTGTAGTATTTTGGCCTCACTCTCCACGGACTTCCTCAAACCTCAGTTCCATTTTTGATTTTGTAGTTCTTCTCCCTGGGATCATTGTTGTGCTCTTAGTTGGTCTGGTAATATTTGTGCAAAGAATCTGGAGTGAGGTGTTTTGTAGGGAGTTTCTTGCTTTTTCAGCAGCTATGAAAATGCATGGACCATAATTAGGACCAGAGTTACGAACTGACCAGTCAACCACTCACCTCATCTAGAACCAGAAGTACACAATCAGAAGCAGAGACCAAAAAAAAAAAAAGTAGTGCTGTACTATATGTAAACTACTTTAAAAAAAGGGGGGGGGGGAAGCAGCATTTTTCTTCTGCATATAAAGTTTCAACGCTGTATTAAATCAATGTGTAGTTGTAAAATTTTGAAAGAGCAACCATAACATTTTGTTCAGAGTTATGAACATTTCAGAGTTACAGACTCCATTCCTGAGGTGTTCATAACTCCGAGTTTCTCCTGTATTTTGTTTTGCCATTCATGAGTTGAAGTGAAAGAAAGCTGCAGAGGCTCAGCAACTTTTTGCCTAAATTTGGATTTAGAAGCTAATTTTTGTCTTCCAGATAGGAATATTTAGCTTTTAGCAGTGTTTGTTTTTGCATAAAGATGGGTTCAAACCCAAGTGCTGGACCTGAATACTTAAACTATGTGAGAGTTTGCACCTAAACTTTGAAGCTCTGATTCTCATCTTGATTTTTGTTCACTGGTATATTTAGTGAGTGACTAAAAGTAAAACAGTCATATGCTACAAATCTTTCAAACAAGATATTTTAAGTATGTTTTGTATCTACTTTTCTGAGGCTGTTATGAACCTAATAGTTTTATAAATGTCTTCTTTGAAGCAATGCTTAGTGCAACCACAGTCAATTTATTCTGATCTTTTTAGGTATGCTTTTTTGGAAGATATAAGGTGTGTGTATGTGTATATATATACATACCCTAAACAATTTCATCAACAATGTAGATGTTAACCTATTTGCTGTGAACCAGCTGTTTCTTTCCTATGTGGTACTGATATTCCATAAAACTTAGTTGCTTTTAAGGAGACTTACCAAGTATACTACACAGCACTGCCTGAAATATGGTTCGTGCACTGAATCCCTGATGTAACATTAAGATAGACCTTTAGTGAGTTTAAAGACCCCCAATTCAGTGTTAAAACCACATTCTCTTCTTAATTTGCTCCACTGAGCCCAGGTACTTCAAGGTCTGAGATTTGTGTGAGTGTTATTTTGTATCAGATCTCTCTCACTCTCTACACACACCTAGGAATAAATAAATGGTGTGAATGAGAAGTTTTAACTGGTTGTTGGGGCTTATTCCAAGTCTTCAGCTTATCCAGCTTGATATTCAATAATATGAAATTTACTGTCTGTATTTTAAGTTCCTAAAAGTTTCTATTAGGTTCAAGAAGCTTGTAATTATTTTGAGTACTACATGTGATAACCTCTCTCCCATTAGTACAAAAACTATAATAAATACACTTAGAATCCTTTTGAAGTTGTCTGTGTGCACTGAGCTATATTGCAAGCAGCTTAAATTCAGTTAAATCTCACATTCCTTCTGAACAATAATTCCATATGAATTGTCATTTTTTCACTTATAATACATAAGGGTGATTGGCAGAGGGATCCTCTTAATAGGAGACTTCAAAGAATTTTGTGGGTTTAAGTCAATTCCTTTAATGTTATTTTAAACTAGCCTTTTTGTGTTTAATTTTCTAGGTCTCTTTATTTAAATTTTAACCAGAATCTATCTTGGAGAAAGTGAGGCTGTACAATTGCTTCCTTGCAGCTATTTTTATCCATAGCAAGGATTTGGATTGAAGGTTAGTTCCTGTGAACCTGTATGGTGTGTCGTCCCCCCCGACCCCTTTCTTTCTGAATCATGTTCCTCAAGTTTTAAATGTTATTTTGGAGTTTTAATTGCTTGACTCCCATGAAAGCTGTAGCAAGCAAGCTAAACCACTGCACAAGACTAAAAGTTTGAACTGATATAGTATATAGAATTATTACATTGTACTATGACAGGTTTCAGAGTAACAGCCGTGTTAGTCTGTATTCGCAAAAAGAAAAGGAGTACTTGTGGCACCTTAGAAACTAACCAATTTATTTGAACATAAGCTTTCGTGAGCTACAGCTCACTTCATCGGATGCATACTGTGGAACCGTATGCATCCGATGAAGTGAGCTGTAGCTCACGAAAGCTTATGCTCAAATAGATTGGTTAGTCTCTAAGGTGCCACAAGTACTCCTTTTCTTTTTACATTGTACTATGTTAGTCATCAAATAAAGGACTTTATAAATATGCTCTAATAATCTGTGACTAACAAACATCTCATATACATTCATTGAGGTAGCCATAGCTCCAAAGTCGCTAATAGGAAGTAAACGTCTCTATACAAAATGTGTATTAACCAGGGATGGGGTTAAAGCAGTGCACAGGAGCATCATGTAAGTGGTGCGCTTTAAACCGTGGAAATGTAAACAATGTACTTGAATTTCTAGAGGTGCTTTTATTAGGTCCCGGTCAAGTTACAGGTGCTCAACACTGTTCAGGATCAAGCTGTAAGAGTTGAGATGCTTGACATCTGAGTATCAGGCCCTTAATGCCTAAACAAAGGGACATGTTTTAATTGTTTTTATTACTTCTCCCTAATCACCTAACTAAGGCTTGGCTACACCTAGTTTTTGTACTGTTTATAACTATTTCAAATAGGGGAGTGATTTTTTTAAAACTGAAATAGTTATTCTGGTATAGCTTATTCCCCTTTCAGTATGGGAATAATTATAGTGGTATAACTGCACCCATGCTGGACTTTGTACTGCTTTAACTATACTGCTATAGCTAAAATGGAACCATTTTTGTGTGTTAAAAATTCTGTTGACTTCCATGACACTGAAGATTGTGCAAACTCTGAAAAGTTGGGTGGTGAGAAATCTGGACTTGAGTGGCTCTCTGTCGTGCCAGAGCCTCTATTGGAAGGAATTTCACTCTACAACAGTGGAACATCTCTTCGGGTAGCTAACAAACTGATACTTAATTGCAACTGTAGTTTGTTTTGGTCCACATGGCGCTTTAGTGTCAGTGTTATCTTTTGGAACCTAATTGGGTTCAAACTTGCTGTGGTAGCTAAATAAATGGTACAACTTCATTTATTTTACACACTTAATTCCGTGTTTCCTCCCCTGAGAAATTGTAGGAATTGTAAGTAAGAAAACAATATGTCCTTAATGAATAGGCATGTTGGATATAGTCTCTTATATTTCAGCAATTATGTTTCATTCCTTTGATACATTTTTACTCCAGAAATAATGATAAACTGTATTTTATATAATCATGAGGTTTAAAATGTTCTGCTTCAAGCAACATATGTTGTCAAAATCAATATTATGTTACTGTATCAAAGATATGTAATAACCATAGGGAGCAAGTTCTCCTGACTGAGTCCCTTACCATGTCAGCTGGAAGCTGCTCTCCATAGGTATGGTGTTTTTTCTCTCTCTTTTTCCCTCTCTCTTCCCGCCCCCAGTCTCCCATGTGTGGAGCACCTGCAGGACTGGGGAGTCTCAAAGGCTACAGATTGAAGATAATTCTAGGATCATGCACTTTCCTTTTACCCTTCATAGGTAATTCTGTTTAGCACCCTATCAGGAAACGAAACATGCAAAAGGACTTGGCCAGACATATTGAACCATGTGCCCTATAACACCCTGCTCTAGCACAGGGAGTTTGAGATAATAGCCCTAATTTTTTTAAGGATTTTTTTTTTAAAGGAAGTAGGCCAGAGGAATCATAATTTAAAGCTAAGTAGAAAATTCCATTTTTATTTTTAAAGGCAGGTGAAACTCAGCATTATGTAGGTGTTTGTTTATTTTGTCATTTTTTCTTAGTTTTCATTTTCATTCTTGTGCAGTGTATTTGCTGAATGTAAACCATTTTGGCATTTGAGGGAAGGGCATGTAGCGTGGGGAGCAGCAGTATTTTGGATGTGTGCCATCTTGTGATTAGGCAAACTGGTGATTGTGTGTATATCTGCCTTCACTTCTTCTCTAAAAATGTTTTACTTAAATGTTGCCTGTAGTAAAACATTTAATTTACTTGAACAAAACATAATTGTGCTTTGTTTGGAAGTTTCTCTAGTGTTCCAGAAGGATGCTTATTTTTTGCACCTTCATAATTTTTCCTTTTTTAAAATTATTTGAAACCACCAAAAGCCCTTTTTACTTAATATACTCCTCAGAAGTGACTCTGGTATTCTTTCCAAGGCAAATTTGCAGGATTTGTCCCCATCACCATCTTAGAACAATATTTTTGAATAACACCTCAAATGCTTTACTTTCAAGTTTGGTGTTTTGAGGAGGATAGAGTTAAATTCCTCTCTCATGTTACTAACTGTATGAGTCACTAGAATTGGTAACAGAAATACTTCTCATAATCTTTGGAAAGAACCTTTCAGCACTGTTTTGCTGCGTAGTATCGACGTAGAAGACACAAAGGCAGTGTCTTAATATAAAAGTAGAACTGTTTGTACTTGAGATCATCAACAAGCATATTAACTTGAACCAGATGAACAAAATCAGCAGAGCTTCTTACACCCATATAACTTCTAAGATTTCAGCCAAAATCAAGACAGAAACAGATCAGCACTAAGGGCCAGATTGTGCCATTTAAGTTTTGGTGGTTTGGAGGTAGGGAGAGACAGAATCAACAGTTTAAATTACTGGGCAAGTCTTAGTGTATATCAGTGGTACTATATGGCCCATTTATTTTGTCTCACTTCTGGCATTAGAAAAAATAAAAACAGACCTGTTGAATTATTCCACTTGCCACAAAATGACAGGTAAGACTTAATGGGAACAAATTCAGTGGAATTAAATATCTTTGATTGCTATTAAACGTCATAAGTTATAACAACAACAAGTGTTCTGTACTTGAGTGTATTAACTCTTATTCACATATTCATAGATATGAAAGAACATTTTGTGTGTGTGCATGTCTGCGTGCACGTGTGTGGGCGAGATCACTGAGAAGGACACAGAGTATTGAAACACTTGTGTCTGTTGATTTTTTTTATGGGATAAACTACTAAAGCTACTTTTCTCTACAGACAGGACTGCCCTTCTCCCCTCCCACCCAACTGAAATCACTTAGATTTTTTGCTTTGCTTTGTTTTTTCAACAAACAAAACCAGTACTTTGCCAGTAGTAGTTTTTCAACATAGTAATGTCATACCCTTTCACCCTCTATTTCACCAATGTAAATTACTGCAAAACTGACTAATGCTTCTTCCAGGAGACAGGATTGTAGATTAGATGAACCAATGGTATGAGCCATTCTATAATTCCTATTTTCATAAAGCTACCCCTTTTTTGGAAATACAACAGTCTGGAAAGAATACGCATTTACATTTTTTGTGGGGGTGCATGAGCATACTCACTTCTGCTTTCATTGAAATGAGTGAGTAGGAGATTGGACCCTTCAAGGGCATTTAGTAACTGAAAGGTGACTCCAGTCTTAAGAACAGGTGCAACTTTGGCATCAGCACTGCAATTTTCCCCATCAATTTGCTTGAATTTTATTCTAGGATGTTTTGTTATGTATTTGGTTGGCTTCATGCTTTTGTGGCTTCTGGTTACTGCAGGGAAAAAAGTAGGTGCTCGGAACTAAGGGATTAAGCCCACTCACAACTATATTGCAAACTAGTGATTCTTCTGCTGCATTAAAGAATACCATGTTAGTGGTGCTGGATTCAGTATGGTAGAAATTTGCATTGTTCCCTATTGCCTCCTGCTTTAAGTTCCTTTGTGCAGAGACTAACAGTAGCATTCATGGTCTTCCAAAGGTGTCTAGTTTCCAGGCATTTTTTTCCCCCCTTACCTGCTCAGTGGTTCTCAACCAGGGACACACAGAGCCCTGGGGGTACGCAGAGGTCTTCCAGGGGGTACTCAACTCATTTAGATCAGTTTCCCAACCTGGAGGTTGTGATCCCCAGGGAGGGTTGCGGGACAGATTTAGGGGGATTGCAAGTTCAGGGCCAGCATTTGGGGTGGCAAACAGGGAGACTGGCTGGGTCCCCACGCCACAAGGGGGCCCCACAAAGCTAAGTTACATGCTTCAGTTCCAAGCAGGGGGGCTCAGGCTTCAGCCCCGCTGCCAGGAGCTCTGGCTTCAGACAAGGCTCAACTATCACAGTGAAATGTAAGTACAATATTTATATTTCCATTAATCTATTTTATAATTATATGGTAAAAATGAGAAAGTAAGCAATTTTTCAGTAACAGTGTGCTGTGACACTTTTTTGCATTTTTATGTCTGATTTTGTAAGCAAGTAGTTTGTAAGTGAGGTGGAACTTAGGGTACCCAAGACAAATCAGACTCCTGAAAGGGGTACAATAGTTTGGAAAGATTGAGAATCACTGTGATAAACAACCTAACTACCATTAGCAGTGGGATGGGGTTCTATAGTCCTTGATGTGGGCCATAGCACCATTACAATTTTAGGGTCCTGCCCCTTTTGAAACCTGGACTGTTCTAATGCAATTGCCAATAATAGAGCCTAGCACATGGTATTTTTTATAAAATGGACACTGGTTCATTAGGAGGTGGATTGGAACATTAGCTCATTTCACATACAGGTGTCAGATAGTGACTGACGGATTGTTACCACCAACTTGGAATGGATCTGAAGTGATGCTGACAACCTAGAAGTGAAAGGCTCTATATGCCATATATAATCCTCTGAGCCACCTACTTCCATCTGCTTGTTTACATTTTCAGTACATTATGATTATCTTGCCTTCTGAGTGTACCTTTGTATGTACACTTGTATCTATATAACATATTTGTTCCTCTAAATGGAACAGGAGTTAATTATGTGGTGAGACTTGTGAGGTCTGACCTGGGGGAGAGGATAAAGTACATTTAAGGTATGTATTTTTAAAAGTCCTTGTGCAAGTTCTTTGGAGCATTAGGCGCATATTTCAAAAGCAAAATGACTGCCATTGCAGGTCAGCTTCGAGGAGCTAAATAATGGCATTCTGTATTTGTTGCACTGTGGTCAAAAACTATTTGGAATAATTATAATGCATGAGGAAGAAAGGTCCACAATCTACTTGTTTGCACTGAAGTGATTATGCAATGTGAAATTTCCAAGCATTGCCTGTTACTTGAGGGATTTTTCTACCCACTACAGATGTAGGGTGTTTTTTTTTTTCAATTCTGATTCTAACTTATCTTAAGTATGTTGTTGGAAGGACCTCTTTTTCTTTTTATTAGGTTATGCCAAGTGTCTTAGTGGTATGAACATGTCTGGCAATCGCTGCATAGTATCTGAAAATTGTTGATTTAACTTTTGCAGAGGGGATTGTTTGCAGCACTTGCTGCTGAAGCAGCATCATTATTTAATTACATACACTTAAAATCTATGCTTTAACATGCTGTTTGCTTAAGGCAATGTGCTAGTTAGAAGCTGTTCTGCCTGTTGTGTGTGTGTGTGTAAATGAGAGACTTTCCAGAAAGCAGCAGAGCTGTAACCATTTGCATTCAATGAAAAGTACAGAATGCTGTACATCTAGTAAAGGGTTGATAATGTGGCTTTCTGGATGTAAGGGCTCTTGTCTCAGAGAACAAGGAGCAGCAGTTAGTAACCTTCTCCCTATCCTCTCTGATTTTTCACTGTGGCAAAGGTAAATTATTTTATTTTATTTTTTCATTACTCCTCTGACACTGTTGATACTGGGGTTTACAATGAAACCATCAAAGATTTTTCCACAGTTCCGTTGTCAGACAGAAATGCACAAGATAATTTTCAGTAAACTGAGGCATTTTGCTGGACAGTAGGGGAGGGAGGAGCACAAGGGTCTGTTGGGTAATTTTAATGGAAAGTTGTTAATTGTGAGTAGAGGTCTTTAGTGTTACACTAAATTCATTGTGGGCCTATTCATGAAGGCTTTATTCTGATGGAGTTTTGCCTAACTAAGGAGTTAAGGAAAAAGAGATAATCTGAGCTTTAGGGGTCCCCTGTGGTTTTTTAAAGACCAAAATGATAGACTTGATATAGGGGAATCTATGCTGGGAATGCAGAAGATAGATTATCATCGTTTCTACCTTCGCCAACCTGTGGCAATGAAACATGGGCTAACTTGATGACCATGACCTGTTTGCAACTCTCATGTAATTTTTAGACCTTCTGATCACTCCCCTATCATCAGTCTTGCATTGGTGTACTGTGCAGACTTTTTATGGCCTGGTATCCTCCAAACTGACTGTATCTGTTCTGATTGCATACTTTCCTGTAGAACCCCCTTGTCCGTAAGCAGGTCCAGGATATCCCTGAGTAATTAAAGTGATAGTTCTACAATTTTTAACACAGATTTCTATACACCACCCACTAGAATTCCTACACCATACACTACAACACTCCTTGTAAGAAGCAGGGAGAAGAAAAGGGGAATGCCAAATTTCCCTTGTCGCTTCAACACTAATATGGATGTTTCCTGAGACTATCATCTGTGCAAGACAGTGACAGTACCATAGCTGCCATAAGTTGGGTGTCTGAAGGTGTTCACTTATGCTTTTGTTCTGGGGTTTTATTTTCCTCCATGTAATGTTTCCTTCTATCAGATCAGAGCATGATCTCTAGCATAGCCTATAGCAGAGGTTCTCAAACTGGCGGTCAGGACCCCTGAGGGGGTCGCAAGGTTATTACATGGAGGGTCGTGAGCTGTTAGCCTCCACCACAAATCCCGCTTTGCCTCCAGCATATATAGTGGTGGTAGATAAATTAAAAACACTTTTTTTATATATGGGGCGGGGGTCACACTCAGAGGTTTGCTATGTGAAAGGGGTCACCAGTAAAAATAGTTTGAGAACCACTGGCCAATAGCATATAATTACAGTACATGTACCTTTATGGGGAGCAGTCAAGGTTCACTGCACACAATGAGGGTGAGGAACAGATTACATCTTGGGTTGAGTCTTTTAAATTAATATTCATTGACTGACTTTGGCAAATAGTTCCAGATTATTAGGAAAGGGTTGGTAGATTTATTTTTTTCCCCTTCAGGCTTAAGCATGCACAGTGCTTTACACTTCAAGTTTATGTGCTTTATACTTCAAGTTCAAACAAGAGTTGGACACGGATATTGAGACACTTTTGGGTAGCCTGTTTTTCTTGCTGGACTATTCTTATAGTGCTTCTTGAGTGAATGAATTTTTAAGATATCACTGGAAAATTATTTCTGATGTTGATGTCTGTATTTCAATCTCGTAACACAATATTTTGTTATCTGAGAACAAAATCTTGCGTTAGTAGTTTTATCTTTAATTCTGTATAGGTCACTTAAACATATACTGTAATTCTTGACAGTATATACATTTTATCTGAACAACAGCACAGGTTATAATTGTATTTTAGAATTTAGTCCCAGTCTAAAACACATGTGCTGAAGCAATTCTAAGAGAGTTTTGTGCTCAATGAGTAACTTCAAGGAGAAACACTTCATGAAGTGTTGATTTGACTAAAATCTGAATGTTTAGGTTTAACCGTTCTGAAACATTTCATTTAGAATTTGCTTAGCAAAACATTAAACTGCATTTTCCTATTGTGTCAGATTGCCTTATGGGATCTGTAGTTCTGGCCCTTCTCTCCTCTGGGCTGGGCTCCCTGCAGTGCATCATAATGGGAAAACACCATTGAATATTGAAATGACTCAAAACAAAGGGTTTCGGGTAATTTCAACAAAAAAAACCCATGCATTTTGATTGTGGGAATGTCAAAATTTAATTTTTTTAAAAAATTTCCATTCAGCAGAAAGATTTGAAATTTCAACCTTTCATTCCAATTTGGGGGAAGAAAAATATTTGGAATTTCCTATGGGGTTAGAAATTCCAAATTTTGCCCAGCTCTAGTAAAATGAGCAGATGAGAACTTGTGAATAAATATATCAACTTTTTGGGCAAGTGGTGGGTGTGTACAAATCAAAGCTATCTCTAAGTAATAATTAACTTGTATATTTATGACTTTAGCCAATATTTAGGTGAGCTCATCTTGAATAATTATGCAATGAATTGGGCATAAACATGAATTCTTCTTCAAGGAGAGTGCCTGTAGGAGGTCCACTTCAGGTGAATGCACTATCCCCATCTCATGCTGTTGTTGGCGCCTACCTAGCACTCGCAACCCAACCCCTCTCAGTTCCTTCTTAATCGTCCTTGGCCTGAGACAGAGCTCCCAGCAGTGTGAAAACAGATACTATTCTTAGAGCTTAGAAGAGTTTCTTCTTAGAATACTTTTTAATAGATTAGATATGGTTACTTACCCTTTCTTTCCCCGTTTATTTTCTGTTTAAATTTGTTTTTCTTTTTATAACTCTATTTCTACCCATCTGAATAGTTGCTGTTCAACTATATAGTTGAACTGCCATAGTTACAGTATGCCTGGTTCATCAGGCTTCAAGTGTTGCCTTTCCTGCCAGGGGGCGATCCTGGTGCTGGACGAGCACTCTCAATGTGTCCACTGCTTAGGTGAGATACATACACCTCGGAAGTGCTCTCACTGCAGTAACTTAAAGGCTCAAGCCTGAAAGGACAGAGATTTCCATCTCAAACTTATTCTTCTGGAGAAGTCTCTGTGCCTGGTATCCAATCCTGGCCAGCAGACAAAGATCTCCAGAGATGTCATCTTCTCCACACAAGAAGGCTCATTTCTCCAAAAAAGGCTCCTAGGAAAAGAGCATCAACTTCTCCACTGAAAGACCCAGCAAACAGAAGCTGTCTTCAGGTCATTCCCTACCCTCGGTAATGACCAGACCGCAACTGAGTACATACAAGGCACCAGGATCCTCCAGTATTGCGTGTACCATGACAACCACTGACCCCAAGTGGACAGGCTCAGAGTTGAGAGGCAAACAAATGCCCTCCTCCTTTGCTATGGCACTGATGGAACCGGACATGGCATCGAGGCATTCCCCACAGCCTGTGGTGCCACCACCTTTTCCAGTAGTGCAGAATGCTCTGAGGTCAGCACTGACACCTGTGCCTGCAGCAGCATCATTGGCGCTGACCACTTTGGCGTCAAAACCACATGACTCTTCAATGCCACAATCTTTGCTATTCGATACCTATGTCTCTCTGGCCTTACAGTGTCATCTTCACTTACATACACAGGTCCAAAGCCCCTTCCATCCATTGAGGGGCACTGCTCAACAGTCACCTGAAGTGGACCATCCACAAGGACACTCCTCGATGAAGAGAAGGTTACTCATTCTGTACAGTAACTGAGGTTCTTTGAGATGGGTGTCCCTGTGGGTGCTCCACTACCCTCTCTCCTCACATCTACTTAAGAGTTCAATTTCCAGACTCTACGGTAGAGAAGGAACTGAGGGGGGTCAGGGCGTGTGTGCGCTGGATAGGCACCGACAACGGTGAGAGACGGGGATAGCTCATGTATGACTTAGACGAGCACTGCTGCTGAAACTCTCTGATCGAAGGCATGGGGGCATGCATTCACCTGAAGTGGAGCACCCACAGGGACACCCATCTCGAAGAATAATTGTTCTTTCTACCTTCAAATAGGCTAGTCTTATTGTCTTCCCTTCACAATAAGGGCCCCTTCTGGGTCTCTCAGTAACAGAACGAGGTTTCAAAAATGGCCTCCCCAGAGATTCTACCCCTTTCTACCACATGGGCCAGAAGGATCTGTATTTCCCTGGGAGGCCCCAACCAGGGATATCAGTAGGGTTCCCCTGAGGAGGTAGCAAGATGAGGGAGCTGGACGTGTTGGCCCCTTACTGTATTCTCCAGTGCTGGCAGTGTCCATTGCCCTCCAACCACATCCAGAGAAGAGGCAGAATGTGAGGAGGTGGCCAAGCTCTACAGCAGGGGTGGGCAAACTTTTTGGCCCAAGGGCCATACTGGGTATGGAAATTGTATAGCAGGCCATGAATGCTCACGAAATTGGGGGTTGGGGTGTAGAAGGGGGTGAGGGCTCCAGCTGGGGGTGCAGGCTCTGGAGTGGGGCTGGAAAAGAGGAGTTCAGGGTGCAGGAGGGGGCTCTGGGCAGAGGCAAGGGATTGAGGGGTGGGGGTGTGTGAGGGCTCCAGCTGTGGGTACAGGCTCTGGGGTAGGGCCGGGGATGAGGAGTTGCAGGTGCAGGAGGGTGCTCTAGACTGGGACTGAGGGGTTTGGAGGGTGGGAGGGGGATCAGGGCTGGGTCTGGGGTGCAGGCTCTGGGGGGCACTTACCTCAAGCAGCTCCCAGAAGCAGCGGCATGTCCCCTCTCCGGCTCCTACATGGAGGCGCAACCAGGCGGCTCTGCGCGCTGCCCCACTCACAGGTGTCACCCCCTGCAGCTCCTATGGCCTTGGTTCTTGGCCAGTGGGAGCTGCGGGGCGGCACTTGGGGCAGGGGCAGCGTGCGGAGCCCCCTGGCTTCCCCTATGTGTAGGAGCCAGAGCGGGGACATGCTGCTGCTTCCAGGAGCACACCCCAGCTGGAGCAGGGCAAGCCCCGGACTCCGCTGCCTGGTGGGAACTCGAGGGCTGGCCCCTGGGCCATAGTTTGCCCACTCCTGCTCTACAGTCAGGAGTGCGGTTGCTGGTGCAAACTATAGGGATAAAGGCCCAATTTTCTATCCAGTGTGCTACCCTTCTGGCATTCCTCCCCAGATGGAGATGGAGAAGTAGGAGCAGCTTACCCCTGAAGCCAGCTATTCCATTCCTGCCTTCTTGGGGAAGAGTTTGTGTCTGTGTGTCTAGAGGTTGAGGCAACCCCACCAAGACTGGGCTTGAGTGTGTGTGTGGCGGGGGGGACTACACTCTGCCTACAGAGCCAGCAGAGCTTCCCAGTAAGACACATCAGTAAAGAGAGTGCCGGGCAGGTGAAGCAGGAGACACAGACCTTTCCATTTGGTTCTGGCTTTCTTGGCCTTGCTCATTCCCTGAAGCCTGCAGGTGCAGTGGATACCAGAAACATCTTGGAAGGGGAAAGGGAGCTGAGTTGACAATGTCTCCAAAAGGCAAATTCAACCCTGGGACACAGCTGGGAATTAGATAGTTACACTACGGTGCCCCAGTCAGACATTTGAAATAAAGGTTGAAATTTTTCTCATTAAAGCTCTGTGGCAGGGAGGTTTGGCTGAGCTGCTTGCTGCTGTGTAGATAGATAAAACTGGAGGAAACTGCTGGGGATGGGCCATTTCCCTACTGCCAGTGACTGTCAGGTCTGGTTCTGCTTCAAGCTGGTGGAAGTACCCATTGTAATGGATCTCTGGACCCTTTTATTTGAAGAAAGGAAAAACTTTGTTTACCAGAAATTTTCCTAGTTTCTGGTGGCTTGCATTCTGGTTGTTTTAATTCATTAGTCTGCAGAAGACACTGATCTGTCGTACTGCTGATGTAAATACTGTTAGCCTGATATTTGGGGGGGAAGGGATAGCTCAGCGGTTTGAACATTGGCCTGCTAAACCCAGGGTTGTGAGTTCAATCCTTGAGGGGGCCATTTAGGGATCTGGGGCAAAAACTGGGGCTTGGTCCTGCTTTGAGCAGAGGGTTGGACTAGATGACCTCTTGAGGTCCCTTCCAACCCTGATATTCTATGATTCTATGATAAATCTGTAGGCGGAGTCTGATGAAAGCCAGAGCTTGCTCAATACGAACAGGATGATTCTGATGGCTGAAAATATCTGGTATTATTTTGTTTGACTATTAAAAAAACAAACAAAAAAAAACCCCAAAAGCAACCTTTGCAGAGAAGTTTCACATTACTACTGTGGATCATATTTCATGAGGCAATTAACTTTCTCAATTTTGGGGGCCTTGGTTTATACTTGTAATTAGCATGTGTCATAAATATAAAGGGAAGGATAAACACCTTTAAAATCCCTCCTGGCCAGAGGAAAAGCCCTTTCACCTGTAAAGGGTTAAGCTAGGATAACCTCGCTGGCACCTGACCAAAATGACTAATGAGGAGACAAGATACTTTCAAAGCTGCGGGGGGGCGGGGGGGAGAAACAAAGGGTCTGCGTCCGTCTGTGTGATGCTTTTGCCGGGGACAGAACAGGAATGGAGTCTTAGAACTTAGTAAGTAATCTAGCTAGATATGCGTTAGATTATGATTTCTTTAAATGGCTGAGAAAATAAGCTGTGCTGAATGGAATGGATATTCCTGTCTTTGTGTCTTTTTGTAACTTAAGGTTTTGCCTAGAGGGATTCTCTATGTTTTGAATCTAATTACCCTGTAAGGTATTTACCATCCTGATTTTACGGAGGTGATTCTTTTTACTTTTTCTTCTATTAAAATTCTTCTTTTAAGAAACTGAATGCTTTTTTCATTGTTCTTAAGCGTCAAGGGTTTGGGTCTGTGGTCACCTATGCAAATTGGTGAGGATTTTTATCAAACCTTCCCCAGGAAGGGGGGTGCAAGGTTTTGGTGAGGGATTTTGGGGGAAAAGACGTTTCCAAACGACTCTTTCCCAATAATAAACCCGATTAGACATTTGGTGGTGGCAGCGAAAGTCCAAGGGCAAAAGGTAAAATAGTTTGTACCTTGGGGAAGGTTTAACCTAAGCTGGTAAAACTAAGCTTAGGAGGTTTTCCTGCAGGTCCCCACATCTGTACCCTAGAGTTCAGAGTGGGGAAGGAACCTTGACAGCATGTGAAAAGCACAGACTTGGAGCAGATTAGGCCATGTGTACCTTTCTGAAATGTTACAGTATGGAAATTATTACTGCCAGTACTTGAATATGTTTATGCTGTTTTATAGAATTATTACTGCCAGTACTTGAATATGTTTATGCTGTTTTATAGAATGACTGCAGGCCTCATTCCTGAAAGTGGCAGTTTATCAATTTGGGGCTGAAATCTGACCTTAGAAGTGATATAATTTAGTGAAGAAGATCCTCTACATTTTTAAACATTTGAAAAGTAAATCGATCCACCAATGTTCTGAGGCTCATCTTAAAGTAATATGTTCGCTCCGGCTGCTGCTCTGCGGGAACATAACTAACATTATGTATAGCTCTGTACATAATCCTGCTGACATGAACTGTGTTGGCACACATTCAGAGAAGTAAACAAAAGGCAATCAGTGTTGGCTTCTGCAGAGCTAGCAACTCTGAAAAACAACGGCTAAATACTGTTCAATTTATTCATGCAAGTAGTCCCATTGATTAACTTGGAGATTACTCGAGTGAGGCAGGCAAAATTTGGTCCTAAAATGCTTGTCCAAAGTTTGATCTACTTTGTTTCTCTTGTATATATTTGCAAATGCATAAATCTGTTCACCTGAATTTTTTTTTAATTACTCAATATTTTTATTCTTTTTTTAGAAAAAAGATGAATGGCAGTAGCCCAGCACGCATAATGAGCAACCCTCAAATAATAAACCAGTGTGCCCGAGGAGGAATGGAGGAAAAAAAAGTTTGGTAAGTAAACAATTTTTAATTTTAATCTTTCGAGAGGTTACTAAACAATGAGAGAAGTAATTTAAAAAATAATTAAGAAGTACCTTTATGTTTCCCTCTCTTTCTAGTGTCTAACAATAAAACATGAAAAGCGGGGAAGGGTTTTATTTATTTTTATTTAATAGTGCAGGTCTGGGTGTCTCACAGGTTTGGTAATGGAAGAGATGAGGTGAAATCCTGGCCCCACTGAAGTCATTGGCCAAACTCCCTCTGACTCCAGTAGGGCTAAGATTGCACATATGGAGTCTTTCAACTTTGTCATACACTTTAAATCTCATCCACATTGGTGGTAATGGAGAACTGAGCCACTTCACAGGTGACAGATATTCTGTTAAACTAGCCTGTGGTCTCACTGTAGTTTCTAGTGGGCTGGTACAGTAGAAGCCATTAAAAAGTCAACATTTTCCAAAACTTACCAAAGAAACTTCTATTCTAAGTGTAGGTTTCAGAGTAACAGCCGTGTTAGTCTGTATTTGCAAAAAGAAAAGGAGTACTTGTGGCACCTTAGAGACTAACCAGTTTATTTGAGCATGAGCTTTCGTGAGCTACAGAGAAAACTGGAAACCTCAATTAACTGTTTACAAATGCTTACATTTTAATTAGAGCTGGATGAATTTTTTGGACAAAACTTTTCTGGCTAACCAAGGCTGATTTAGGTCAACTGAAATATGTAAGAAATTTGGGTCAAATTGGCAGAATTGTTTCAGTTAGGAAAGGGAAGATCCGAACAAAATTGAAATGTTTTCTTTTTTAACTTATTCAGAATGAAATGTTTCAAATTGAAGTATTGAAACATCTTTTTATATTGCATTTTACTGAAATCTTTTAAAAAATGGTTTAAAAAAGGTTGAAATGAACAAAACATATTGTTACAAATGAAACGATTTTTTTCATTTTGGGTCATTGTGAAGCTGCTATTATTTTATTTTGGTTTGTTGACTGAACCAAAACAAATTAGTCATTTAAACAGCACTAATTTTAATGA
The DNA here is from genome assembly GCF_015237465.2 of Chelonia mydas. Classification (NCBI taxonomy): domain Eukaryota; kingdom Metazoa; phylum Chordata; order Testudines; family Cheloniidae; genus Chelonia; species Chelonia mydas. The sequence continues at coordinate 24,986,447 of NC_057853.1, forward strand.
TGACCAAGGTTGCTTCATCAGTAAAACCACCACTGCACCTTACATTGCTTTTAGCACACGTATTGGCATTTACACCAGAGGGGCCATGTTCTGAATGAGCATTGAGACTGAACTCTCCACTTGTTTATACAGGGTTTACTCCAGCTCCACGGAAGACAATGGGGGAGTCATTCTGTTGCCTTCCCTTCCCTGTTATGTGCACACATTTATCTCACTGTTGCACTGCTGATTTAGCTAGGATATGCTGATGCTGCTCATTCATCATGAAGAAAAACAACTGAATAAACTCATGCCAGGAACATGTAACCAGCTTGCCAAGAGGGCTAACTCACATCTATCTTGTATGTAGAGAAGTATGCAAAAAGAAAAGGATAACCAGAGTGATGATAACACCCATTGTTTCATGTTCTCTATGTATATAAATCTCCCCACTGTATTTTCCACTGAATGCATCCGATGAAGTGAGCTGTAGCTCACGAAAGCTTACGCTCAAATAAATTTGTTAGTCTCGAAGGTGCCACAGGTACTCTTTTTCTTTTTGCAAATACAGACTAACATGGCTGCTACTCTGAAACCTGTAGAGAAGTATGGTTTCACTTATTATACTATTGAGACAAAAAATAATAGCAAAGCATATTGTATCCCCAACTGGACCTTTGTTAAGGAGTTAGTGTTGAGTAATAATATTTGTTTCAATAAAATAAATATGTGAGAATTTTCTGTAAAAATTCATTCGGCAGCCTGGATTGGTGTGGCAGATTCACCTCCTTTCCCTGTCCTCATTCTAGGAAAACCCTCAAAACCATAAGTGAGACTTCAAATTGTGTTGTGTGTATTTGGCATCTTTTTTTAACCCACAGGGGGGAAACATTTTAATGATGCTGTTAATAGCTCATTGTTTCTGGTCACTTTTTTTTTTGTTTCATTATGCCCCTAGTATTTGGGTACATCCTAAATATGTCCTTTCTTTTTTATTAGAGAGATGAAATAGGTGAGGTAATATCTTTTCTTGGACCAACTTGCATTGGTGAAAGAGACAAGATTTTGAGCTACACCAAGCTCTTCTTCAGGTCCTGATCTTACCTCTTTCACCAACACAAATTGGCATAGGAACCGACTCCATGGGTGTTCTGGGGCTGGAGCACCCCCGGGGAAAAAACCTTGGGTGTTGAGCACCCACCAGCAGCCCCCATATCAGCTCCCCCCCAGCGCCTCCCACTGGTGGGCCCCACAGATCAGTGCCCATACCTCCTGCCTCCCCCTATCAGCTGTTTCATGGTGTTCAGGAGGCTTGGGGGGGAGCGAGGACATGGCGCGCTCGGGGAAGTGGGTGAAACTGGGCGGGAAGAGGCGGGGTGGGGGTGGGAAGACGTGAATCAGGGATGGGAAGAAGCGGGGTGGGGCCTTGGGGGAAGGGGTGGAGTGGGGGCAGGGCCTGGGGTGGGGCCTTGGGGGAAGGGGTGAGGCGTGGGCAGAGCCGTGTGTCGTGCAGCCCCCCCCCCCCCCCCCCCCCGGCACTTTGGAAAGTTGGCGCCTGTGCAAATTGGTCCAATAACAGATATTACTTCACCCACCTTGTCTATCTAATATCCTGGGACCAACACGGCTACAACAACACTACAAATAGTGTTCTCTTTTATGGCTCTCTACTTTTCCCTTAGTCTTGCAGAACCATATAATCTGTACACCTTTACCTCACCCTATCTTATCAAGTGTTAATGACTGTCTTAACTATCTGCTATTATTTATTTACAAAAAGAAAAGGAGTACTTGTGGCACCTTAGAGACTAACCAATTTATTTGAGCATAAGCTTTCGTGAGCTACCGCTCATTTCATCGGATGCATTCAGTGGAAAATACAGTGAAGATGTTTTTATACACACAGACCATGAAAAAAAGTGAGGATGTTTTTATACACACAGACCATGGAAAAAATGGGTGTTTATCACTACAAAAGGTTTTCTCTCCCCTAACCCCACTCTCCTGCTGGTAATAGCTTATCTAAAGTGATCACTCTACTTACAATGTGTATGATAATCAAGGTGGGCCATTTCCAGCACAAATCCAGGGTTTAACAAGAACGTCTGAGGAACAGGGGGGGAAGGAATAAACAAGGGGAAATAGGTTACTTTTTATAATGACTCAACCACTCCCAGTCTCTATTCAAGCCTAAATTAATTGTATCCAATTTGCAAATTAATTCCAGTTCAGCAGTCTCTCGTTGGAGTCTATTTCTGAAGTTTTTCTGTTGTAATATTGCAACTTTCATGTCTGTAATCGCGTGACCAGAGAGATTGAAGTGTTCTCCGACTGATTTATGAATGTTATAATTCTTGACATCTGATTTGTGTCCATTTATTCTTTTACGTAGAGACTGTCCAGTTTGACCAATGTACATGGCAAAGGGGCATTGCTGGCACATGATGGCATATATCACATTGGTAGATGTGCAGGTGAACGAGTCTCTGATAGTGTGGTTGATGTTATTAGGCCCTGTGATGGTGTCCCCTGAATAGATATGTGGGCACAGTTGGCAACGGGCTTTGTTGCAAGGATAGGTTCCTGGGTTAGTGGTTCTGTTGTGTGGTATGTGGTTGCTGGTGAGTATTTGCTTCAGGTTGGGGGGCTGTCTGTAGGCAAGGACTGGCCTGTCTCCCAAGATTTGTGAGAGTGATGGGTCGTCCTTCAGGATAGGTTGTAGATCCTTGATAATGCGTTGGAGGGGTTTTAGTTGGGGGCTGAAGGTGACGGCTAATGGCGTTCTGTTATTTTCTTTGTTGGGCCTGTCCTGTAGTAGGTGACTTCTGGGTACTCTTCTGGCTCTGTCAATCGGTTTCTTCACTTCAGCAGGTGGGTATTGTAGTTGTAAAAATGCTTGATAGAGATCTTGTAGGTGTTTGTCTCTGTCTGAGGGGTTGGAGCAGATGCAGTTGTATCATAGAGCTTGGCTGTAGACAATGGATCGTGTGGTGTGGTCAGGGTGAAAGCTAGAGGCATGTTGGTAGGAATAGCGGTCAGTAGGTTTCTGGTATAGGGTGGTGTTGATGTGACCATTGCTTATTAGCACTGTAGTGTCCAGGAAGTGGATCTCTTGTGTGGACTGGTCCAGGCTGCGGTTGATGGTGGGATGGAAATTGTTGAAATCATGGTGGAATTGCTCAAGGGCTTCTTTTCCATGGGTCCAGATGATGAAGGTGTCATCAATATAGTGCAAGTAGAGTAGGGGCGTTAGGGGACAAGAGCTGAGGAAGCGTTGTTCTAAGTCAGCCATAAAAATGTTGGCATACTGTGGGGCCATGCGGGTACCCATAGCAGTGCCGCTGATTTGAAGGTATACATTGCCCCAAATGTGAAATAGTTATGGGTGAGGACAAAGTCACAAAGTTCAGCCACCAGGTTAGCCGTGACATTCTCGGGGATACTGTTCCTGAGGGCTTGTAGTCCATCTTTGTGTGGAATGTTGGTGTAGAGGGCTTCTACATCCATAGTGGCCAGGATGGTGTTTTCAGGAAGATCACCGATGGATTGTAGTTTCCTCAGGAAGTCAGTGGTGTCTCGAAGGTAGCTGGGAGTGCTGGTAGCGTAGGGCCTGAGGAGGGAGTCTACATAGCCAGACAATCCTGCCGTCAGGGTGCCAATGCCTGAGATGATGGGGCGCCCAGGATTTCCAGGTTTATGGATCTTGGGTAGTAGATAGAATATCCCAGATCGGGGTTCCAGGGGTGTGTCTGTGCGGATTTGATCTTGTGCTTTTTCAGGGAGTTTCTTGAGCAAATGCTGTAGTTTCTTTTGGTAACCCTCAGTGGGATCAGAGGGTAATGGTTTGCAGAAAGTGGTGTTGGAGAGCTGCCGAGCAGCCTCTTGTTCATATTCTGACCTATTCATGATGACAACAGCACCTCCTTTGTCAACCTTTTTGATTATGATGTCAGAGTTGTTTCTGAGGCTGTGGATGGCATTGTGTTCTGCACGGCTGAGGTTGTGGGACAAGTGATGCTGCTTTTCCACAATTTCAGCCCCAGCACATCGGTGGAAGCACTCTATGTAGAAGTCCAGTCTGCTGTCTCGACTTTCAGGAGGAGTCCACCTAGAATCCTTCTTTTTGTAGTGTTGGTAGGGAGGTCTCTGTGGATTAGTATGTTGTTCAGAGGTGTGTTGGAAATATTCTTTGAGTCGGAGACGTTGAAAATAGGATTCTAGGTCACCACGGAACTGTATCATGTTCGTGGTGGTGGAGGGGCAGAAGGAGAGGCGCCGAGATAGGACAGCTTCTTCTGCTGGGCTGAGAGTATAGTTGGATAGGTTAACAATATTGCTGGGTGGGTTGAGGGAACCATTGCTGTGGCCCCTTGTGGCATGTAGTAGTTTAGAAAGTTTAGTGTCCTTTTTCTTTTGTAGAGAAGCAAAGTGTGTGTTGTAAATGGCTTGTCTAATTTTCGTAAAGTCCAGCCACGAGGAAGTTTGTGTGGAAGGTTGGTTTTTTATGAGAGTATCCAGTTTTGAGAGCTCATTCTTAATTTTTTCCTGTTTGCTGTAGAGGATGTTGATCAGGTGGTTCCGCAGTTTCTTTGAGAGCGTGTGGCACAAGCTGTCAGCATAGTCTGTGTGGTATGTAGATTGTAGTGGATTTTTTACCTTCAGTCCTTTTGGTACGGTGTCCATCTGTTTGCATTTGGAAAGGAAGATGATGTCTGTCTGTATCTGTACAAGTTTTTTCATGCAGTTGATAGATTTCCACTCCATACGGCAAAATGCAGTGCCATGCATAATGACAGGTTTCAGAATAACAACCATGTTAGTCTGTATTCGCAAAAAGAAAACGAGTACTCGTGGCACCTTAGAGACTAACCAGTTTATTTGAGCATAAGCTTTCGTGAGCTACAGCTCACTTCATCGGATGCATAAAGTGGAAAATACAGTGAAGATGTTTTTATACACACAGACCTTTGCCATGTACATTGGTCAAACTGGACAGTCTCTACGTAAAAGAATAAATGGACACAAATCAGATGTCAAGAATTATAACATCCATAAACCAGTCGGAGAACACTTCAATCTCTCTGGTCACGCGATTACAGACATGAAAGTTGCGACATTACAACAGAAAAACTTCAGAAACAGACTCCAACGAGAGACTGCTGAATTGGAATTCATTTGCAAATTGGATACAATTAATTTAGGCTTGAATAGAGACTGGGAGTGGTTGAGTCATTATAAAAAGTAACCTATTTCCCCTTGTTTATTCCTTCCCCCCTGTTCCTCAGATGTTCTTGTTAAACCCTGGATTTGTGCTGGAAATGGCCCACCTTGATTATCAGACACATTGAAAGGAGAGTGATCACTTTAGATAAGCTATTACCAGCAGGAGAGTGGGGTTGGGGGAGAGAAAACCTTTTGTAGTGATAAACACCCATTTTTTCATGGTCTGTGTGTATAAAAACACTGTCACTGTATTTTTCCACTTTATGCATCTGATGAAGTGAGCTGTAGCTCACGAAAGCTTATGCTCAAATAAATTGGTTAGTCTCTAAGGTGCCACAAGTACTCCTTTTCTTTTTGCGAATACAGACTAACATGGCTGTTACTCTGAAACCTATTATTTATTTGTTATTCACCACAGGGATGTGTGGAAAAGTAATGGATGTTACCGGTCAGTCTTGTCTTACTGATATCTGGTCTTTTAAAATCCTCTGATTTATTGCCTGTCTATTCTTATCCACGATTTCTGCCGTATGTGGTACAATTCTGCCATAGTTGCTAATATTTTTAGTTCTCCCCATCCTCCACTCAGTCTTCTCATCAAATCATCTGGGGATCACAAGCTACTAGTCTCCCAGGGGCTGTAGTCCTGTGTGTGCATTTTTCAATTTTAGACATCTTAAAAATAAAAATCTTAATATCAGGAGATCAAACAGAAATCTCCTTTGTACAGTTGTAAAAACACCTCTCAGGATTTGGGATGGGATAAAAATCCAGAATTCCAGATGTTTATCTGAATCAATGGAGATCTGTGCAGAACCCATCTTCTCCCAACAGGTTTCCCTGTTCATTGCTTGTAGTCATCATTATGGCCTAATCTTGAAAGGTGCCGGGTGCCACTGAAGTCTATGGAAGCGAGGGCTATTCAGCACTTTACAGGATCAGGCTGATATGTATTAGATCTTTATATCCAAATGTCAGTTTCTATTGGTGCTAGTGTATTTTGCTCTCACTCAGACTCATCAGTGGGTGTAAGATATACACTCTAGAACAAGGGTGGGCAAACTTTTTGGCCTGAGGACCACATCAGGAAATAGAAATTGTATATCAGGCCATGATTGCTTACAAAATTGGGGTGGGGGTGCGGGAAGGGGTGAGGGCTGTGGTTGGAGTTGCGGGCTCTGGGATGGGGCTGGGGATGAGAAGTTTGGGATGTAAGACGGTGCTCTGGGCTGGGACCGAGGGGTTCGGAGGACAGGAGGGGGATCAGGGCTGGGGCAGGAGTGCAGGTTCTGGCTGGGGGTGCGGGCTCTTGGGTGGAGCTAGGGATGAGATGTTTGGGGTGCAGGAGGGTGTTGCAGGCTGAGATTGAGGGGTTTGGAGAGCAGGATGGGGATCAGGGCTGGGATAGTGGGTTGGGGTGTGGGGAGAGGCTCAAGGGCTCAGGCTCCAAGCGGTACTTACTTCAAGCAGCTCCTGGAAGCAGTGGCATGTCCCTGCTCCGGCTCCTATGTGGAGGCGCGGCAAGGCGGCTCTGCACGCTGCCCCATCCACAGGCACTGACCCTGCAGCTCGCAGGCCAGCTTAAAACGGGCCGTAGTTTGCACACCCCTGTTCTAGAAACACTGCACACCGATAGTAACCAATCTAAAGTGTCCTAAATCTTTAAAGTTAGAATCTCACTTCTTTTAAAGTCTCAATCTGCTGTGAGTAAAGAATGTTACAGCTTGTGGAGTGCTAATTAGGGATGATAATAACTTGACTGATCTGCATTGGCACTAAAATGCTTATTACTGGAGGATGGATGAATGAACAATTCCAGTGGTGAAGGACACATTGTGACTTAACTCTTGCTGGGGCAGTGGAACGTTCTGTTGTAAGGCTTGTCGTATCCTTTTCTCTTTAAGTCCCCTGTCCTAGCTTTTCTAGTTAGTGTATCTATTAGATAAGTCAATGTAGCTATGACAATTTACACTAGCTGAGAATGTGGCCTTTAATGTAATGAAAAAAGCTCAGATGTGGCCCATGTCTTTTTAACTTGTATTTCAAGCTACATACTGTAACTTTTATGTTTGGTGATCTTTTAATTTAGAAAACAAACGTCTGTTAGAAGTTGCCCTTTGTCTGCTATGTGTCTGCTTACTTTGCACTTCAGATCTGAGAAGTTGACTGCTTCATTGATACATCCAATGTCTTAGATGTAATGAACAAAACAGAGTGGCTGAATTCTTTATTTTATTATCTGAAACCTGTTTGGGACTTGGAGATGAGATTAAAGATAAAGGGGAAGAATTGGTATGGGTGTGTGGCTGGTTTTTTTTTGTTTAGCTCTTGAGGGTTTTTTTGGCAGAGTGGGGACAGAGGATTAGTATATATGGTCAGATGTTGCATTTTACTTTGTCCTAACAGTATAATGTTTCATTACGGCTTTAAGATTTTTATATAGATAGATAGTCTGATTCCAAAAATGTGTTTGTTCTGTTTCAGTTCTCAATTTGGCTCGGTTATAGAGGATTCTGTTTTTCAGCATGGCAATGTGTGGTTGTTACAGAGTGCTGATGTTAACGGTATTTGGAATGTATAATATGAAATGCATGGTGTAACTGTGTTAATTATGCAGGTTAGGGTGAAAGTCACCTTGGTGCAGAGGAGCTGAGGAAGATCTTATCTGCCACTTAGGGCATACTTATGCTACACATGAAGGGTTTAAGTATTGCGTCAGTCCTTGTTTCCGCCTCTCCCCCCCCCCCCCCCAATGGGCTGAATAATTTGATGATTTCAGTCTGGATCAGTATAGAAAATAATGTTTTTTTTTTCTAAAAAAGATGTATTTTACATAATGCCTAGATAACGAAAGCAAAATTAGTGAAATATCACTAGATGGATCAGTTACTGAAATGTGATATAGTGACCAAGAAGAGGCTGAGTAGATATGTTTAATATCAAGAACATTATTTTATATAGCTAATGCTTGTCAAGACTGTCCATATCACATTATACTCTTCTGAAGTTTTCTCAAGTGGTGTAACAGATCATTTAGCTGATCTTCTGTGCGTTATGTTGGCTGTTTTGTTCAGTGAATGCACATTGCATCTGTACCATAGTAAAGTGCAGACTTGTCCAAACTTCCCCCCTGCAAAAACAAACAAACAAAAACCACTATGACTAAATTTATAAATGGGGCCCTACCAAATTCACGGCCATGTAAAACGCGTCACAGATTGTGAAATCTGGTCTTTTGTGTGCTTTTACCCTATACTATACAGATTTCATGGGGAAGACCAGCATTTCTCAAATTGGGGGTCCTGACCCAAAAGGGAGTTGCAGGGGGGTCGCAAGGTTATTTTAGGGGGATTGTGGTATTTCCATCCTTACTTCTGCACTGCCTTCAGAGCTGGGTGGCTGGAGAATGGCAGCTGTTGGCTGGGCACTGAGCTCTGAAGGTGGGGCTCTGTCAGCAGCAGTGCAGAAATAAGGGTGTCAATACCATACCATGCCACCCTTCTGTGCTGCTGCTGGCGGCAGCTCTGCATTCAGAGCTGGGCTGTCAGCCAGCAGCTGCTGCTCTCCAGCTGCCCAGCTCTGAAGGCAGCGCCACTGCCAGCAGCAGCGCAGAAGTAAGGGTAGCAGTACCGTAACCCCCCCTTACAATACCCTTGCACCCTGCCACATACAACTCCTTTTTGTATCAGGATCCCTACGATTACAATACCATGAAATTTCAGATTTAAATATCTGGAATCCTAAAATTGATGATTTTTAAAATCCTATGACCACGAAATTGACCAAAATGGACCATGAATTTGGTGGGGCCCTAGTTATAGTTTATAAAGTGTTAGTAAATGATTTAATAATTTTTTTTTAATTAATTGTTGTAGACTGTTTTGAGTACAACAGATCAGTAGTTGCTTATAACTATAACTAATATATATATATACACACACACACACCCTTATGTTGACGGACTTATAACCACCAATAATACATACTACTCATGGATGTAACATGTTTATAAGGTGCAACCTTGTCTTTTTCTATCCAATAGTTTAGAGTAGTAATTGGTCACATGATTCCGTTTTTAGCCAATTGAAAACTTGAAGCGGGGGGCTGGGTAAGGGAAACACTTTATTCCAATCCACCAGCAGAGAGATTCATTATGATCTTTTCTACACCAGATATTTTGCTAACAGTTCCCCACCACTGCTAATATCAGTTCCACTCTGCCAGTGATAGCAATGTTGGGAGCTCTAACATAGCTGGATATCCATGCAGTTGCCAACAGTTTAACCACTTTGTTGTCCGACAAAATAAGTGGTCACCTGGTGCCCTACTTTCTCTAGAGCTACTACCAGTCAAGCTGAACTGATGGTAACAATATTGAGGAAACCTCTGGAAAATCAACAACACACAAAGGTATAGGCATAGGAAATTTGCTGTGATTGAAAATTTGCTGTCGTTTATCTGCTGGAAGTTTTTATTTTATTATTTTTATTTATATATATATATATATAAAAATATAAATTAACTGTTTAGCTATGAAGAGAGCTAGTACATTTATTTACTTCTCATTTTTCTGTCCATGTAATTCATACTAAAGGGATACCTTAGATTTAGGAAAGATTAATAACCCAAGGAAAAGTAACATCAATTCTATCAACATAACCTGCATTGTTGGTGGTTAACTTCCTTACTTAGTGTACTGGGATTCATTTGAATGATCAGGACTTTATGGAGTGTTTTCTATTGGACCATTTACTGTGATATAACCATTTTGATCTGTCATTGTAAATATTGCGCATTCAATATTAGTTCTATACAGCACCATACAAAATGTTAATAATCTGCTAACTCCTCTTTTTTTTTTTTAAATGGGTGGAGACATTATGAGTTATATAATTTTGACTGCTGGCTCAATCTGAGAGGAAACTTCTTCCAAGAAAAACAAGTTTTCTGGTTCATGTAACAGCTTTTTTCAGTGAATGATGCCAAGACTCTGATTGAATTTGGTTGAGCCAATGAATTGGACGGGGAAAGGCAGGTCTGACTGAGGCTCTCTTATCTCATTTTAAATACAGTAAACATATGTTCATGATTTTCATAAATATAATAATTTGGTCTTCAAAATTCAGATCTTCCTTATACCACTAACATCAGATAATAAGATCTGTGCCATCAATGCCAACACTTCCGTCAATTTTAATATGAGACACAAGAAGAAACTGCAGTTGTGAAATATTTGCGGGTCCTTAATTTTAGTGACACTTGCTTCATTCTGAGAATTTGGAGTTATGATTACAAAAATTAAGTGTCTGTTTTCTTCTGTTGGGAAGATTCAAACATCAGAGTAAACTCAAGTTCCCTGTCAATCAGCCCAATCTTGCAGAAAACAGTTTCCAAATGAAAAAAAAGCAGCACCAAATATAGGAACTCTTCTTCACCCCAGCTCATCTAAACACAATTTGCATCAGTTTCTGTTGGATTTAACTAAATCTATTTTGTAAATAATCTGTGTGTGGATATACTTAAATCTGTTTACAATGTATTTATATCATTTCAGCCTAGTTCTTACTATGGGTTAAATACTGCGGGCAACATACACTTTGATAAACAGAGAGCTTGTGAAGGGGAGAGGAGCACAGCTTGCTTGTTGCATCATGCTGCTCCTACTGTAAAGGCACGTAACTGTCTGTCTGCTTCTTCGCATTGCTGACCCTGGATCTGACCTTGGGATGTAGCTGGGAGGAAACAGTGGCAGGGCCACCACTACCCACCCCTGTCCAAAAAGTTATCTATGGAATACTAATGAAGTTCTCTTTTCATGTAAAGGCTTGGATAATATGCCTGGTATGGGAGTAGTAGCTGCTGAAATAGGAAAGCCTCACCCTGCCATTGTGATTAGTAGCATTGAGACAAACCTACAGCCTCCCAGTTCCTGATTTCTCCCTTGCTCTCACCTCCGCTGCTATTCTCTAGCCTCAGCACCTTGCTTTAATCCTCATTCCTGTTCTCCAGTATCTAGCAGGCCATCAATATTTCAATAAGAATGTCTATCAGTTCCACTCCCTTTACTGCAGCCAACAGCTGTGTGGGGTCTGACTGGCTCCCCAGCTCTCTCCAAGCTGTAATTGGCTGGTACTCATCTCCCATCTCCCTATTCAGCATCTGCATTCTCTTCCTGCCCCCAGGAGGACTACAATTTCCCCTAACACATCTGCTTTGTCATTGCAACCTCTCAACATTCAGCACTTGTTCCTGTTCACTTTCCTTCTACAGCAGATGTGATCCATGTATGGTAGAGCTCTTGGGTGTTACTTGCATATTTCAAGTAGGCAAAAAATGCTCAGTCAGAAAGGAATATGCAGGAAAAAAAACCCCTTTGTTTGCTTCTCCATGTGGAGTCTTACTCCCATACCTCATGGTCCTGGGTAAGAGAACCATTTTGCCCTGTAAAATTCAATTGAATTCAATTCAATTCAGAGTCCCTTGCTTCCACCAGTATAAAATTCAATCACAAAATTGCTGGTAGAAAATCCAATCCAATTCCAACAACAGTGAAAAACTCGTTACTAGAAAGTTACTATAGGTATAGGTTGAAGTTAAAGAAACTTTTCTCTACCTACTATTAAACTGTTTGGGTGTCCACCCAGACATTAATTGCTTGTTTATGCTTGATGATTTTCTATCATCTCAAAATCATGGGCTACTGGAGGCTCTTGATGCATAAGAACAGCAAGTGCTGGTTGTAAAGGGACTTAATTTACTGCAAAGTATATGTGGATTATACATAATTTGTACAGTGTACTTCATACATTTAATGGGCCTGATGCTGTGTTGTCCTACTCCTTGTGTAGTCATTTACAGAAGAACAAATTAGATGTCATGTCTCTGCTATGGGTCAGTTCCCAATTACCACCAGCCTCTGGCAACACAAGCACTGCCTTCCAGCCCTCCGGAGGCCTTGCTTTCTATTTACAGGTAAAGGATAGGTATGGTTCAACCCCTGAGCACTCCAAGCTATCCTCTGGAGTTCTCAGCCCCTGTTCCACTGGACACTCACGCAGTTCACAGCTCTGCTACTTTCAAAGGAATAGTACAGAGCAGCTTACCAGTTACACCTTAGGATAACCACTCTGCTCAATACACAGCACTTAGATATGTTTATAGTAAAAGCGAGAAGAAGTTTATTTAAGAAAGAACAGACATTTGAGAAGAAGCAAGTAGAATTAATGGAAACAAATGGTTACATAGAAACTAAAATCATAACGTGCTATCTAGAGCCTTAATTTACGTAACTAGTATTGTCATGTCATATAGAACAAAAGCTTACCCAAAATTCTTCCAGCATATGAAAGCCAGGCTTGGCTGTGATCTTCTGTTCACACTGTCCTTTTGCCTCCTCACTGGAAAGATCCCCCTCTGTCTCTTTAAAATCCCAGATATATATCTCTCAACAGTCCTTTGATTGTTATTCATAAACAGGACACTTCCTGCTGATTGTTCTTCCATGTGGCCTCCTTTTCTTGTTGACCTTGCAGTCTTTTAATCAGCATCTGGCTCTGCTTGCAGATGGGCTTATCTTCTGAGATACATAATACACACCTGACCAGACAAAGAGAGATAAGCGTCTCCTATCCCCTGCCTGAACACAGTCTGTCTGAGGCTGGTCACCTCCTGGTGACCTGCTTTTAACGTCAAGATCTTTAAGAACATAATTTCCAGTATAAATATATTATATTTAAGAAATTACCTGTACATACATTTCACAGTGACTAAGATGGCCAGTATGTCTGCCTGTTTTTAGAGACCTCACATGCCACCCTTTGGTGCATTATTATGTAGACATCAGACACGGGATCCCTGTAAATCCCTATACACCTTTATGCCCTCTGCCAGTTGGCATTAAGCAGTCCCTGGAGCCCAACTACCAAAACAGAATGGTAGTGATTTACACCCACTTGAATTAAGTTAATTGATTAGCTGTAACTTTAGGAGGGTGTTAATAACCGTGCCTAGAGGGGGTTCTTTTTGTTTGTTTTAGTTTGTTTTAATATTAACTTCAAAATATGGAAACATCTTAGGCACAACAAAAATCAAGTAGTAATTTATAAATATTGTGGTGACAATAGTTAAAGCACAAGGAAGTTTTTCATATACTGTTTTACTTTTGTGGTTCTACATTTTAAAAAATGAAAGTAGTAGTGTAAAGATATGTGGGTTCAAAATACCTGTGAGTGACCGTTGAAAGTACATAATAGATAAAAACTGAACGGCAGATGAGGATATGCTTCATAGCAAAGAAGTGGTACTCAGACAGCATAGTAGATACTTAGCACAATGCATTGGGATTTAGTCACCTTTCCTTTGAATGATGATGCGACTAGTGGTGCTAAATTCCTTCACACCACATTGAATATTTCTCTTTGGATGAGCCATGACAAATTGACTGAACTCTAGCTTGATGTGAGGAGGATGTACAGATTCATGACATGTTACATTTAGTTAAAAATGAGCTAAAGTCATCGTACTAATGTTGCAACCTTTACCAGCTACTAACTGTTGAAGAAAAAACTGCATTCCATGATTAGAAAACTGTGAAACATAAACATGCCTAATGACACTTCTTCCATAATTTGCTTTTATCAGCTTTTTGTTAGTATGGCTCACTTTTTGAAGAAAACTACTTAAGTGCAGTTTTACTGCAGATGCACAAAAGATACATAGTGATTGAAGGATATATGGTCAGAATGTCTGCACAAGGGATGATAAAATCATAATTCGCAAATTCAATCTTCTTGATGATTTATATGGAGTCTTTTTTTTTTAATACAAAAGTCCTTGAATTAGCTGATTTCCAGCTATGTTTCATTGCAAAGGCGGGGAAGTGTTTGGAGAAGACAAAGAAAATGCACACAAAATGCTAGGATAACTGTAGTAAATGGACAATATTTTAATAAGACAAGATGGAAATGTGCCTACTTAGAAAGAACACTAAAAATAAAACAAAAAAATCCCAAGCCCACATCCCTGTCACCTAACTTGTTCATGTCTTGCTCAATGAACTTCTATGCCCATAAAAGGAGCAGCTGTATTGTAAGAGTTATTACAATGCAAACAGCTGTATTGGAACTAAAATCCTGAAAGCTAATCAGGAAATGGATAAAGATCCAGTAGAGCAGACACAGAGCCTGGAGCAGATAACTCATGTATCATTTTCTGCAGCACATATCAAGAAAGGAGACTGTGCTCAAATGGTTAATATGAGGGCAATCCAGCTGCTGACCTTAGGGTCTCACATGGACAAAATGGGCTTTGTAACAGGAAAAGAGCTCCCAGAGGCAAATAAGTTTAAACATATGTTTAATCCTCCTGTTTTAGAAAACTTTGTACAGCTTGCATTTACTGACTGTGGATGTGAATCCTGACTGGTTCCCAAAGAAAGAAATAAAATTGTTTGACACATGGAGCCTAATCCTCTGTTACCACACCAGTCGGCATGCTTGGTCTGAAATGTAGCAGAAATGCTGAATTCTGTACCCAGAATATTTCCACTGGCAGGGGGCTAGGGGAGACAAGCTGCTGAAAGCCTGTGCTGGGAAACTCCACAATCCTCCTCCTGTGCTTTGATTGGGTGCTTGAGGAAGAGGCGAAAGTGTGTGAGAACGTGGGCAGGGATGACTGAGTGGTCATATGAGTAGGTCTACACACAGCATGGATCCTTGGGCCTCAAACTCAGCATAGGGAACTATAGCCTCTGTTGCTGTCATAGACCGTATTAGCTGCCTGTTTTTGCAGGTGCTTTATTCCTTGTGTCCAGGCTGGGGGACAGGTATTTCTTTCCCTAGACTGCTGCACAATACTCTGTTCTCTAAGTCTGTGCTTGAGACCAGAATTGGTTTCCTTAGTTATATTTCAACTCATATGCATTTGCATTAGATCTCTTGTAGCATTTTTATAAGTTTAATTATGACGGTATAATGTACTACTACTTTCTCTCACTTATATGCTTTTGTTTTCTTATTGTACAGATGAGTAACCTAGGGAGACAAAGCAAATATTTGTGAAATTCATCAGTGGTTTCAGTTTATTATGGCAAGCTCTCTGCAGGTAAAAACTGACTCCACTTTTAAACAGCCCTGAGTGGTATTTTGTTTATAAATGCACAGGCATGGCGATTATGTTTTTCATCACTCTGACATACCAAGTAAGTGGAATGCTCACAAAGATTAGGGAGAGAGGACCAAATGCATTGCAATGTCTGAAGTGTTAAGAGAAATGTTGAAAAGTTACAATGGTCTGTTACTTTGATACAGAAAAAGGATTTTAAAAATCCAAGTGCTACAGATCATTAAAAATGTCTCTTCTTCTCATCTTACTGACAAGGCAAACTGAGGAAAACTTGAGAAGGTATTTTTCATGGAAATGTAAGGATTGCTCTGAAAATGGTCACCTAAGACTGTATGTGATGGCTGCCATCTTGGCTGACAATGGGAAACTTCAGAGCTGAAAGCCTTGGGCCAGGTCTACATACATTGCTATAACTACGTTCCTTGGGGGTGTGAAAAATCTATACCCCAGAGCAAAGCAGTTATACAACCTAACCCCCGGTGTAGATAGCACTATGTTGATGGGAGGTCTTCTTCACTGATTCTACTGCACTTCAATTTATCAGAGTGGCATGTAGAAGCATCTCTTAATGAATTTTCCCCTCCCCTGTTGCTTTCTGAAAAGCTTGCAGAAATAGGAATGCTATACAGACAAAACAGTTAAACTGACTGTTTGCAAAGTGCTGTCAAAAGGCTGGTGTAACTTGATTTTTAAGTTGACTTGATTTCCTTAACTTACATTTTCTGTACAAAAATGTTTAGCTCTGAACAG
Source organism: Chelonia mydas (assembly GCF_015237465.2). Classification (NCBI taxonomy): domain Eukaryota; kingdom Metazoa; phylum Chordata; order Testudines; family Cheloniidae; genus Chelonia; species Chelonia mydas. The sequence continues at coordinate 25,002,521 of NC_057853.1, forward strand.
CAAGTGAAATTGGTTAGTGAAAATCTGGCCCCGGCTAAACTGAATCAGAAATGTTGTGATAACTGATTGTTAAATAGTGAAGTATTTGAATACAGAGAGAAAATCTGGTTGTGTATTGTGGTATAAAGGCTTTATTGGCATCTGTTTGAGATGATGGCATTAGTCGCTAGTGACATAGGCACTTGTGAGTTACAGAGATCACCCCAAATAAGGGCCAATAAAACCTTTATAATACATCATTATAATTTTGTACATTGCACACATTTTACAGGAAAACTACTATTTGAAAAACATTTTAGAGAGTTTTAGAAATGTGTTTGGTACTGTCTTTCATATCTTTCTCCATAAAAAAAAATCCCAAGACACCAGGAACTATACATCTGGCATGGGTATGACAACTCTGTATCATCCGTTTTTTAAAATTTTCATACAACAGGAAATCCTAGAAGCAACACAGGTGAGCTGATTCTCCGCCTGTGACTGATCCACACCATTCATGTCTACTGAAAGAGTTGAGGGTGTCTGGTGCTACCTCTGAGATAATTAAAACCTTATGTGACAGGGTCAGGCCAGATGGCTGCAAGAGAGTGGTCGAAGGTAGATATGTTAGTCCCAGATTAAGCAGGTCCCTCTTCCCTAGGTAAAATAACAGAGATTATTCCAGAACACTCAGGAACTTGCTAGAACCAATTAAGGCAGGCAGGCTAATTAGGACACCTGGAGCCAGTTGGGAAGCTGCTAGAATCAATTCAGGCTAATCAGGGCACCTGGTTTAAAAAGGACCTCACTTCAGTCAGTGAGGCATGTGTGTGAGGAGCTGGGAGCAAGAGGCACTAGGAGCTGAGAGTTGGAAGGTGTACTGCTGGAGGACTGAGGAGTAGAAGTGTTATCAGACACCAGGAGGAAGGTCCTGTGGTGAGGATAAAGAAGGTGTTGCGAGGAGGCCATCAGGAAGTAGCTCAGGGAGTTGTAGCTGTCATGCAACTGTTACAGGAGACACTCTAGACAGCTGCAATCCACAGGGCCCTGGGCTGGAATCTGGAGTAAAGGGTGGGCCTGGGTTCCCCTCCCAACTCCTGATCAGACACAGGAGGTGTTGACCTGGACTGTGGGTTCCACTAGAGGGGAAGGTCTCTGGTCTGTTCCCCGACCCACTTGGTGGATCAGCAGAGAGTGTGGAGATTGTTGTTCTTCCTTTTCCCCATGCTGGCCAGTGATGAGGTTAGCTGAGAGACCAGCAGCTTTGAGCCACGAAAGTGGCCAAACTGAGGGCTGCCATGAATGTCTGAGGTGAGCAAATCCGCCAATAAGCGCAGGACCCTCCCAGGCAGAGGAGGAACTTTGTCACACTTATTTAAGGAAGGAAATGTATCAACATGCTGTAGTCTGTCCAACAGTTAAGAAACTCTTATTTGATACAACTTCTCTTTTCAACTTCTGACCAGTATTGAACCTCCCATTCCTCAGCAAGCTAGTAGCCAAAGGTCTCCTCCAGATCAGCCTAGATTCTAACAATATCTTGGACCCTTATCAGTCAGACTTCAGGCAGGGATATGAAGCAGAGATGACTAGAATGGCTCTAAAAGAGGATCTCCTTTTGGTCATATGAAGATCTTATCACTGTCATAACATCACCTTCATCTGGTGACATCTGCCCCCACAAGACGGCCTCCAAGTCTGCCCCCACAGCCTTATTGTTCACCTGAACTTCTTTCTGCTTCTGAATACCCAGTCATGGCTGGAAAAGAAAAGTCCTCTTTCATCCATGGATGGAAAAACCTACCCCTTCCTGTTTGATTTGGACTTGGTTTCTGTGATCTATATATGTATGGCCTCCATCATTGATTTATTGTAATGCTCTGTATGTAGGAATCAAGTCAGCACCTTTTTAAGTTCCATTTGATTTAGAACACCAATGTCCATCTGCTCAGCAACACAGGCTGCAGGGAACACGTTCTCCCCATCCTCTACTGTGTTAACTGGTTTCCCATGAATTGCAGGCAAAATTCAAAGTTTTGGTCCTCTGTCTTCTGAAATTTCCATGGGATCGCCTGAGGTAACCTGGGCCATCACCCCCTCCTGCACCCCAACCCACTGCCCCATCCCAGAGCTCACACCCTGCACCCAGATTCCTTCCCAGAGCCTGACCCCCTTATCTCTTCCACACCCAGTGTGATCATAACATCCAGATTAGTGGGTCAGTAACCTTTCTACCAGTTAGATCCATTTTGTTCCAGTGAAACTTATCAATGTAAAGAAAGGGGAAGCTGATAGTAATAAATATAAATCAGAAGCTAGGAATTGAAGAAAATTGATAAGGGAAGCAAAAGGACACAGGAGACTCAATGACCAGCATAGTTAAGGAAAATAAGAAGGATTTTAAATATATTAGGGACAAAAAGAATCCTAACGATGGTGTTGGTCCATTACTAGATGGAAATGGTAGAATTATCAATAATAATGCAGAAAAGTGTTCAATAAATATTTCTGTTCTCTATTTGGGCGAACAAACAGATGATGTAGTCCTATCCTATTATAACACTCTTTCTTTCCATTCCACTAGTATCTGAAGAGAATGCTAAACAGCAGGTACTAAAGTCAGACATTTTAAAATCAGCAGGTTTTGGTAACCTGTATCCAAGAGTTTTAAAAGAGCTGATGGAGAAGCTTGCTGGACCATTACTGTTGCTTTTTAATGCTTTTTAATAAGTGTTGGAACACTGTGCTCATTCCAGACAACTGGAAGAAAGCTAACGTTGTGCCAGTATTTTTAAAGGTTAAATGGAATGACCCAGGTAATTATAGGCCTGGCAGTCCGACATCAATCCCTGGAAGTATAATAGAGACGCTAATATGTGACTTGATTCATAATTAATGTAAAGGACAATTAATGCCAATCAGAATGGGGTTATGGAAAATAGATCCTGTCAAACTAACTTGATTTTTTTTATGGGATTACAAGTTTGGTTGATAAACGTAAAAGTATTAATGTAATATATTTAGACTTCTGTAAGGCATTTGCTTTGTAACACATGACATTTTGATTTAAAAAAAAACAAAAACCCTCTAGAAAGATATAAAATTAACATGGTACACATCAAATAGATTAAAAGCAGGCTAATTGATAGGTCTCAAAATGTAATTGTAAATGGAGAATCATCATCAAATAGATGTGTTTCTAGTGGGGTTCTGCAGAGATTGGGTCTTGGCCCTATGCTATTTAACATTTTTATTAATGACTTTGAAGAAAACATCTCCAAGAAGAATTCAGGGCAGGGGCACCAGAATGCATGGGGGAGGGGGGTCGGGGGGCCATAGCCCTATCACCTTTTACCTGCGTTAAGGGCGAGCGACGGAGGGAGGGGGTGAAGAGGAGCAAGCGGGGGTGGGATCTTAGGGGAGGGGATGGGCAGGGCCATGCCTGGGTGCAGGTGGACCTCCCACACTTCTAGGGAGCTAACGGTACTCCTGCTTCAGGATGCCCTCAAATCTCTCTGCCTTCACAGTCATATGCAAAACCCACTTCTTTGATTTAGTTGCTCCATGATAACAAATGCACAGTCTAGGCTATGCTATCATCAGTGAAGCGAGACAGAAATATGTGTACTTCTGAATTTTGTGAGGTACTTGCACAGCATGGTGACATGTGCTGTATAAGCACTTTAGATACATAACTGATAGGCAGGGGCAGTGAGTTGTATGGGCCCATGGTGGCCGGGCTCCAGGAATATTCTGGGCCCAGGAGCCTGGCTCCTCCAATGTTCGGGGCCAGGCCTCTCCTCCAGCCCCGCATGCCTCCCCTGGAGTGTCTCCTGGTCCCGCCTGCCACCCTTGAGCGATTTAAAAGGGCCCGGGCTGGAGGCCCCTGGCTGCCACCGCCACCACCAGCAGCTCAGCGGGACTAAGGTGGCTTCCTGCCCGCCAGCTCCACGCCATTCCCAGAAGTAGCCGGCACATCTCTGCAGCCCATGGGCGGGGTGGGGGGTGTGTGATCTCCCTGCACTGCCCCCACCCCGTGCGCTGAGCTGCTGCCAGAGGGGTGTTTCGGGAGCCAGTGCCACCCGAGGTAAGTGCCTATACCCTGACCCCCACCTGCACCCCAGCGCCCTGCCCCATCCCAGAGCCCACACCCAGCACCCAAACTCCCTCCCAGAGCCTTAGGCAGGTGGCGGAGAGAGGGGAGGCGTGACTTGGGCCCATTCTGGGCACCACCAAAAATTATCCAAACCTGCTGCTAGTGCTGACAGGGGAGCATGTTTGGGAACAAATATCCCTGATAGGCAAGCTGTTTCAGCCTTGGACTTCTTACCCATCCTTCTGAAGTGCCAGGCTTTGGCCACTGTCAGACAGGGTAGTAGACTACATGAATCACTGATCTGATCCCATGTGGCAATTCCAGTTATTTAATTTGGCTCAATATGCATTTAATAGCATAATGTCTCTTATTCTGTGTCAAGGATTATGCTCAAGTTCCTGATAGCAATAAGTATACTGACTGTTTTCAAGGACAAATTTGAATTAAACAGAGAGTAATCTGCTATCATAAATATTCTCATCAAGCTCCTTTTGGGAACACAATTGTAAATCACCTATCACAGTTATTAAACTAATGTAAACTATGAGACCGGAGAAGGCAAATAAGTGAATATAGCTTTTAGTTTTGAATTAACCTGACATCAGCCAGCAGTCATGGGATTGTAGGGGTTTCTTTCTTAAAAGCAAAACAAACTGCTCACCTTCAGCATTTACCGTACAACAAGGCCACCTCCTGGCAAGGAAAAATAACTTAAAATGAGTATTCAGTATGGATCATAAATAGTTTCTCAGTGTATTAACTCAGTAATTAATAATTAGGGATGTGTGAAACCCACTGCCACTTTTAGTGGCAGTGAACTAAAATTGGCATGTTTCACCAGAAATCGCACCTGGATGTTGAACTCTATTGCAAGTTCATGCACTCCTGAAAACTCCAAATGAACTTCAAATGACCCTTGCAAAATTTGCTGGTATGGTAACAAAACCATAGAATTTTATAATCCACTATTCTTTCCCCCCTCAATTTAGGGGTCCTTTGCTGGGGTGGTCTACAACTTCCTATCCCCACCTAAAGAATTCAGGAGGGTACCATAGTGGGCTGGTTATTCTTTATTCATTATTCTTCCCCCCTCTCCAATCTGATCTCCTTGGAGGAGCTAGCAGGGAAACCTGCTGTTTCCTATTTTCATAGATCCACAAGGGTTTTCTTGCAGCGGGAACAGAGCAAGTTCTGCCACCCAGGCTGTGGCCTAAAATGCCTCAGACTTCCCCTTGGAGATAGATGCAGTTTTGAGATGGTATCAGAAGTGGCGTCAGGAAGATCAGCTTAGCCATCTTTTGACTTTACTTTCAGAGAAACAAAAAGTTCACTTGTAGTATGAATCGATGGAGATTCCCTCTTCCTAGCTGAATAAAAGTTACCTTTATTGTAATTTTCCATTAATAAAAGTACTTATTCAGTGCTAAGACTTGCACTGCCCCCTTGAAAAGTCAATACAAAGAGGTTCCATGTGCCAAATGCTTACTGTGTGCCCTCAAATTTGACATTGGATAAGCCCTGTTCAGATGTTGCTGTAGTTGCTTATTTTGGAAGTTCATTCTCAAGAACGCTGAATGGCCAATTCACTTGTCCTGTTACATATAGAACATGGGATGAGAGAGGGGATTAATAAGAATAAAGTAAAAAAGAGCCCTCTGCCTTTCCAATGTTACAGATTTAAAATATACTTAAATCCTGTGTTGTGTTGACTCAGCCACTGCTGTGTTTTATACAGTGTGTACGTTCACAGTTTGACACCTTACGGACAGGGTCCAACCTTCTAACTGTATTAGGGAAGGAAAGAACTGTAAGTCACTTAAAGTGTAAAGGTGTGCAGCATAATATAATAATCTCTTTCTCCCAACTAAACTAACTTGGAACTGATGTAGTTTGATTTAGACAGTGTGTGTGTGTGTGTGTGAGAGAGAGAGAGCGAAACCTGATCTGTTGGGGATTTTAAAACTTTTTTTTAAAAAAACCCCTCTGAGACCCATCAGCAGAAACCTTGAGTTTCCTGTCTCCTTATCCTGCTTCTGTCCTCCAGCAACCGTGTGTTTCCTGTCTCCTTACCCTGCTTCTGTCCCCCTGCAATCATGTGTTTCCTGTCTCCTTTTCTCTCCTTCATTCCCTAGGATTGTTTCTGAGCTTTTACCAGCTGAGTTTTTCGTTCATCAGTGGGTGGCTTTATTATACTAGCACAAATCACAGCTTTGCTAGTACAATTGTGATACAGCATACTAGGAGTGCTTTACTGGTATCCTATACCAGCATTCCTACACTGCAAAGTACTCGTTTTGTAGGCATAGATTCAGTATTAATCTGTTTCAATTGCTTACCTGACCGCAGAAGGAGCTGGTGGATGTGTTTGTAAGGAAAACAAAACACACACACTCTCTGGATACAGTTATACAATGCAGTATATGGAAACAAAAGTTAAGGAGGAAATGACTGGTTTTGATTTATATTTCTCTCTGGTGAGGGAAGTTGGAGCACGATAAAGAAAAACTCCCTGTACATGGTTACCTTTCAACTGCATGTAAGTAGGTTAAGGATAAACTGAACCTGAATATATAAGTAGTCTCAGTCAGATGGCAACAAGTATCAGTCAATGCTGATTTGGGCTGACGTGATTTATTGGTAAGGCTGGCAGCAATTTTTGGCTCCAGGGTCACAAATGTTCCGATATGGGGACTTGGTTGTTACTTATGAGTTTAATTCTGAGAGTTCTTTTACTACTCTTGGCAGCAGTTTTTTTGTGTGACTTCTGTTCAACACTAATAAACATCTGTATAAATCTAGTCAGTAAAAGCTCTAGATTTTTAAAATGTTTAATATTGGACATGTTTCATATAGAACTGTACATGTTAAACTAATTTAAAACTTTATAACCATAACAAAAGGAGGAATGGTATGCGAGTGAGTGGGAAAGACCGACCAGAGATCGAAAATGAGTGTTTCTGCTTCTTTTGGCTTGATACTCCGGTTTGGAAACATGATTTAAAGGGAGACACTGTAAAGTACATTTTGGCTGCAAATTTAACTTATGTACAATGTACCTGACTTTTACAAAACACAAAATCCTATAGAAATAACTGCCATTATTTTTTAAAAACAAATATTCCTCTACAGTGTTTGCAACAGAAAAAAAAGTGAAACTAATCAGTCTGAGTTTTGTTGTTGTTGCCCAAGCTCACCTAACATAAGGAGTTTAAAAAAAAAAATCTAGTATTTGTAAACTAACATGGTTATATTAAAAGTGAGGAAATTTTGCTTTTTAAAAGTTAGGTTTTTAACATGATGCTTTCCCTTTTAAAATCCCTTTTAACATGATGATTTTCCTAGCCCTTGTGCAGATAACTCTTCCAATTCAGCATTTTACATGTGTAAAGTAAATTGTGCAAGCTTGTAGGATTGGGGCCAGAGGGTTCTGTGATTGTGCTGTGATAAAGTATTTGCAGGATTGGACCAGGAGGAGCTTATTTCACATTGCTGAATCTGCATAAGTCCCAATTAATGCTAGTAAGAGTTGTACAAAATGGGAGAATTAGCCTCCATTTGTAGTTTGTGTGGCCTCATGATCCATTTGGTTAATTGAAATTGTCGACTCTTTGAAGTTATGCCTTTTTGGTTTCAGATTTTAAATACTGATTTTCTGGGAAGGGATTAACTGACTGTAGTGCCAGGCTGCATTAACATTCTAATGTATACCTCCTTGGGTCCTGGGACATACTGTGGGTGGGAGTCAGAGGGAACAGGTACTGTGGGAGCACAGAGTTTCTGGCCTCCTTGTAGATCCTTCAAGCATTAAGGGTGATCACCCTCTTATGAGGTAGCCCCATCATCACCTCCATGGAGGGGGAGGTTTCCGAGCAAAAAGTTCCGAGTTTCCCATGGCTTTTAATGTAAAAAGGGTTTGTCAAGCTGTCCTGCAGTGGCTCAAGAGTGTCAGTACCAACCTCAGGGCAGACTGTTAAAAGCAGGGCACAAACCCCAAAATGGTTGTTAGTTCTGTGCTTAGATTTCACCAACCAATTATCAAGTATAAACTCCTCAAGCACTGTAACAGCCTTAACATGGAGTCAAAACAGCCCTTTTGGATACTTAGGTACTCTGAGCTATCTTGCCACCCAGGTAAGCATACCTTTGTGATAGGTGGTCCCTGACACCAAAGAGCACAGCAATATTCAGGATACTATCAGCCCCAAAGGACCAGTCAATTGCACCTTAGATCTCACAGAAAAGACACAACACTTGTAGTCAATCTTATAATAAACTGTCTAAAGATTTATAAACAAGAAAAAGGAAATAAGAGAATTATTTTCAAGGTTAAAGCAGGTAAACAGATAAACATACAAATGAGTTCCATTCTTAAGCTTCTATTTCTTTTTTAAACTTATATGCTAAGCAAACTCTCTATATATCCTTTAGGACTAACCCAGGCTAAGCACTGCGGATCCCTTGCCTATGGCTAGAAATCTTGCCCCACTAGAGGCCAAGGCGCAAAGAGATTAAGGTTTTGTCTACACCGTCAAGTTTTGTCGACTACACTTATATCAACACCCAAAAGTCGACTTAATAAAAATCTGAAAAGCTTGTTCACACTAGCCCACTCTGGTGACAGATCACATCCACATTGGGGGCACCATCGACAGTGTGAGTAATGCACTGTGGGTATGTATCCCACAGTGCATGGCAACACCTTCTGTTGCTAGGTGTTGTGGGAAGGCAGAGCAGATTGCGGCACATCTTGGGACTGTGCTAAATGTCCTGACATGCATTGCTTTGTGTCCCAGCCCTCCAATGGCTTCCCAGCCCTCCATTTCGCTCCATTTTTTCAACGGCCATTCTTTGCTGTGCACCCCAGCATCTGTAGTGAGAAGGGATGGATCCTGCACTTCTCTCCTATGCTCTGTTAGGTGTCATGAGGACACCGCGCATGGCAGTGCAGTTAATTGTGAAATTACTGACAGAGGAAGACTCGCAGGTGCCCGACATTCTGCATGATATGGATAGCAGCAACTTTACGTTGCTTTTGGCATTCACAGAGCAGCTGCGTAGGGTAGACCGTCGCTTTTGGGCTAGGGAAACCAGCATTGAATGGTGGGATTGCATTGTCATGCAGGTGTGGGATGAAGAGCAGTGGCTAAAGAACTTTTGGATGCATAAAGCCACCTTCCTGGAACTGTGTGCTGAGCTGGCCCCAGACCTGTGGCACAAGAACACCAGAATGAGAGCAGCCCTCTCGGTAGAGAAGCATATGGCAATCGCTGTCTGGAAGCTGGCAACTCCAGACTGCTACCGGTCGGTTGCAAATCAATTAGGAGTAGGAAAGTCGACCATTGGGGCTGCATTAATGCAAGTGTGCAGGGCAATAAATCGCATCCTGTTACAAAGGACCATGACTCTGGGAAATGTGCGTGAAATAGTGGACGGCTTTGCAGAGATGGATTTCCCTAACTGTGGAGGAGTGATAGATGGCGCACACATTCCAATTTTAGCACCAGACCACCTTGCAACAGAGTACATCAATAGGAAGGGGTACTTCTCCATGGTGTTGCAGGTGCTTGTTGATCAGGTTGAAACACCGTGGGCGTTTCACAGACAACAACGCAGGGTGATCTGGAAAGGTGCATGATGCATGCATCTTCAGGAACGCTGGCCTGAACAGAAAGTTGCAAGCGGGGAGTTTCTTTCCAGACCACAAGATTACAGTGGGAGATGTGGAAATGCCCATAGTGATCCTGGGAGACCTGGCTTACCCCTTACAGCCCTGGCTCATGAAACCTTACATGGGACACCTGGACAGCAGTAAGGAGCATTTCAACAACAGGCTGAGTAAGTGCCAGATGACAGTTGAATGTGCCTTTGGCAGATTAAAGGTGTGCTGGCGTTGCCTTTATGGCACGTTAGACCTTAATGAGGAGAATATTCCCATGGTCATAGCCACGTGCTGCACTTTGCATAATCTCTCTGAATCTAAGGGTGAAGAGCAACTTACCTGGCGAAGTGGAAACATTTCTTCTTCTGGGCGTCGGAGCGGAATATCTCCCCAGCCCAGTCATCTCTGCAGTCCATCCTGGATTACCTGTTTCACTTAAAGCACCAAGGTCTTGCCTCCTCTTCAATCAAGGTGCACTTGGCAGCCATATCATCCTTCCATCCTTGCATCCAGGGTAAATCGGTGTTCTCGCATGAGGTGTCGATCAGGTTCCTGGAAGGCCTTGAAAGACTCTTTCCGCTGGTCTGGGACTGGTTCCCCAATGGGACCTCAACCTGGTCCTCTCCAGACTCATGGGTCCACCCTTTCAGCCTATGGCTTCTTGTTCCCTTTCCCACTTGTCGTGGAAGGTTGCATTCTTTGTAGCTATTGCCTCGGCAAGACATGTCTCTGAGATTAAAGCCTTCACTTCTGAGCCCCCGTACATGGTACAGGAACTCCTCACTTAAAGTTGTCCTGGTTAACGTTGTTCCATTGTTACGTTGCTGATCAATTCGAGAACATGCTCATTTAAAGTTGCGCAATGCTCCCTTATAATGTCGTTTGGCAGCTGCATGCTTTGTCCACTGCTTGCAGGAAGAGCAGCCCATTGGAGCTATCTGGTGGGGGCTTGGAACCAGTGTGGACTGGCAGCCCCCCTATCAGCTTCCTGCTCCCCTAAGTTCCATGTGCGGCAGCCGCTCAGCAGGCTATCAATTGCTGGGCAGTTCAGCTGTCCCTCCCCCCAGTGCTGTGTGCTCCTCCTGCCCTCTGCCTTGGAGCTGCTCCCAGGAGCCTCCTGCTTCCTTTGCAGGGGATGGGAGAGTAGGGCTAATGTCAGGGTGTCCCCCTCCGCCCGCTCCTGTACCCCATCTCCATAGAGCAAAGGGGGCGGGGGGACAAGACAGGGCTCAGAACGGATGGAGCTTGCTGGCAGCAGCTGCTGTCTGAACTTACTGATCTACTTAAAAAGGAAGTGTACTTAGAGTGAGGTTGGCGTACTTAAAGAGGCAATGCGCATCTCTCTCTCTCTCTCACCCACACACACACATGGTGTGTGTGTCTCTCTCTCTCTCTGTCTGCCATGCTGTCTCCCCTCCTTCCATTCGTGCTGCCTTGTAGAGTGTGAGGCGACATTAACAACATGTTAACCCTTGAGGACTCAGCCGAGTGCTCATTCATCATTCAGCAGTAAGGCATTCCCTGGAAAATATCCCACACTCTGACTTCGCCACCTCAACCACACTTCACAATCATCATTGCTGTGTACAGTATTATTTGTTTAAAACTTATACGGGGTGTGTGTGTGTGTGGGTGTGTGTGTATCTGTATATCTTTTGTCTGACGAAAAAAAGTTCCCTGAAACCTAACCTCCCTATTTACATTAATTCTTATGGGGAAATTGGATTAGCTTAACATCATTTTGCTGAAAGTAGCATTTTTCAGGAACATAACTACAATGCTAAGTGAGAAGTTACTGTATTCTACAAGGACAAGGTCCAGCTGCGGCCCCATCCGGCCTTCCTGACAAAGGTGGTGTTGCACTTCCATGTCAACCAGGATATCTTCCTCCTGGTGTTCTGTCCAAAGCCTCTCATGACCTATGAGGAGAGGCAGCTGCACACTCTAAATGTCAGGCACACCCTGGTTTTCTAGCTGGAGCGCACTAAGCCCTTCCGCAGATCAACCCAACTCTTTATCACAGTAGTGGACAGGATGAGGGGCCTTCCGGTGTCCTCTCAGAGGATTTCGAATTGGATCACCACCTGCATCCGTACTTATTACCAGTTGGCGCGGGCTGTGCCCCCACCAATAGTGAAGGCTCACTCGACTAGGGGCTCAGGCGTCTTTGGCTGCCTTCCTTGCACATATCCCTATCCAGGACATCTGCAGGGCTGCGACGTGGTCTTCAGTACACACGTTCACGATGCATTACGTCATCACCCAGCAAGCCAGAGATGATGCTGGGTTTGGCAGAGCTGTGTTGCAATCAACATGTCCATGAACTCCTACCTGCCTCCGATGGTATTGCTTGGGAGTCACCTACAATGGAATGGACATGAACAAGCACTCGAAGAGAAAAGATGGTTATCTTTTATAACTGTTGTTCTTTGAGATGGGTTCCTCATGTCCATTCCATGACATGACTCTGTCGGAGTTCAGGCAAGAAGGAACTGAGGGAGGGGGGAGCCGACAGCGCCCCTTATACCGGCACATACATGTGCCGCTCCAGAGGGGCACCAGAGCCAGTCCCCTATGGATACCACTGAGGGAAAACCTTTGGGCAGTGGTGCATGTGGCAAGCATACACACCTACAATAGAATGGACATGAGCAGCACATCTCGAAGAACAACAGTTACAAAAGGTAACCATCCTTTATGGGTGATTTAATCCTGGATTGGATCAAGAGATCCAATCACTTAAGATTCTATTAATTTTCCATTTAAGAGTACTAGAAGCATAATCTTGCTCCAAGATTTGCACTTAGATATCAGTGTAATAGGTCTAATATTAAAAACCACAGAGATCTGTAAATCAATGGATTATGATTCCTGCCATATGAGTGGGATATTAATTTTTTAGAATGCTTACCTGTATTGAGTAACTGAGACCAAGAAATAAAGATCCATTCATTACATCTCTCACATGTATATCACCTTTTATTAAAAGGTCTGTTTCTGAAAATCTGGGAATATTCCTGATGATTTTCTATAAAATGGTCTTGTTGTGGGTTACTGCCAAACTGAAGAAAAAGAGAGGGAAGATGTACATTAACAAAACCTGAGAAACACACTTGTTAAAAGTCAAGTTTAAAAATATATATATATAAATGCCATCTTTGTCATTTTTGGTTAATTGGTCACAAACAGCAAGGCAGTATTCCTGGTGTTGAGTTTCCTTTTATTTTGTTTTTGTAATTTAAAACAAATAAGTTAGCTTTCTCTATTTCCAGAAAATTGAATTAGATTATCGCTGTGGGTCTGATCAATAAAATAAATATTACACTACTCTTTCTGTCCAAGAAATTAAATTATAAGGTGCACATTTTTCCCCCAGTGTGGCAGCTTTAGATACCCAGGACCTTATTTGAAAGGCACTGAGCATCTATATCTCAATGGGATTTGTATGTGCTTTAGCACTTCTGAAAATCATGCTGCTAGCACTTAATTAGAAAACTTGAATTCTCTTCTCTTTGTCTGGCTGCCTCTGTCTTAAATTTCAATACACCTTTGTTAGCACTGCTATAATGTCATTCTCTGCCTTTTATTGGATGAACAGCACATTAGAAACATTTGGATATATAAGCTTTTAAATACATGTTGGATGAATAAAGGGATATTTAAAACGCCACATTGTAATTTGTCTCTGTGTGACTTTTAGTGGGGAATAAGTCAGTGAAGAGGAAACTTGTTGGATGTGATGGAAAAAGTTGGGATTGTCTCAGTAGGACCATAACGTTTTCATATGGTTAGGCAGACATCCAGCTAACACAGATGCAGTGGGATAAGCATAAGGTCAGAGTACTAGATTGAACCAATTTTTAAAAAATTTTGTTATAACTGATGATGACTGTAATAAATGGGGGTGATAAACAAGTGCCCTCTATGATGGTTATTTTCATTGTGGTGTTTTATAGCATATAATATGTGCTGTATTGTGCAGCATGTATAAAAAGCTACAAATCCCACCTTCCAGACAAGAATCACACTTTCTTGCATGTCTGTAATGCTTAAGCTGCTTGCTTATCTATCTGAATTTGTCGTCTGTAAATTGAAACATGTATTTAAACAAGAGACAAATCGTTTATACCCTTGTGTGTTATTTTTGTTGCAGTAGCAGCTAAAGGCTTCAGTCAGGACGGGGCCTGGTTCTGCTGGGTGCTGTGCAGATGCACTAGCCTGGCCCCCACATCCCAGCTTACAATTTAATTTAAGCCGCAACAGCGATTGTAACAAATAGTAAACTGGAAGAGAGACAGGAGGACAAGAAGGGGACCCCTCATTACTGCAGTCTGCAGTATGGTGTTTCTTCTAACCCTTTTACCATAGTTTAGAAACTGTGCACCTTTATCACAGGCTGGCAGAGGATGCTCTTCTTCTCCTATCGAACCCATAGGATTAGCTTTGGTACTCTCCTCCCTTTCCCACATGCCACCTCAGATTGGGGCCTTCCATAATAGAAGGGGAAGATGTGTGAAGCCTCCAACACAAATGAAAGAGAGACAATAAGAGAATTCACTGTAGCAGAGGAAACTCTGAAGACCTGGTGTGCTCATCAGGAATGATTCTGTGAAATTTGGTATAAAATTAGATATTTAAATTTGTTTACGTTACTGATTGGCACTTGAAAATATCCCAATGTGTTGTTTCCAAAATAGAGAAATTAATAAAAAAAATAACAGATTTAAACATTATAACTGCAGAATATGATCAAATCTGGCAGTGATATAGCTGGTAAATGGATGCATTTTTCTAGTCTTTTCTGATGTAAGCTTCAATCTGTGTTGTTAACCTTATTTAATACCTGAAGGGTACCGTGTGTTGGATCCACAGATTAAATATATTTTTTTTTATTGTCTTCATATTATCTTATTCCAATTCATTTTTATCTTCTTGATATTTGTTATATTTGCTTACATTTTAAGCTGTAACCCATCACAAATGCTGGCACAAGCCAATGTTAGTTTCTGTCAAAATTACATGAGAAGACAATTACTCCTTAATGGATTCTTATCTCTGTGTTTCATTTCAAGGAAGAGTTCAAATGGAACATGTCTTTTTTCTTTTTGTTTTGCACTGCATTATATTTGGAGGACTTTTTATATGTGTATGATCATCTTGTCTAAGTGTTGATTTTAAAAAAAAATGATTATTAAACACAGCGATTTTGGGTGAGGTTCTCATAAGTACCACAATGGATGGGCTCCGTAATACCCATCCATCTAGACTCTTTTCATTTTCAATGTCCCGGTCTACTGGCAATTTCCTGGCAACTTAAGTCCTTTTGTTATCCCGTGCTCTAAAATTCTGATTTTAAAATTAAAAGTAATTTAGCAGAAAAGTACGATTGTACATAACAGTACTAGACAGGTGAAAATGACCAGTGTTGGGGATTTTACAACTTTGGGCAGCAGAGGGCTGTATTTACTAAGAATGTGAGAGTATATTGTTTTCTTTCCCTCGCCTTCTCTCTAACAAATATTCCCTTATGGTAAAAATAAACACACCAAGTTGTGCAGATAACTTCTAAAGAATGTGTACAAATAAAAAGGAATAGACTTGTTTTTAAAAGGTTTTTCTGTCATTTTCTTTAAAAAGATATAGGAAATTGTTCTCCCTTAAAAGTAGTAATCATAGCGTATTTATGTACCTTGTCTAGCTATTAAGGACCTTTATAATACTCCTGTCCTAGTTACAGGGCTATCTGTACCTCTGCCTCCCTTCTAGTCTCTCACATGCTTCAGGTACAGATACTTCAGGTGTTCAGCCTCTTGCCCTTACCTGTCTGAAGGTGGAATCTCGTGATTCCATTTCTCTTAGACTGGGCTGCAGGTGTACCACCCTGTGTCTACCAACCACATATCATCTTGCAGGGATGACTGGAATCCAGGCACCTGTGTTTCTTCCCTTCAGGACCTGTGACCAGTGGTACTGACCAAAAGCCTTCTTAAAACAAAGTATTTTTATTTAGTAGATTGAACAGAGTATTAAAGAAAAAGGGATTTTAAAACAACAAACTGCCTTCATGAGTATTTAGACTTCTCTAATCCTGTGCTTCACTACAAGATAAGTAGAATAGACTTTCATTTTAAATTACAAAAACAGAACCAATTCACATTCTCCTAGCCAGTCCAGATTCTTCTGTTTGTCAATCTGTTGTCCCCTCTTTTGGAGACACTCGGTTTAAGAAAGCCGCCAGCTTCCCTGGTGGTGTCGAGGCCCAATTACCATATTGTTCAATAGTTGTTGGGGGTTTTTTTTGTTTGTTTGTTTCAGGAACCAGGATGCTTCACACGTGGGGTCTGAAACAGTATTTCTTTTTCTTCATTGATGTCTTCATAGATTCCTCTTTTGATGTGTATGTGCCTTGTGCTTGTTATATCAGATTCTTTTGGCCAGCAGTGTTCACTGGGGTCATGCTTGCACTCTGCCTCACTCTGGATGCCCTCATATCCCTCATCTGAGAGCATAAAGGAGATAGGGGGCCTAACCGTCTCTGTTCCTTCTTACTGCCAGTGACAGTGAGACAGAATCCCTAAAGTGGCTGTTTACTGTATGCACTGTGGGATTTTTCTTAGACTTGTCTATATTATTTAGTTAGTATAGTTGACATAGCTCTTTCTCTTATTTACCTGTTGGCATTTAAACAAACAACTTTCTCTGTTAGAGATGGAGACAAGCTGGGATTTAGCTGTTATGGCTGAAACAGAGTCCTTCGGATTCACAACTTGTCTGTCCTGTGATGTGATTATTCTGCTCAGTGATGGACCTACAAGGTGCTTTTTTATTGCCTTAGAGAGGGTCACATCCCTGATAGATGCTCAATCGGTTGCTTCTTCTCCTAGAAGACCCTGAAAGCAAGAGGGGCCTGTCTCAAGTTCAACCTTTTTCTCATGGAGCTTTCAATGAGAACAAATCTTTCAACAACCAAATCCAGCAGAACAGCCAAGACCTTCTCCACCCAGTAATGGGCAAGGAGGTCATTCCCACAGTAAGTGCAGGCCTAAGTCACCATCTCTGTGAAATCTCTTTAGGTTGCTTAGTCAAAAGGCATTTTGTGGACCCAGATACATTTCTCTGATGCCACAGCACAGTCTCGTCATTTAGTAACCATGATATGGCTTGAGACAGTGGTCCACAGTTCACCCAGTACTGACCTCTTGGTACCAATATCAGCACAGTTGGTGCCAAGAAGCCTTGTGACAATGACTCCAGCACCGACCCTGATGATGCAGATGCTCCTGGCTCCAAAGACATTCTTGGTATTGAGTCATCTTATTGGATGCGGAGCTTGCAAACCAGTTTGCAGCAAGCTCATCAGTGAAGTTCAGAGCCTTCAGGCTACCATCAAATCTGGTCAGAGCATAGTTATCAGGGATGTGAGACATTGTCTGTCTTTGACCAAAAACACAGTGTGGGATTCTCTTATTGGCCCCAGGCTGCACATTCTCACTGGCCTGTTCGAAATCGGTTCAGAAGGGCCCAATAGCAGTGCGGCAAATCAAAGCCCGGTACATGCGTGGTCAGGTCAGTAATAAAATACTGGTTTCTGATGTGAGCTGCAGACCATTCTTCATGCCACATCGACGTTGCAGTGAAACATGGGCAGGGCAAGTGAGCCCACAACGGGTGCCTTGACGACAAGTGCGCTTTCGGGTGGTCAAAGAAGTCTGTGTATAATGGTAGGCTCGGGTTTGCTGTGATCTTCTCAACCATTCTGACTGACTGTAACATCCTCATAAAGGATGTTGCTTAACACAGGGATTGGTATTGAGTGATCTTGGGATGACTGCGCAGTCAGTCACCCTTGCTGTTGTCTGCTGTTAGAGCACCTTCTAGCTAGTATTGCTACAGTATTGATGAGCTCTTCTGATCAGGTTCAAGATCACCCTAGGACACCAGACAGCGAAACTTCCCCCTCTCACTTTCTTTAGAGGAAGAGTACTTGTTTCTTACTCCTCTTCTGAGCATAATACAGAGGCAACCTCCACCCATTCACCTCCTTCTTACAAGCTCTATGAATCCAAGATTTCATGGGGACCATCCACCTTGGTATTCACCCCCATGGCTCTCAATCACTTACTGCTACCTTATGCAGTCTGGGCCTTACTGAGCCTCTTGGATTATGCAACCAGCTGGGAAGCCTCCTTCTGTTGTCCGTCCCACCAGGGTTAGATTCCCCTTCTCCTACAAAATATCATAGGCCTACTCAAGAAAGTTAGTTGGTTCAGTACCATAGCCTGCACCAACAAGAACAGGACAATGAGGAAGAATATGTGCAGGAAACAGAAGCTCAACTGATTCCAGCAGCAATATAGTCTCTTATTTGACGAGGCAGACATACCTTCCACTCCTTGCCAGCTGGATGATTTTAAAATCCTCCAAGACTTTTTACATAGCATGCTAAGAGACCTTGAAAGTTCTGGTGGCAGTAGTACAAGAAAAATTCCACATGTTACTGGACATCATACTATCCTCCATGCCTGGAAGGCTTGCCATGCCTATTAACATAGGACTACTGGAAGTGCCAAAAAATGTGTGGGAAACTCCAGCATATGTGGCACTCATGCCTAAAAAAAGCAGATAGATGTTAGTGAATCCCTCCAAGAGATTTGAATATTTATGTATGCACCCAGTTCCTGGATTACTAGTAGTGGCAGCTCTGCATGGAAAGTCCAAACAACAATGGACCACAAGGATGACATAAAGGGATAAAGACTCCAAAAAATGGATTTATTTATCAAAAAGATTTATTTATCTTCAAGTCTGCAGATGTGTCTCTCAAATTACCAGGCATTTCTGTGAAAATATCTGCTGTTTAAAATTCAGGTCTCCATAATCCCTTCATAGCATCATCAAGACTAGTTTGTGGCTCTTGGCCTACAAGACACATACTTTGACATATCTATTAACCTGGCATTCAGGAAATACCTCAGATTCCAAGTGGGAGCATCTCACTACCAATACAGAGGATTGCCCTTCAGTATTTTAACTGCACCAAGGGAAGTTATTGGTGCTTGATAATCATAGCAGCTCATCTATGACTAGGGATCAGGTCTATCATCAAGAAGATCTTCCTCAACAGGTGAATGACTCCATCCACTTCATACTACACTTTTTTTTTTAAAAAACAACACTGGAACTCAGGATAAACAAGGAAAAGTCCCACTGTTGCCAACCCAGAGGACAGAATGTATAGGGCCTGTGTTAGATTTTACATCAATGAGAGCTTATTTACCACAGCAAAAGTTCCAGGCCATGGTAGTCATCATCATTAAGGTTAAGATTCTGTCACGGGTATTTTTGGTAAAAGTCAGGGGCAGGTCACGGGCAATAAACAAAAATTCACAGAAGCCCACGACTTGCCCTTGACTTTTACTAAAAATACCCTGGTCAGGGAGAGGGAAACTAACAGTTGGAGCGCTGCTGGGGCTGAGCTTTGGCAGCTGTGCCAGCCTCCCCGCTGCTCCTGTGGCAGGGCTGACTGCCACTGCTTCAGCTCCAGGGGAGCGTACCTAGCCCTGGCCACTGCTTCAGTCCTGGGGCTGCTGCTCTGATGGTCAGCCATGGCCCTGGGGGCAGGCACTGTGTCCCTGGGGACTGATCAGGGACTCCTGCTTCAGGGGTACTGGAGCTGACAGCTGCCTCAGCTCTGCCCCTGCGGAAGAAGTCACGGAGGTCCCAGAAAGTCACAGAGTCTGTGACAGAATCATACGCTTACTCGTCAGCCATCTGCATGCAAACCCACAGATATCTGTAAAAGAACACCTTAGACTTCTGGGTCACATGGCCTCCTGCACCTATGTCACCAACGTGCCATATTGCACTTCACTTCCATGCAAGGGTGATTGAAATCTGAAATCTACCCAGCAATCATCATATGGACATGAAAGTGCAGATCTGCTGAGAAATCTTCTCTCTAGCTGAGCTCTCTAGTCTGATCCCTTTTTGTCAGTCAAATATACCATTTTTAGAAGTCAAGCACATAAATCACATTTAGGATACAGAAAGATTGCACATTTCAATCTAGATACTTATAGCATATTTCATCACAGCTCCCTAATGGCCAAAATAGATCAAAGTGCATGAGTTGTCCTGGGGAGGTATGTACTAACTTGTGTAGGAATCCAGTTTCCAATGATGAAACATTACTTCATTTGTCTGAAAGTTTGAATATCTAGAATTTTGGAGATACAGTGAGCCATACATTCCCAGTCTGCTGTAACATGGAAAGTTCTTTTTGTCAAGCTGTTGCATAAGGTGTTCTGCCACTCACATTTTATTTTGTATTATGGCTTTTTTCCATTTTCTAATCATGCATAATAAGAATAGTGTACATGGTGTCAAGCATACTTACAATAAACGGCTTCTGTGGTAATTTAATCCATAAATTTTGAGATACAAGTGGGTGAGGTAACATCTTTTACTGGACCAACTGTGACTGGTTCCCCGAGATGCAGCCTGGAACTGGGATACCACTGAGCCCTCTGGCATACCAACCTGGGCTCCCTCTCACACTGTGATGCTGTGAGAAGCTGCAATCCTCTCCAGGTCCTGCATTACACAGCCATCCACAGGTAGGGATACACCCAGCTGAGTTACATGAATGCTTCTTCTAGCCACTAACAATAGAGGCTCCAGCCAATTCTCCCCAGCCTAGGACCCCAGAGCTGTACTGTCTTGCCCCAGTCAGAAGGCTGAACAGTGTAAGTTTACTACCCAGTATGCCCCTGCCACAATGTGGAGAGGACATTGTGACAGGGCAAGGCCAGATGGCTATAGAAAAATAGTGGGAGATAGATATATTAGCTCCAGGCTAAACAAATCCCTGGTACCAGGATAAGTGAAATGGCAGCTGCTCCAGGTCAATTAAG
The DNA here is from genome assembly GCF_015237465.2 of Chelonia mydas. NCBI lineage: Eukaryota > Metazoa > Chordata > Testudines > Cheloniidae > Chelonia > Chelonia mydas. The sequence continues at coordinate 25,023,168 of NC_057853.1, forward strand.
ACACCTGGGGCCAAATAAGAACTTTCCAGAAGGCAGGGAGAATGCTAGGTTGATTGGGACACCTGAAGCCAATCAGGGGCTGGCTGAAACTAGTTAAGTCTCCCAGTCAGTCAGGTGGGGGGCGCATGTCAGGAGCTGTGGAAGGAAGTTGCGCTATTGGAGAGACTGAGTAGTACACACCATATCAGGCACAAGGAAGGAGGCCTGAGGTAAGGGTGAAGTGGAGCCTGAGGAAGTGAGGGCTGCTGTGGGAGAAGTAGCCCAGGGAATTGTACATGTCATGTTTCTAAAAGGTCAGCTACCATAGCTGATACTATTAGGGTCCCTGGGCTGGAACCCGGAGTAGAGGGTGGGCCCGGGCTTCCCCCCCCCCGCACCTTTGCCCCCTGATTAATCACTGAGACTGGGAGATAACAGAGACTGTGCAAGGAAGGATAACTTCTCCTCACTTCCCTTGTTGGCTTATGATGAAAATGGCTCAGTAGACTGTGACCCTTGTCTCTAGAGAAAGAAGGGTTACGTGGAGGGTCACAGTGAGCCTCTGAGGCTAGCGAAATCCGCCAGGAAACGCGGGACCCACGGAGGCAAGGACAGAGCTTTGTCACAACATGCACCAGCCCTTGTTCCTAAGCAGATTTCCCTTGCACTTCAAACAACACACTGTTTTAGGTAAAATATATAACAGATTTATTATCTACAGAAAGATAGAGTAAGTGATTATAAGTAGTAAAAGTACAGCTCAAAGTTGGTCACCTAAGAAATAAATGTAAAATTGCAATCTGAGTTCTATAAATTAGACAGGATTTGAATCAAGCAGTGTCTCACCCTGGCAGACAATACAAGAAGGTCACAGATCTTCCATACACAGGCTGAAAATTCCCGTCAGCCTGTGACCACCTCCCCAGTTCAGTCTTTGTTCTCCAGATGTGCTTCCAGGTGTTGAGTTGTGCGGGGAGTGAGGCCAAGTGATGATGTCACTCCCCCTTTTATAGCTTATTCAGCTTGCTGGAAAGATCCTTTGCTGTGCCGTGAGTCAAGCAGTCTCCATTGTTTACATGCTATTTCTGAGAAGTTTCCATTGTATACAGTTCCTGGGGTAGGGTTTTGTAGTGTGGATTCCCCTTCATGGGCCATCCATGATGTCTGGCTTCTCCATGGTTGTACCTGAGAATATGGTGTTCCAGAGTGTTGCTTTGGGGTACAGAGCATCACACCAATCTTCACAGAGGGTTTGTGGTCATAAATTCATTAATGTAGCAAAGTTCTCAGATACTGTGCTGATGAGTGGCAGAGAAATGCTGTTAAGAAAAATAATCAGTTTCTGTGAACCATTCTACTAGTTGGAGGAAATTTAAAGCACTTGTGAATTAGTATCATAGCTCCTACTGAAAGTCAGTGGAAGTAATGTGTCCAACTGTGGTGGGCATTTTTGAGAACCCCATTCTAACTTTTACAGAGAGACTTTTGTTTTAGGTATATTTAACCTCAGTATGTTCACCAAATACCAAGGTAGGTTTATCCTGCAATATAATCCACCTTTCAGGGTTTTTTCCACTTTACCTGCTGTGGAAGTTGAAGAGTAGGAAGTATTTGTCCTGCACTAAACTACACTGTAATATTGGCACACTGTTCAACACTTGGTGCGTTCAACGCCAAAGATTGTTGTGTTGCAGTGGGGGATGAAGTGATCCCTCTGCGTATCTGTTTGTGAAGCGCTTGGAATCCATTGGGATGAAAGATGCTGTGTTAAAGACAATATGTTCTTCTTCGTGTGCTTGCTCATGTTGATTCCATTCCAGGTGTGTGCATGCCCACGTGCATGGTTGTCGGAGATTTTTGCCGTAGTGTTATCCATAGTGTTGGCAGTGGCACCCCTTGGAGTGCCATACCTATGTGTCAGTATATCAGGCACCATCAGTCCTGTGCCCTCTGTTCCTTCTTACCGCCTGTGATGGTTAGTCGGAGCGCCTTTCCTTGCATAGCTAGGGCTTGAAGTTTCATATCTACTGACTGAGCCTTAGGGCCTTGTAAATAGTTTGTTTATAATAGTTAGTGCTAAGTGTAGTTAGAAGTTAGGGTATGTCTACACTGCTCATGTTACAGCGCAGCCATGACAGCGCTGCGATGTGGACAGTGCACTCATGCTTTATTGCTGGGGGAGAGCTCTCCTGTTGATTTAAAAAAAAAATAACCACCCTGAATGAGGGGTGGTAGCTTTATCGCGGGGAGCACAGCTCCCAACGATAAAGCGCTGTCTATACTGGTGCTTTTCAGCGCTAAAACTTTTTGTCATTCAGGGGGGTGTTTTTTTGCACCCCTGAATGACTAAAGTTTTAGTGCTGAAAGTGGTAGTGTAGACACAGCCTTAGAGTCCCAGTGAGGACTTTGCCACAGGTGGGGCATGCCCCCGTCTCCACGGTTTACGCCCTGCACGGACTGTAACAGGCCTATGCATGTAAGTGACCCCCCCAGCAGCTTTCTCAAATGCTTGAGGGAATCACACGTGAAGGACAAGTGCTGTATTTGTAAGAACTTTCAGCCCAGGATTCAATGGGAGTGGGATATGCATTTGTGGGCTCTCCTCATGGAGTCTGCCCTTCGTCCGGCTTCCAAGCCATCGCGCCAAGACTCACCGAGTCCCTTGGCCTCAGGGCGCAGTGTATTCCTGGCACCGGGCTCCATCTGGCACTGCTCCCTGTTGCTGGTGCCCAAAAAGAAAGCATGGAAGCATGGCTATCAGGCAAAAAAGGCCATGGGTCATCAGGCCAGGGACCCAATTTGGGCCTCCTGGCCACTCTGGAGCGAAGCATCCATGCCTCCCCAGTCGGGGCCCTTAGCCCCTTAAAAGGTCCACCACTGACTCCGGAAGAGGTATGGGACCCTACCCCCTGACGGCACCAATGCCTTCCCAAGCTCCCCCGGTACCAAAAGAGGAGAGGCCTCCGCCTGTGCCACCAGCACAGCACGTGCCGCAGGAAACGGCAAAGGCTGTCCATGAGGGCAAGCCAGCCACTAAGACCCCTCAGGGGGCAGTGGAGCTCTGCCAGTCCCCCAAGACAAGATAGTGCTCTCCACCTCCATGCCACATATCTCCAGAGTCGCAGCCCAGATCCTGTGGGGCTTGCCCTCAGTCACCGACACCGTGATTGCGGTCCCTGCTGTCTCGACACAAATTGCCTAGAGGGAGGCGCCGGGATCTGTACTACTGCCACTGTTCATCCTCCCGTGCCAGTCATCCTCTCAGTGCAGATCTCGGTTGCCTGCCCTGCGGAAGTGCTCCCCGTCGCGTCTCTGGTCCCCCTGGCATTGGCAATAGACCCCTCCATACCGGCACCGATCCTCTCACTCCGGGCACTGGTCTCTAGCAGCGACAGTCAACAGGCAGACTCAGGTGTCAACGGCCTCACCGTGCTGTCCGGAAGGGGATTCCTCTGGTATGGAAGGGTAGTTCAGCCCCCTGCCCAGATGCCACCAACGTGTTTGGGCACCGAGGCTGTGTTGACATTGACAGCGCCGCCTTGACAGCACGGCCAGTGGCCAGCACGGTGGCCTTATTGGAGTGCGTGGGGAGTGCCGGTCATGGTGGTGCCCATTTCGCACCGCTCATGTGCCACAGCCTTGGAGCAACAGCTGGTGACACCGGGCTCAGTGCATGAGATCCACTCAGAGGTCTGGGTAGAGGAGACAGCGCCCACCCCAAAACCCCACTCCCTCTCGGGGGATGATGTCCCGGAACCTCCCTCTGTGGTTCAGTCATCGTCCTCATTCCCGGATGAGGTGGTCGTGGGACCCTCAAGGGCCAGCCTACTGGACGATTTTAAGAAACACCAGACCCTGCTTTGATGGGTGGCCAAGAACTTGGGCCTAGAGGTGAAGGAGATGGCTGAGCAGGCAGACACCTTGTTTAGTGTCCTCTCAGCCTCTCCCCCAGCACGTGTTGCACTATTAGTGCATGACAGGGTCCTAAAAATTGCCAACGCCCTCTGGCAAACCCCATCGTCCATCCCACCCATCTCCAAAAGGGCCAAAAAGAAATACTTTGTCCCAGACAAAGGGTTCGAGTACCTTTATACCCACCCACCTCCGGGCTTGCTGGTTGTCTCTGTGGCCAACGAAAAGGACAAGCAGGGGCACACTAGTTCAACTCCCAAAAATAAAGAGGCCAAAAGACTTTTTGGGAGAATAATTTATTCAAAGCCAGCCTGCAATTTTGGGTTGCAAACCATCAGGCCCTTTTGGGCAGGTACAATTTTAACTTATGCTACTCCCTCCTGTGTGTTTGAATACCTCCAGGGTCCCAGGAATTTGGCAACCTGGTGGAGAAGGGCACCGCAGTGGCTAGGTGCATTCTTTAGATGGCATGGGATGTGGCAGACTCGTGGCCAGGGTGGTCACATTGGCGGTGGTCATGAGGCACAGCTCCTGGCTTCAGACCACTGGCCTGTCCCAAGAGATGCAGACCTCTATTCAGGACCTCCCATTCAATAGGAATGGTCTATTTTCGGAGCAGACTGATGCAAGGCTGTATGGTTTAAATGACACTCAGGCCACCCTTCGCTCTCCGGGCATGCATGTGCCGCAGTCTGCACGGAAGCAGTTCTGGCCGCCCCCGCTGTCATGGCCTTGGCAGCCTCATCAAGGGCCTGCAAGGAGAAGGGATAGAGACACGAGCTTTAGTCATTAACACCCTTCCTCCTCCCACTCACCCACACAGCCTGGCCAGGCGAAGCATCCACAAACGCTCATTTTGAAGGTGAGCTCCAGAGCGACGCCCCAGTCAATTCCCAAGATCCATCTTGTTCTTTCCTCACCCGTCTTCATCCCCACTGTTTTGGCCTGGTCGTGGGTCACCTCGGACCGCTGGGTGCTGGGCATAGTATCTTGGGATTATACCCCGTGTTTTTCGGCAGCCCCTCCCTCCCACCCTTACTCTTCCCTGTCCATCTTCAGGGACCCTTCTCAAGAGCAACTCCTCGTCCAAGAGGTCAAGAACCTCCTAGACCTGGGGGCAGTGGAGGAGGTCTCTCAGGACATGAAGGGAAAAGGGTTCTATTCCTGCTACTTCCTAATCCCGAAAGCAAAAGGGGGCCTCAGACCCATTCTGGACCTGCGTTGCCTCAACAAGTCTTTCAGAAAGTTGAAATTTTGCATGGTCTCCCTGACCTCCTTCATCCCCTTCCTGGATCTGGGAGACTGGTATGCCGCCCTCAACTTGAAGGATGCTTATTTCCATATTCCAAGGTCACAGACGTTTCCTCCGTTTCATAGTGGGCAGATGCCATTTTCAATTCCTGGTGCTGCCCTTTGGCCTCTCATTGGCCCCAAAGGCGTTCACAAAATGTATGGCACCAGAGGCTGCTTACCTGAGATGTTGAGGGGTCCAGGTCTTCCTGTATCTCAACGACTGGCTCATCAAGGGCAGGTTTCGGGAGCAAGTGCAGAGAAGCCTTGATCTGGTGTGTTCCACCTGCTGCGACCTAGGCCTGTTAATAAACATGAAAAAAACCACCTTAATGCCAGTCCAGCAAATGGAGTTCATTGGCGTGGTTCTCGACTCCATGCGAGCCAGACCCTTTCTTCTGGAAGCACGTTTTCAGGCTATGTTGGACCTGATCTCCCATGTAAAGAACCACCCGCTCACCACGGCTCACACCTACTTGTGGCTGTTGGGCCACATGGCCACATGTACATACATGGTCAGCCATGCTCGGCTCCATCTCTGGCCTCTGCAAGCATAGCTGGCATCAGTCTACATCCCCAACAGGCACGACTTAGAGAGGGTAGTCAGGATGCCGGACCGCATCAGGTCGTCCCTGGTTTGGTGGTTGGACCCCAGGTCAGTATTGGAGGGTGTCCCCTTGGTAACCCCAACCCCGTCGCTGACCCTGGTCTCCGATGCTTCAGACCTGGGCTGGGGAGCCCACCTGGACGAGCTCAGCACCCAGGGCCGCTGTTAGCCAGATGATCTGGCCTTCCATATCAATGTCAGGGAGTTCAGAGCGGTTTGCTTGGCTTGCTAGGCTTTCTTGCCCCACCTGAAAGGCAAGGTGGTACAGGTCCTGATGGACAATACCGCCGCAATGTATTCCATGAACAGGCAAGGTGGTGCCAGGTCTTCGGCCCTTTGTCAAGAAGCTCTCTGCCTTTGGGATTTTTTGTGTCCGGCAGGCCATTCATCTTGTCGCCACGCACCTGCCTGGAACAGGAATGTCTTGGTGGATCGCCTCAGCAGGACTTTCTCATCTCGGTACGGGTGGTCACTCCATCTGGAGGCGGTTGGTATTATCTTCTGGAAGTGGGGGACTCCCCAGGTGGACTTGTTCACATCCCGTCAGAACAGGAAATGTCACGTGTTCTGTTCACTCCAGGGGATGGACAGGGGTTCCTTGTCACATGATTTTCTGCTCTTGTGGTTGGGGGCCCTGATGTACGCCTTCCTGCCAGTGCCGTTGATCCACAGAGTCCTCATGAAGATCAAACAGAAAAGGATGAAGGTTATCCTAATAACCCCTGAGTGGCCTTGCCAGCACTGGTTCGTCACACTGCTGGATCTTTGGGTAGCCGCCCTGCTGCAGCTACCTCTCTAGCTGGACCTGCTGTCCCAGAACTACGGCAGTCTTCTGCATCCAAACTTGGTGGCGTTGCACTTGACAGCATGGCTACTGCATGGCTGAATGCAGAAGAGTGGGAACGTTCAGCCCAGGTCCAACATGTCTTGCTGGATAGCAGAAAGCCTCCAACAGAGCGACTTGCCTGGACGAGTGGAAAAGGTTCATGTGTTTGGCTTTGGAATGGCATATCCGGGCCTTGAAGGCCTCGCTGCAGGTGATCCTGGATTATCTTCTGCATCTCAAGCTCCAGGGCTTGTCCCTATCATCGATCAGGGTCCACCTGGCTGCTATTTCAGCTTTCCACCCTCCGTTCCAAGACAGGTCAGTCTTCGCCCCCAACATGATGGCCTGATTTTTGAAAGGTCTGGAGCGTCTCTACCCTCACGTCTGGGACCCTGTCCCTCCCTGGGACTTGAATCTCGTGCTGTTGAGGCTCATGGGGCCTCCCTTTGAACCTCTGGCTTCCTGCTCTCTTCCGCTTCTCTCCTGGAACATTTCGTTCCTGGTTGCCGTAACGTCTGCCCACAGGGTGTCTGAGATCAGGGTGCTTACTTCAGAGCCTCCCTATACAGTATTCTACAAGGATAAGGTCCAGCTGCGGCACACTGGGTGTTCCTGCCTAAGGTAGTTTCCCAGTTTCATACCGGCCAGGACATATACTTACCTGTCTTCTTCCCGAAGCCTCATAAATCAGAAGAGGAACCTAGGTTGCATGCCGTGGATGTCAGGAGGACGCTGGCCTTCTACATTGACCGGATAAAGCCGTTTCTCAAGTCAACACAGCTGTTCATTGCGGTGGCAGACAGGATGAAAGGTCGTCCAGTGTCTGCTCAAAGGATTTTGTCCAGGATCATGGCCTGCATCCGCTACTGCCATGAGCTGGTGAAAGTGCCTCCACCAGCAGTAGTCAAAGCACACTCCGCTAGAGCGCAAGCATCAGCAGCAGCCTTCCTGGCCCAGGTGCCAATCCAAGATATCTGTAGAGCTGCTACCTGGTCATCTGTCCACACGTTTACATCATTTTATGCACTTACCCAGCAGGCCCAGGACGATGCTGGCTTCGGCAGAGCAGTGCTGCACGCTGCAAGACCGTGAACTCCTAGCCCACCTCCATTGACGCTGCTTGTGAGTCACCTAGAATGGAATTGACATGAGCAAGCACTCGAAGAAGAAAATGCGGTTAACTACCTTTTCATAACAGTTGTTCTTCGAGATGTCTTGCTCATGTCCATTCCATTATCTTCCCTCCTGCTCCTCTGTCGGAGTTGCTGGCAAGAAGGAACTGAGAGGGCATAGGATCCGCAGCACCGCATATGCCGACACTTGGGCTTGGCACTCAAGGGGGTGCCATTGCCGACCCTATGGATACCGCAAAGGCAAAAATCTCTGACAACCGCGCATGTGGGCACGCACACCTAGAATGGAATGGACATGAGCAACACATCTTGAAGAACAACAGTTACAAAAAGGTAAGCAACTGTTTTTTTTATTAACCCGAGGACACAGGATAAGTTATGGAAAAATGCCAGCAATTTGGCTACACGTACATATTCACAATAAAATAAAAATAAAAAAATCCCCAGAACAATTTGTGCTTCCAAGATAAGTCAGACCATTACTGTTCCATAGCATATAAAGAAATACACATACACTAATGTTCCTGTTGCTCTGATGGCTGCTGATAGTACCTATATCAATTATATGAAAGACCACAGAGATAGCTGTAAATTGTAATTTTCCATCATCCGTGGCCAAGATCACATCTCTCTTGTTTTATTTTCTGGTACTTCATGACTCCTACTTTAACAGCCAAAGCAAGCATTGTCTTTCATGTTCTGGTCCTAGATATTTCTGTATTCAGACAGAGAGAAACTGCTCTCTTGTTTTTGTAATTAGCGAATTTGTCAGCTGACTCTTGTTCGACAGGCTCTTGAATTCAGTTTCCACTCCAATAGCTTTCATCCTAGCATTCTGCTTTTCTCCTCCCAAACCCTAATCTTTAATAAAGCCTCTTTTTGATACCAGAATCTGAGTCTTCAGCATGGGGAGTGTGAAAAAGCAGATGGAAGACATACTAAAAAACACAGCTAATATAAAGGCAGGCCATAGGAAACACTCCAGAGGAAAGAGGATGACTTCAAATATGATGGGATTAATGAAAACCTGATAAATGCAGAATAAAGCACTGTGTAGTTGCTCACCTGCTGCTATAGAAATAGAAAACAACAATAACTGGCGTAGTCTGAAGCAGATCGTTTCCACATGTTAGTGAATCAGTTACAAAGTTTCTACAAATCATGGGCTCCTGTCACATGAGTACAATCAAATACTAGTGCCATAATTGCTTACTGTTTGGGCATATATCACACATTAGTGGTAAATAGCTTAAAAATGTCTGTTACATTGAAAACCAGTAATAATATTTGGCATACTTACGATAGAGATTTTCAAATATGCATTACTGGAACAAACTCTGGTATTTTTTATTGTTTCAGTAGTCATGAATGACCAGAGTTCCTTAGCTGGCTGGTGTTCTAGGAGCTATTGCATGTTCTGTTTCTCTGGCCTTTTTCTTTCCCTCTTTCTTTTTTCTTTTTTTTAAGTGCAAGTCAGTAGGAGTAAGTTTCAGTGTTCTGTCTTGCACAGCTCCTTCTACCAAGAACTTTGCAGATATAATAAAACTAAAAACAAAAGTCCTTCAAAATCTTTTTTTAAAAAAACTTGCATGCAGTGTAGCTGTAGCTATGTCAGTACCAGGATATTAGAGAGATAAGGTGTGTGAGGTAATATCTTTTATTGGACCAACTTTTGTTAGTGAGAGAGAGAGAGAGACAAGCTTTGAAGCTTACACTGAGCTCTTCTTCAGGTCTGGGAAAGGTACTCTGTGTCACAGCCCACAAAACTAGTATCTCATCTCTTAGATCAGGGATGGGCAAACTTTTTGGCTTGAGGGCCACATTGGGGGATAGAAATTGTATGGCGGGCCATGAATGCTCACAAAATTGGGGTTGGGGTGCAGGAGGGGGCGAGGACTCTGGTTGGGGGTGTGGGCTCAGGGGTGGGGTTGGGGATGAGGAGTTTGGGTGTAGGAGGGCGATCAGGGCTGGGGCAAGGGTACAGGAAGGGGTGCAGGTTCTGGCTGGGGGGGTGGGCTCTTGGGTGGGCCTGGAAATGAGAGGTTTGGGCTGCAGGAGAGTGCTCCGGGCTGGGATCTAGGCGTTTGGAGAGTGGGAGGAGGATCAGGGCTGGGGCACAAGATTGGGGCATGGGGAGAGGCTCAGGGGTGCAGGCTCCAAGCGGCGCTTACCTCAAGTTGCTCCCGGAAGCAGTGGTATGTCCCTTCTCCAGCTCCTACATGGAGGCGCAGCCAGGCGTCTCTGCATGCTGCCCCGTCCGCAGGCACTGCCCCTGCAGCTCCCATTGGAGTGCATATGAGCTGGAGTGGGGCCATGCTGCGGTTTCTGGGAGCCATGTGGTGCGGCCCCTGACCCTGCACCCTGGCTGGAGCAGGGGCCGAGCTGCAAGGTGTGGCCCCCCACCCAGCACCCCGGTTGGAGCTGGGCTGAGCTGTGTGGTGCGGCCAGCGCCCCGGCCGGAGCGGCTCCCAACCCAGTGCCCTGGCTGGAGCGCTGGAGCGGGGCAAGCCCCAGACCCTGCTCCCCAGCGGGAGCTTGTGGGACAGCTTAAAACAGCTCGTGGGCCGCAGTTTGCCCACCCCTGTTGTAGATGATCCCTTGGTCTGATCCAGTATGGCATTTCCCACTTTTGCAGTGCAGTTTATTAAACTTGTTTTAAAAGTTTTAAATGATCTGAGACTGTTTCAAGAGCCAAGATCCAACATCACACCTCCAAACTCAAAATATTTTGTCCCTGATCCAAAGTGTGTATTTTAGAGCCATCACTAGTGTTAATGCAATATTATTTTGTGAATACACTATAGTATAGCCTTAACTAAATTCTTGTTAGCAATGTATTCTTACATGCTTTTTATAGTTGATGTTAGTATGAAATAAATATAATAGGCTGTAATGTAACTGGAAAATTTATATAGGAGAGATTGTAAAACACAACTTGGTAATGGTGGAGGCTAGGTAACTAAATGTTTTCTGATTGTGAATTGATATTCTGAATGGAGCTTTCATCGGAGCTATAGTTTCATCAGGTTGTACTCCACTGCATTCAGAGGTTTCTATAGTAATTGCTATGGTAACACTGATGCAAGAAATGTTCCCACAGGCGCCCAGCTGTGAACAATGGCAGATTACTGAAAACATTTTGCTGCATCTCGATTAAATTATTGAAAATATCCCTTCAGAGATAAAATGTAAATAGTCAAAAATTACTTATTTACTAGGCAACATGGTCATTCTCCTGATAAAGATCTAAATGCTCTTATTAAAGCAATATTTGGTTACAAAATATCTACCATATGAAAGTCTTTCCTATTGCCTATGTGGATTCAGAGAGATTGTCAAACTGTTCAGACCTAAAATTTTGTTAAAGATGTTATAATTTTGAAAGAAACATTCAGATGCTAACTATATAGGATATATATAAATCAGTAAATTGTCCTTCAAAAATTATAATTTAATAGATAACACTATTCTTCTGTAATGAGGGTATTTAAGAGGCTGATCTTTATTTCCTGACCCAGTCACATGACAGACTATGGTTACAAAAGTCACATGGCAGGGATCAGTATTCGTTAATTCTGGTGTCTAGTCTTAAATGGCCCATAAAATCTATTTTCATCAATCTGTGTTGATTTAGCAGGCTTAAATTAACCAGTACCATTCCTAGAGCTGTGCTACATCAGTCAACAATGTGCGCAAGCAGAGATGTTCTGTTATCAAACAATACTGTATATATTGAAAGTGTTGTTAAAACCAGCGTGTTGCACATTAAGATACGATTTTGTTCATGCAGTCACTTTATTCTGAATGGAAGTTAAAGTAATACAGACAAAGAGGAAAACAATCCAATGTTTACCACATGGACATAGATTTTTTTTTTTAACTTGAATGTATTTTACAGATTGATTTGTTAGTTACTGGAAGTTTTGTCTGCATGTGAACTGCAAGACAGAATCCTAAATTATTATAAAAAATGGGGCATGAAAAATTCAGTACTAAAAAAATACCATCAAGTTGTTTTAAAGATGTAGTGTGTCAAGACCAAATGTAGATAACAGGCAGGCCACAACATGATTGAAAGTGGTGGAAAACAGGGTTTCTAAATCCCTTTGACTAGTGTCTGTCCTCACTTACACCTGTACAATTTCACTGATATTGCACAACGTAAATGAAGAATGAATTCAACTCAATATTTACATTTAATTTGACTTCTTGGAACAAACAGACTGCCCAATGATCCAAGTGTAATGAAAGATTTGCCAGTCAATTCTTCTGGTCTATCTAAGTGTTATATCATTGGACACTGATCAATTGAATTCAGTTATATAGTAAACACTGCTTTCCTTAACAGAGCTGAGTGGAAAACGGTTTTCTTGTCCTGTGAAAATTTTCAAGATTTTGAAATTTTTTCCTTTCCTGAATCAGGTCAAAAAATTGAAATTTTGGGGGGCGGGAATTAATTAAGGGTCAGTTGAAACATTTTGTTTAGATTTCAACCATTTTAATTTTTTTACTATAATTAGCTACATTTTGAATCAAAAAGCCATTTTGAACCAGAAGAGCAGAGATTTTTGTTTAGAAAATGTCAAAAAAATTGCATGTTGATACATTTGAAACTTTTTCCCCCAAACCTTTTCAAATTGAAAAAATTGTCAGAACAAAAACTTTTCGCTGGAAAGACTTGGTTTCAATTAATCCGCATTTGCAAGTGAAAAAACATTAGCTGAAAAATTCCAACCAGCTCTAGCACTTAGTACTCTTTGCCTGATTTTATTGCTCATGTACTTAGTTAGGCAAGTGCCCACCACCTTACACATCAAGCACTTAGTAAGATTCTACATGCCTATTATTGGACAATAATCTACAAAGCAGCTAAATGGAATTCGGCATCGTTTCTATAATTCCCTGCTCTGGAAAGTCTGAACACCTGGCTAGTTTAGACACTGAATTATGGAGGTATCTTTCACCTTCTTAGCAGGTGGTTACCACACACCAGAGTTAAAGATTATTGGCAAGGCCACAGTCACTTGGAAGATTAGTTTTTTAGTTCTCAGTGCTGATAGACTTGTAACTTTCCTAGAATTAGACAAAGTCTTTCTTTGTTTCCAAAGAAGAAGTATGTTCTAGTCATTCGAGCTATAAAAATATTCCTTTACGCAACAATTATCTTTCTTAGTGAAAAATACTTTGAAAGCAACGATCTGCTTTTAATTGATTACATTTTATCAAAGCAAGTCTCCTTCCTTGACTGACTGGCATAATGCCATGTCTCTAATGATCAGCTATAAAAAAGTAGCATTTTGGGGACAAGGAAGATGATAGCGCACACCAGGCAAGCGGAGAAACTGTTCTCCCCGACAGCCAGGAACTGTTTATCACCTTGGAGCCAATACCCTCCCAACCTGGGCTCCCGGACCTTGAAGGAGGAGAAGGCAGCTCTGGTGAGTGTACCTTTGTAAATATAATACACGATTTAAAAGCAAGCGTGTTTAATGATTAATTTGCCCTGAAGACTTGGGATGCATTCGCGGCCAGTACAGCTACTGGAAAAGTCTGTTAACGTGTATGGGGATGGAGCGGAAATCCTGCAGGGACATCTCCATGAAGCTCTCCTGGATGTACTCCCAAAGCCTTTGCAAGAGGTTTCTGGGGAGGGCAGCCTTATTCCGTCCTCCATGGTAGGACACTTTACCACGGCAAGCCAGCAGCACGTAGTCTGGAATCATTGCATAACACAGCATGGCAGCGTTTGGTCCCAGTGTTTGCTGGCATTCAAGCAACATCCATTCTTTATCTCTCTGTGTTATCCTCAGAAGAGTGATATCATTCATGGTTAAAATAGGGGAATTTAATTAAGGGGACATTCAGAGGTGGTCGTTCCTGCTGGGCTGAACAGAAATCATCCCTCCTGTTACCCATGCGGTGGGGGGAGGGGTGAAGCGATCATCCCAGACAAGTGTAAGTGTGTGTGTGTGTGGAGGTTAGTTGGGTTTGTGCTGCACGTTAACCCGAAAACTGCAGCCCTTCCTTTTAAGTGGCCAACCCATTTTAAAGGGCCAACCCAACGGGTGCTTGGTATGTGAAATGAGGGTGCTGCTGTTTGAAACCATTCCCACATGTTAGGAAGGTTAAAGAAGCCAAAAGACTGTGGCTTACCATGTCTGCCTGCAAGCCGAATTCTGTTGCCCGTCGTCCCTGCGTGTGTGATCTGTCCCATACCAGCAGGCCCTCGATATAAGAGGCAAAATGCGATCTTGTAAAGAAACCACACATGCTATGTAATGTTAACAGCTTGGTTCACCATGAAAGAGTCTACCCATTGTTCTCTAAAATGTCTCTTTTTAAAGACTAATCTCCCTTTTTTCCCTCCCGCAGCTGCAAATGTTTCAACGCTCCCACTCTCATCTCCGTCCCAGAAGCTATCAAAGATTAGAAGCTGAAAAAAACACACTTGTGATGAAATGTTCTCTGAGCTCATGCAGGCCTCCCATGCTGAAAAACCCAAGTACAATGCGTTGAGGGAGACAATGTCAGAGTCCAGGAAAGCACAAAATAAACGCGAGGACAGGAGGGATGAGTGAGAGGAGAGAAGGGATGAGTGAGAGGACAGGAGGGACGAGCGAGAGGAGAGGTGGCGTCAGCGTGATGAGAGGAGGCAGGATGCAATGCTGAGGCTACTGGAGGATCAAACTGATTTCCTCTGGCGTATGGTTGAGGTGCAGGAAAGGCAGCAGGAGCACAGACTGCCCCTGCAGCCCCTGTGTAACCAACTGCCCTCCTCCCCAAGTTCCATAGCCTCCTCACCCAGACACCCAAGAACGCAGTGGAGGGGCCTCTGGGCACCCAACCACTCCACCTCAGAGGACTGCCCAAGCAACAAAAAGCTGGCATTCAATAAGTTTTGAAGTGCAGTGTGGCCTTGTCCTTCCATCCTCCCTTCCTCCCCCACCCCACCCAGTGCTTCCCTCCTCCCCAACCCTTCCCGGGCTACCTTGGCAGTTATCTCCCCGTTTGTGTGACGAATTAATAAAGAATGCATGAATTTGAAACAACAATGACTTTATTGCCTCTGCAAGCGGTGATCAAAGCGGGGAGGGAAGGGCAGTTGGCTTGCAGGGAAGTAGAGTGAACCAAGGGGGTGGGTTTTCATCAAGGAGAAACAAACAGAACTGTCACACCATAGCCTGGTCAGCCATGAAACTGGTTTTCAAAGCTTCTCTGATGCGCAGCGCACCCTGCTGTGCTCTTCTAACCACCCTGGTGTCTGGCTGCGCGTAATCAGTGGCCAGACGATTTGCCTCAACTTTCCACCCCGCAATAAACGTCTCCCCCTTTCTCTCACAGATATTGTGGAGCACACAGCAAGCAGGAATAACAATGGGAATATTGGTTTCGCTGAGGTCTAACCGAGTCAGTACACTGTGCCAGCGTGCTTTTAAACGGCCAAATGCACATTCTACCACCATTCTGCACTTGCTCAGCCTATAGTTGAACAGCTCTTGACTACTGTCCAGGGTGCCTGTGTACGGCTTCATGAGCCATGGCATTAAGGGGTAGGCTGGGTCCCCAAGGATAACTATAGGCATTTCAACATCCCCAACGGTTATTTTCTGGTCTGGAAAGTAAGTCCCTTTCTGCAGTTGTTCATATAGACCAGAGTTCCTGAAGATGCAAGCGTCATGTACCTTTCCCGGCCATCCCACGTTGATGTTGGTGAAGCGTCCCTTGTGATCCACCAGTGCTTGCCGCACCATTGAAAAGTACCCCTTTTGGTTTATGTACTGGCTGCCTTGGTGATCCGGTCCCAAGATAGGGATATGTGTTCCCATTGCAGCAAAGCCATCCACTATGACCTGCACATTTCCCAGAGTCACTACCCTTGATAGCAGCAGCTCAGTGATCGCGTTGGCTACTTGCATCACAGCAGCCCCCACAGTAGATTTGCCCACTCCAAATTGATTCCTGATTGAGCGGTAGCTGTCTGGCGTTGCAAGCTTCCAGAGGGCTATCGCCACTCACTTGTGAACTGTGAGGGCTGCTCTCATCTTGGTATTCTTGCGCTTCAGGGCAGGGGAAAGCAAGTCACAAAGTTCCATGAAAGTGCCCTTATGCATACGAAAGTTTTGCAGCCATTGGGAATCGTCCCAGACCTGCAACACTGTGGTCCCACCAGTCTGTGCTTGTTTCCTGGGCCCAGAATCGGTGTTCCATGGCATGAGCCTGCCCCATTGCCACCAGGATGGCCAAATTGCCAGGGCCCGTACTTTGAGAGAAGTCTGTGTCCATGTCCTCATCACTCTCCTCACCATGCTGCCATCGCCTCCTTGCCTGCTTTGCAGGTTCTGGTTCTGCATATACTGCATGATAATGCGCGTGGTGTTTAGAGCAGTCACAACTGCCGCGGTGATCTGAACGAGCTCCATGCTTGCCGTGGTATGGCGTGAGCAGGAGAGCAGAGTGGCAGCGGAAGCGGCAGGTGGATGACGATGCTGACAGGAATATGGCGCCCGCACGGAAAAAGGCACGAAACGATTGTCACCGTCGCTTTCACGGAGGGAGGGAGGGGTAGGCTGGCAGCAGACGGTGCTGCTGACTGAGAGAGCTATCCCTCTGCCAATATTCCAGGCAGGACTGAATCTCCATTAGACAAAACTTAAAGAAGAGCATGACCTGAGTCACTCCCATTTATGTGCACGCACCCCTGACAGGCTTTATCGAGGTCTGCCAGGAGCACCCATGTCCGCCCAGGTGCCCTGACCGACCTGACCAAGGCCAGCCAGAGCAGCCAGGAGATGACGAGGATGGCTACCAGTCTTACTGCACTATCTGCTGCCACAAAGCAATGAGACGCTGCTGTGTAGCAATGCAGTCCCACGTCTGCCAGCACCCAGGAGACGTACGGTGATGGTGAGCTGAGCGGGCTCCATGCTTGCCGTGGTATGGCGTCTGCACGGGTAACCCATTAAAAAAGGCGCGAAATGATTGTCTGCCATTGCTTTCACGGAGGGAGGAAGGGAATGGGGGCCTGACGAAATATACCAAGAACCACCCGCGACAATGTTTTTTGCCCCATCAGACACTGGGATCTCAACCCAGAATTCCAATGGGCAGCGGAGACTGCAGGAACTGTGGGAGAGCTACCCACAGTGCAACGCTCCGGAAGTCGACACTAGCCTCGGTACTGTGGACGCACTCTGCCGACTTAATGGTCTTAATGGTTTTAAGTGTGGACATACACAATCGACTGTATAAAATCACTTTCTAAAAATTCGACTTCTATAAATTCAACCTAATTTCATATTGTAGACATACCCTGGGATAGCACTTGGGACCGAAGCTTGACTTCTGTGGCAGTGTACCTAGTGAGGCTTGTTGACTTCTGTTGACTAGCAGCCGTGAAATCTGTATTTCAGTTTTGGATAGGGGCTTAAATACATTTATCACAGACATGCTTTTCGTGTTCTGTATCAATTGTAATTTACCACACTAATTTGCTGTAGTTAAAACTTCAGAATAAAAATACCTTAAAACTTTAAATCAGGCCCATATTTCTTCAACAACTGAAATGCTATATCAATAGGGGGCTTTGACAATTTTTACATCAAAACTTAAATCTCCCTTTTGATCTTCAAAAGTGTTCCCTTCAGAAGACAAGATTTTGAAAATACTCTATTTTTACAAGAAATTAATCAAATGCAAAAATTGAAAAAGATGTTGTGGTTTCTTTGGTAATCTGGAGTCAGGGTATTTTACAGTGCTGTGCATTGATTCATGATGTAAATAAGTATATTGTGAAGAAAGCATGGGACAACAGTATGTGTAAGACTTGTTTCACTGTTGACTGTATCTGGTTCCAGAGTAGCAGCCGTCTTAGTCTGTATTCGCAAAAAGAAAAGGCGTACTTGTGGCACCTTAGAGGCTAACAAATTTATTTGAGCATAAGCTTTCTTGAGCTACAGCTCACTTTATCGGATTCAGCTTTTCATTTGCATAGATCCACATTCTTAGAGGCTGTTTTCTTATTTAATTTCCTGCTTAATGTTTTCTGACACTGCAGCCTCAAAATGTTATGTTCATATTTGGTATGTCAGCATATGCTGCTAAAAATCCTTCACTCACTCTCAATGAATAATTTTGTTTCTTTTTAAGAATTTAGAGCCCAATCTTGCTATACTGAGTGGACTCTTATGAAGTGCTGAGTACCCACAACTCACACTAACTCTTATGGGAGTTGAAGGAATTCAGGTCTGTAGGACAGAGACCTAAATTTTATGGGCCATATTCTGCTCTGTTAAGCTTGTGAAAACCCTGCTGGAAATAAATTGTGTTTGTAGGTGTTGTTGGAGCAAAATGTGACTGTCCATCCTTTGAGTGCAAAAGAGTGCACTGAAGAGAACAAAAATTCTTTCATGGATTTCAAAATCACAATTGCAAATGCACACAAGGATGTAATTCCTAAATATATTATGCTTAGGTTTTCTTTCCTGAGTTAGTCATACAAGCATTTAAAACAAAAGTATAGTTTAGAAAATTGCACTTAAAGGATATTTTGCTTTAGAAGCAGTTTTTTAAATGAATACCAAAAGTACTTTTTTAAATTCCATTTCCAGCAAATACTTTGTATTCTAAGTTTTATAACCTGGAGGGAATTTCTGTTGTAAGAAACGTTGGGGCAGAGTTCCTGTCTGAAGTATCCTTCCCCTTTTTTGTTACATTCCCTAATCTATTTTAGATGTTCATAGGGTGTCAGTTTCATCACATATAATGCAAGAACCTTCCCCTCTCTTGTTCTTGCCACCTGGAAAACCCTTTCTATAATATCTGTTTCAGCTTCGTTCAATCTCTGTCTCCTTTTAAATCATGTATTTTCCACTATACGTGCCTTTTAATGTAGGTCTTCCTTTTGGTCTCATGAATGAATGGCGTTGATGGACCTATCCTGTGGAATATAGACCAGATCATTATACTTTAATTAGATGGATTTTAAAACTCTCTTGCACTCTGCAGTATTTGTTTAGGCAAACTCCAGCTAAAATTACGACATGGATAGAGGAATTGCAGAATTGAAGTGACTCCAAGACACTAAAGGCCCAGTTTGAAGGCTGCAAACAGGACTTTGCTCTTGAGAATTGCATTTTCTGACTGGAGATGGATTGAAACAACCTGGGACGTGCATTCTGCTTCACTATAATTTAGGAATAGGCTAAAGCTGAAAAATTCGATTTCAGCTTTAAATTGTAGACATTTTGTAGTTCAGGTTTAGTTTGGCTCATTATAAAAAAAAACAAAAAAAACCCCACTTGTGAAACTCAAATTTAATCTTGCATTTTGATACCTCTTCTCTCTCTTACCTCCCCAAAGTTATGATTGGGGGTTTGATTTGGTCTTATCTCTACTATAAGTAGAGTTTGGCTACTTTCTGCATCACTGAAAGTGGTTTCTATATATAGGACAGTCAGCCTTTTGATATAATAAGCCACATAATGCTGATTAATGTGATATTATATACTATAAATGGAACAGAAAATGGGAAAGTCAGTTCTATAACAGTGGAAGGGTCAGTCCTGGAGGGAGTTGGTTAAGGAAGCTTAATCTTAAACTGATAACTGTAGGCTTGCAGTGTAATTACCTCCATCTGATTTCTGCTGCTTATAAGAGCACAAATTGGAGGAAAAACAGTTTGTAGGGAATGTTGTTACGCCCTCAGTGTTTACCAGACCATAAAAAATTAGTAATTACTTCGGTGTCAGAAGAACAAACCGTGTCTTGACATGTTTCATTACTTTGTTAATTTAAAGCTCCTTTTGGTAAGACTTGTTTTCTTTCACTGAGATGTTCTATTAGGGCTCTCTGATAACAGCATGATTGTGGAGAAAGAAAGGAACAGGGATTCCATTATGAATGTATATTAGAGTTGCTCATTCTAACAAAAACAAACTAATGTGCTGATTTGTGAGCCAGTAAGGGTGCAGAATGGGGGAGGGGTGAAAATTGGCAAAACCAATTAAGTACGAAGTCTGTTCTATAAAAACTTTTCTGGCTGTTGTCCATATGGTGTTGGATACTTTCAACTTAGTTGAAAGTTACAGGCTGATAACAGTTTGACAGTGATAAATTGAGTCATCAGAATTGCACTAATGGATGGTCTTCAGTTCAGAGTCCCTAGTAGAGGATTAGGCATGTCAAATTTATATTACTCGTTGCAGAGTTTCAAGCTCTTGTTACAGTGATGATTGCAGGGATAGATATAAATGACTTGTTCTTATTATTAAGTTTTTCTTTTTCCTTGTAATTGTTGTCTTAAATATATAAATCATGCCATACTTGCTTAAGATGAAGTGTCTTTTGTTTTCCACATACTGAATTAAAATAGAACTAATGATCTGTGCTTTGTGATAAGGAAAGCAAGAGAAAAGGGAAAATGTATGGGATAGTAGCATTAAAATGTTGAAGAAAAGTGTAGTAATATGAAGTAAGGGTGGAATTTTGAGAAGTGTCTAAGTGATTTAGGAGCACAATTCCCATTGAAAGTCCATTGGTAGTTTTCAAAATCCTACCCTGAATTCCTACTGTGGGATCAGCTGTGTATGCCACGTCCTAGAGAAGAGTGTGAAACACTTTCTGGACAAATAACTAACTTTTGAAAGTAGTTATTGATGATCACAGGCCTCTCTCCTTGTGTGATGTGATGTGTCCGTCACAATCCAGCTGAGGCTCTTGAGTTGAAAATTTCACCTTAATGGCCACTATGGAAAAGATATGGCAAAAGGGCTTTTTCAGAGCCAGGTCTTTGATTCTAGAATTCACGGTGTGTGTAGCCTTGTGAGCTGTGTTGACTCTATCTGTGTGTACTTGAAGTTCTGGAACTCTCTCTGGGCTGACAGAGTTCACAACTGGGAAATTAAATATCAAAATTAAATGTCAAAATTTGAAGAGGGAACTGAACAAAAGATGGGATGATCATTATTATTTGTATTATGGTAGCAACAAGAAGCCCCTACTGAGATCAGGGTTCCATGTATGCCATAAATACTCATGGTAAGAGTCCATTCACATTCTAGCCAGTGAGAAGTGTTGTAGCTCTGTCAGTCCCATGCTATTGGGGAGATAAAGTGCATGAGGTAATACCTTCTATTGGACCAGCTTGTGTTCGTGAAAGATACAAGCTTTCAAGCTTACACAGAGCTCTTCTTCAGGTCTGAGAAAGGTACTCCCAAGGTTACAGCAAAAGGCAAAGAGGAACAGACTGTTTAGCATAAGCAGTTAACACGTATTATAAGGGACCATTCAAGGTAGAGTGCCCCCTTAACACCTCTGCAGTCATAGGACAAAAAGAGGGGGTTAATGTTGTAATAGGCCATAAATCCGGAGTGTCTGTTTAGACCATGATTTTTAGTGTCCAGCAGAGTAATAAATTTAAGCTCCCAGGCTTGTCTTTTGAAAGTGTTGTACAGGTTTCCTTTGAGGAAGAGGACTCATAGGTCAAATATAAAGTGATAGCTTTGTGAAAAGCATTCACCCATAGATGATAGGGTGTTTTTGTCTTTTATCGTTTTCCTGTGTGAGTTCATTCGAGAGTGTAGGGATTGTCTGGTTTTACCCAAATACATGGGCAGCGGGCGCAGCTGCCCCCGAGGGATACATGGGCCGTGGTAGCCCTGCAACTTCCTCAGGGTCTCCCCACCCACCCACCGCCTGCTGCTGCTGCTGCCTACCTACACTCCCCCTCTTTCTCCCCCGATCCCTGCGCTGCGTCGCTTCTCCTCAGGGGCGGTGGAGTGAGGAGGGATGCTGCAAGCAAGCGGTGGGCGGGGGAGTGAGGCATCTCAGCTGGGCACTGAGGCTGCTGGCTCGGAGTGGGGGACAGGGTGGCGGGCACCGGCTCTTCCCGGCACTCGGGCAGGGGATGGCTCAGCCCTGCGCTTGGGGGGGGGGGAGGAGGGGAGGGAGCGGCTGAGTACTCAGTTGGGGGGGTGGGAGGCAGCCACTTGTCCCTGTGCTCGGGCGGGAGTGGCTCGGCCCAGCCCCGTGCTCAGGGGTGGGGGAGGGAAGCAGCCTGGCCCAGTGCTTGGGCCAGCCTAGTCCAGTGCGGGGGGAGTGGCCTGGATAGGCGCTGGGGCTGAAGGGGCTGGCCTGCGGGGGCTGGGGTGGGTTAGTTGGGGCTCCTCTAGTCATGAGGGGGTGCTTCAGGGCTCTTCCTGTTATGGGGGGTGGGGTTTCGGGGCTCTGGCATGTGGGGAGTGGGGCCTCAGGCAGAAGGGGCAGGTCTGGTGGGCTAGCCTCCCCAAAGTGGAGGTTCACCCGCCGCCCATGCCCAAATAGTTGTTACTGGGCCACTTAGTGTATTGGGTGATGTACATGATGTGTTGTGGTAGGCATTTTATAGGACCCATGGATTTGGAAAGGTGTGTTGGGGGGGTGGGTGTGTTGATCATTGTAGCCATGGAGATAATGTCTGCAGGTTTTGCCAGATCACCTTGCATTTTGCCCGTAATTCTGGGAGTATCTTTCCCAGACCTGAAGAATTGCTCTGTGTGTCTGGAAAGCTTGTCTCTCTCTCTCTCCAACAGAAGTTGATCCAATAGACGATATTGCCTCACCCACCTTGTCTCTCACATTCTAGACAGGACAGACAAAAGGTTGCAGAAAGGAATGTTATCCCACTTTAGAGAGAGAGGAAGTTAATGCACAGAGAGATTGACTTACCCAGGGTCATGAAGGAACTCTGTGCCAGAGCCAGGAATTGTTCACAAATCTTTCAAGTCTCAGTTCTGTTTTTTAACTACAAGAACAACCTTCCTCTCTTGGATGGATGGCAGTTTTA
Organism: Chelonia mydas; assembly: GCF_015237465.2. Lineage (NCBI taxonomy): Eukaryota > Metazoa > Chordata > Testudines > Cheloniidae > Chelonia > Chelonia mydas. Next base: position 25,045,736 of record NC_057853.1, read on the forward strand.
ACGTGCAGCCTTCTACTGTGCTGATTTTGAGTTCTTTTTTGTTTTCTTGTTGCTTGTTCCTCCCTGCCCCCTTTGTATAAAAGGCCATGATGGCTAATTGGACATCTAGAAAGAGAAATCCTTTTCTCTTGGTCCAGCAGAATCTGGATTTTTTGACTTTGAGGGCTTATTGCAATGTCAATGTATGCTGTCAGGCTTTCCCTGCAGGATATATTCATTAGGGTAAGAGTAAATTGGGCTGGAGAGAATATCTGGGTAGATTGGGAGGAGTTATTGATTCTTAGAGGGCAAAACTTTATTTGGCTTGGATTTGAGGAATTTTTGTTGATATTAATATACCTGGAGTTTGTTCATGTGCTTTTTTTTATAATATGTGTGCTGTCTTTAAGTTTGGAGAGAGCTTTAATAAACAGAATAAATAATTCATAGATTCTTTACTTTCCTATAGGTAAGTGATTATTTATTTGAATAATCTGTTCTTCATGATTGAAAGGTGGTGGTTTCCAAAATAATCCCAAAACAAACAATCTGCCTTCCCCAAACCTAACTGTAAATGTAAAAATGTAATTGTCAGATATGTTTAGAATCTGGTGGTCCCCTGACCCAGTTACAGTAGTTAACATTTGTGATGTGGTTGGAAGCCCTGTGATGATCACGTGTAGCCAGGTTAAAAGTCATTCACAACATGATTAGGTCATACCCACCCTACACAAGTCAACAATATTTGAAACAAGTGCCCTATCACTGTTGTTTATATTATAGGCAGAGCCAAAATGCACTGAGTGATCCAGACAGCAGGATCTATCTTGGAGTGTACTTTTAAAATTATACATGTAAATGGCAGCTAGCAGTATTCTTAATGATGCGAGTAACACCTGGATTCAGTTTGCTAGCCATTTGTTGATTTGCTACCCTTCAGCAGCTGACTTAACCTTTGTTTTAGTTTCCTCATTGGTAAAATCTTGATAATACTTGTCCAACTTTGCAAAATGATTTGAGATTTGCTGATAAAAGGCACTATATAAGTATAAAAGTGGTGGTTGTGATGATTACAGAGAGAACTGCATAATATGTAATTGTAATGTATTGAGGGAGAGGAGTTTCAGAATAAGCTGAAACTGTAAATGTTGCCTGGTTCAAATGCATTTTGGATTTGTATGTCAATTGATGGCAAAACTTTGTTAAGTTGCCTTTATCTTCTTCCTGGTATAATTTTAGACATGGTCTGAAGAAGGCACAGCTGGCCTGATTTTTTAGTAGTGTTGAAGTCACTGGAAGCTATGGGTGGTCAGTGCTGAAAATCAATTCCACATGTCTCATTAGATTTGTAAGGCTGCCTCTTTATTTTGGCTTTCAAACCATTTGAAAACAGGTTGTTTTCCGAAATATGCCTGAAGTGAAAAGATAAATTTGTCACGAATATATCCAGTTCAAAGAAAACAGTAAGAAATCTAAGGTGTCTGTTTACAACTTATGTTGCTATTTCCCTCCCACTCCCTCTCTCGCCCAGTATTGATCTGGAGAGTCCTAGGCTAAAAATGCAACCAGTAAATGCTATCCTTGTCTCATCTTGCAGGCCTAAACGGCAACATCAGAACAACTTTTCCCTGTTTCCTTCCACGAAAGGCTGGAATTTCAGAGGGGTAAGTTTGGGTATTTTATTTAATTGTTTTGCCTACAAATGCTTTAAAGTGATTTGATTAAATGTCAAAAAAGATACAGATTTGTTGTGGTTATGATGATGATCCTGGACAGACGTGTGTGTGTGTATTTATAGTAGCTTAATGGAAGGTTGGGTAGAAAGATCTGTCTGTTACATACAGTATTTTATGAATTTAGATCCCAGTTCAACAAAGTATTTAAGCACATATTTTATCCCTATTCAGCAAAGCACTGAAGGACGTGCATGTGCTTAAATGTTTTATAAGTAGGGATTGGATACTGGCAGATTATGGTTTGTATTTTATCTTTATATAATTATATATATAAATAATTAAAACTAAAATAATTTGGTAAAAGTCTTTCTCAGTTTCCATCCTTTATACTGTCTGTTTACTTTTGCATTATATTAAATTTGGACACTGTACATAGACTAGTCAGTTTCACTCTTGTTTGTAGCCAATTTTGTATTTTCATAATTTGGCTCTGACATATTAACAGGATGCTGCAATATTGGGGTTACAAATGTTGCAGAGGAGTGTTGTTCTCTTAAATAAAACTTCCCCACACAACTAAAAATGTGGAACTATTTCTACCAAATAAAATAAAACTTATTCCTAAATTTGGTACTGTAACAATTTGGGGAATCTGTCTATGAACAACTTACGAATTCTGGTTGATATGAAATTCTTGAATCATGGAAAGCCTTAGTGGATGTGGAGTCGGCCATCTGCTGTCACAGATGTTGCAGATCCCGCCCAGACCAGGTGCTATGATCAGTCATCTTGGGACAATGTTTAACATCCTCCCAAGATACTTTTGGAATGGAAAGTATTGCATTATCATCATTCTCTATGACTACACCATGTGCTTTTTCCCAAATACAAAACAGTAATATTTATTGACTACTCAGGAATTTTGCTGGAAACGATTGTGAAATGATAGATTTAATGATTCCAAGGAAAGGAGGAAGTGAGAGCAGCAGAATAAGGACAATAGACTTCAGAAAAGCAGACCAACAATCTCGGAGAAATGGTAGGTAATGTCCCAGGGGAAGAAAATGTAAGGGATAAAGAAGTTAATGAGAGCTGGTAATTTCTCAAGGAGACAAAATTAAAGGCCCAACTGCCAACTATCTTGATGTGAAGGAAAGATAGAAAGACTCATAAGAGGCCCATATGGCTCCATCAGGAGCTCTTCAATTACCTGAAATTCAAAAAGGAATCCTACAAAAAATGGAATCCTGGACAATTTGCTAAGGAGGAATTCAAAAGTATAGCACAAATATGTAGGGACAAAATCAGAAAGGCTAAGGCACAAAATGAGTTATGCCTAGCAAGGAACATAAAAGGCAATAAGAAGAAGTTCTTTAAATAAACTAGGAGCAAGAGAAAGATGAAGGTATGTATAGGTCCTCTATTTAGTGGGGAAGGGTAGCTAATACGTGATGACATCAAGAAGGCTGAGTTGTTTAAGGCCTACTTTGCTTTAGTCTTCACTAAAAAGATTAATGGTGGCCAGATACTCAACACAATTAATATTGTAATAAGCCAGCAGATGGCACCTAAGGGCAGCCAAGTCCTGGAGGATCAACAGCTTGAAGGGGCAAGATGACAGAGGATTCCATGGCAGATTGGAGGAGCTTGAGGGCAAGTGCCATCTTGGCTGTAGCGTCAGGGGAGGGGGGGCAGAGGGAGCTCTGTGGAAGGAAGAAGGACTGTGTTGCTTTGGGAGTGGGTGTGCATAAGACAGGGGAATAGGAGTTGTGACAGACACTACCAGACTTTGACTTGTCAACACTTTGGACTTAAACTCCCAGGTGTCCTGGGGGAATGTGAAGGCTGGGTAACCAAGGAGCAGCATTCCACCTAGGCTTACCACCTGGCCTGTATTTGACCAGTCTCGCTGGGGTTTTTTTTAATGGATTTGCCAGTTGTCAGAAAAATAATTTTTTTTACATGGGTCTAAAGATTTCCATTATTATCACAATACACTGGGATATCTAATATTAAAAGTGTCTGTGTCCAGCTAAAGATGCTGCAGTGTTCCCACTTCCGCAGTTTAAGCTATGACAGATCAAAACTGTTGAAAATACAGCAGCTGTCTGCCCACCAACACACAAGTGCACCACGCCTGTGTGTGTGAGAGAGGGTATGAGTCATGCAAGAGTGAGGAGATGTGTGAGGCATATTAAATAATGGAAGATCAGGGCAATGGTGCGAGTGATCCTACTACACCCCCGAAATAAAGCTTGAATCAGAAACGGCACATTCAATGACAACTGGCTAAATGAAACTACGTTTGAGACTGGCTAACAAGTAATAAATGATAAAGCTCTTAAAACAAATGCCCATTTGTGGTCAATGATGGTATAAATTTTATCTATATGTGTACTCTCTCTAGATACTGTTAATGGCTGTTGAAGGGGGCAGTTGCAGAGTTGCCTGGGGTTTGGGGTTGGAGCCAGCTTGCCTTGTGATGGCGGGGGCAGGGGTTGCTGTGGTTTTTTTGCATTTCAAAGATGGTAACCCTAATTCCAACAGGCTGGAGGCCCCGACTGAGCAACGCAACCCACGAAGCTAGCATCCCAGCTTTATGTGCAGCACTAGTGGGGTTAGAGGCCTTGGGTAGGGAGTGATGGTTTTTGGCACATCTGAATGTACTCCTGTTTCACTGTTGTTGAATTCCCTTAAATTCTTCTTCGGTGCTTGCTCATATCGATTCCAATTAGGTGTGTGCGCGCCGGGTGCATGGCTGTTGGAAAGTTTTCCCCTAGCAACATCCATCGGGTTGGCTGTGGAGCCCTCTGGAGTGGCATCTTCATGGGCTCAATATATACCCCAGCCAACCTGGCGCCCCCTCAGTTCCTTCTTACTGCCTGTGATGGTCATTGGAACTGTGGCATCTTGCTCGCATGATCTCCACATTTCCTTAGCTCTGTAGATAGTTGCTCTTAGTTTGGTTTGTAGTTCTTGTTTTTGGTTTTTAGTTAGTGCTAGTCAGGTTGGGGGGTTTCCCCTCCACCCCGATTCTTCTTCTCGGGCTCCATGCCCAAGTCTCCGGGGTTCAAGCCCTGCAGGTCCTGCTCTAAGCCCATGCCAATGGGCGACCTCCATGACTCTTGCCTGAAGTGTTTGGGGAAGGCTGATGAAGACGAAAAGTGCAGGATCTGCAAAGGATTTCATCCTCGGACTAAAAAGGAGTGGGACTTTAACTTGAAGCAGCTCCTTATGGAGGTGGCACTTAGCCCCCACCCTCCTTCGGCATGCCAGGACCTGGCACCGAGCGCTTCAGTGCGCACTACCCCAGTGGCAGTTGTGGAGGTGGCACCATGGTTGGACTCTGACCGAGACCCGCAGCACTTCTGCTCTCCGGCACTGCAACCGGTGACATCAGCTTGGCACCCCTCCCACTCTCCTGGTCAGAAGCGGCACCAGAAGCCGGAAAAGGGTACGCCTCCTGCACAGAGACGCTCTTCCCTGGAGCCAGCCAATGGGGAGTGTCCCGGAGGGGAGCGCCCAGGAACAAAGTCCATAACCCCGGCACCATTGACTCTGGCCCTACGGGGGGATCTGCTAAGTCCAGTACCTCTGGACTCCCCAACTAGCTCTTGTATGCACTCTTCCCACTTCGGGACCCCCTCCGACCCCAGTCCCTAAGCTGGACCCTTTGGTTGGTGATGCAGGACATCGAGCCTCTGCAACCGAGGGGGGACAAGATGATCCTCTTCCCCCTGTGGCCTCCTCCCCCTCCTCCCCTGACAAGGCTGTGGCAGCAGCTCGATCTCCGGGTCACTGCCGATTGACATCTGTGCCCACCAGGACCGCCTGCGCAGGGTTGCACGTAATACGAACCTGCAGACAGAGGAGGTAGTGGAACCGGAGGATCCGGTGGTGGACTTTTGGCCCCGGAAGGCCCGTCGAGGGTGACCCTTCCCCTCATCAGGACCATTCAGACTAATGCCAAAACCATCTGGCAGACCCCACCCTCCATTCCCCTACGGCTAAGGGGGTGGAGTACAAATACTTTGACCCCTCGAAGGGGGGTGATTACTGGTTCACTCACCCGCAGCCCTGCTTGCTCGTGATGGTGGCTGTGAACGAGAAGGAGCGGCATGGTCAGCTGGCCCCTGGGCCCAAGTCGAAGGATGCCAAGTGCCTCAACTTGTTTGGCCGCAAAGTTTACTCCACGTGGAGGGGCTTCAGCTCCGGATCACCAATCAGCAGGCGCACCTGAGCCATTACAATTTTAACTTCTGGAACTCCATGCTGAAGTTCAAGGAGCTTGTGCCTCTTGAGTCCAGAGAGGAGTTTGGGGCCCTGGTTGACGAGGACAAAACAGTGGCACGGACCTCTTTGCAGGCCTTGCTGGATGCTGAAGACTTGGCTGCACGCATGTTGTCTTCCAGGATTGCCATGAGGCACGCCTCTGGCCTGCCCCCAGAGGTTCAGCAAATGCTGCAGGATCTACCCTTTGACAGGGGTGATCTGTTCTCAGAACAGACTGACTTTAGGCTGCGCAGCCTTAAAGACTCGAGGACGACCCTGAAGTCCCTGGGTATTGTGATACAGCATGGCCAGAGGGCAGCAGGAGAGTATTAGAAGGGAGCCTTATTCCCTGTAGAGAGAAGAAAGTTTGCTATAAATTAATTAAAGCACCTGAAGCCAATTAGAGGACCTGAAGTCAGTCACATGATAAAAACTTCCTGTTTCAGACAAGAGGAGGAGTTGAAGCAGGGTGGATTGGTGTTGGAGCAAAGAGCAGTTTGGAGGAGTTGAAGCAGAGTGCATTGATGTGGGAGTAGAGAGCAGTTTGGAGGAGTTGAAGCAGAGTGGATTGGCATTGGAGCAGAGAGCAGTTTGGACGAGTTGAAGCAGAGTGGATTGGCACTGGAGCAGAGAGCAGTTTGGACGAGTTGAAGCAGAGTGGATTGGCACTGGAGCAGAGAGCAGTTTGGACGAGTTGAAGCAGAGTGGATCGGCACTGGAGCAGAGAGCAGTTTGGAGGAGTTGAAACAGAGTGGATTGGTGTTGGAGCAGAGAGCAGTTTGGAGGGAAGCAGAGGAGAGTTTGGAGAAGTGCTGCCACGGGCTAAGAAGACCAAAATCTTAGGTAAAGGGACACCTGGTTTGTGCAGAGGGAGGGCAGGAAGCCCCACAAGCTGAAGGGCAGGAGACGGAAGTAGCCCAGGGGAAGGAACCGCTAGTTCTAGTGATTTACCACGATCCCTAGGGCCCCTGGGCTGGGACCCAGAGTAGAGGGTGGGCCCGGGTCCCTCCCTTTCCACTTCCCTCCTCTAGGACACTAGTGGGGCAGTTAATACCCCAGTTCAGGGGCAAGAAACGGTGCCTTGAACCCCGCCAAGAAGAGAAAGCGTGAGACCCATCATAGTAGTGCCGGCAATTTGCCACAGTATGCACACCCCGGCAAACCAGTGAAAGCACTTCAAACCTCAGCAGTCGCAGCAGCGCTCCTACCTTCCTCAGCTGAGGCAGGATTTTTACAGATGGTGGCGATGTAATAGCAGGAGGAAGCCCTCCAAGCCCCTGTCTGGACAAGGCCAGCACCCCAAAAGCCATCATCGGGCTCCAAGCAGGCCTCTTGAAGGGACACCCAAAGACGGCGAACCAGACTTCCCCCAGGATCCTACCCTTTTTTGAATCGTTTGTCCCATTTCCATGGAAATAACCACGGACTGAACTTGGTGGTCACCGTTCCAGAGCGGGTCCTTGTCTCCCTCCACTGGTGGCTAGATCCCAGGGTGGTGTGTAAAGGGGCCCCCTTCCTTGTCCTTGGTCACGAATACGTCAGCCCTGGGGTGGGGCACTCATCTCAGAAACCTTCGGACCTAGGGCCTGTGGTTTCAGTCCACGCTCTCCCTCCATATCAACGTCCAGGAGCTGATGGTGGTGCGGCTTGCTTGTCAAGCCTTCCAGGAGCACCTGCAAGGCCGTTGTGTGGCGGTTCTCACGGACAACACCACGGCCGTGTTCCACATCAACAAGCAAGGGGGGCGCACTCCTCCCCCCCTGCCAGGAAGCCATTCAACTTTGGGAGTTCTGTATAGCCCGCTCCATTCACCTGGTGGCGTCCTTCCTTCCTGGGATCCAGAACACGCTGGCGGATCACCTCAGCAGGTCCTTCCACTCTCACGAGGGGTCCAGCCAGCTGGATGTTGTCCACCCCATCTTCCAAAGGTGGGGGTTTGCCCAGGTCGACCTTTTTGCCACCCGCGGCAACAGGAAGTGCCCAGCGTTCTGCTCCTTCCAAGGTCACTGTCCAAGCTCCCTCACAGACACGTTCCTGCTTCCCTGGTTGGGTCGCCTGCTTTACGCCTTCCCTCTCTTCCCTCTTGTGCACAAGCTCCTGCTCAAGATCCGCAGAAACAGGGCGAAGGTGATTCTGGTAGTTCTGGCATGGCCCTGGCAGCATTGGTACACCACGCTGTTGGAGCTGTCAGTGGACGTTCCAGTCCCGTTGCCTCTTCTTCCCAACCTGCTCACCCAGGACCATGGTTGCCTCTGTCATCCTGACCTGTGGTCTCTCCACCTCACAGCATGGATGCTGCGTGGCTAAACCGTACGGAGCTTCTGTGTTCGGACCCCGTACAACAAGTACTGCTGGGCAGCAGGAAGCCCTCCACTCGAGCCACGTATCTGGCGAAGTAGAAACAGTTCTTGTGTTGGTGTAACCAGCGCTACACATCCCCCCTCTGGGTGTTGATGCCCTTCATTCTGGAGTACCTTCTACACCTGAAGCAGCAAGGCCTGGCGGCGTCCTCCGTGAAGGTTCACCTTGCTGCTATCTCGGCTTTCCACCTGGGCATGTCTTGCTGCTCTGTCTTCACCAACCCGATGGTTGCTCGCTTTCTTAAGGGCTTGGACCTGGTCCTTTCCAGGCTCAGGGGCCCCCGTTCGAACTGATGGCCACATGCTTCCTCTTGTATCTCTCCTGGAAGATGGCTTTCCTTGTCGCCATTACATCAGCGAGACGCGTCTCTGAGCTAAAGGCCCTTACCTTGGAACTGCCTTACACAGTCTTCCACAAGGATAAGGTGCAGCTCAGGCCTCACCCGGCCTTTCTCCCCAAGGTGGTGTCAGGTTTTCACACCAGACAAGATATTTTCCTGCCTGTTTTTTACCCTAAACCTCACGCCAGACCCCGGGAGCAGCGGCTGCATTCCCTGGATGTCCACAGGACCCTTGCCTTCTACATTGAGCACACTAAGCCCGGCACACCAGGGACGACACGGCTTTCAGTAGAGTGGTACTGCAGTTAACATTGCTTCACTTCAACCCCACTGCCTAGGTAAGGCTTGGGAGTCACCTAGTAGGAATTGATATGAGCAAGCACTCTAAGAAGAAAAAACGGTTACTCACCTTTGTAACTGTTGTTTTTTGAGATGTGTTGCTCATATGCATTCCATACCTGCCCCCCTTCTCCTCTGTTGGAGTAGCTGGCAAGAAGGAACTGAGGGGATACTGGGTTGGCTGGGGTATATATTGAGTGCCATGAAAGCACCACTCCAGGGCGCTCCACAGCTGACCCGATGGATGCCGCTAGGGGAAACTTTCTGACGGCTGTGCACACGCCTAATTGGAATAGATATGAGCAACACATCTTGAAGAACAACAGTTACAAAGTAACCATTTTTTTCCCACCCATCTCCATTTTGGCCCATTGGTCTGTCCCATTCTTCTGCCTAATATTGTTTTATATAAATGCTTTGAACACCTCTCTGCGTGTAATTGGGTTTTGTATCAGGAGTTTCCAGACCCACATGAGAAAAGGGGGCAAATGCCTGACCCAGAGAAGAATAAGTGCAAGCACGCTACTGTGGGGCATCTATCAGCACCTGTGTCCAGCACAGAGGGGTGGAGGTGGGTGGGGTGGCACGATATTAACAACACGGGTAAAAATGCAAGCCAAATTAGGGAAAGAACAGGATAAAGAATATTTATGGAAGTTAGATGTACTCAAGTCAACAGGGCCTGATGAAATTCAGGGTATTTAGGGTATTTAAGGAACTAGCTGAAGCCATCTTGGAACCATTAACAATTATCTTCAAGAACTTCATGGAGGATGGGTGAGGTCCCAGAAGCAGTAGATGTGATGTATGTTGATTTTAGTAATACCCTCAGAACCTTCTCTTGAGCAAGCTAGGAAAATGTGGTCTAGATGAAATTATTGTAAGTGGGTGTGCAACTGGTTGAAAGACCATACTCGGAGTTGTTATCAATGGTTCATTGTCAAATTGGGAAGGTGTATGTAGTAGGGTCCTGCAGCGGTCAGTCCTGGGTCTGTTACTACTCAATATTTTCATTAATGACTTGGATAATGGAGTGGAGAGTATGCTTACAAAATTTGCAGATGATAGCAAGAAGGGAGGAGTTGCAAGTGGTTTGGAGGACAGAATTAGAATTTAAAATGACCTTGACAAATTAGAGAAGTGGTCTGAAATCATTAAGATGAAATTCAATAAAGACAAGGGCCGCATATTTTACACAGGAAAGAAAAATCAAATACATAACTACAAAATGGGGAACAACAAGCTTGGTGTTAGTACTTCTGAAAGAATCTGGGGGTTATCGTGGATCACAAATTGAATGAGTCAACAATGTGATGCACTTGCAAAAAATGCTAATAACATTCTGGGATGTATTAACAAAAGTGTTGTATCTAAGACAAGGAAGGTAATTGTCCCACTCCACTCAGCATTGCTGAGGCCTCAGCTGGAGTACTGTGTCCAATTCTGTACACCACACTTTAGGAAAGATGAGCACAAATTGGAGAGAGTCCAGAGAAGAGCAACAAAAATGATAAAAAAAAAAAAAAGGTTTAGAAAATTTGACCTATGAGGAAAGGTTAAAAAAAACTGGGCATGTTTACTCTTGACAAAAGAGGATTGAGGGGGGACATGGTAAGTTTTTATTTACGTTAAGGACTGTTACAAAGAAAATGGTGATTGGTTGTTCTCCATGTTCACTGAAAGAGGGATAAGAAGTAATGGGCTTAATCTGCAGCAAGGGAGATTTAGCTTGGATATTAGGAAAAACTTTCTAACTGTAAGGATAGTTAAGCTCTGGAATAGGCATCACTGGAGGTTTTTAAGAACAGATTGGATAGGATGGTCTAAGTTGATTTGGTCCTGCCTCAGTGCAGCAGGCTGGACTTGATATCCTCTTCAAGTCTCTTCAAACCTCTACATTTCTATGATTCTACTTCTTGTCTTTTAGGTATTTTTGTTGATGATTCTACCACCTCCATCTACTAATGGACCAATATTGTTGTTAGGATTCTTTTTCTCCCTAATATTCTTTAAAAAACTCCTTATTGTCCTTAACTCTGCTGGCCATAAATTTCTTATTGTGTCCTTTTGTTTCCTTTATCAATTTTATACAGTTCTTAACTTTTGATTTATATTCATTACTATCAACTTCCCATTTCTTCCATTTGTTATATATCTATATCTGTGTGTATCTGTGTAAAATATATAAAAATATGCCTTTACTGCCCCTCTAGGCCAGGTTGGTTTTTTAACCAAGAAGGCCTTCTTTCTTGATTTGTGGGATTGTGGCTTTGGAGATATTCCTGAGCATCCAGTAAAGTGTTTTTAAACAAGTTCCAATTAGCATTCACATATTTTCTGTTAAAATTTTCCCTCGCTGCTGATTTAACTCACAATTGTCAGCTTTGTGAAATTGACCCTTTAAAGGAACCTAGTATATACATTTCTGAACTGAACTTTATTCTGTCTGCACATAACAAATGTGATCAAGTAATGATCACTTGTATCTAAGCTACCACTAGTTTTTAGACATTCCAAGGATGTTTTAGTACTGGCAGCAAGAAACTTCAAACATTTTGTAGTGGTCATTTCCCACAAAACTTGTACAAGAGTGCAGTTACAGAACCAAATATTAATTCCTCGTAAAAGTTTGGACCAAATACTTTAAAGGGTCAAGGAAGAACCTGCATCAGTAGTCCACCTGACTTGTCTGGACACTGAAATGCACAGACAAGTGAGCACTGGACAAGAGAGCCAAGTTTCATTCAGCATTTGCAACTCTTTGGCATCAGCTTTGCTTTGATGAATGGAAAAAGTTTGTTCTGAAAAGCTTAGTGAGCTGACTTCAGGTCACTAAGGTTTTGGTACAGATGGTGAATAATAAAAAGAAATGTTGATATCTTTTCAAACAGGAGTACAATTCTAACGGGATAAAACGAAGAGTTGAATTAATGTTGATGACAGAACAGTGAGTTTGGTGCTGTCACACTTGGGCATGACAAACAGATCTCTGAGGAGCTCTTGAAATGTGTGCACTGCTGATGATTTGTTGAAAACTTATATAGCATGTCATCTAGAAATAGCATACAAGAATATTTCAACAGCCCCAAAGCCACGAGGACAACCAAAAGTGGCAAAGGCATGAAATGAAAACATTGTGCTTACTTTCCAATCTTCATTTGACAGTCGGTTTGATAGTTTAAAATGTCTCTGTCTAGTGTTGAGAAAAATGGGTCTGTTTAAAGCATCAATCGGCATACACCAACACAAACCTCAAAGTGAGATAAGGAGGGCCCGGATGTTAACCATTTACCAAGGGAAACTCCTCTTCACTTTACATTAATTTATTTTATCAGGGGAAACTTCCCCCCCCCCCATGCTGATAGCAATCAATTTGAGCCGTGTATATAGAGACCAACAAATCTTCATATTTTTTTTCTTAATGGGAAGTTCCGTGACTAAAACAGTCATATAGCACTACTAAACTTAGTGATGCTGTGTGTGTAAGTGGCTAAGAATAGCTGGTGACCTACACTGAACCTGATGGCATTTCTGTCTATCCTGTAATGCAATAACTTTAGAACACTGCACCCAATCAGTTCAAAAACTTCAGGGAATGTTCTAGGCATCAGTGGGCTGAACCCAATTTATTTTGGTGAAAGTCAAAAAAGTATTAGAGTATTAGAGGGAAGTGGAAGTGTGGACCTGGAGGGAGAGGAGGAAAAAGTAGGGGTAGAGGGAAGCAGCAGAGACCAAAGGAATGAGGAAGTGGTGGGGGAAGCTGTGAGAGGGGTCCACAACTGATTTAAAATGGAGAGTATAGACTGTAGACTAGACTCTGGATGATTATTTGAATAATGTAATCATTTGTATTGGTTTTTTTAGACATTGTGATGATTTGGTGAATCTTTCTGAACAACTTATCCATTCTGGTTGATAGTATAAAGTTGTTGTTCTGAAGTTGATGTATTTTTTTGAATACCTGTAGTGGATTTCATCCTTGCTGATATGGGCTGTTTTTGTCATGTACTTTCCAGACCAGGTACAATGGTGGGAGTGGGGAGAGGAGTAGAGGGGTCAGCTCTAGTTCCACGGGTTGGGCAATTGGACTGTGATGTCTTAGCTCTTGACAGGGGGTCCTAGACAGAGGATCTGCCGCTCAAAAGTGTGCTTAAAGAACCCAAGCCAAAAGCAGTGCCTGGACTTGGTTCAGACTCTGAAGGCTCAAAGCACACTGAGTCAGCAGTTGAATCCCGCACAGCAATTGGAATGTCCAAGATGGGGAACTCAACTAGATTTGTGACAAATGGGTTTGATATGGAGAAGTTACTAGAAGACCAAGGGAAAAAAAAGTTTCCTGGTCAGTGAGGAATGGTGGGTCTGTGGGAATGATTGGAAAGGACCATCATTTCACCCCTGCTTATCACTGTGATAGGTATGTCTATTCTGTTCAACAAAAAATGAATACAATCTTCTGCATTTTTGAAACAAACATCTGGAATATTACATTATGTTGGTTTTTCTCTCTTCCTTTCCCTACTCACCCAAATTAGCTGAAAAACCTCACTGCTAAAATTAAATAAAAAAATGCATAGTGAAATCTAAACCAACATTTCTGCTTGAAATATTTTTAGAGGCATGTGTTTGGTGTGCAGTTGCCTGAACATTGGAGATAATTTACTGCAGTGCAGTTTCTCTTTATTTCCTCCTTTTTGTTCCATTTCCTTTTTAGTTTTACAAAAGTATTTAGCTAACCAAGCTGCAGATGCTGCCACCTGTGAGCAAAGCCGGTATAATTTATTAGATGCTGACATAAAAATGTGCTAAACATACTAAGGTCAGTTTCTGATGCATAAGCAGTTTCTCTGCTAGCCTGGTTTCAAGTCTGTGGGGGGAAAGGTAGCTTGCATGCCAAATGGGATAAATTCCACAATTCTCAGACGGTATTTACAAAAAGCATACATGTATTTTGTGCAAGTTGGCTGACTTCAATTATTCCTATAATGAAACAAATCTAAGCAGGGTAAAAGTTAGTAAGAAAGAAAGAAAAGTTTTTCTTAGCTCTGACTGGCAGGTTAGTTACATAAAAGAACTTTTCAACAAAAAGCAGCCACCTACCTCTCCTATGCTCCAAGATTCCTATAGCAATTTAACACTTGATTGCACTTAATGCATTTATCTATTGGTTTTTATCTCTTTGACTAAACAACAAGAATAAGACTATTAATATGGGCATAATTCAAGTAATGTCAGATTGGTCTCACTTGAGATAAATTGAAGTAAAATTATATGCTGGTGATTCCAATTTGATAGTGCTACAATGCCCTGTTATTCCACTGTTACAAGGAAGAGTATTGGAATATGGCAAACATCAACAAGACCTTTTGTTATAAAGTACAGTATGAACTAAAATGTTTGAAAAATCTTTCCATGACTCTTTTTTGTATTTATGTGTATTTTGTGTGCATGGTTTTAGTATGCTGTTGTAACACCGACAGATCCTGGTCGTCAGCGGGTGGGATTGAACCTGGGACCTCTGGAGCTTAGTTCATGAGCCAAAAGCCATATGGCTCTTAGTTAAGGCTGTAGAGCAGACTCATTAATCTCTCTCTAAGCACTGGTCTACGCTGGGGTGGGATCGATCTAAGTTACACAACTTCAGCTATGTGAATAACGTAACTGAAGTTGATGTACTTCGATCGACTTACCGTGGTGTCTCCACTGCGGTGAGTCGACTGCTGCTGTTCCCCCGTCAACTCCACTTTTGCCTCTCATGGCACTGGAGTACAGGAGTCGACGGGAGAGCGCTCAGGGATCGATGGCTGCCCGCCAATCCGGCGGGTAGTGAAGACATACCCATATAAGTGGTCTCGGTGCCACTAACTGGGATAGAGCACCACACCCAAGAGGTGTGTGGTTTACATAGACTCATAGACTTTAAGGTCAGAAGGGACCATTCTAATCATCTAGTCTGACCTCCTGCACAACGCAGGCCACAGAATCTCACCCACTCCCTTCTGCAATAAACCTCTCACCTATGTCTGAGCTATTGAAGTCCTCAAATCATGGTTTAAAGACTTCAAGGTGCAGAGAATCCTCCAGCAAGTGACCCCTGCCCCATGCTGCAGAGGAAGGCAAAAAACCCCCAGGAGCTCTTCCAATCTGCCCTGGAGGAAAATTCCTTCCCGACCCCAAAAACAGTGATCAGCTGAACCCTGAGCATGTGGGCAAGATTCACCAGCCAGATACCCAGGAAAGAATTCCCTGTAGTAACTCAGATCCCATTCCATCACAGGCCATTAGGTCTATTTACCATGAATAGTCAAAGAACATGATTTTGGCAATTAATTGATATCTCATCATACCATCTCCTCCAAAAACTTATTGAGCTTAATCTTGAAGCCAGATAGGTCTTTTGCCCCCACTTCTTGCCTTGGAAGGCTGTTCCAGAACTTCACTCCTCTGATGGTTAGAAACCTTTGTCTAATTTCAAGTCTAAACTTCCTGATGGCCAGTTTATATCCATTTGTTCTTGTGTCCACATTGGTACTGAGCTTAAATAATTCCTCTCCCTCCATGGTATTTATCCTTCTGATATATTTATAGAAAGCAATCATATCTCCCCTCAGCCTTCTTTTGGTTAAGCTAAACAAGCCAAGCTCCTTGAGTTTCCTTTCATAAGACAGGTTTTCCGTTCCTCGGATCATCCTAATAGCCCTTTTCTGTACCTGTTCAAATTTGATTTCATCCTTCTTAAACATGGGAGACCAGAACTGCACACAGTATTCCAGATGAGGTCTCACCAGTGCCTTGTATAAAGGTACTAACACCTCCTTATCTCTACTGGAAATACCTCACCTGATGCATCCCAAGACCGCATTAGCTTTTTTCACGGCCATATCACATTGGCGGCTCATAGTCATCCTGTGATCAACCAATACTCCAATACATACTTCCCGTAGCTGAGGAAGTACATCCCGAGCTTCAGAGAATTCCTGTTGAAATCCTGGACGAGCCCCCACAGACACCGGTCGGCAGCGGGCAGGATTGAACCTGGGACCTCTGAAGCTATATCCAGTGGATATAGTATACTTAGATTTTCAGAAAGCCTTTGATAAGATCCCTCACCAAAGGCTCTTAACCAAAGTAAGCTGTCATGGGATAAGAGGGAAGGTCCTCTCATGGATTGGTAACTGCCTAAAAGATAGGAAACAAAGGGTAGGAATAAATGGTCAGTTTTCAGAATGGAGAGAGGTAAATAGTGGTGTCCCCAGGGGTCTGTACTGGGACCAGTCCTATTCAACATATTCGTAAATGATCTGGAAAAAGGGGTTGTCAAGGTTCCTTCCCCACTCTGAACGGTAGGGTACAGATATGGGGACCTGCATGAAAACCTCCTAAACTTACTTTTACCAGCTTAGGTTAAAACTTCCCCAAGGTACAAACTATTTTACCCTTTGCCCTTGGACTTTCGCTGCCATCACCAAACATCGAACACCAGTTACTGGGAAAGAGTTAGTTTGGAAACGTCTTTCCCCCCCAAATCTCCCAAATCTTACCCCCTTTTTTCTGGGGAAAGTTTGATAAAAATCTGCACCAATTTGCATAGGTGACCACAGACCCAAACCCTTGGATAAGAAGAATTTTAATAGAAGAAAAAGTTAAAAGAATCACCTCTGTAAAATCAGGATGGTAAATACCTTACAGGGTAATTAGATTCAAAACATAGAGAATCCCTCTAGGCAAAACCTTAAGTTACAAAAAGACACAAAGACAGGAATATCCATTCCATTCAGCACAGCTTATTTTCTCAGCCATTTAAAGAAATCATAATCTAATGCATATCTAGCTAGATTATTTACTAAGTTCTAAGACTCCATGCCTGTTCTGTCCCCGGCAAAAGCATCACACAGACAGACCCAGACCCTTTGTTTCTCCCCCCCTCTAGCTTTGAAAGTATCTTGTCTCCTCATTGGTCATTGTGGTCAGGTGCCAGCGAGGTTATCCTAGCTTCTTAACCCTTTACAGGTGAAAGGGCTTTTCCTCTGACCAGGAGGGATTTTAAAGGTGTTTACCCTTCCCTTTATATTTATGACAGGGGTAAACAATAAGGTGGCAAAATTTGCAGATGATACAAAACTACTCAAGATAGATAAGTCCCAGGCAGACAGCAAAGAGCTACAAAAGGCTCATAAAACTGGGTGACTGGGCAACAAAATGGCAGATGAAATTCAATGTTGATAAATGCAAAGTAATGTACATTGGAAAACATAATCCTAACTATACATATAAAATGATAGGGTCTAAATTAGCTGTTACTACTCAAGAAAAAGATCTTTCTCTGATTGTTCTCTGAAAACATCCACTCAGTGTGTAGTGGCAGTCAAAAAAGCGAACAGAATGTTGGAAGTCATTAAGAAAGGGATAGGTAATAAGACAGAAAAATATCATATTGCCTCTGTATAAATCCCTGGTACACCCGCATCTTGAATACTACGTGCAGATGTGCTCGCCCCATCTCAAAAAAAAATTGGAATTGGAAAAGGTTCAGAAAAGAGCAACAAAAATGATTCGGGGGTATGGAACGGCTTCCATATGAGGAGAGATTAATAAGACTGGGACTTTTCATCTTGGAAAAAAGACGATTAAGGGGATAAGCTAGAGGTCTATAAAATCGTGACTGGTGTGGAGAAAGTAAACAAGGAAGTGTTATTTACTCCTCCTCATAGCACAAGAACTTGGGGGCACCCAATGAAATTAACAGGGAGCAGGTTTAAAACAAACAAAAGGAAGTATTTCTTCACACAACGCACAGTCACACTGTGGAACTCTTTGCCAGAGGATGTTGTGAAGGCCAAGACTATAAACAAGGTTCAAAAAAGAACCAGATAAATTCATGGAGGATAGGTCCATTAATGGCAATTAGCCAGGATGGGCATGGACGGTATCCCTAGCTTCTGTTTGCCAGAAGCTGGGAATGAGTGACAGGGGATGGATCACTTGATGATTACCTGGTCATTCCCTCTGGGGCATCTGGCATTGGCTACTGTCAGAAGACAGGATACTGGGCTAGATGGACCTTTGGTCTGACCCAGTATGGCCGTTCTTATGTTCTTATGGAGCTAAATGCATGAACCTCTACTACATGAGCTAAAAGCCACATAGCCCTTACTTAAGGCTGTAGAGCAGACTCATTAATTTCTCTCTAAGTGGTCTCGGTGCCACTAGATGGGACAGAACACCACACTCAGGAGGTGTGTGGATTACACTCTTTTTCTAGGGGCCTTAGCAGGGGATCCTTTAGGATTTGTCTACACAGGGAAATTGACCAACATAACTATAGTGGAATAATTAATAATTAGCAGCTCCCCTGTAAGCTTTAACTTGAGCTGCTAACTCAAGTTAAAAGATGAGTTGCTGGTTCTTTGTTTCTATTTTAATCCTGGTTAGCTAACTTGGGTTATGACCACACTTTTTTTTACAGTGCAGGCATAAAATAAGACCTGCTGCACTGACATTTAAGCACTCTTGGGGAGACATGCTCTGCACTTAGGGCCCAGCACAGAGATGGAGTTTCCCCAAAGTATTATGTAGAGTGGAGAAGCTTCATCAGTGATGATTGAAAGAGACAGTTCAGTGGGACCTGGAGGATTATTTTTCATTTTTGCTAGCAGACAGAATGCACATGGTCCTTTGCTCTCGTGATGGAAGAAGCCAAACAAACTCTTTTGCTCTCTACCACCCACATGTGCTAATTAGGTGCATCACGTAACTGCAAAATGCAACTGAGGAAACATTTTAAAGAGCACTAGGCTGTTTGGGAAGGAGAACAACGTTCTCTTCCTTCAGAGTAGCTGCTGTGTTAGTCTGTATCCGCAAAAAGAAAAGGAGTACTGCCAGAAGTAGTCCTGTTCTCTTATTTCTGATAACCTGAATTTCGTTTTGGGTAGAACAAATGGGTCACTGCCTGCATGTGTTTACAAGGTAACTGTAATAGAGACAATGGTTACAAATCTGCCTTGCACAACAAACTGTTTACAGACCTGGTGATTAGAGCTGTGATTGCGGTACATAGATAAACTAGACACGAGTTTTTATTTAGAGAAGTACTGGTCTTGATGTCTGCCTTCTTAATCTATGGAAGGAGTCTTAATATTTTTTATTTGTTGTTGGTTTTTGTTGTTGAACAGTCTAATAGACTCATTGTTGATTACTCACTACACTAATTTCTACTGAAACAGCAAGGTTTATGTTGGCAAACGAGAGGAGATTCTATCAGAAATTCATTGTGTGGCATTTGCGTAACTGGATAGCAAAGTCAATTCCAACTACAGTTCCAAAACACACATTAGATTAGCTGTACTTTTTAATATATACACTGAACTGGAAAAAAAAGCAGTTCACCATGACAAATTACAGACAATGTTGAAATTAATAATGCATAATTCTAAACTGATGTGTTGATTCAACACATTTTAGTTACCACGATAATCCCACTGTACCCAACAAAGTATGATATGAATAATTACTTCCAGCCAGGACATTGTTTTAAGTCTGAGCAGAACACTGTTTGTTTGCAAACACATTTACTGTTCAAGTCTGTGATTAATCAGCCAGTGAGATCCTTTTTCCTTTCATAAAATCTTTGTGAACACTTTGGTCTACTGAGATAAAGAATAATCTTTAAACATTTTGTCTTACAGTAGTTTATTATGCATCTAATAGCTAAAATGGCACATAAAATTGATTGTAATTGTTACTGATAACTAAAGAGTTCTACAATATGGAGGTGTCTGTTATTATTAGAGAATGCTGCATGGCAATGTTTGTTTATGGATTGTTTTTTTAACGGTATCTTAATGCATCTAAGAATTAAGCACACAAATTTTCTCCGTAGCCCAGTAAAAGTATTGTTTCCAGGTTAAGAACATAAAACCGGCCATACTGGGTCAGACCAATGGTCCATCTAGCCCAGTATCTCGTCTTCCGATACCAGGCTAATACCAGGTGTTTCAGGGGGAATGAACAGAACAGATAATCATGAAGTGATTCATCCCCACATCGTCCATTCCCAGTTTCTGGCAAACAGAGGCTAGGCACAGGGGCAGCAGGTTTGTATAATTTTTTGGTGGTGCCCAGAATGGGTCCAAGTCCCATCCCCTCTTCCCTCCGCAGGCTCAGCAGCCACCGCTGGCACCGCTCCCTTTGTTGTAGCCAGCAGCTGGCGAGGGAGTGCAGTGCGGAGCGGCAGGGCAGCCGCATGCTGCCTAGGGCACAGGCAGGGACGCTCCCGGGGGGTGAGGGGGCATGCGGGGGCAGAAGGCAGGGCCGGGGGACACTCTGGGGGAGGCGTGAGGGGGCAGCAGGCAGGGCCGGGGGAGAGACACGGCCACAAACGTTGGTGGAGCTTGGGCCCTGGGCCCTGAATATTAGAGCACGGGCACCACAGGCCCATATAACTCACCGCCCATGGCTAGGGACACTTCAGAGCATGGTTTTGCACCTCTGCCTATCCTGCCTAATAGCCATTGATAAGCCTATCCTCCATGAATTTATCCAGTTCTTTTTTGAACCAGATTATATTCTTGGCCTTCACAACATCCTCTGGTAAAGAGTTCCAGAGGTTGACTGTGTGCTGTGTGAAGAAATACTTTTTGTTTGTTTTAGACCTGCTGCCTGTTAATTTCATTGGGTGATCCCTAGTTCTTGTGTTACCAGAAGAAATAAATAACACTTCCTTATTTACTTTCTCAACACCAGTTATGATTTCATAAACCTTTATCATAACCCCCCTTTGTCATCTTTTTTCCAAGCTGAAAAGTCCCAGTCTTATTAATCTCTCCTCATATGGAAGCCATTCCATAGCCCTAATAATTTTTGTTGCCCTTTTCTGAACCTTTTCCAATTCCAGTATATCTTTTTTGCGATGGGGCGACTACATCTGCACACAGTGTTCAAGATGTGAGCATACCAGGGATTTATATAGAGGCAACATGACATTTTCTGTCCTATTATCTATCCCTTTCTTAACAATTCCCAACATTCTGTTCGCTTTTTGACTGCCGCTGCATACTAAGTGGATGTTTTTAGAGAACTATCCAGAATGACTCCTACATCTTTTTCTTGAGTGGTAACAGCTAATTTAGACTCCAACATTTTATATGTACAGTTGGGATTATGTTTTCCAATGTGCATTACCAACACTGAATTTCATCTGCCATTTTGTTGCCCAGTCACCCAGTTTTATGAGATCTCTTTGTAACTCTTTACAATCTGCTTTGGACTTAACTATCTTGAGTAGTATCTGCAAATTTTGCTATCTCACTGTTTACTCCTTGTTCCAGATCATTTATGAATATGATGAATAGGACTGGTCCCAGTAAAGATCCCTGGGGGACATCACTGTTTACGTCTTCCCATTTTGAAAACTGACCATTTATTTCTACCCTTTGTTTCCTGTCTTTTAACCAATTACTGATCCATAAGAGGACCTTCCCTCTTATCCCATGACAGCTTACTCTGGTTAAGAGCCTTTGGTGAGGGACTTTGTCCAAGGACTTTGTCCAAGGCTTTCTGAAAATTTAAGTTCACTATAACGATTGGCTCACCCTTGCCCACATGGTTGGTGACCCTGTCAAAGAATTCTAGGAGATTGGTGAGGCATGATTTCCCTTTACAAAAACGATGTTGACTCTTCCCCATCAAATCACGTTGATCTAATTACAGATGTTCATTAATTACATCTGAGTTCTTTTATACGTATAAAAGGCCTTTTAGACTGTAAGCACCTCAGAGCCAGAATTATCTTTTGTTATGTGTTTGTACAGTGCCTAGCACAATGGAGTCCTGATATAATTGGGGTCCATAGAGCTACTGTTATACAAATATGAATATAAACTTCATATGAAAACAGAGGGATAGCCTCCTGTTTATTGATACTCAGTTACTTTATGTAAGGTTTTTCTTTTAGTTCTGTTAATAAAGAAAAAAGTATTGTCTTCTATCCCTTTAAGAAGGTTGTCTTGGTATGTTGCATTATCTATTTTGGGTGTGCAATTTTCTCTTCCACAGACATTGCATGTAACTATCTCATGAACCTTTTTAAAAGCTTTTAAAATGCTTTGTAATTAGGTTTACTTTTGTCTTGGGTGTGGCTTGTTATTTGTAGTAAAAATGTTCTGTACGTGCTATAAACCTGTCACCCCCTCTGTTTTGCACATACAAAGGATACTAACCTTTTGAAGCAACATGTGATACAGCAGATAGAGCTAGACACCCTCCCAATTTAAGTGCCATGTTCTGTTATATAACAGATTTCCTGTCTTTAATTATAGATAGGGTGTTACCTAGTGCTCCCACTGTTATTACTGCTATTTTCTTTGTTCAATAGCAGATGACCTTGACCTCTCTTCAGTTTAATTCAAACTGAACTCTGTCCATTTCTTGGTGTGTGTTTGGTTTTTTCCCTCTGGTGGCTACTCTTTGAGAACATTGTGTGGGAAGACATTGTCACGACTAATGCCACCCCTGTGACTTTGTTCAGGAACTTGCATTGTAATGGTTAAAACTAATGAAATGACTCAAATATAGGTCATTTAAAAGTTGAACTTGATTCTTCTTGGTTTGCAAATTTAAACTTTCTAATGGTTTAGGTTATAACATATTGTTACTAAGCTATTTTTAGACTGATAATTATATATTAGAAGAACTGGTAGTCAGGGATGCGTCAGAGGAACGCTGGTGTTACTGGAGCCTGTTCAAAGATGCAATATTAACACCCACCTTGCCTTTCTTACCACATAATTGAAAAAGTTTGATGACTCGGTTGCCAGTGCAACCATTATAAATAGGACCCACCCCATCTATTGATGTCACTGGTCAATCACAATTTAGGCACTTCCAAAGTTTGTCTCTTCCCTTCTCCAGCTGCCTCTTCCATTCTCTAGTTCAATTGTTTCTTCCTCTCTCAGGCCAGTTTCAGACGTGGTGGCTCCTGTTTAACGCTATGACTACACAGTGAATTTTTAATCAAAAGGAATTGGGGGAAAACTTTATTAACCATAGATAATACATTTTTAAAAGGCTGCAAGTGCACCATTTGCAGAAAACTTCAGAAGCATTTCTGTGTTGCAAATGCCTGCGTGTTATCTCCACTGCCTCTCAATGGGAAGTTCCACAGGTTCCATTTTGAGGAAGACAGATCTTACTGTGACAGAATGCTTGGCATAATGTTGTAAGGACCAGAACAGAAAAGAAAAAGTCCAAAGGAACCCTCAGTAGGTGCTCGTAAAGCTGATAGGGGAGGGCAGATAAAATGTAGTCTTTCCCTGAGAATTTCAGTGGCTGAAAGTGTTTTGTGGAGTTTGCTGGTGCTTTGTTTCATGCCTCGTATTCATCCTAAGCATAAAGACATCCTTGAATCAGGGCCCATTCTCAGACATCCCAGTATGAGAATATACCATGTTTTAGATAGGCTTAACTCTCATCCCAAGAAAGCACAATGAGGAAAAGATTCTTCTGTGGATTAGGGAACACACAGCATGAAAATATGTGAGCTCCTGCCTAAATCCAGTTAACTGTTCCCCTTAAAAGATATAAGAGCAAAATCATTATTATTATTATTATTTATTATTAATAATAATATTTATTCATTTGTATTGTGGTAGCATCTAGAGGCTTCTGCCTCGTTGTGTGAGGCACTGTATGAACCTAATTATGATGTCATTCCATATTATTTATGAATATATGCTTATAATATGAATATGGCATAACTGAGATATACTTTATGCAAGATGGCTCATATGAGATATCATTGGATAGGTTATGATTTACTGAATGCTATTATCCTATTTGTATATATGTATCATTTCTGTATCTGAAATTAGGAATATTGGCTATGTATCTATTTCAACTATGCTACTTTGGGTGACGCCCACTGCCAGCACTTCAGGTACAACAATGGAAAAGCCAGACCGGGCGGATGGCTCATCAACAAGGACAATGGACTGTAAAAAACAAAAACAAAAAAAAAACAAAAAAAACCCTTAGTCTTATGTGAACATGTGGGTCAGCCTGTGAAGAATGGCTACAAGGGCCCTACAGAGTCAGGTGGTCTTGTCACCTGATACTAAAACATTACCTCGAACTTCTTGTAACTTTACACTGTAAAGGAAGGGAGGTCAGCTAGGACACAAAGGACTCCCGCTTTATGCAAATCCTATTTAAGGGTGGGGAGTGAGATAATCCTGTCTTTAACTTCTTAGTGCCATTTTACTCATGCACCACAAGTATTCTCATGGATTTTAATTGGCATATGGGTAGATTAGGCCCCAATCTTGCACTGAACTCTGCACATACAGAGCCTAAAGTAGTACTCACTATGTGTATGGGTAACAGAAACTGTGAAGTAGATTATTCATTGACTTTAATATGTCTATAAAAATACACAAGCTGGGAGCCTTTTAATAAACAGTCAGTTGCATCTCTTGACAAGTCTCTCTCACAGTCTTTCTTCCAGCTATGTGAAACTGAAAGTGGCCAGGCCCATTTCTAGTTACATTGTATTTCTTCTTGATTTTTTAAAAAAAATATAGTTTACTAATTTTGTGGTCGTCTTGGATCAGGTTTTAAATCCCTAAACTAAATCCTATTAAAGTGAATAGAGAGAGAGCCTTCCATTCATTTCAGTGAGGTCTGGATAAAAGCCTTGAGGAAAAATTTTTATTTTATTTCTTCAGATTTCAAATAATAAAATAGACAACTATCCAAGGCTGTAGGAACCTAATACATCATTAAATATATAATAAAATTCCAGCAGAACCTTTGTACTTTTATTCCTGAGGGCATTCTATGCTCAAAAATTAAAAATTCTGCACACAATATTTTAACATTTGTCAAATAAATGTGGAGGCTCCAGCATGGCATTGGGGAGCACAGGCCACTGGCTGCACAGAGGTTGGAGATCACTGTGCAGCTCCCCCTTTGACATGGACTCGGTGCTGAAGCTGCACCCAACCCTGACACAGCACAAGGATTGGGCCTGTCCCAGAAGCACTCCACGGCCCTGCCGCTCCATGCCAGGTGCACCAAGTGTGGGAAGGCAGGATCCAAGTGTGGAGGGACTTAATGGGGGGTGGGGATCCAGGTGTGGGTTGAAAGGGTTCTGTGTGGGACAATCTGGGTAGGAGTGGTTCAGTGGGGAATCTGGGTATGGGGGGATCTGGATGCACAGGGGCTTGTTGGGGCAGGGGCTCTGGGTGCGACAGTAATGGGACTCTGTAGGGGGCTCCAGGTGAAGGTAGTTGGGGCTCAGTGGGGCCCGAGGTCTGGGTATTGGGGGGATAGAGCTCAGCAGGGGCGTCTGGGTGTGGGGGGCTCAGTATGGGTCCAGATGCTGAGGGAGTGGTGCTCAGTGGAGTGGGACTCCAGGTGTAGCTAGTTGGGGGCTCAGAGGGTTGAGTATCCAGGTGTGGATGGCTCATTGGGGAGGTCCAGGTGCAGCGGGAGTGGAGCTTATCAGGGAAGTTCTAAGTGCAGGGGGGCTGAGGCTCGGTGGGACGACTTCCCTATCAGAAAGTCATTTTTCTGCAGGAAGCAAAGAAATCTGTGGAGGACATAAATCCTGCACATGTGCAGTGGCACAGAATTCCGTCAGGAGTACACTTTCTCCCATGTTACCCTTCATGGTAAGAAGGAGCTCTCCATAAACATTTTCAAAACTACCTCAATATCCTTCTTCAAATCCCTCTTTAAAACTATACTCTGCTGTGATGCCTACAAAAATCTTGACAACCATTAGGCCACTGGTGTACCAAGACCACTGCCTATCATGTTGACCAATACTATCTCATTGTTTCCTTGTACTCCCCCATTGATTTATCTGTATCAATCTGTTGTCTCTTGTCTTAGCTTGCAAGCTGTTTGGTGTGGGGACCATCTTTTAGTTCTGTGTTTGCACAGAGCCTAACACAATCATTTCTTGATCTGTGACTGGGGTCATAGGTACTACAGTAATACAAATAAATAATAATTTCAGTAGAAACTCAGACACCTACAAAAACTTTCCCAACTCTTCATCATTACCGGTTGCATACTCTCAGACATCTCAAAAACCTATCAAACAAATATATTTTGCAGTGTACCCAGAAGGCCACCAAATTCAGGCTATTTTGGACTGGGACAGGGCAAGCAAATTCCAGCGTCTCAGACCCGTCACCCACTGTACCTCCTGTTTTATAATAAGGGGGATCTAGGTTGGAAACACCTGCTGGCCACATTTGTGGCAGTATGGCATAGGAAGAGAGGTGATCACTCAGGTAGGCTTCATAAAGGTCAGGATAGAGCATTTAGGTTTGTTGACATGGTTTTTGATTAAAATAAAAAAATCAGCAAAAATCTGAGAATAATTTTGAATTTAAATTGAAATTATCCCAAATTTACTATTTTTGCATTCATTGTTAAAAAAATTTTGAGGAGAAGGTCAGTGGACTTTAGATATCTCCCATGTTTGCTAGAAGCTTATTCCCAAGAGAGCTGGGCTTTTGGAGGAAACTCATTTTGGAAACAGTTCAAGGAGAATAATATTTTTAAGTACTGGATTTTGTGGGTGGGTGGGTAAGAATGTTACTCCTCATAAAATCTCGAGTAGGAGTACAAAGGTTATTTGACCTCTGTATTTGGCACTAGTGCTACCCCTGCTGGAATACTCTGTCCACAATTAAAGAAGGATGTCGATAATTTGGAAGAGGGTTCAGAGAAGAGCCACAAGAATGATTAAAGGATTAGAAAACCTGCCTTATAGTGACAGACTCAAGGAGCTCAGTCTATTTATCTTAAAGAAGGTTAAAGGGTGACTTAATTACAGACTGTAAGTATGTACATGAGGAGCAAATATTTAATAATGAGCTATTCAGTCTATCAGAGAAAGGTATAACATGATCCAACAACTGGAAATTAAAGCTTGACAAATTCAGACTAGAAATAAGGTGTTAATTATTAACATTGAGAACAATGTACCAATGGTTGTGGTGGTTTCTCCATCACAATTTTTAAATCAAGATTAGATGTTTTTCTAAAAGGTCTGCTCTAGGAATTATTTTGGGGAAGTTCTTTGGCCTTTGTTATACAGGAGGTCAGACTAGAAGATCACAATAATGTCTTCTGATCTTGGAATATATGAATCTTGAATTTGCCTTAAAAGTAAACTTAGAAGCCTAGTAAATTTGATACAAAATGAACACTTAATACTGAAAAGATTAGGTTTATCATTCCATAAACCAATATTCTCTTCAGAAGTGTTACCGAAAGCATCCACTTACAAAGCTTAACAAAACCAGAACAGAAATCAACGTGCCATCACTTATGGTCCTCCTACATTTCGCTTGTTTTTGATATGCTTTTATTACCTCACTGTACTATTTTGTGGCTATTGAGAGTTGCTAAACCATTGTTGATAACATGAAAGCCAAGTTATTTCAAGTTTAAACTGCTTTGCAGCTTGATTCTTGTACTGAATTGCCCTGCTTATTTTATTAGCTTTCATATATTGCACTCTGTTTCAAGTGAATTATAACTTCAAAATTAAAAAAAAAGCAAGCAAGATAACATATACAGACAGATACTTCATTTATATTTAACTGAATGACAATTTCTTGTGAAATGATGAACAAAAACTTTCAAGGTGACTTTATTGAATATCCAGGGTTAAAATAATGTGACAGACTCCTACTAGCCAGTGGACAATATGAAAAATGATAGATTGCCACCCTACCCCTCCCCCCCCCCCAAACAAGGTCAGTTCCCCCAGATTCTGGGAAAAGGAAAGAAGCTGGGATTTTTATTAGAGTGCTTTTCCTGAACCTGGTTTGGTGGTTCCATCTGAAGCCTCTACTCACCTGAGAAGGAGCACTCTCTCTTTTCTGCTATAATATCCCAGAGGCTTGTGTCCTGCGGGAGTGGGGATATGGATCTCCATTACTTTACCCATATCTCCCAACTTCCTGGCTGCTGCAAGGAGAATCCTGTGAGTCACAGCATTTTCATGTTCTCCAGCCTTTTATTAATAGCTTCAGTGCCTGCCTCTGCTAATGCCCCTACTTTTACTACGTAGTAGTAAAGTGAAATAGACTCGTATGGATACAGACAGACATCATCTTCCTTTCCAAATGCAAACAGATGGACATCATACCAAAAGGACTGAAGGTAAAAAATCCATTGCAATCTACATATCACTGAGAGATTGTGCCACACGCTCTCAAAGAAACTGCAAAACCACCTGATCAACATCCTGTACAGCAAACAGGGAAAGATTAAGAATGAGCTCTCAAAACTGGATACTCTCATAAAAAAACAACCTTCCACACAAACTTCCTCATGGATAGATTTTACAAAAACTAGACAAGCCATTGACAGCACAACTTTGCTTCTCTACAAAGAAAAAAGGACACTAAACTATCTAAACTGCTACATGTCACAAGGAGCCACAACAATAACCCCCAATAACCCTCTTAACCCACCCAACAATATTGTTAATCTTTCCAGTTATGCTCTTAGGCCGGCAGAAGAGTCTGTCCTGTCTCGGGGCCTCTCCTTGGTCCCTCCAGGCCCACAAACATGATACAGTTCTGTTGTGACCTAGAATCCTACTTTTGACGTCTCCGACTCAAAGAATATTTCCAACACATCTCTGAACAACATACTAACCCACAGAATCCTTCCTACCAACACTACAAAAAAGAAGGATTCTGCATGGACTCCTCCTGAAGGTCGAAACAACAGACTGCTTCTGTCAACGTGCACTGGCTGAAATTGTGGAAAAGCAGCATCACTTGCCCCATAACCTCAGCTGTGCTGAACACAACGCCATCAACAGCCTCAGGAACAACTCTGACATCATAATCAAAAAGGCTGACAAAGGAGGTGCTGTCATCATCATGAATCAGTTTGAATATGAACAAGAGGCTGCTAGGCAGCTCTCTAACTCCACATTCTACAGGCCATTATCCCCTGATCCCATTGAGGATGACCAAAAGAAACGACACCATCTGCTCAAGAAACTCCCTGAAAAAGCACAGGAGCAGATCTGTGCAGACACATGCCTAGAACCCCGACCAGGGGTATTCTATTTGCTACCCAAGATCCATAAACCTGGAAATCCTGGACGCCCCATCATCTCAGGCATTGGCACCCTGACAACAGGATTGTCTGGCTATGTGGACTCTCTTCTCATGCCCTACACTACCAGCAATCCCAGCTATCTTCGAGACACCACTGATTTCCTGAGGAAACTACAATCCATCGGTGATCTTTCAGAAAACACCATCCTGGCCACTATGGATGTAGAAGCCCTCTACACCAACATTCCACACAAAGATGGACTACAAGCCGTCAGGAACAGTATCCCCGAGAATGTCATGGCAAACCGGGTGGCTGAACTTTGTGACTTGTCCTCACCCATAACTATTTCACATTTGGGGACAATGTATACTTTCAAATCAGCGGCACTGCTGTGGGTACCCGTATGGCCCCACAGTATGCCAACATATTTATGGCTGACTTAGAACAGCGCTTCCTTAGCTCTCGTTCCCTAATACCCCTACTCTACTTGCACTACATTGATGACATCTGCATCATCTGGACCCATGGAAAAGAAGCCCTTGAGGAATTCCACCATGATTTCAACAATTTCCATCCCACCATCAACCGCAGCCTAGACCAATCCACACAACTGGTCCATTTCCTGGACACTACTGTGCTAATAAGCGATCGTCACATAAACACCACCCTATACCGGAAACCTACTGACCGCTATACTTACCTAAGTGCCTCCAGCTTCCATCCAGGACATACCACACGATCCATTGTCTACCGCCAAGCTCTACGATACAATTACATTTGCTCCAACCCCTCAGACAGAGACAAACACCTACAAGATCTCTATCAAGCATTCTTAAAACTATAATAGCCACCTGCTGAAGTGAAAAAACTGATTGACAGAGCCAGAAGAGTACCCAGAAGTCATCAACTACAGGGCAGGCCCAACAAAGAAAATAATAGAACACCACTAGCTGTCACCTTCAGCCCCCTTCTAAAACCTCTCCAGTGCATCATCAGACTATCCTGAAAAAATGATCCCTCACTCTCACAGATCTTGGGAGACAGACCAGTCCTCACTTACAGATAGCCCCCCAACCTGAAGCAAATACTCTCCAGCAACCACACACCACACAACAAAAACACTAACCCAGGAACCTATCCTTGCAACAAAGCCCGATGCCAACTCTGTCCACATATTTATTCAAGTGACACCATCCTAGGACCTAATCACATTAGCCACGCCATCAGGGGCTCGTTCACCTGCGCATCTACCAATGTGATATGTGCCAGCAGTGCCCCTCTGCCATGTACATTAGCCAAACAGGACAGTCTCTATGCAAAAGAATAAATGGACACAAATCTGACATCAGGAATCATAACATTCAAAAACCGGTAGGCGAACACTTCAACCTCTCTGGCCACTCAGTAAAAGACTTAAGGGTGGCAATTCTGCAACAGAAAAGCTTCAAAAACGACTCCAACGAGAAACTGCTGAGCTTGAATTAATATGCAAACTAGATACTATTAACTTGGGTTTGAATAGAGACTGGGAGTGGCTGGGTTATTACACATATTGAATCTGTTTCCACATGTTAAGTATCCTCACACCTTCTTGTCAACTGTCTAAATGGGCCATCTTGATTAACACTACAAAAGTTTTTTTTCTTCTGCTGATAATAGCTCATCTTAATTAATTAGCCTCTTACAGTTTGTATGGCAAATTCCACCTTCTCTGTATGTGTGTGTATATATATATATCTTATTATATGTTCCATTCAGTGCAGCCGATGAAGTGGACTGTAGCCCACGAAAGCTTACACTCTAATAAATTTGTTAGTGCCACAAGTACTTCTGGTTTTTTTTTGTTTTTTTTGTTTTTTTTTGCAGATACAGACTAACACGGCTGCTACTCTGAAACCTGAAATAGACATGATTCTTTTCAGTTTCTGCACTTTGCTGCAGGGTTCTGAATAGCTCCAGTGGAACAGGCTAGAGCAGTGGTTCTCAAAGCCAGTCCGCCTCCTGTTCAGGGAAAGCCTCTAGCAGGCCAGGCCAGTTTGTTTACCTGTAACATCCACAGGTTCGGACGACTGTGGCTCCCACTGGCTGCGGTTTGCCGCTCCAGGCCAATGGGGGCTGCAGGAAGTGGCGCAGGTCGAGGGATGTCGACCTGCCACCCTTCCCACAGCTCCCATTGGCCTGGAACAGTGAACCGTGGCCGGCGGGAGCCACGATTGGCCGAACCTGTGCACGCGGCAGCTAAACAAACCGGCCCGGCCCACCAGGGGCTTTCCCTGAACAAGCGGCGGACCGGCTTTGAGAACCACTGGGCTAGAGTGTCTTTACTCTCACTCTTCTGCTGTTTGGGAAAGTCTGAGTAGCACCAGATGTACACAAGCTGACAGTAGACTGCCTAAAATATAGATATAGCAAGCAATCAAAGCACTTTACAGACTAATAACACCATACCTGTATGTCTGTGGAAGTATTATCCTCTTTTTACAAGTGAGGAAACTAAGACACAGAAGTTTAGTATCTTGCCCAAGACTTCAGAGGGATTTTGATCACTGTCTCTCTCTAAGGGCTTGGCTACACTTGCAGCCTTCAGAGACCGAGGCAGGGAAAGTGCTGCCATGTGTTTACACTGTCAGCTGCAAGTGCAGTGGCGTAGCCACATTAACAGCTCTTGCAACGCCACAGAGAGCAGTGCATTGTGGTAGCTATCCCAGTGTGCAAGTGGCTGCAGTGTGCTTTTCAAATGGGGGTGGTGGTGGACTGTGACAGGGAGTGTGTTGTGTGTATTTGAGGGGAGAGACAGTGTGTTCTGGGGGGCAGAGAGTGTGTCAGCATGCTGTCTTGTAAGTTCAGACAGCAGCAGACCCCCTCCGCTCCTCTCTCTCTCTCTCTCTCTCTCTCTCTCTCTCTCACACACACACACACACACACACACACACACACACACACACACACACACACACACACACACACACACACACCTCTGCCGCAGCAGCATTCCACAGTAATGGTTTGCTTTGTCCCGGAGCAGATAAGCATGCTGGCTTTCAGAAACAGAGCTTTGAAAGGGGATATCCGCATGCCTGAAGCCAAGTTCAAAACAATGACCAGAGTGGCCACTTGACTTCAGGGGATTTTGGGACATTTCCAGAGGCCAATCACAGCACAGTAATACAACACGTCATCCACACTGACACCCGGGCATTTCAGCCAGGTCACAGCAAGCTTTATGCTTCTCATGGAGGTGGATTACTAGGAGCGCTCCAGCTGCAGAGTTCAGGCGCTCTAAGTGCCTTGCCAGTGTGGACACCTCAGGAGTTAGGGTACCTGGGGCTGATTTAATGTGCTCTAACCTGCAAGTGTAGCCAAGCCCTAACACACAACTAAACATGACAGTGGTGTATTAACTACTTTTGCCTGCTATTTGGGCAGTATGTTTCTGAGAATTTGTTGTGGAATGCTGGTGTTAACTAGTTTTATAAAAAGAAAACTAATGTTCTAGTGCTGTATTCCACTAATCAGCAATTCTAGCTCCACAGGTGACGAGACAGCAATCTTCATAAGTTTGTGTATCTTGATTTTATCTATTTGTGATTTCTTGAGTTCAAACTTTTGTGGTATTAGCCCCTTGAAATTTGATTCTGTTCTTTTGTTCCCCTCTTCTTTGATACATGTACACATTTGTATAAATGTGGGCACTCAAGCCATATTTTCCTTCATTGCTGCAGTACATATGGAAGATGTCCCCATGGAAAATGACTAACTTGAATGTCAAGTGGATGCTGTTGGAGCTCGTTGACATTGATGACATGCAGAGATCTCAGGTTGACAGATAGCAAGCCATTTGCTGACTATCTGCAGAAAACATGCAAGAGCGATGACTTATATTGACTTTTGTAGAGTAGGTAAATAGCAGTTTGTTCTGTGTTGTCAGCCTGTATTGATTCAGAAACTAATGAATGGAGGCAGTCTGTTTTAAAAGTACCTATGTGAAACAATTTGGTCATTTCAATCCAATTCCCAATGGACAAATGTCTGTATAACAAAAACCACCATCGGAAGAGACACACATTGGCCTTTTTGTTGAATCTGCCAATCAGAGTTGCTGAAGGTTGTATGGCTGTGGAGGCTGAACTACCCTTTCATCCCTAGAGATGATCGGCCCATGTCGGGCTGAGAGACTGTGTAGAAGAGCTCAAAGTATCCAGCACTGTTAATCCAACACTTTTCATTAGCACTGAAGATATAATAGTTTAATATTTCTTTCTGAAACCTCCTTTCTTTTATTCTTCTGCAGTGTTCAGTGATTGGTTGGGCCAAGGACAACCTCACTGTTTGAAAGGGGGTAGCGGTGAAAAGCTTTATTTGCAATTACACAGCCATGCATTCTTTTTTAGGAGTATTTTTCACTGCTTTGCCCTTACCTTGAGCTGAGTCAAATGTCTTGGAATCTATTTTCTGATGGATTGGGACCTCGCAACTTTTGATATGCATGTGCATATACTTATGTGCTGCTGCAGCTAATTTGCCAGTGTACACATCAGTATGCATCATGTGTCTTAAAGAAAAATCGAGATTTAACTACGTTCTACAAATGCATTTTTGGCTTCGATAGCTTATCCTACAAAATTTCAGTGTACAAACACTGGGACATATACTATCAGTCTGTGACAGAACTGCATTGGAAATTATAAATGTGTTTTGTTTTGTTTTTTTTTCAGGCAGGATTTGCTCCATGTAATGTAAAAAATTATATTGCTAAAAAATCCAGAATAACTCTTTCAATACCTTTTGGAAATGTAACACTGAATTTCATAAGACATGTATTGGAACTTCATATGAAATATTTAAGAACTGGCATATAATTCAGATAATAATACAATAATAATAATACTACAAAACCACAATCCATAGTATAACTAGGTTATTCAATTGTCTAAGTTACATATTCTCATTTTAATTTTCTGCTGGCTGTATATGCAGCAAAATTTCAGATTTACTCTTTGGCCTTGTAATATACTTATGTTCATCTTTTTTGTATTATATCAGTACATAAAGGAGCACAGATATCGCAAGGTTAAGTGTTTACATGTTGTGGTCGCCAGGAAGTGGTATAAGGAAATCTGAGTGTTACCAGGAAATGATTTTATAGTCCCTGCTTGCATGCCTACTTCAGCTTTCTTGCAATTTAACTCCTATAAAATTCATAAGACTTTAAAAAGGTTTGTTCTTTTGAGGATCACAGAAATATTTTAAAATTAGCTTCTCTGTTGATTTTACTTAGTTACTTCAGCCTATCTGTTGTAAGGAAAAGCTGGTAATGACTATAAGAATTTAAAATAACAAGGAGAATATATTAAATTTAACTGTGTTTTAAGGTTACTTTGCCATACGACTGCAGTCAGGGAAGTCTCATTCTGTCCTGTTTCTGGAGTCTGCCTATCTTGGTTGCTTTTGTCTGCGTTAAACTGATTTGTGCATGCATCTAGACCTCTTATTATAATCTTTCATTTTGCAACACTAGACCCTTAAGATGTTTGATGTTTAGCCAGCACTATTCAGTGGAAGCAAATCTACAGTTCACTGATCTACTGTAGAACTTCACTTCACAGAACAGAGTTCTTCCTGCACCAGTTCATTGGTTCAAGAAACAAACAGGGTAACTGTGATGTGGCTGAGACTACACATCAGGCAT
This sequence comes from Chelonia mydas, assembly GCF_015237465.2. Taxonomy (NCBI): domain Eukaryota; kingdom Metazoa; phylum Chordata; order Testudines; family Cheloniidae; genus Chelonia; species Chelonia mydas. The sequence goes on from NC_057853.1 coordinate 25,080,486, forward strand.
CATTCTTGAGGGGACGTGTAGCAAGCACAAGAGTTCATTTGTGTGCTAGAAGCAATTTAATCTACTGGTATTTCTTTTGGTTCAATAATGTATGAAGCTATACCCCAAAGATAAAAAATTGTTGAGATGAAGTTCACATGGAGGATTTACTTAAAATTTTGAAATATTTGCATGTTCCTAAAGATTTCTGTTGAGGGAACTCTTGCTAACAGTGTCAAAAGATTTTTAGAAGGTAATGGGGGAGAGAAATTTTGCAGTTAGTAACTTGCGTTTTAGTGTGCAAAATGCTACAATAGTTCATGCTCCTGTAAATAATTATTCTTTACAATCCACTTTGCAGATGATGTTGTGGAAAGCTTTTCCTACTTTTAGCCTTCATATATATATATAGGTCTGTTCAAAAACATTTTTCTTAAAATTAAGGTCAGGCTGTGCAAAAGTGATCAGTGATTTTGGGTGTCTCAATTTCTAGTTGCCCAACTTGAGACACCTCAAGGGGACCTGATTTTTCATAAAGTACTGAACATCACTCCCTGGAAATAAGGCCCCTTTGAGATGTTTCAAATTGGATACTCCAAAACTGAAGTGACTAAAATCATAAGTCATTTTTGAAAGTCTTGGCCTAAATGTCAGAAAACTTCCTATGGCATTTTTTTAACCTTTCAATTTTGTATCCGTCTATACGTCAAAAGGAAAATGAAGCGGTGATTCTCATTTTCAAATGACTTCTTTGCTGATTGATATCAATTTAGCAGTTTCGCAGCCTGTCTCCTTCCTCTGCATTCAGCAGAAGCCTATCATTTAAGCTGATAAAAGATCAAGGTCTTACAGTTAACTGAGGCGCTCTTACCCATATGTGTCAGTTTTTGTCTTCTTAAAATGTGAAATAAAGTTTAATAGTCCTGAGCTTTCTGCCCAACTCAAATTCTTTTTGATATTCCTGTCTGTTAGAAGTATATAAAGCTCTGAAAAACAAGCCTGTATTTGATGTTCTGAGCAAATAAGAAGAAATTAAAATAAGGGGAGTGAAGATGGCGGGCCATGGGAAATAAGCAATATATCACTTGTTAAAAGTAATTTATTGTAAAAGAAGATGTTTGTCAGAGATAACAAAATATTGTTCGTCAAATGATTTTCCTATTGTTCATCAAATGATCAGTAGAAACAGTATGGTTCAAAGAGCCTACCTTTTAAAAACACTTTTTAACTTTTGCTCAGCCATATTCAATGTATCTGACTCCTGCAAATTTAATTATGTTTAGCCACAACCAAGATCTCCCACTGTTCTCCTTATTTTAGACATTTGTAGAGTTGGGATATTAACATTACTATGCTTTAGAGCATCTCCAAATTCCATAAGTCATATTAATCAGAATATAAAAATCTTAAGAATATAATGATCCAGATCCTCAGCTGCTATAGACGGGTTCATTGACTCACTTCTGATAGCTTCATGTTTTTGATTTTGAGTTAGCCTTTGAATATTAAAACAAGAAAATATTTCACATTAAATGTGTTTTTCCAGAAGACATGATCTTTTCCCTCCCTTTTGATGAGGCATTAAAACAGGAGGATCAGTAGATTGTGGATCCAAATTTGTTCACATAAATTACATGCAGATGTCCATTGCATGTGTGCATTTAATTGGTTGTTTGACCTAAAGAAAGCACAGAGAAATACATATACAAATGATACTGAGCAAAATTAGGGGCTGTGTTCTGATAACTTGGCAAAAAAAGTCCTCAGGGGATTTATCTGTTGTATGCTCAAAGAATATATGATTTTAAATGATAGACAATGAGACAATGTTCTAAATGTTAATGAGGGATAATACATTTAATTTTATGCAAATACTGGAATATTTTATAAAATAATAGTACATGAGCTGGGATAGCCTGGAGATTTATTGATGAGAATTGTTTTTTAAACAATCTTTCTTCCCACCTGAGAAGAAATTTGTTAGCATCCAGATGGAAAAACTCTCAAGGAGGTAGTCCGCTGATCTGATCTTTAGACTGGGACCTAATCTCATGAGTCCTTCAAAAGCAGAGCTTCTACTGATCTCAATGCGGGGGAGGGGTGAACATGCACATGGAGATCTTGCAGGATGAGGGTAACAAGTCTGAAATTTCAAGACTGCTATTCAATTTGCAATTCTGTGTCACTGAGGTAGCCTGGGTGTATTATCTGGTACATTAAAAGCAGCAATAGCATAACACAATGTTTTCTTAATACAGTGCAATCACTATTTTCCAAACTCAAGTCAAGTGAAGGCTGTATAGTTCCCAAAGGAACTGACCAAAGTTCCATTCCTGTGGATCAACTAAGATCAGCAGGAATGAAGCTTCTAGCTTCAGTTCTGTAGAACTAGTGAGCTCAGAATGGCTAAAAGTAAGCTCATGTGAAGTTCCTTTCCTACAGAACTTGGGCCCTTTTCAAAATCTTATTTTGAGGCCTCACTTCATCAGCGCTTCTATACTCTCAGGATCTTTGCCCGCTATTGCTCAATTTCTGCTGGCTTAGGAGTTCCCAGTTAACTACCCTGCCTCTTTCATGAGGACCTTTCAAAACCTTTGTTAATCAAGGTTTACAATGAAATATATATATTTTAAAAGCCCCCCAATAAATAGCTACAGTCTGCTTTGTTTTCTTGACCAAAGCATGTACACTTGGCACTAATGAAGACATTTTGGAAGACAAAAAAAAAAGCACAACATCATTGTCAAAAGTCTACAATCATCCCTCTCCCACATGTACTGTGCATTTTCTCCTATAACTGGGGAACCTCAGAGCCACAACAGTCCTGCCCATTCTAGTAAAACTTACTAGTGATTATCTTAATCACATTGATTATAGCAGCAAAACAGTGTCGTTCACACTTGGTAGCACTTTTTCTTAAATAGCTACTCTACCTGTTTACATATATTAACTGCAAAGTATTATTCAAAGATGAATGACTTACCAAAAAAAAAACCAAACCAACAAAAAACCCGCAAGATATAGGTTGTTGGGCTGGTGTGCATCTCTCAACTTCTGAGACTTCTAATATATAGCTTGCTGTTGCTTCCTGTCATGCATTGTGGCTGCATGTTGAAGAGTTCCTGCAGAAAAGTGGAGAAGAGAAAAAGGGACCACTCTATTATACTGAGGATTAAGAAACCTCTTGAAATCTGAGTACAGTACAATTACAAAGTACCTCATGGTGTGGTGTTGCTTTTTTGTGCATCATCAGGTATGTCGGGGGCTATGCTACTTTACTCTGTGTGTGTGTGTGTGTTTGTGTGTCTGTCTGTCTTTTGTGCACAAAAATTTCACAGATTTTTGTTTACTTAAATGCATGGCAGGATTTAAAGTCAGATAGACATGCAACCCAGGGGTTGTTTAGCGAGTGTATTTATTTATGTAAAGGAAGGATGTACTTAAAAACATAAATATGTAACACGCTATAATACTGCATATAGAAAGAGGGTTTTTTTATTGTATTTATTTTTTGTAGTTCTGCTGTAAAATGAGAGAAGATGTGATTAAAAAAAAATACTGAAGGGCCTGCTTCTGCAACCCTTATGTGAGGACCACCATTTTGTCAAGTAGTGGGGACTGAACTGAGTAAAGAGTTAGATTCTGAAGCGGAAAGTTGTAACAGATTCATACTTTCCAGATTTGAGCACAGAGGAAGGTACATAATACATATTGAGCAGTGGTTACACTTACTTGCATTAGGTAGCTTTTAACCTTGTGACTATTTCCATTGATTTCAATATGACTACTTGGTTACATGCTACTTATGAGTAAGGGTTGCCTGATCAAGTCTGAAGTGGGCAAAGTTGAACTTTAATTTATTGGTCTAATTCCAGAACCTCTAATATGATCTCTCCATTTGGATGAATAGAGAACTTCTTATTAAATGAAGCTATCTTCAAATTACTTATGTCTTGCTTTTATTAAAGCTGATTTAATTCCTGGTAGGATATTTGCACATTAAATATTTATATAAAAGTTGAAGCATGTGGTATTCTTTATCATTCATCAGGACTTGTCAATGTATCGTTCATGGGTTTAATTTATCCTCTGTGTTTTACCATATATATGCAGTATAGAGAACACATGAATTACCTTCTGCTGGGTTCACTGTCTGTATTTGTGCTGGCAGAGCTGCAATACTGCAGCTAGTATTTTACAATGTGGCTATTACATTAGATGGGAACATGTTCTTTGTTTATTATAAATGTACAGCAACAAAAAATGCTAAAATCTATCACATTCAAGGAAGGTAGTGGAAGTTTAGGGCTTGTTTCTGCCAACCTTACTCATGTTGCCAAGCACTGAACTCTGTGAAGTAGCCACGGTACTAGTCCATGTATATTGGTGGCAGAATCAGGTCCATAGTATGAAGCAGGATGAGTCAGTTCCCTACACAATCATTCAGAAGGCTCTTTCAGGTCCAACATAGAAATAATTAAGCAACTACACTACATGATAATGAAATGTTTAGATTGGGCTTCTCATACAAATATT